>NC_083343.1:53645223-54255118 GCF_019175385.1 Lycium barbarum | reverse complement strand
TGTAAGTATTCTAATGAGAACATTTCTATGATGATTATGACGAATATGGTTTCATAGTTGAAACTCTCGAATTATGGACTCAATATGAATATGAGAATATGGAGTTAGTTCCTAATCCTCAACCTTATTTCTTTGAACATGACTCTACTTTCTAAAGAGTTCAAGAATATAAGTTGACGCCTTATGAGGTTTGTGATCTTATTATATGTTTTCTCTTATTACTACTCTTCGTCTATGGTCTCGCCTTATAGTACTAGTTTCTTCAAGGTGAGACAAAGAGGCCAGAGTTATGCCATAATGTAATCGGGGGCTACCGACCTTATGTCACTCCGATATGGACATGATTTTCTTTGGGCTCTCATGCATGTCGCTTATATGTTATAAGTATATGTATATTGGGAAGATTGGAAAAGGGAAGGCGCTATAGACGCACAGCCACCTGATCAGTTGGAGTATGATACATGATATCATCCCGGACGCGGGATGCCCGAACGCGGGATATATGGCTAAATGGATCGGAGCCGACGCCTCGGCAATATGATATGTTTTATTTTCTATATATATACGAAAAGAGATGTTTTCCAAGAAAGTAAACTATTATATGCACATATGGATCGGGCTGCACGTTCCGCAACAACATGTTATAGTATATACACATATGGATCGGACTGCAAGTTCCGCAGCAATATGTTATAGTATATGCATATATGGATCGGGCTGCACGTTCCGCAGTGCTAAGCATGCATGGTATCCGCCAAAGGGCACTTATATGTACAGGTTATTTTTCTACTTCATGACATGCTTTATATTTCTCTTATGTCATTATCCCTGTTCTACATTTTCCGTATGTTATTATTCATGCCTTACATACTCGGTACATTACTCGTACTGACGTCCCTTCTTGTGGACGCTGCGTTTCATGCCACGCAGGTGAGCAGGTAGACAGGCTCGGCCCTTAGGAGTTCTATCAGTGATACATTAGCAGTGCTCCAGTTGTTCCGGAGCCTCAGTTTCTTGGTACTACTTTTGTGTACATATTTGGGCACGGCAGCACCCGGCCCTCCTTGTTATTATATGTAGTTTGTTTAGAGGCTCGTAGACAGATATGTTCGGTCAGATGTTTTTGTATTTTGTTTATCCCCGTCGATGTATATTAAATTAGTAAAGTTTATTAGTACAGGTTCATAATCATGTTGTTAATGATAATGCTAAGTAATGAAATAACGGTATAATTCATGTGGCCCACTTAGTAGCAAGAGTATGACATGAGATAAAGGGGTGCTCGGTACGAGTATCGGGTACCCGTCGCGGCCCCTAGTCGGGTCGTGACAATAGCTAGGCGAGTATACTGGGACTGTGTTGTTATGTTTTGTGACCGCCACACCGTAGCAGATTTGAATGAGTTAGATATGATTGATTTTGATATTATTATGGGCATGGACTGGTTGGCTTCTTGTTATGCTAATGTTGATTGTAGAGCAACGATGGTTTGATTTCATTTCCCTGGCGAGCTAGTCCTAGAGTGGAAGGGCAATGCTGCTTCGCCTAGGGTAGGTTTATTTCCTACCTTAAAGTAGAGAAGATGATCAGAAAATGGTATATTTTTCACCTAGTTCGAGTTCAAGATGTGCAAGCAAAGTCGCCGACTCTTCAGTCTGTTCCTGTGGTTAATGAGTTTCCAGAAGTGTTTCCAGATGAGCTTCCAGGCATTCCTCTAGAGAGAGAGATTGATTTTACTTTCGATCTATTGCTTGACACTCAGCCAGTATCTATTCCTCTGTATAGGATGGCACCTGTGGAGTTGAAAGAAATGAAGGAGCAATTGAAAGATTTTCTGGAGAAGGGCTTTATTAGGCTTAGTACATCGCCGTGGGAGCAACCGTGTTATTCGTAAGAAAGAAGGATGGCTCTTTGCGAATGTGTATTGATTATAGGAAATTGAATAAAGTGACCGTAAAGAATAAGTATCTGCTCCCAGGGATCGATGATTTATTTGATCAGTTGGAAAGGGCCAAGTATTTCTCGAAAATAGACTTGAGATCGGGATACCACCAGGTTAGGGTGAAGGAAGAGGACATTCCGAAGACGGCATTTTCGGACTAGGTATGTCCACTATGAGTTTCGTTATGTCGTTCGGACTAACTAATGCCCCAGCCGTATTCATAGGCTTGATGAATCGTGTATTCAGACCCTTCCTAGATATATTTGTGATTGTGTTTATAGATGATATTATGGTTTATTCACCATCAGAGGTTGATCATGCAGCACATCTACGAACATTTCTTGGAATTCTTCGAGGTAAAAAGTGATATGCCAAGTTTTCCAAGTGTTAGTTCTGGTTGAAATCTGTGGCTTTTCTGGGTCACATTATTTCAGAAGAAGGCATTAGAGTGGATGCCCAAAAGATTGAGGCCGTGAAGAATTATCCAAGACCCCCGGCACCAACATAGATACGTAGCTTCTTAGGCCCGGCAGGATATTATAGAAGGTTCGTAGAAGGATTTTCCTCTCTTTCAGCCCCATGGACTAAGCTGACTCAGAAATCAGCTAAGTTCCAATGGACATATGCTTGTGATCAGAGTTTTCAGATATTGAAAGATAAGTTGACTTCAGCACCAGCTTTGACTCTTCCAGAAGGGACAGATGGCTATGTGGTATATTGTGATGCTTCAGGTGTTGGATTGGGCTATGTGTTGATGCAGCACGGTAAGGTTGTTGCTTATGCTTCTAGACAGTTGAAGAAGCACAAGAAGAATTATCCAACCCATGATCTTGAGTTAGCGGTAGTGATTCATGCCTTGATGATATGGAGGCACTACTTATACGGCGTCCATGTTGATATCTATACTAATCATAAGAGTCTCCAGTATATCTTTAAGCAGAAGGACTTGAACTTACGCCAAAGGTGAGGGCTAGAGTTGCTAAAGGATTATGATATGGATATTCTATACCATCTTGAGAAAGCTAATGTAGCAGCCGATGCCTTTCGTCATAAATCTATAGATAGCTTGTCATATATGCAGCCAGAGAAAAGAGAAATAGTTTGTGAAGTTCATCAATTAGCTAGCCTCGGAGTTCAATTGATAGATTCAGGTGATGCAGGAGTTATTGTTCAAGACAAAGCGGTGTAATCTCTGGTAGTAGAGATAAAGGAGAGTCAGTATGAGGATCCTGTTTTAGTTCATTACCGAGATACAACACCTCAGAAGGAAAAGACACCCTTTGTGTTTACAAGTGATGAAGTGCTCAGTTATCAAGGTAGGTTATGTGTTCCAAATGTTGCAGGACTCTGTCAGCAGGTTATGGGGGAGGCATATTACTCCCACTATTCTATTCATCCAGGCTCAACAAAGATGAACCATGAACTCAAGGAAGTTTATTGGTGGGATGGTATGAAAAGAGATATAACTGAACTTGTTGCCCAGTGTCCAAATTGCCAACAGGTGAAGATAGAGCACTAGAAGCCTAGAGGTCTATTGCAGGCTATAGAGATCCCGTCAGGGAAGTGGGAGGTAATTTATATGGACTTTATTACAAGGTTACCCCGCACTCAGCAGAAGTCTGATTGCATATGGGTTGTAGTTGATAGGCTCACAAAGCCAACCCACTTTCGGCCTCTTAGAACTACTTATGCAGCCGACGATTATGCAAAGCTTTATCTCAAAGAAATTGTACGACTTCATGGTGTTCCCACAACCATTATTTCAGACAAGGAAGCACAGTTCACAGCTAAATTTTAGAAGTCTTTTCAGTAGGGATTAGGGACCCAGGTGAGTCTTAGCACTGCATTTCACTCGCAGACAGATGGACAGGCGCAGCGTACTATACAGACCCTTGAAGATATGCTTAGAGGTTGTGTACTTGACTTTCAAGGCAGTTGGGATGATCATTTGCCTTTTCTCGAGTTTTCATACAACAACAGTTACCATTCCAGTATTCAGGTGGCTCCGTATGAGGCCTTATATGGGCGGAGATATAGATCGCCCATAGGATGGTTTGATGTCGGGGAGAATCAGTTAGTTGGCCCAGACTTAATTCAGCAAGCAGTTGATAAAATGAAACTGATTAGAGAGATAGCTCAGAGTGGACAGAAATCCTATGCGGATAATCGACTACGCAAGCTAGAGTTTGAGATAGGCGATTGGGTTTTCCTGAAAGTTTCGCCTATGAAGGGAGTGATGAGGTTTGGCAAGAAGGGTAAGTTGAGCCATCGATATATTGGCCATATAAGATCATTCGTACTGTGGGCACGGTGGCATATGAGATAAAATTGCCTTATGGGTTAGAGTCGGTACATCTGGTATTTCATATATCTATGCTTCGTAAATGTATCGGAGATCCTTTAATAGTTGTACCAGCGGATGATATCCAGGTGACCGAGACAGTTATCATACAAAGAGGTTCCAGTGGCTTTATTGGACAGGCAGGATCGTCAGTTACGAACCAAGTATGTAGCTTCAGTTAAAGTTTTATGGAGTAATCCAAATGTTGAGGAAGTGACTTGGGAAGCGGAGGAAGCTATGAAGATTAAGTAACCGCATTTTTTTTCCAGCAGTACAAGAGGTTCAGTCTGAAGCATCATTTCCCCCAGGTATTATTTTATTTCAGTTATCGTGTTTGGTCGTGGGAGGCCCTAGTATTATATGTTATAGTATGTGGCCCTGTGTGGCATTATTTTGGGTTGCTGTGTGCAGGATGGATTGGTATAGGTACAGGGGAAACTCTACCGAAATTTTTATAAGCCAGGATTGTTCAAACATTCGAGGACGAATGTTCCTAAGAGGGGAAGAATGTTACACCTCTCATTTTCGTAGTAGTAGAACCTATGGTTTCCTAGTCGGGTATGCCTTTGGAATAGAGACCCGAGCCCGAGTTTGGAGGTAGAAAATGTTTTACCCCATGTACAAGGGTACCAGCAAGTATTCCTGGCAATTTATAGAGTTAGAAATTGAACGAATCGAATCGACGCGATCTGAACTGAACCTAAGAAAATCTGCAGACACTAGTCACCGTCAACGGGTCGTTGACATGGTCGACGGGTCGTCGATGTGTGGCATCGACAGGGTTCCAAAGCCTTGTATCTGCAGGCGCAGGTCGACAGAGCAAGTCGATGGACCGTCGACACGTCGACGGGTCATCGACCCGCTCGTCGAGCCGGACCGCTGTAGCTTTTGGGCTTTCAAGTATAACTATGTGGTTCACGACCCCATTTCTCATTTTCCTCCATTCCAAGTCAGAGAAAAACCCTAATATTTCTCTCCCAATATTTGCTATCATATTAGTGAAGATTTGACAAGACCCGAATCCCGTGAGCCCAAGCTTGTGAAGAAGAAGGTTGTTTCTAGCGTTTTTAAGGTTGTGAAGCTTAGGAAGTTGGAGTTGAAGTGAGTCTTTAGAATCTTAGACCTCTCAAGGTATGTAAATGATTTCTACCCTTGTATTTGCATTGATTATCAAGAGTTTTAGTGATTCTAAGTAAAGATAGGGTATTTGTGGAAGTGGTAAGTTGATGAAGGGCAAGGTAGAGACTTGAGGCTATTTTAAGATATGATTGAGGATAAATTTGAGTATGTATTTATATATAAGTGCTGTTATTGTTGTTGTGGTTGATGTTGGATTGAATGGGAAGTTGAAGGGTTGTTGAGCTTACAAGGGAAATGTTGTCTATAATTCATTAAGCTTTACACGTATTTGAGGATGGTTAGTAAGAGAGGAAAATAGTCTAATTAAGGCCTATGTTATCTTAATTGTAGATTTACAAGTTCAAGAGGTATAGGTTGGACGATTTAATATACGTCAAGGTATGTTAAGGCTATCATTTCTTTCCTTTGGCATGATCCTACGATATTACTCAACAAACGAGTAAGCGAGCTTCCATATTACTCTATTCTTAGAAGTATTAGAAGTACTTCAGTCTTTGATATTCATGTACCTCGTTTATGAGTGATCCTTCTGTTCATGGGTCCAGTTTTATGTAGCCAGTTCTATGCATACCGTTTATTCATGCATTAAATTGATTATATGTTTATGCACATTGACCCGTGACTAGAAGGCCTTATATACGCGAATATTAGATATATGTGAAGTATGAGAAGAGATATAGGCATTATATATGCATTACTACCACGATAATGATATGAGGATCGGGCTGTACGTACCGCAACAATGTATATAATGATGGCCGCAGAGAGGCCAATATGATATGAGAAAATAGACAGGTGTTATATACGCACATATATCAGGTGTTATATACGCACATATATCAGGCTTTATACACGCACATATATCAAGCGTTATACACGCACATATATATATATAGATGTATGACTTTCATTGATAGGCATGAGCATGCATATTATGCGCCCACGGTGGCATTGTCAGTTACACAGATTTATGTAGATACAAACACATATTTGTTCATATAGGTACATGCACATAGTCATTTCAGCTTATGCGTTAAGATCTTGTTCATGATTCTTGTATATATATGTTGTTCTTATACCTTACATACTCAGTACATTATCCGTACTGACTCCCCGTTGCTCGGGGGGCTGCGTTCATGCCCGCAGGTACAGGTAGACAGACCGGTGGTCCAGCTCAGCAGGACCTCTAGATCTAGCAGTGGTCAGTGCGCTCTATTTGATCCGGAGCTCCAGTCAGTTTTGGTATCCCACCCTTTTGAGATGTATATGCATATGGGTATGACGGGGCCCTGTCCCATCCTTTCTACAGCTTTTATTCCAGTAGAGGTCTGTAAATAGTTGTATTTATTTGTCGGATGATGTAGCCTTGTCGGCTTCTATTCTTTTGCGTACAGTATATTTAGTGGCCTAGCTGGCTTGCATTGTTCTTCAGTATGTATGTGTATATACAAATTGTACAGAGTTTTGATGTTTCCCTTTTATGAGATCAGTTTATGCCATTTATGGGCCTTTGATGTTCAGTATGGTTCAGATATGTGTTTAGGGGTGTTTGGTCGCTAGAGGCCAGACACTCGTCACGACTCATCGGTTTGAGTCGTGACAAAAAATTACAGGGGAGACTCTGCTAAAATTTTTCGAAGTTAAGTCGTTTGAATACGTATATGTTATAGAGTCAGAGCAAAGGGAAACTTGGTGAGAAGATGATAGGTGAGATATGTTGAGTTGTTAATTGTGAGTTGCTTTTAAAGGAATTTTAAGATGGTCTTAGTGTGGTTTAAAAAATGATTTCCCAGAGAGATGACTAGTGGTTCGAGGGGTTCAAGAATGACTTACGTATGAGGTTTTACAGAAACAAACCCCATGAGAGATTTAGGGAGAAACTAATGGGATAGGTAGGGTGCTATGAATTGAGTGAAAGAAAAAAGCTTATTATGATAAACATTAAGGTAATGATTTATAGGAAAGAATCTGGAATCGGTTTGAGAATAATGTGTCGACTTGGGGTCAATTGAAAAATAGAGGGAAGTGTATGACAAGGTAGGCTAAATAAATGACAAAGAAGTAAATGATAGTCATATAAATGGAGACGATATGGTATGTATACAAGGTCGGCTGGTACAAAAAGGGATAATCTAAAATAGCACCAAAGAAGCAAGCAAGGAAAGGTGCCATATCTGAACAAGAGAATTTGTTTACTATTAGAGAAATAAGGAGCAAGGTAAAAGAGTGCAACAATTAGGAGTGCTCACAGATCGGCAGGGAGCCGTAGCAATTATGAGTTAAGACTATCTTAATGGCTACAGGTCCTAGGACGGTAGCTAGATATCAATTGACCACTGGGTACGTACATAAGAACATGAGGATATGGAACTAATGGATTAGTTCGACAAAGAATTGGGAGAATATGAAAGAAGACTAATGAGCCCATAGTATAAGAGCATCGATATTAGGAACCAAAGGAGGACAACCATTTCAAGAAATTAATTATAGTGTCGTAAGCTCGCAAGCTACAACATTTGAGGACGAATGTTTCTAAGGTAGGAAAGATGTTACACCTTGAACTTTCAGAGCATGAGCACGCCACTTATTTAAACATATTAATGGAGTATCATAGATGCCCCATGAAGTTTTGAAAGGTACAAGCCATGAGAAGTACGTAACAATGAAGTAAAATATGAATTCCGATCTCGTAAGTCGTAACCGGGAAGAAAAACCTTGAAACCAAAGGATATGACAATTATCATGTATAATTAATGATAAATATCTTGTATGGTGATGTTCGGAAGATTCCGAGACCAAGCAAATCGAAGAACATAAGTTTGTCGAAAATTTGGAAAAAGTTGCAGAATTTTGGATAGAAATTTTGGGTCAAATTTATAGGGGTATATCTCCTAGTATATCAGGAGTTTTGAAGTGAAACAAAAGCCTAAGTTGATGTTCAGGAAGTCTAGTTTCTAACGCAACAAACCGTTCGCCAAAACAACATCGGAATAGGGAGTTATGGGCATTTCAAGATAAGCCTCCAGGCTGCCAAATGTCTCCCTGCGGGCCCCACTTGGAAGGTCGGCGGAACCGCCTCTCATCGGGTATAAATACACTATTATTCCCCTTTTTTTCATCATTTACACTTCTTGTGAGCTCTAGAAACAACCACACACTTTTCTTAAACACTTATTTCCCCTTAAATCAAGAATCCAACAAGATTACACCAAACTAGTTCATGAAAAGTGATTGTTCTTGTTTCTACTTGATGTTGTGATGAGTTTGGTCTTGAAGAAAGTTGGTGTGGCTAAATTTATTCACGTATAAGGTATTTTCTTCATCGTATCTCTTATGTTGAGTTGATTTGAAGGTTTATCAAGTCCTAAAAGTGAAAATAGTCATGGAGGAAAGGTCATAAAGTGTTGTGTTGTAGTTGTTGAGTTTATGGACCATTTTGAACATGTTGTAGCCATTTTGTTAGGATAATGTCTAGGTATATGGATGGTATCTAATGTTGTTGGTTTGTTGATGAGGTTATGCTGCTTGATTGGGAAGAAAGGAAGTGTATATTGTTATTGTATGTTGATAAACATCGTGTGGGATATTTTATGGAATATTTTTGTATTGATGATGATGCTGTTGGTGTTAGTGTTGATGTTATGTTGGTATTGTGATTTCGGGCTAAGGATATAAACAGGGGAGATGCTGCTCGAATTTTGGAAGACTCTAAAGGGGTTTAATTTGAAGGCTTAAGACAAGTATATGATGATAAGACTAACAATAGTATGACTGGTTTTATTTGTAGATTATAAGACCATGAATGATCTTATGTAGATTGCAAGACGGGAAGTAAGTTGGAAAGTCGAGAAATAAGCTTCAAGGTATGTTAAGGTTATCCTTTCTTTCATTTTGGCATGATCTATGATAAGTACGAATGTGATGATACTCATAATGAATCCACTCCTAGATGTAGGAGCTCATGTCCCTATGTTTATATTGGTGTTGTTCATATCCCGAGTTCCTTGACTTAAGTCCCGAAGGGGCATCCATAAGTTGCACATTTACATAATAATGACTAAATTATGAAGGGGAAATTCATAAGGCTTCTTTATTCATATGCATTTCATATTTGATTTTTAGCTCTCTGTCACGACCCAACCCCGTAGGCCGTGACTAGTGCCCGATCTGGGCACTCAAACGCATTCCAGTATATAGCAGAAGCCGACAAGGCTTTATTTCAAATTTTGATAATTTCCAGAAAAAAAATTCGGCAGAGTCTCCTTTGTTTTACGGACTATCCCATATACCCTGCACGCAGAAAATACCAACAAAGGCCACACAGGGCCAACAAAGCAACATTTAAATATATGCGGACCGGCCGCCGCGGCGAATGGGATCGCCCAAACACAGCATATACACACATCTGTACAGAAAGGCCCCAACCCACAAACATGTCTACAGACCTCTAAACAGACCAACAGAATCATATGGCGGGACAGGGCCCCGCCGTACCCATGAACGAGAATATACATATATAGAAGTGACAGATAGTACCAAAAGATGGCTCTGAATAAAAGAGCGCTCCAAATGGCAGAAAAGATATCCTAGACAGACGGATCGACAAACCTGTCGTCGGTACCTGCGCGGCATGAAAACGCAGCCCCCGAGGAAAGGGGGTCAGTACGAAATATGTACTGAATATGTAAAGCCTGAATTACAGAAACAAAATCATAACTGGTACAGAACGTACAGAAAGTAAGCAGAAAATCCAAAGTATCAAATACATATTTTCAAAACATGCAGAGTGTGTACAGAAACATATGTCATGTCAAATCCGGTCCCTGCCAAGGGACTCGGCAGACAGAACGTGGCTACCCTCCCGACGCTGGTGCCACAACACAGAAGAATCAGAATGGGGGCATAACCCCGTCACATAATATATCATATCAGATGGCCATAGCAAATCATATCAGAACAAGCGTACATGGCACAGCATACTCCACAAACCCATGTACGCGTATACCTGCCCCCTCACATCGAGGCACGACGAACAATGCAAAGGATCACGCTTGACAACATATCCTGGCCCGGGCTCAGAGTGGGAAACATTGGGGCATCCATGAATGGAGTAGTGAGAGACTAATGCAGTTAAAATATCATAAATGTTTCCATAGACTCGATGAGGCATATCAAAAACAAACCAATCCAATGAAGTCGGAAGGGATCATAAAAAATGAGTTTCGGATATCATAGTGAATTACAGAGTATAACCTTTCTGAAGTCGTTCCGAGTGTCAAAACAATTTATCAGACTTAATGGAATATTTAAAACAATGTTGGTTAAGTAATTAGAATGGTAGTCAAAACATTTCTTTCAAAAATCGCTCGAAAGTAAGACTAGAGTACAATAAGGGCAAAACCGGGAATAGCGGGCCCACCTCGGGACAAGCAAGGCGGTGGGCTCAAATTACATATTTTAAGCTTATGGGGTCACCTACAAAGGTTCTACGGACGTTCTATAGCTTTCCAAGTAGTTTAGGGAAAGTTTGCATAATTATCAAGAATACAAACCAAAAGGGCTCAATCTTACTGAAGGAAAAAGCGAGATTTTTAATTGCGGATTCCGATGGGCAGAAAGTCTTTCGAAGCCCGAATCTGATTCTAATACACTTAGGCATGCCAAAAGAAGGATCGGGGTAGCTTTACATACCTTTTGAGCTTTTTAAGCCTATCCAAGCTCACTCCCCGTTTCGTCAAAAATCTGCAAATGGTCACATTTACCAATTGTAAGTTATAGATGCTACGAATTCAATTCAACTCATATTTGTCTACCGAAATTTCGGCAGCACTTCCCCTATACATATAGCACCCCCTAGAATTCAACTCGGCTCAAAATCATCAACAACAACCCAAACAACAACATCAACATCCACAACAAACATTAGAACCACAATATAGCACAACTAGTTCTACTTGCCGACATAATGCCATAACCTTCATTTTACCCTTAACTTTCAAACTAATCTCAATGATTTCACATTCATTATCAATCTAGATCACCACAACATAGTTTAGAAGCATTTCATGCCGTTTCCTTAAATTATACACACGATATACATAATATACAAACTTTCCGCCGAAGTCTTAACTAATTCAAAACTTCTAATCTTTGGCATACATATTCATAACATGTTTCCAATTTCCAAATTCGTCAATGATCATCATAATTAACAACCAAATAACTTCATTTTCCTAATGTCGAAAAATCATAGTAAAGCGACGTAAGTTTCTACGTTCCATTTCAATACAAACTTATATCATTCTATCTCCATTTACATTAAAAACATCACAATAACACACTAACACACTAAGCAACTTAATTCATTTCCATTCCAACTCCAACACACCACACGGCCATGTGCTCTTTTTATCACTCCAACTCAATTCATTCCACTATCATTTCCAATATGCATTTCACCACAATCACAACTAGAATATAACACAAATTCAACACATTATGGCTATACAACATATACATACACACGGCCATATACTTATAACACACACCCACTTTGCCAACTTCCATTTCTCCATACAATCAACACATTTCTACATACTACAACACAAACGAGACTCCATAACACAATAAAAGGAGATGAATTCTTACCTTTTTACTCCCTCTTCTTTGCTTGGATTTATGATCACCTTGAGGAATCAAGACCTCTTTTCTCCAAACCAACTATACCAAGTTGTAAAGGAACTTTGAATTAGTGAAAATCCAACAGGAGAAAAAATTTTAGAGCAAGATTTTTGGTGGCTAATTTTTGCCCTCAAACCCGAGAGCTCCTCTTTTTTTTTTTTTTTTGGCTTGTTGTTCTATGCTTCTTGAATTGTCTTAGTGCTTATCCAAGTATATACTAGTTGATCACATGACTAGCACATGATCAACTAGGTGGACTTGGGCCAAGACCAAGAGCTTGGCCGGCCACCCCTAGTACATTGGGCCTCATTTTTCATTTCAATTTTTTTGAGCACAATGAGTTATAGTCCACGTTTTGTAATTCCCGAAACTAATTTCCACAATTCCAAATTTACCCTTAGCCTTATCCCACACTTTCACAACCGTACTCTTTCATGCACAAATCCTATGTCAAATAAAAATCAACTATGACCTTATTTCTTACAAGTCAAGATTGTTTTCAATTTTTTTTTTTCAACTTGTAAAAACACGGGATATAACACTCTCGAAGGAGACAAATGAGAAAGGGGAAGAAGTTCCCATTTTGAACTAAAAGTTGCTCCGAAGGGAGTTACATGATTTTACGGGGAACGGAAAAGGGCTATGGCGTTATCTACACAACCCACCTATTCAGCTGGTATATGATGATTGAGACGCCTCAAGAGGCTGCCCTATGGGGCCATTATGATATCATGCCCGACGGGGCGAAGCTCGAAGGAGCGAATGGGTAAAGGTGCATATACATATATACATGTTTTCAAAAGTACATTATGCATATTCATGGTCCTTAGCGACACTCACAGGTACAGGTTGACTCATACGTTATTCTTATCCTTTGAATCTTGATATGTTGTTTCATTTCTGCCTTACATACTCGGTACATTATTCGTACTGAAGTCCCTTTGCTTGGGGGCGCTGTGTTTAATGCCACACAGGTGCAGACAGATAAGCAGAGGACGCTCGCTATAGGATGTTCCCGAGCTATCAGCTGGTTTGGTGAACTCCTTTTCTATTCAGCGTATTGCCGAGTCGGAGTACATATGTACATATATGTGTCATATGCATTATGGGTATGTTGGGTCCCTGTTCCGACCTGTGTTGTGGTATCTTGGTTCATGTTAGAGACATTGCAGACAGTGTCCTGTGGATAGTGCGTCGAGATGTTGACAGTTGTCTAAGGCGGCCACATAGGTCGATATATTCATATGCATTAATTTAAAGATTTTGTTGTGACTAAAGTTTTTCTTTGACTAAACGATAAGGGAAAAGTCCCTGACATTATGAAAGAGTCCTATTAAAATGTTTTCATATTTTACTTAACGGAAGCATCACTTCATAATTTAAAGGATCACAAAAAGGTGTAACTTATTAATAGAATGGTAGTATGGCACTCAGCTGAGTAGGGCCTTGGTTGTCAGTCGAGGCCCTCCGATTTGGGTCATGATAGACTTGGAGCCGGACACTCAGCCCATTTCTATTGCGCCATTGGATAGCATTGGCTGGGTTGAAGAAGCAGTTGTAACATTTGTTGAGCAAAGGTTTTATTCAGCCTAGTATTTCACCATGGGGTGCTCCCGTGTTGTTTGTGAAGAAGAATGATGGAACAATGCGCATGTGTATTAATTATCGACAGTAGAACAAGGTGACTATCAAGAACAAGTATCTAATTCCTCGCAGACATGACTTGATCTATCAGCTTTAGGTGTTTCTGTCTTTTCTAAATTTGAATTGACATCTGGTTATCACCAGTTGAAGATTAGGGTAGAGGATATTCCTAAGACAAATTTTGGAACGCGTTATAGGTGTTATGAGTTCTTGGTAATATCATTTGGGATGATTAATGCTCCGTAGCTTTCATGGATTTGATGAATGGTGTATTCAGACTCTATTTTGATTTCTTTGTCATTGTCTTTATCGACGATATCTTGATATTCTCTCGTAGTAGAGAGGAGCATGAGCAGTGTTTGAGGACTGTGCTTGGGATTCTGAAGGAGAAGAAGCTTTATAGCAAGTATTCAAAGTGCGAGTTTTCACTTAGTTCAGTGGTGTTCTTGGGGAATGTGGTGACTAAGGATGGTATTATGGTGGATACCAAGAAGATTGAGGCGGTTTGGGATTAGATTAGACCCACTTTATACACCAAGGTTCGGAGTTTTGTGGGTCTTGCTGGTTATTATATGCATTTTGTGGAGGGGTTTACTTTCATCCCCTTTGACTAAATTTACTCAGAAGAAGGTGGCACTTCATTGGTCTGGTGAGCGTGAGGTAAGCTTTCAAAAGTTCAAAACTTTGTTGACTACCGCTCTGATTTTGACCTTACCTATCGAGGGAGAGAGCTTTACGGTCTATTGTGATGCTTCTGGAGTGAGTCTTTTGGTGTGTGTTGATGCAAAAAAGGAAGGTGATAGCTTATGATTCGAGGCAATTGAAGATGCATGAGAAGAACTACTCTCATGACTTGGATTTGGCGGTGTAGTGTTCGCTTTGACGATTTGGAGGCATTATCCTTATGGGGTGCATTTAAGGTATCATAGATAATCATAGCATTCAATACATATTCGTTCAGAAGTAACTCAATTTGAGACAGCGTAGTTGGTTGGAGTTGGTCAGAGGATTATGACATGGCTATTCTTTATCATTCAGGCAAAGTAAATGTGGTAGCGGATGTCTTGAGTAGGAAGGTAGTGAGTATGGGTAGTTTTAACATTATTGTGTGTGGGAGAGCAGCCTTTAGATATTGATTTTCAATCTTTGGCTAATAGTTTTGTCAGACTTGATATTTCGGAGCTTGTACTAGTTTTAGCTTGTGTTAAGGAATGGTCCTCCTTATTGGAGCAGATCAAGCTCAACAGTTTGATGATGTGAAATTGTGTAAGATTCGGACAAGGTGCTACATGATCAAACCAAGCAAGAAATTCTTGATGGTGATGGTGTTTTGAGGATCGAGGGTGGGATTTATGTTCCTAGAGTGAGATATTTAACTCGGTTGATCATAGAGGAGGCTCATTGTTTGAAGTATTCCATTCACCCAAGAGCTACAAAGATGTATCGTGACTTGAAGCAACATTATTAGTGGTGTCGATTTAAGAGAGACATAGTGGAGCTCGTGTCTTAGTGTTTGAAATGCCAAAAAGTGAAATATGAGCACCAGAAGCCTAGTGGTGTTATTTAGAGGATGCCCATACCCGAGTGGAAGTGGGAACGTATTAGGTTGCATGACCTACCTCATATCCTATGCAGTATCCAAGTTTCGCCTATAGGATGGAACACGTTACTCTACCTATTCTATACTAGTGTCTTGTAGAATATAAATAATAGGTAAGTAAAGAACACATGAATTTTATTTGGAAACCACCCGACTAACAAGGGCGATAAAAACCATGACCTGCACCTCAGTAGGATTTTCCCCAAACTCCACTATAACGGCGAGCCTCTGAACATTCAAGTTACAGACTCTATAACATAGGTACTAAGCTCTAATCCCTATCTTACTAATCAACCTCTGATTAGCAAGCAACCTTTAAGTTGACCTCCAACTTGAATTTACAATGTTTTTTACTAATTGTATGCTTCTATGAAAGAGGATAAAGTAATACATTATAAACCAACATAATACATGTTTTCTAGACTCATGAGCTGAAAAACATCAAATCTATTTGATAGCTTCTTCAATTTTCTTCTCGTACTAGGGACGCACACCAAGATTCTTAATATATCTTCATTGATCTCTCAATATTCTGAAATCTCTCTTTGTGGGCATGTAAACCTTCATCTTGGTAAGACTTCAATATATATAGCATTGAGTGCACAAAAAGTTGGCAAACACAAAATCCTTTTCGATATGCCCATGAGACATACTAGGGTTTGTGTTGAATTGGGATTCTTGCCTTTTGGATCGATTTCATTGTCCTTGTAGGAGTCTAAAGAACCTTGTTTAATTATGGTAAGGAATCCTATAATATTGGCCGCCAAGTGTTTATCATAAAACTGCAATTCCTAGTTGCTATAGGACTTACGTTAGAAGATGTTCACAAACCTGTTTCATCCACCTGGCCCGTCCATCTCTTTATCTTTGCACTATCTGAGATGGAACATGTTCACGAAGTTGTTTCATCATTCCCTTCTCATTCATCCCTCCGACTCTATCTTGAGCTTGCTTTTGTGATAGATGATGGAATATGTTGATAGACCTGTTTCATAGCATCATGCTTTTGGCTCTGTGTATGTGTTTATTCATTGCATAAATCATGTCTTCAGCCTTGTCTGGGTCTGTTACTCTGATCATGTTCTTATTTTATGATGAAACATGTTTTCAGACCCGGTTCCTTTTATTTTTCCACTGCAACTCCCTTGCTTGAGCATAATACTTCTGAGTCACCTTCACATTTTCTTCTCAGGATCCTTTCTCTCCTGATTCATTCATCAACTGAACCTGATTACTCTTTGAGATAGATCATGTTTTCATGCTTGTTTTATTCTTCACTGCCTAATGTGGAGTCATTTTCATCGCCTTTTCTCTATATGCATCTGTCTTGTGATCGATCATGTTTGCAATATGGGATATGTGTATGCTCTTTTCTATAGCTCCTTTGCAATGGAGCATATCTATATATTTGTTCTAACCATCCCGTGCTTCTTGTTTTTCAGGCATTTTATATTGTCTGGAACCTCTGCTTCATCTCAACTAATTGCCTAGCTTTGTTCATACCTTGTCAATTATCACACGTATCTAGACCTAGTTTCTTTTTCATTATAGGTTCACTTGGTCAATCATCAATACAACACATGGCTTTATGCCAACAAGTTGCCTCTTTTTTATGGTGACAAACCCCTATATTTTAAGCAACTATGTAACCTGTTCCAACCATTTCATAACCCAGTATTTGAGCATTACACTTATGGAAACTAGGTTAGCAATTGAGTAAAACATCATAAGCACACAGTTAATTAATCTTTCACCTTTTGGCGTCATTAAAAAGTTCATCCAGATTACTTAAGTTTCAAACCGAGTTTGCAATACATTACTCATGGCCATTTGGGCTATCTCATATACACATACAACCAGAATCGGTCATTCAAACAAGTTCATAGTAAAGATATTCAATTCACATAAATAAGGTGTAATTTCATAAAATAAGCAACTGTTTTTCATTAAACTTCATATAGTACAATTTCATTCCCTTAGTTACAATTGTACAAACAGATCAATTGTTAAACTTAGAACTTAGACAAACTAGGATACACTTTTTTGAGGAAACATTTAAAGAGCCCCATTACTTTGCTAGGGACTATGACCAGAGTTGATTTTACACTCTAAGACTAGTAACTAACGAATCCTACGGTGAGATGATGGAAGTGTCTTTGAAGAAGAAGTGAGGCATATATTTTTGTTGGTTAGCTGATTCGATAACCACCATATTTATCAACCTCTTACCCCCAAGAAGACCCACCATCTTTTTCCATTGATTTTGCCCATGAGGACTAATACCAAGTCTGCTTTTCTTTTCCAGATAGTGGAGGGTTCTTCCCTATTTTCTCCTTCCTTATTTCATCACGAACCCTTACATATCCTTCACTTATTTTTCCTAATAAGCGTCAAACATTAGCTTGGATTGAACTCATAATGTCCAGCAACTCATTTTCTTAAAGAGCTGTTGTGATACTGATTTTTTTCGTATTTGCCCTTGTTTTGGGATCCTTAGAAATTTTTGCCTTTCTATAAGCCCCAATGATTTTTCTTTCCTTTTTTATCTTTTCAGATAAGTAGATTCATATAGGAGGGAATGGATGGTTGATGAAAGTGAGATGGAGTGTGAAGTCAGGGTTGGTTGAGTCATGAGAATAAATAGGGAACCTAGGGTTATCGGAGAAGAAGGAAGAAAAAGGCACTTCTCTTTTCTGATTTTTTGTTGTGATGGAGGAGAGAGTGAAGTGAGTAAGATTTTAAGGATTTGTGGATGCCTTAAGTAAAGGTGAGGAGACAGGGTGGGTGGTGTGACCAGAGGAAGTGAAGAGTCTTTTTAGGAAGAGGATTGATTTGATTTCCGCTGTTTTCAAGAGGGGTTATCATGACTCTTTTTATCTCTTTAAAAAGCCCTTTTACTATTGGCTAGGTTCTAAACTAGGGTAGGTAGAACAAGTTATCCAAATTATCTCATGATCTAAATGTACAATTAATTGTAAAGGAAGGAATACATACCTGAAATGATAATGATTAACCATGTGCAATCTTAAATTTCAGCCCAGTTGTTTTGATAGAATACTTTGTAGAACTATTTCAAGATCATGAAACTATTAGGGCATTTCCATATAGTCAAATATACAGGACTGAGTAATATATTTTACAATTTCAAAGTTGAAGTACTCAGTTTATCTTAACCAAGGATTCTAGCCAGAGAATTTGAGGAAGACTAGTATCATCATTCTTTTAGCATAGTCTTTATCTTAGCTTCTCAACTCTTTATCAATTGTCAGTAGTTCAATTTTTCTAGCTGACATCATAGGAATTGACAATCGCTTGTTTCCTTCAGATTGTACCTGTTCTAACTACCTGTTCCCCTGGTATCTCTTTTCTATTTCTTCGAACAGGTTCCTCAACTAGTTTCTTTTGCAATGTCCATGAAGCTCTCCCTATACGTGTGCTTTCCACACACTATTTTCTAAAGAAGGTTGACAGATGTGCTGATGAACCTATTTCCTCTGCATGATTCAAGAAGGTTGACAGATGTGCTAATGAACCTATTTCCTCTGCATAATTCGTTGAAGAATCCCCCCTGTCTAAGTGCGGTGTATTTGATTACTACTTGTCATCTGCTTAATTCGTATTTCCCTTTTTTTCGAAATACTGCAAGTGAAAGGAGCTTTTATTTGAATCATCTCACTATCCTGAGTAAGCCTTGCGTTAGTGTTGTTGGTGCTTGCGCTCTTTCACTGCAACTTCTAGGTCATTAGAGATTAGTTTTAGGAACCCATACTAGCTTGGGTCCTTTTGCTTGTACAATAGGGTGAATCAAGTCTTTCTTCGCCCACTCAGGCGTAGCCCAAGTGAACCTGTTTCTACCCCTATTGCAGACTTCTTTGATGTTTTCTTAGTCTGTACTAAAGTCTCATGAAAAGACCTATTCCTTTCACCTGTTCCAATCTATTTAGCAGAATTGATCAATTTATCAACTGGCCTCATCCCAAACTTATTTCTAGTATGATAAAATGCAAATCCCCTATTCCATCCTGAGAGTACATAAGGATCCTGGTTCCTTTTTCTTGTATCACTAGTCTTGAGAGGTTTAGTATCTCTACATCTTGATATGACTTCTTTCTTTTGACTGAGAGGGTAGGTGTTACACCTTGGAAAATTTTTTATCGCTGGTGTCATAAGTGAACTAACATGAGCCCGGAAAGGCTATGTAACTCCTATAAGGTTAGGAAAGAATGTTAACAGGTGTTAAGAGAGTATCTAAAGGTTATGGGATCAAGCCAATTGAAGAAAGTAAGTTATCAAAACTTTAGGAAAACTTGGCAGAATTTGGGACGGGTTTTTAGGTCCAATTTGAGAGAGGTATATATCCTATCATATAAAGAGTTATGGGGTGAATAAAATATCCAAATTGAAGTTCACTGAGTCTAGTTTTCAACGCAACAAACCGTTCGTCGATACGACATCAGAGTAGGAAGTTATGGGTGTTTCAAGATAGATTGCTCGAGCAGTGCATTTTGACGGTTCTGTGCAACTCAACGGTGCAACTCAACAACCGTCAAGCAACTTGACAGTTCGTCAAGTGAACCGTCGATATTGAGGCAGTGGAAGGGATGGCTATTTGTATAAAATAATTCAAGTTGATCCTCATTTCTTCATCCATTAGACCCCTATCACTCCTAAAGCTTTCCTAAACCTATCCAAACCCCCCCCCCCCTACCAAATTAAATAAAGATTGACCTAGAAATTCTAAACTACTTTGTGTATATTGATATCTATTATCGCTATTGAAGTTGTGGATGTTACGCTTGAAAGAAGGGTGTTGATCTAGTGTTCTGGACCGGAAAAGGAATGTTCTTGATCCTAACTTTGATATTAAGTATTTTTTGTATGATTTTAATGGTTTAAAGTAACAGAAAACATGGCATAAAGGTCGTAGGTGGATATATTGGTGTTTTTGGCTTATGGACTGATTTTTGAAGAATGTTTTTGATGGGTTTGTGTACGTTTATCATGTAGTATCTTAATCATGTTGTTATTCATGGTGTTATTGATATTTGGGAGCTATTATGTAATTTGTTCGGAGTATATAATATAGGGAAAATGGTATCCTAATTCGGTTAACTTATTAACTAGTTTAGTTTGAATGTTTAAGTGTTCCTATAGCGTAATTGTTGTATGAATTATCTTGGATGTAGATTTGCAGGCTCGGAAAGTAGATTTTGAGTAGCTAATTGAGCTGCAAGGTATGTTAAGGCTATTCCTTTTTTTCTTTTGGTATGATCCTTGTGAACCGAGCGTATACGTGTTGATAATCCATAATGGTTCTACTTTTAGAGTTAGGGATGACCCATTTGATTCATGTTCCACAATATATCCTCTGAAAGTTTTCCTTTAGATTCTATATAATCTTTAGAGTTACTTGTATCCTTATCATGTCTTGCATTTCATATATATATATATATATATATATATATATATATATATATATATATATATATATATATGGGGACGGTGATGACGTTTTATACGCACTACCACCTAATCAGTTGGTCATATGACGATTAAGATGATGATGATGCCCCAGAGGCCGATACGATATGATGGGATACCCATAGAGGCTTGACAGGCATTATATACGCATATGTATATGTATGACCTCATGCATGCATGCATAGTAGCTATGTAAAATAATTATGTACAACATTGGTCTACGAAGGCAGGTCTGATACACAAGATGCATTCACTAAATTATGTATTCTCATATGTCTTTTTCTTATTATTCTCATGCCTTTCATACTCAATGATTTGTCTGTACTGACGTCCTTCTATTTATGGACGATGTGTTCGTGCCCGCAGGTAGACAGGGAGATGGTACAGATTCTTAGGCTGCGATTTCAGCGTTGGTACAAGAGCACTCCACTTGTTCCAGAGTTGCTCGTGAGTCAACAAGATTATATATTTATATATGCGTATGGCGGGGCCCTGGCCCGACCATGTTATGTCATGTCTCTAGTAGAGACTTGTAGACAGTTATGTACAGTTAGACGATGAATAATCTTATTACTCCACAGGTTGTTGTACGGATACATATATATAACGGCCAGGTAGGCCTGTACAGTATGTCAAGGATGTTCATGTAGCTGCACCCTTACATACTATCTCATTTCTGTCCTGTTTCTCTATGAGTCAGTGGGGTACCACAAGGCGGCCTTATCAGCCCACCTATGTTCAGGTTTATGTTTATGTTACAAATGTACAACAGGTGGTACTTGAGTAGTACGGTCAGGTGCCCGTCATGACCCTCCAGTTTGGGTCGTAACAATAGTGGTATCAGAGCAGTTAATCTTAAGATTTGTTTACGAGTCATGTCCAGCCGAGTCTTGTTTATGGGTGTGTTGCGCACCACACTTATAAACAGGAGGCTGCAGGGCATTTTGGATGGTTACCTTCCTTTCCTACTCTAGATCGTGTTGTAGAACCAAGTTGTAGGGTATGAAATTCTTAACTCTAACCTTGATTATTTTGTAGTTAGAGGATGACTTCAACAGGGAAGAAGATTAGCGGTTTGAGGGCTACGAGTGTGAGTTATTCTATTGAGATCGACCCCTCCGAGCACAATCTTTCTATTGAAATGGATCCATCTGAAGATATGCCTTCTATAGAAACAGACTCGTCGTAGATTCAGGAAAAGTCAACAAGGCAGATAAGTAGTAAGCAGATGGGGGCAATTGATCTCCGGACTCCATGTTATGATAGACTTTTTGATGAGGCAGGGCCTTCTGTAAGGCTGAGGAGGTTACAGATGGGGGAACCGAGTAACCCAAGATTAATGGTATCCGCAGAACAGGGTTCTAATGAAAATAATGGCAAGCTGAAAGGATGAGTATAAATGGTATGTTTGTAAAAAATACAGGTGCTACGGAACAGCCTATGGATGGACAACAGAAAGGAGAACCTCACTATTTACCATTGGATCAATTTGTACCCGATCAAGGTTCCATAGTAGGATCAAAGTAAGGAATTTGACGCTTGGGATTCCAAGATTGGAGTGGATAATAAAATAAGGTAAAGCTTTCGGTTTAATGAATTTTAGAGTGCTATGAGTGAGTTCGTGAAGCATTTGTGTTAATACCGACAATGAAATGTAGAATTCAATTGTTAATTGTTTAAGGAAGGGAACTAAGGGAATATATATAGAGAGAATATTTTGCGAGCACGTAAACTTCTGTATAAGGAAAGTGATTAACGAAAGGTTTAGAAAGGAAACTTGGAGTTTTGAGAAAGAATGTATAGATATGGTATATGAGAGGAGTTTTATTATTTCATATTTTTTTATGCTAATTGTCCCGTGTGGCTAAGTTGTATATGATATGTACCTTTATGGTTGGCCCTATGAGGCATTAGATGTATTTTCTGGGTTGTGTGCATGTTTGGGATAGTAACGATTTCAGGGGAAACTATGCCAAAATTTCTCGAAGTTTAAATTACTGAATATTTATAGGCTGTAAAGGTAAGGTGTTTCAAGAGAATCGAAAGGGTTTAGTAATGAGTAATCAAAAGACACGTTAGCAATAAGTTCGTTAAGAACGAACCATAGGTGAAGAATGGTGAATAGCAAGACGGCGCGATACGTAAATGAGGGAAGGATATCGGGGTGCTAGCAAGAATGAATAGTTCCTACAACCAGAAGCGGGAAAGGGACTTGAATGTTTATACCATGAACAAACCACGAAATCAGGTCGTCTCAAAGGAAGTCTTATAGATTCGAAAGAAGTTTTCCAATCCTTATGTGCGTCCGTGAGAATGAGATACAAGGTGATATAGAGATGCAAATGCATCTATAGATATAGAATAGCAAATCAGAGTGTAATTTATTGTTATTCGCTAAGACTTATATGTTTGACAGACCAATCCTACAGGCCATCAGGTGATAGAATGAGAGAGAGATGTTACATAAGGTTTAGGATTAACTAAGGGATGGTTAAAAAAAGGGGTCATTACGACTGATGTGAAAGAAAAGATAAGAAAGGAAGGAAGGGGCCATTGGAACAATGTAATAGCTAAGATGAAAAGAAAGGAAAAGTATTCCAAGGTAAGAAACACAAATGATAATGGACGAGCGTCAACTATACGAAATATACGTAATCAAAAGAATAGAATTATGTTATGAGAAAAGGAGAAGGTCGAATAGAAAGTGTGTAAAACAAAGAACATAAGTTCCTGGTAAGTGATTCAATATGGAGAGGAGAAATTGAGTAGGTCTATTAAGAGGGTTGATTTTAAGACTAGACCGCTAAGTTATGTGATGAGTGATTATTTTGATCGAGACTTGAGACGTTATAGGTTTTTGAATACCCCATCTTCTTTATTCATCAACTAAGAATGGCTCCACACCCTTCCTAAAATCTTCCAATAGCTCTGCAGAATCTCAGGAAAAAAACGGATCTTCAAAAGAACTATACTTTACTATACGAATGAAACCCCAGAATAAAAGAGGATTGTTCGTTTGCAGTATTCAAGATAATTAAGGGAAACTATGATGTGAACCAAGCTAGGGTTCCAAGTTAAAGTTATTTCCGAAGTTAAGTTTAAGATGTCTTTTGTCGGGCCTAAGGTTATCTAGACGTTGATTGCATGATTTAAGTGAAAGAAGATGAGGTAAAAAACGAAAACGGGCGATGTATCGTTCAAGTGTTTGTTGGACAATTTTAAGTAATTATAAAGATCGATATGGATGGACACGATTAAGAACATAAGTTAGTTGTTCCTAATGCTGTGGTGCCATAAGTTCAAACCATAAAAGGAGGGAAAAGAATAAACCTGAGTACGAGCATGAAGGCTAAGATGATATGTTTACGGGTTACGTTGGAAAAGGATTATAGAACAGCCCTAGACTATCTTGGCCCAAGATTGCTTATAGTAATTTTATATTGCAGGATAAACAATATCCGAAACTGTAGTAAGGAATGATATCATGGGAAAATCTACTATGAGCCCGTTCGGATTGGCTTATAAGTTGGTCAAACTAGCTTATAAGCCATTTTTAACTTATTTGGGTGTTTGGCAAAAATAGAAAATTACTTAAATGAAGTTAAAAAATGCTTAAAATAAGAGAAAACCAAGAAGTTGCTTAACCCCAACTTGTTTTTTTTTTTTTGGCTTAAAAGCCATTTTGGTTTGACCAATAACTTTACCCTTTTATCCCTTATATTTTCTGTTAATTCCAATACTACCCTTACTTCTAAAATCCCTTTAAGCTCTTTTATCTAAACACGTAAATGCTTATTTATAAAGTAACTTTCAGCACTTAAAAAGTACTTTAAGCACTTATGCTCAAAAGCCACTTTTTTTCAGCTATATGGTTTAGCAAGTAGTTAGAATTCAGATGACAAATCTGAATGAATATAAAGGTTGATTCCAGCCTCATAAGGTAATGTTAACCTACTGGAAATTGAGAACGGAAAGTGGAATGTGTGGTTTGGAATATGGAAGTGAATTACGAAATCCTCAGATAAGAATAATAAATAAAAGACAGGACTATTTTATAAGACATAATTAAGGGAAAGATATAAGATGAAGGTGAAATCAAGTATTGGTATAAGAATGGGATTGTGAAAAGAGTTGTTGTTACATGGTAGATGTTGACCCAACATGGTAGAGGATATGCTTATAAGTATTTTTAAAGTAGAGGACACGAGATTCAAGTGGATAATTTAGAAAATAATGATGGGGACGACGACCTCATAGGTTCAAAGAAAGAACACAGAAGGATAGGCAAGCCAATAAAAGCAAGAAGTAAGAATCAGAATATAAGGATAACCGACATGTTATGATATCGAGAAGAGCTGGAATAAGCCAACAATTAGAAATTCATCTTTCACGCTATCACGAGGATGCTTGGAGAACATCAAGAAGTGGTAAATGAAGGACAGTTAATATATTAAGAATCACGGTAAAGCCCAGTATGCTGCAAAAATAAAATAAAATAGGGGACTCCGATTATACGACTGCACATAAGGCTGAAAGGGAAAAGAAAGAACTTTCTAAACACTATAATTTATGGATGATGCTTTATGAATTCAGGGGATTATGACTTATGACGAATAATATAAGACAGACGACGACGAATCAGACCTTGGCAAGACATGAACAAGACTTGATGCGTTAAGTGAATACGAAGCGCGAGAAAATGAAGGCATAGGAAAGAAGGAAATACTTCAACGAGGGAGTAAAGACAACGACATTAAATTGTTATCATGGAAGTCAAGTGCACAGTTAAAGTAAACCTTTTAGTGCAAAAAGAGAAAGTAGAGAATTTCGATATAAAGGTTAAGATATGACTTTTAATAAATGTTGAGGAATTGACCAACTATAGAATGAACAATTTCAAAGGGACTGCAGTCTGCTGGATATAATCACATGATACACAAATTGAGAAGGACTTAGAGACGGGATGAAAGATAAAACGAAAGGTAAGCTACAAGGGCGGAAGGAAAAAACTTTAAGGAGTAAAGTATTAGGAATTGCCTATACAATAAGATAGAAGTGGAAAAAGATAGGAACTACAGATGATACTAAGGAAAAGGCGAAATAAGAAAGGTGACAACTTCAAGGTGGAACGTTAGTGGGATCCGAGAAGGGCTACTGATGTCAGATAGTGATTTAGTAGGTTTACACCTCAGGAGGAGTATTCAGTTCACCAGAAAATAAGGAAGTAGAAATATGATAAGAATAACAGTTTCTAAGAAAGAAAGCACGACAAGAAGCAACCAGGATAAGTTAGGACATGTCGACATCAAGGGATGCTGGAAGTCATGATAGGTGAATATTGATATCACTAACATGACACATTTAAATCTTTTAAGCAATAAGAATTAAGAGTATTGAGGCCAATGCAACCAATTGATATCTTATAGATAAGTAAACGGAAGAATTGACATCAACATCAAAAGTAATTTCTATTCTACTTCAACATTTAAGGTTCTAAGTGAGCAGTTATAGACTATATAGGATACCTCCAAAAAAACATAGAATGGCAAGAAGATTACATGGAAGAAAAGAGAAGCAATGAAAAATAAGGTATTAACATCTATTCTAGATTGAAAGGTTCCCCATGATTTCAAAACAACAACGAATCCCATATTCATATGTTTATGATGATGCGAATTTGATGATCCATGTTAAGTGATGATCAAGAAAGAAAGATAATAGTCAAGATGATCACCTAACATACCTTAGCACTAATATTATTCCCCTACTAGATCTTACATATGATATGTTTAGTAACGATGCATATGTCCTACATTCGAGGACGAATGTTCCTAAGTGAGAAAGGATGTTGCACCTTAAATTTTTTTGTATAGCTAGTGTCATAAGTAAACTAATGTGAGCCTGGAGGGGCCATGGAAATATAATAAGGTTAAGAAAGAATTTTAACAAGTGTTAAGATAGTATCTAAAGGTTTCGGGATCAAGGCAATTGAAAAGTAAGTTGTCGAAACTTTGGGAAAACTTGGCAGAATCTGGGATGAAATTTCTGGTCCAAATTGAGAGAGGTATATCTCCTAGAATATGAGGAGTTATGCGGTGATTCAACTATACAAATTGAAGTTCATTGAGTGTAGTTTTCAATGCAACAAACCGTTCGTCGATATAACATCAGAGTAGGAAGTTATGGGCGTTTCAAGACAGGTTGCTCGAGCTGCATTTTGATAGTTCTATGAAACTCGACGGCCATCAAGAAACATGATGGCTCGTCACGTGAACCGTCGATGTTGAGGCTGTGCAAGAGGTGGCTATTTGTATAAAATGATTCTAAGCACGATCTCATCCTCATTTTATTCATTCCATCAGAACCCTAGCACTCCTAAAGCTCTACTAAACCTCTCAAAATATCCCCCTATCAAATTAAATAAAGATTAAAAATCCTAAACTACTTCGTGTATAGTGATAGCTATTGTTGCTATTGAAGTTGTGGATGTTAAGCTTGAAAGAACGGTTTGGATCTAGCGTTTCTGGGCTGAAAAAGGTATGTTCTTCATCATCACTTAGATATTAAGTTGTTTTTGGAAGATTTTAGTGGTTTAAAGTAAACAAAAACATGGCATAAAGGTCGTAGGTGGATATATTGGTGTTGTTGTCTTATGGAATGATTTTAGGAGAAAGTTTTGGATGGAGTTGTATACATTTATCATGTAGTATCTTAATCATGTTATTGTTGATGTGTTATTGATGTTTGGGAGCTATTGTGGAATTGGTTCAGAGTAGATAATATAGGGGAAATGTTGTCTGAATTTCGTTAACTTATTAACTAGTTGATTTTGAGCATTTAAGTGTTCCTATCGCTTGATTGTTGTATGAATTATCTTGGATGTAGATCTGCAGGCTCAAAAGTTAGATTTAGAGTAGCTAAGTGAGCAGCAAAGTATATTAAGGCTATTCCTTTCTTTGTTTTGGCATGATCCTTGTGAACCGAACGTACACGTAATGACAATGTATAATAGTTCTACTCTTAGAGTTAGGGATGACCCATTTTATTCATGTTCCATAATATATCCTCAGAAAGTTTTCCTTCAGATTCTGTATAATCTATAGAGTTACTTGTATTCTTATCAAGTCTTGCATTGTATTCTTACATATATATATATATATATATATATATATATATGTGTGTGTGTGTGTGTGTGTGTGTGTGTGTGTGTGTGTGTGTGTTTGTGTGTGTGTGGGGGGGGGGGGGGGGGGGGGCGGTGACTGCGTTATATATGCACTATCACCTGTGTTACATCCCGTAGTTTGGTATGTTAAAATTCGTAGCTGTTGGCTGTTTTAAGTATGGACATTGGAGTTATCTCCAAGATACATGAGATTAGGCATGCTTATTTTATGTATATGAGGGTGAAAGTCCATATAATAAGCTGCGGGAGAATTGGAGGGCAAGTGAATCAACAAAATTAAGTTTGTTGGATTTTGGAGGAATTAGGAGGGGTACTTTTTGCCCTACGTGAGGAAGGAATATATTATGGTATATGAGGAGTTTTGAAGTGAAACAAAAGCCTAAATTGAAGCTCGGGATGTCACGACCCAACTAGGGGCCGCGATGGATACCCGATACTTGTACCGAGCACCTCCTAACTCGTATCTCATTCTTATTACTAAGTGGGCCACATTGGTAATACCGTTGTTTCTTTACTTATTCCTATCATTAATAGCATAACCATAATCAGGTGTTAATAAAATCTGCTAGCATAATATACAACCCCAAAACAAATAAAAGTACAAATCATCTGACTGTACATATCTGTCTACGAGCCTCTAAACATAGCACACATATACATAGGAAGGGTCGGGTTCTGCCATGCCCGAATATATACACAAAAATAGTACCAAGGAACTGAGGCTGCAGAACAACTGGAGCGCTGCTACGATGCTGCTGACGAATCTCCTAGGAGTCAAATATGTCTACCTGCTGACCTGGGCGGCATGAAACGCAGCGTCCACAAGAAGGGACGTCAGTACGAATAGTGTACCGAGTATGTAAGGCGTGGAAGATAATACAAACGGAAACATAAGGTATGCTTAACAATATCATGGGATCATAGGACATATAGTGAGACAAGAAAGTAACCTGTACATAGGAATACCCCTTCAGGCCGGATACCATGCATGCTTGTCTTTCCCTTTTAAAAAAAACATTTCTTTTTCATAGACATAGAAAATAGAACTTATATCATGTCATGTCTTATCAAATCATATCATATCATATCACCGAACAATGTCGGCTTGCCCACATAGCACCGAAATACGTCGGCTCGCCCATATATCCCTCGTCCGGGCATCCCGCGTCCGGGATGATAACGCCAGCTGACCAGGTGGCAATGAAACATGTGTCCCTTCCCCTTCCCCATATACATATACATATATCGTATACATATGTCATATAAGCATGCAGGAGAACCCAAAGAAAATCATGTATCCATCGGAGTGACGTAAGATCGGTGACCTCCGATAACATTATGGAATAACCGTGATCGCTTTGTCTCACCTCGAAGGAACGAGTATTTTAAGGCGAGACTATCAACGGAGAATAGCATTAAAAGAAACATAGAATGGAATCATGGGCATCATAGACGTCAATTCATATGCTTTGTAATCTTTAGAAAAATAATGTCATAACTAAGGAATAGAATTAAAGATCAAGAACTAGTTTAACACTTTCATACTCATATTGAATCCTTGGCTTAAGACTCTTAGTTATGGAATCATTCTTGTCATACTTATCATAGACATATTTTCTTTCTTAGCATCATCGTTATCATTGTCATCATAGACATATTTCCATTAGAATAGTTACAGTACTTAACGTTTGATAAACGGAACAAGGATCAAAAGTTTCCTTTGGATTCTACTTCAAAATAAGTCATACGGAACAATAAGGAAAATCCGGGAACAATGGGCCCACCTCGGGCCGAGTGAGGCGGCGTAAACAATTTACGTACATTAGGTGCACAAGTTCTAGATATCTAGGCAATTCTCCCAACTATTCATGAATATCTAATTCAATTCTACTGAATGAAAAAGGGGTAACTTTAGGTGCAGATTCCGGAGAATAGAGTTGTCCCCGAGGCTCGTATCCAACCTAGTATGCCTAAGACATGCCAAGGAAGAAAGAGTAAAACCTTACATACCTTTTTCCGCTCCTTATGCTACTCCAAATTCAAGTTGCAAATCCGCCAAAATCTACAATTTGGTCACATTTACCAACTTTGGTTAGAATGGTCCAAATTCAAGTGTGCTGGAGTGAGAGAAATATCAGGATGGGTGACCCCCTGGGAAGTTTACTAAAAGTCCTATAAATTCAAACATAAGAGACAAATGAGAAGCTAGAGTAGCCTAAGGGAAATTAGAGTATGCGGAGTGGTTAGAAACCTTAGGAGGTCGCGTAGAACGAGGCGGACTAGACCGGTGAAGAGAAAGAAGGTGCATCACAACTCTAGAACTAGGATGGGTTTAAGTAGCGTTTGGAAATACTTTGTAAGCGAGGCGTTAGAATACATACATATGAATGCGTATGATATCCCATATGTGGCTGTATCAACGGGTATGTGTATCCTAGCAACCGGCGTTGCGGTATATTGAAGGCATTGATCGAACAGGGTGATAAAGTTCAAGTGACAAAAGAACGTTACCAGGTAGGCTGATGTTATCTTCACCACAGGCAAGAACTGGAAAGTTCTAAGGTAATGACATTTGGAAAAAGGGGAAAGTTAGTATATGGAAGGCAAGGATATCGATATGTCAAAAAAAGTGAAAGATTAAGAAACATAAGAGAGTGAAGCCTCCAAGAGAGACGATGGGCAAAGTACGAGACTATTTGGGTAAAAATTCGAAGGTACGCATGTGAAAGGGATAAAGTGTGGTAGTATGGAACAAAAGAGGAATGGTGGGGTTCGAGAACCGAATTCGATAAGTGGGGCTAAAAGGATAGTGACCACGACAAGGAATGTGAAGTAAGAGAAAGAATGATTAAGCCTTGCAACGATGCTAAAAGATTTCTAACTCTCGAAAGATATATATATATATAAAGGGATAGATGTGTAGTCATATTGATATGGTTGCCTCGGATATAGAGAAGCTTTCCTAAAAAGTGACTTAAGAATAGAACGGATTTGCACGTTTCAAGGAATATTTCATGAACTTCAGGGTCGATACTGTAAATAACGAGAGAAGAAAGGCGCTCAAGAAGGAAGGAACCTAAGGAAGGTTAAGGATGAAAATAGGGAAGGTATACTAATGGGTTGATCGAAAAAAAAGGGGGAGAGCATTTAGCAGCAAAGTAACTGGAAATGTTTAACGATGAGAATAAGAAGGATACTTTAACGAGTTGGCCATAGGAAACCGATCAATCACCGAGATAAGAACGAGGATGATGGGGTGACCCATACGATTAGAAAATTAATGATATGAGGCAAGAACTTCCGTAAAGACCGAGAGGTTCGATTATAAAGGAAATAGAATGAAATGTAAGGAACGTGCATAGAAGAGAAGATAACCTGGCAGTGGCGTTAGAACGACGGATAAAGCGACCGCCGGTACAAGGAAATCGAAGCTATATATATATATATATATGTGTGTGTGTGTGTGTGTGTGTGTGTGTGTGTGTGTGTTGTAAGAGATTCGTAATGGAGTGAGGATTGTTGTAGCCCTATGCTTCAGGGTTGTATTGCGAGATTTGAGGGAAGAAGATTAAAGGAACAGTTGTGGCAGGAGCTCAAAGAGGTTGTGAGCTATGAAATTAGTTGAACTCGGATTATGAATTGCTATAAGTGTAACTGTACTGTGAAGGATATTAAAGGGTGAAGAACCATTATGTATATACATACTTTGGATCGATGGAAGTGGTCTTGGAAAGGAACTGGGAGGAATAGTTTAAGGAACACAGCCATTATGCCCACTAGCGACAAGGTCATGTTGGATAAACACTCGGAATGTAAGGGTAAGAGAGATGGTGAAAAGGATGTAAGGACTAATGAAGCTGACCAATGAACTACAAGGAGTCAATATAGTGTATATCCAAGACCAACAGATATCAAAAAGAGTAGCTCGAGATGGAACCGAAGGGATAAACGCAGGAAGGGCACTGTATATGAGAAAGGTAGTCGGTCATTAACAAGGAAACAAGGAACGAGAAAAATAAAAATACTTACAGTCCGATGAATAGTTATGGCACGATAAGTCAAGACTACAATAATGGAGACAAAATGAGAGCGAGATGCTAGTTAATTTTCGACCATGTACATGGAGACAAAGAAGTGAAAGAAGCTGACTGAAGGCAATGAGAGAGTTAAGAGAAGATGAGAAGAGACTGAACCAAGTTATAGTCTAAGCAAACGGTAATCGGACCCTAAGGGAAGAATAACAGTTCTAAGGAATCAAAGATGATGTTGTGGGTTGGCAATACTGCAACATTCGAGGACGAATTTTTCTAAAGGGGGAAGGATTATACACCGCGTAGTTTCTGTACGTTGAGATTCGTTAGGTATAAGCTATTCAATTGCATACATCGGAGTTATTGTCGAGAAGATACAAGATCATAGGTGCTCGTGTTACGATTATAAGAGTCCGAGTTCGCATAATAGGTTATAGGAGGATTGGAAAACCAGTGAACTAAGGAGATTAAGCTTCCGAGGCTTTGAAGGAAAGCTGGGCAAGGTTTGGTATGAAAATTTTGGTCTAACTGGAAGAAATAATATGTTTTAGTATATTAAGGGTTTTTGTTATATCCCGCATTTTGTGCAATCGGATAATTCAAGGCAATCGCGGGAAGACAACAAGCAAGGCCATATTTTATTTTGTTTGACACATGAGTTGCTTATGAAAAATTTAGAAGTGGAATTAATGAGGAAGGTCAAGGGCATAAAGGGAAATTCGCAATATGACTCGTGAAAATATGGAAAAAGACGAAGGGCAAATTTGGAAGTTGGAAAAAAAAATGTTTTCAAGAATTACAAGACCTAGCTAAGAATACAAAGTGGGCTTGAAAATTTGTAAGGAAAATCATAGGCCCAACCGGCCATACACATGGGCTAGGCCCAAAGTGGGTCAAAGTACGTAATTAAATAAGATGACCAAGTCATCTTTATCATAATAGTCTCTAGAATTTTCAAGAGAAGCAAGCACAAAAGAAAGAAGGAGAAAAACCCTTAGGGCCTTCGGCCATAGAGAAATTCCTAAGAAAAAGTTGACAAAAATTCTTTCAAAAATCCTTTGCTACTAAGTGGAAGGTGCTTAACAAAGTAGGGAGTTTGGTGGAGCAAGAAAAGCTCATATTCATACAAATTTTCAAGTGTAGCCAAGTGGAAAGTCAAGAGAAAGGGGTAAGAAATTATTCCTCTTTTATGTGTTATATATGGTTTATATGTGTTGTAGTATGCCAAAATGGATGAAATTCATGAAGGAGAGAAATATAGTGTATGGCCGTGTATATATATATATATGTGTGTGTAGGAGCCATTCTTCAATTATTTTAATTAGTGTTTGGTTGTTATTGTTGTGAATGATATGTGGAAAATGGAAGTTGAACGAATTTGGAGAGATTGTGGTGTGCATGCTTGATGTTAGCCGTGTGTGTGTGCATGGCATAGGTGGCCGTGAACATGGCTTATGTAACCATGAATGTGTGTTGAATTGTTGAGGAACAATGAGCAAGTTGTAATTAATATTCTAGTTGTTATGTTGTTGATCATGGTGGCCGAATATGGTGATGTTGTGTGGGACAATCAGATTGATTTTATGTAGTGTTTTGATTGTTGTCGTTATGCGTTCCATAATGAAAACGAAGTTGTAATCGTTGTGGAAGCGTCGAAGAAGTTAATTTGACGTTAGCGTAAATTCTTATATTTGCATGAATGATGTTGTGAATGTGTAGAATGATAGTGAAGTCCATAAATGTGGAAGAAAGTAATGTATGGATCGCTAGTGTGATTGTTGAATTCATGTTGATAGTTTGGCCGGGTTTGAATTACCGGATTGTGTTTGACGAGAATTTGACTAAATTGAAGGTCGAGGATGGTATATTTACAGAGGAGGTGCTGCCGAAATTTCGGTAGCCAAGTATTACCTTAAGATTTCAACTCTAAGTATACTAATGAGAGTTTTGGGTAAAAATGACCAATTTGCAGATTTCGACGAGATTGCAACGTGAATTTGGAATAGCTAAAGGAGCGGAAAGAGGTATGTAAGGCTTCACCCTTCTTTCTATGGCATGTCTTAGTTGTAATAAGTTGGGTACGAGCCTCGGGGACAACTCAGTTCCCCGGAATCCGCACCTAAAGTTTTCCACTTTTTGTTCAATAGAATTGAACTAGAAAGTGTGCCAATTGTTGGAAAAACCTCCTACACCCTTAGAACTTGTATAAATGGGACCCGATTACCCTGAGACCCTCACAAGTAACGCTATGACACGTAACATACGTAAATCGTATACGCTACCTCATCCGGCCCGAGGTGGGCCCGTTACTCTCGGATTTTTCTATAGTCGTGGTTGACTTACTTGAAGTAAATCCAAAGGGGACTTTTGATCCCAATCTCGTTACCGAATGATAAGTACTATGACTACTCTAACGAGAATGTTTCTATGAGGATAATGATAATGACAATGTTAGACAAGAGAATGTACCTTTGATAAGTACGACCGGAACGGCTCTATGACTAAGATGACTAAGCTAAGTATCTTATGTAAACATGAAAGTGATACACTAATTTTTGAGTCGTAATTATATTTCCTAGCTATATCTTTATTTTCTCTGACTCCAAAGCCTATGACGGTCATCTATGATGCCCACGATTTCATTCTACGGTTACTGTAATACTATTCTCCGTTGATAATCTCGCCTTAAAATACTTGTTGCTTCAAGGTGAGACAAAGCTATCACTAGCATTCCATAACGTAATCGAAGGTCACCGACCTTACGTCACTCCGATGGATACATGATTTTCCTTGACGCTTGTGTGCTTATATGATATATATATATATATAAAACAGGTATATGTGTATGGATATGTATATATAAATAAGATAAGTAATTGTATATAAGACGTGTATATGTATAAAAGATAAGCAAATGTATATGTATATGTGTATGGGGAAAGGGGAAGGGCCACTGTTATATCACCACCTGATTCAGCTGGATTCCATCCTGGACGCGGGATGCCCAGACGCGGGATATGGGAGAGCCGTACGCGGCGTCTGTATATTTATATAATTTATGATACATATATATGATGTAATGTGTTGGGACACCGTTGGGGAGGGGGTTGGGAGAGCCGATGTATTCGGCGTTTGTAAATGTGAATAAAAGATACTGTTTACTGAATTGTACTGTTTTCTGTATACGAGAATAAGGGACACCGTGGGGGTGGAGCCGATTGTATTCGGCGTCTGTAAATGTGAGCAAAAGGTACCGTTACTGAAATGTACTGTTTTCTGTACACGGGAATAAGTAATATATAAATGTTAATTCCTATGCTTATGAAAAGAAACGTTTCAAAGACGAAAGGACAAGCCTACATGACAGCCGGCCTGAAAAGGGGCCTTCTTATGCACAGGTTACTCTCTCGCCTCGTTATATGCCCTGTGACTCCATGATATTATTAATCGTACTCTATGTCACTGCTTGTATTATTTTCTATGCCTTACATACTCGGTACACTATTCGTACTGACGTCCCTTCTTGTGGAAGCTGCGTTTCATGCCGCGCAGGTCAGCAGACAGGTGGACTTGATCCTTAGGAGCTCTGCCAGCAGTACTCTACAACGCTCCAGTCGTTCCGGAGCCTTATTTCAGTGGTACTATTTTGTGTATATATAATCTCAAGCACGATAGTACTCGGCCCTTTCTATGTATAAGTGTACTATGTCTAGAGGCTCGTAGGCAGATATGTACAGTCAGTCAAGTACAGTTAGATATATGGTGTTTTGGCATGATAATGTTGGTGTATAAAGTGATAACGAAGTTTATTAGTCTATGTTCAGAATGACGCTGCTAATGTTAATGTTCAGAAAAAAATATGGCTCTGTTCACACGGCTTGCTAAGAGGTAAAGGTAATACGATAGATAAGGAGTGCTCGGTACAACTATCGGGTTCTCGTCACGGCCCTAGTTAGGTCGTGACAGTTTTGAAGTGAAACAAAAGTCTAAAGTGAAGTTCGGGAAGTCTAGTTTCCAACGCAACATACCGCTCCTCAATAGGACATCGGGGTAAGGAGATATGGACGTTACAAGTCGGGCTGGCAGACCACCAAAATGGTCTGCGCTAACGCGCGAAGGAGTGGCGCGAACGCGCAGAAGGCCAAGGGCCAATACAGCGCGAACGCGCTGAGCAATTTTTAGGCCTGGGTTTGGGATGAAGGTTATATTACAACAGTGTAATAATAATAATAATATATATATATGACATTTGGAGACCATATGGTGTGAATTGGTTCATATGGCACTTGATGAAAAGCCTCGTTGCTGTAAGCTAAGTGGGGTCTACACGACCGAGTTTTATAAAGGACATATGAAGAAATATATGAGTAATACATGGAAAGTTGAGCAAGTCCTAAGAAGGACCCTTAAGCCAAAAATGGGCATAAGCCCTCCAAAAGGACGATTTAAAGAAACATTTTCGGATGATCTGACTTGGAGGGGCCAAAACGATATTCTAAATTTTGAATTTGGAACAACACCAAGAATTAAAGTTGTAGCTAATTGAATTATCTTTCCAACCATAGGTCGTGGGCCATCACACGATATCTGGATCAAGCGTTATACCCTTTTTACTGAACGAAGGCGCAGGCAGAAAAGCTAAGGCTGCGCGAACGCGCTGAAGGAAAATTAAGTCCATCCAGGCAAAACCTGGACCGTTCTATAAAAGGGGGAGGCCTCCTATTTAAACGCTAAACACACCAAAACCTCCCAAAAACATCTAGAATATTCTCCAACTTTCCAACAACAACCTTTTAGCCCAAAACCAGGTATAATTCCCAAATCCCGGTCCAGACGGCGTATAGTTGCAACTACAAAATTGTGTATTGAGGCATTGTGGATTAATTTCAAGGTGGAGGAGTGAAGATATAACATTATTATCGAGATAGAGGTATGAATCTCTTGCTATTAATGTTAATCTTGGTTTATTTACGGAGAAGGAACAATAAAATTTTTATGAAATTGTTCTGTGATGGAAATAGGGGACAAACACCATATGGGCTGTTCTATGGAATACTTTGATATGGGAAATGATGTTATTGATGTTGGTATTGTTATTGTTGTTGCTGGTTGTTGAATTGAGAATTCGGGCTGGGCATATAAACAAGGGAGATGCTGCCCAATTTTCGGCAGAATATAAAATAGTTTGATTTAAAACATGAAACAAGTGTGCGATGAAGAGGCTAACGTTAGTATAAATCCTCTTAAATGTAGACTTGCGAGCTTGGACAAATAAGCGTATCTAATAAGAGGTGGAACAGGTATGTTAAGGCGCGTCCCTTTCTTTCAAAGGCATGATTCCTATGTTATGATTCCATAAATGTTTCCATAAGTGCCTTGTTTTCAAAAGCTCGAAGTTCATGACTCTTAAAGCCTCTTAGGATGTTAAATGGAATTTGTTCTATGATGATTGTGACGATGATGATGATTCTTTTTTCTTTTGAAACTCCGAAGCTATGAATTGAGGGCATTATGAGATTATTGAGCCATTCCATGAATCCCTTAACCGTATGTCACGACCCAACTAGGGCCGCGACGGGTACCCAATACTTGTACCGAGCACCCCCTATCTCGTATCGTATTCTTATTACTAAGTGGGCCGTATGCACTATACCATATCCCTTTTTTTTTCTTTCGTTGCTTACTATTAACATCAGTAGCATAATTATAAACATAGGCAATTAAACTTTGTTAACACATTGTACAGCGACGAGGACCCTCAAAAGTACAAAACATCTAACTGTACATATCTGTCTACGAGCCTCTAAACATAGTACACATATACATAGGAAGGGCCGAGTACTGTCGTGCCCAAACATATATACACAAAATATTACCAAGAAGCTGAGGCTCCGGAACAACTGGAGCGCTGCTACAATACTGCTGATAAAGCTCCCAGGAATCAGATCCGCCTATCTGCTGACCTGCGCGGCATGAAACGCAGCGTCCACAAGAAGGGACGTCAGTACGAATAGTGTACCGAGTATGTAAGGCATGGAAAAATAATACAAGCAGAACCATAGAGCTTGAATAACAATATCATGGGATCATAGGACATATAATGAAATAACAGGGTAACCTGTACATAGGAATGCCCTTTCAGGCCGGATACCATGCATGCTCGTCTGTCTTTGGAAAATATTTCTTTTTCATATTCATAGAAAATAGACCTTATATCCTGTCATGTCTTATCATATCATAGCGCATCATGTCATATCGTATCAGATCATGTCATATCATAGCACCGAACAATGTCGGCTCGCCCACATAGCGCCGAAATACGTCGGCTCGCCCATATATCCCGCGTCCGGGCATCCCGCGTCCGGGATGATAACGCCAGCTGACCAGGTGGCAATGAAACATGTATCCCTTCCTATCCCCCATATATCCCTTCCCCCACCCCATGTACATATACATATCTCATATACATATGTCATATAAGCATGCAGGAGAGCCCAAAGAAAATCATGTATCCATCGGAGTGATGTAAGGTCGGTGACCTCCGATTACATTATGGAATAATCGTGATCGCTTTGTCTCACCTTGAAGGAACGAGTATTTTAAGGCGAGACTATCAACGGAGAATAGCATTAGAAGTAAACATAGAATGAAATCATGGGCATCATAGACGTCGATTCATGTTTTGAAATCATTAGAAAATAGTGTCATGACCAAAGAATAGAATTAAAGATCAAGAACTAGTTGGACACTTTCATACTCATATTGAATCCTTAGCTTAAGACTCTTAGTCATGGAATCGTTCTTGTCATACTTATCATAGACGTATTCTCTTCCTTAGCATCATCGTTATCATAGTCATCATAGACATATTTCCATTAGAATGGTACAGTACTCATCGTTTGATAATTGGGATAAGGATCAAAAGTTCATTTGGATTCTACTCCAAAATAAGTCAAACGGAACAATAAGGAAAATCCGGGAACAATGGCCCACCTCGGGCCGAATGAGGTAGCGTACACAATTTGCATATGTTACATGTCATAGCGTTACCTGTGAGGGTTTCAAGGTAGTCGGGTCCTATTTATGCAAGTTCTAGAGGTTTAGGAAGTTTTTCCAACATTTCACACAATTTCTAGTTCAATTCTACTGAATGAAAAAAGGGAAACTTTAGGTGCGGATTCCGGAGAATAGGGTTGTCCCCGAGGTCCTTATCCAACCTAGTATGTTTAAGACATGTCAAGGAAGAAAGGATAAAACCTTACATACCTCTTTCCGCTCCTTATGCTATTCCAAATTCAAGTTGCAAATCCGCCACAATCTATAAATTGGTCATATTTACCAAACTTTGGTTAGAGCATTTAGAATTGGAATCTTAAGATAATACTTGGCTACCGAAATTTCGGCAGCACTTCCCCTGTAAATACACCATTCCCGAAATTCAACTTAACCAATTTTTAATCAACAACAATCTGGGAATTCAACCCGGCCAAACTATCAACATAATGTCAACAACCATACTAACAATTTCCATATTCAACCCAAGATACATCATAACAGCTCAATCAATATACTACTTTCTTCAAAACCTTCCAACTCCAATAAAACAATAACAACCTAATAATTTACGCATTAACAACCTCACACTAACAAAATTATATTTCCATACATGCATGAACATCATATTTAATTACATAATCTTCCAAGACAAGCCTCCAACTACTAACATTCCACTAAGCTCATTAGGCTTTTATTTGCAACATAAAATTCACAACACATCAACCAACATACTAAATAAAACTTGCTCACCATTCCTTCATAATTCAACACATATACACGGCTATACATACAATATACACCACACGGCCACCATCATGCATACACAACTACAACCTCTCCAAAATCATTCAACTTCCATTATCAACATAACATTCACAACAATAACAACCAAACACTAAATAAAATAGTTAACTCATAATTTCTACGCACACATATACACATACACGGCCAACTACTACTCTTGCATCGCTACAATTAATCGTCCTTATTTTCATAAATTTCATCCATCGTCATACACCACATCATACACAAACATCCAAAATATATAAAGGATGATAAATTCTTACCTTTTCTTCTTATCTTCCTTCTTGAATAAGACTTGCAACTCACAAGAACATGTGGTTTCTTGCTCCAATGACCACTCCAACTTGATAAGGACCCTTAAATTAGTAGGAAATGATTTTTGAAGGAACTTTTTGTCAATTCTCTTGGCAATTCTTTCCCTTGGCCGAGAGGCCTATGGAGTTTTGCTCCTTTTTTTTTTTTTTTTTTTGTTCTTGAATGTTCTAGGGAGTTATGAGGAAAAGATGACTTAATGGTCATCTTTTAAACCATTCATTAATTCTCATATGGGCTTGGCCCATCAAGAAGGATGGATAGCCAACCTTGGCCCAAAAAAAATCAAGCCCACTCCCCTTTTTTTTTGTTGTGCTTCATGAAAATTTTTTAATTTTTCCAATTTCCAAATTTGCCCTTCGTCTTCCTTCATAATTCCACGAGTCATATTGCGAATTTCCCTTTATGCCCTTGACCTTTCTTAATATTCCCACTTCAAAATTTTCATAAACAACTCTCATGCTTAACAAGATAAAAATATGGCCTGGCTTGTTGTCTTCCCGCGATTGTCTTGAATTATCCGACTGTACAAAAATGCGGGATATAACACCGTACTTATTGTTAATGGTCTCACCTCATGTTTCTCATTCCTTCGAGGTGAGATATAGCGATGATAACGATTCTATTTCCAGTGCTACCTAAGTTCATGATTCTCGAGACTCCCATGACGTCGTCGACTTCACCTTAAGATGGTTGATCCTTCAAGGATTGATATGATGATAATGGTAATGGTAATGATGACATTGATTTCATTTATGTATTTTTATGTAGATGTATATATGTATGGATGTATGCATTGCATCCCACTGATCAGTTGGGTATAACATCGACTCCTACAAGGGCCGGGTACGGATAACACCGAGTCCCGAAAGGGCCGGGTACGGATAACACCGAGTCCCAAAAGGGCCGGGTACGGATGACACCGAGTCTTGAAAGGGCCGGGTATGAATAACACCGAGTCCCGAAAGGGCCGGGTACGAATATGACAGATGTATGTATATTAAGTGTATGTGAATGCATATGTATGTATGTTGTGTATGGATGTATATGACATGTTTTTCCTGTAGACGAGTAGTTTACATGACAGAGATCTTAAGAAGAGTACGAGGTATAATTACTTACTTTATCTTATGTTATCTTCACTCTGATATCATACTACTATTCATGGCTTACATACTCAGTACCTTGTTTGTACTGACGTCCCTTCTTGTGGACGCTGCGTTCATGCCCGCAGGTGTAGTTAGACGAGATATGGATCTTCCATAGTAGGCTGCCTTTAGGTACCAGTTGTGATTGGTGAGCTCCATCTCTTCGTGGAGCACTGCCGAGTATATATATAGTTATGATTTCGTGAGGGTATGTCGGGGGCCCTGTCCCGACTTGTATACTTCAGTCATGTTCATAGAGGCTTTGAAGACAGTTCCTGTGTACAGCTTAGTCATAGTGTGACGATAGTAATTTTGGCATCATTGGTCCAATGTACATATACGTATGCATAATATTATGTTCGTATTTGGCCTCTCGATCCTATTGTTTCCATTTGAGACACGAAGGATGTAAGTTATAAGTTGGTTCGCTCGGTTTCCGTAAGGTGTCGAGTGCCAATCATGCCTTACCAAGGGTGGGGTGTGATATGTTTGCCCATTTTGCAACCCATAGGACCTTTGTACCCCAGCTTCCAATTTGACTTTGGAATCCTAGCCATATCAACACCTTCTGCCATAAATCATACACTACATGGCACTCAAAAACAAATGTGTCAATGTTTCATCATACAAGTTACAGAATACATAAGTAGGAGGAACTCTTATCCCAATCTTTTCCAATCTATCAACTATTGGTAATCTATTCCAAATAGCAAGCTAGGTAACAAATTTGTGCCTTGGATGAATTCATTCTTGCAAACCAATACACCTTCAAGTAACCTTGGGATACTGTGGCATCAGATGAAAGTACATTTGTGTATTGAAAATTTTGATGCAGTCACCACAGTTTTCAGCCTTGCAAGCAAATCACCTTGGAGAGTAACAGATTGTAAAACATACTTTCTAGCCTCTATAATTTTCGTCACCACCTATGTGGCATTGGCATTGATGGGACAAGAATCTAGGGGGATACCTTTAATGTAATAGCTATGTACCCATTTTATCCATAAACTATCTTTTTTCTCAATTACAGCCCATAGTTGCTTAAATATGGCAACCCTATTCCATAGACATAAATTCAAAATGTTTTGGCCACCAACAGCCTTGGGAAGGCATAGTTTTTCCTATGAAGCCAGAGCTCTTTTTGAGATATCTGCTAACCCTATCCATAGGAATGATCTACACACAGCATCAATCATCTTCATGCTCCTTTTAGGCAACACAAATATCTGAGCCCAATAGGTTTGTAGCCCAAATACCACAGACTTCAACAATTGTAGTCTTCCAGCATAGGATAACAGTTTAGTAGACCAACACTTTATCTTATCAGTCACCTTCTCAACTAGTGGCATACATTGGGAAATTTTGAGTCTTTTTGAAGAAAGGGGAACCCCAAGATATTTGAAAGGAATAGTACCTCACAGAAGCCTAGAGTTTTAAGAATCTTTTGTTTTAACTCTTCCTTGACCCCTAACATGTAGATGGAACTCTTATCTGTGTTTTCTTTCAACCCAGTCACACTTGAAAATTTCAAAAAATACTCTTGGAGTAGTTTAATGGGCTGAATCTTTGCTTTACAAAACATAAGAGGTCATCAGCAAAGCATATATGGACAATCCCCAATTTCTTGCATCTTAGGTGGAATTTATGTAACGACCCGACTAGGGGGCCGCGACGAGCACCCGGTGGCCATCCCACCCGGGCACCCCTTGACATACTTTCACATAATATCTAGGTGAGCCATAAATCAAATCATGCATTCTAGTCATCAATCCTACTAGTCCCATTGGACGACAACATTTCTTATATCATCATAGGCATCTATGCCACATCAAGGTACATGGGCCGGCGAGGCCAACAAAATGACATACAGAATATAGGCCGACAAGGCCAAACACATCTGACCACATACATATGTCGGGAGAGTACAACATATCACATGAGCGGGACAGGACCCCGCTATGCCCATAATTATGTACACAAAAGAATAAGTACCCAAAAGCTACGGCTCCGAATGAAATGGAGCTCTGCTACGCAGTCTCTGAGAATGTAGCTAAGGATCGAGCCTGTCTATCTGTGCACCTGCAGGCATGACGCAGCGTCCACAAACAAAAGGACGTCAGTACGAAGAATGTACTTAGTATGTAAAGCATGATCAATATCGATATGAAAGCGTAATAGTCAACATATGAGATAGCATAGCATGGGAAATGATAATATCGTCGTCATAGCACTTACCTGCTTTCCACAAGGACATTCCTTTTCTATTGCGTATCCGTGTACATACATCCATTTCCGTACTTACTTACCTTCACATTCATTTTCGTATTCTTATTCATGTTTCCATTCATATTCATATTCATAACATATTCGTACTCATATTGATGTCATATACATACATATATATATATATATATATATATATATATATATATATATATATATATATATATAGCCTGCCCGACCATGGAGGTTCGGTGTTTTATACATACTTGGCCAACCAAGGCTCAAGGTTATACATACCTAGCCCTACCAAGGCATCAGGGTTATCTGTACCATCTGCAGAGGTGTGCGCGCGTTACGTAATCGTATACATACTCTATACATATTCATATACATATATTCTTACCCGCCGTCATAAGCTTGGGGTCTTATTATAGCCCTTCATAGGTACACATACATTTAATGGCTCATAAGCATCTTTAGTGTCATATTATTCTCATCATCATTACTATCATTATCACTGTCATCGTCATTATCATTATATCTATCTTATAGGTCTACTCGTCATACGAGGAACTTATCACTATCGTAGCACATCAAGCATCGTGAGCTTATTAGCTCGGAAGATCAATCATTTGAAGAAGTCATAGACTTATAGAAGATTTAGACGCTAGGCCAAAGAACCATGCCTTATGAATGAAGGGTTAGCCTCATATACCTTTTCGTTCGACTATATAGCACTTGCACGTTCTCTTTCAACACTTGCGTTTATACCTTCATTAAGGTCATACTATCGTTAGAATCGACAACTAGCATAAATGGCTAAAGCTAGAGAAAATCGGATAGCATCTCCTTTATTTATACAACATTCCTACATATCGTAATTCAACTCCCAAATGTCAACAATACACTTACAATATCATAACAATAGCCTTTTATCATTTACACTAACCACATTCTCAATTCACTTCCAATTATCTATATTCAAGATCATAACACACGATTTCGTCCATTCATATACAATGTCTATTTCATGATCTTAAGGTCATTTATATCGTATTTACTTCACAATACATCAAGAATCACAATTCAATTCAAACTATTTCTCAAAACGTCACTATTCATCATTCATGACCCATTTTACCATATTCTTCTAATGTCCAAGCATTTCAACTCTCAAATACCTTAAACAACATATAAACATCATGAATCTTACCTTAGATGTTGTAGGAACAAGCCTAAGTTTATAATACTCCACTTGATCAAAACCCTAGTTTTCCTTCAATGAGATTTCTTGACTTGAATAATCTTAATGGGTTTCCTTTTACTTGATTCACTTAATTTGTGTTGTTGATCACTAAATATCCTTGAAATCTTGTGGAATATGTGTATAGAGATGTTTTAGAGAGAAGGGGTGTGATGTAGAAATGAAATGAAATAACCTTGGTCCCTTACATTTATTGAACAAAATCTGTCCCGACCAATTATACGGACCAACATACGGTCCGTATAAATTGTACGGGCCGTATGTTTGGTCGTAAAATTGGTCCAGAAAGTTTGGCCAATCTGGGTTGATTATACGGTCCCAAACATATGGACCGTATAAATTACACGACCAGTATGTTTGGCCGTATAATCCCCAGCGATCCTGAAGTTCGTTTCGTCGTCTCGTTTGATCTCCAATCCTTATGGAACCTTCTTAACACTTGATCAACACTTCAATACCAATCCAAGGGACGTTATCACTGTTATGTCCCGTGTTTTCGTATAATTGGAAATCGAGAAATAATTACGACTTGGGTGTTAGAAGGACATAATTTGATTTTAGTAAATGTGACTATGTTGGTTATGGAATTCTTAATGTCAAGACATCGGGAAAGGCCGAGGGTAAATTTGGAATTTCGGAAATTAGTTTCGGGAATTACAAAACGGGACTTTAGCTAATTGGGCCAAGGAAAAATGCAACACAAATTGAGGCCCAAACCATGGAAGGGTGGCCGGCCTTGTGTAGGCCCAAACCCATAGTATTAATGTCATGTGCATAGCACATGACTCATAGTAGGATATATATCCACAACTCTTTGTATTTTTCATTAAATCAACAAAGAAATCAAGAACACCCCCATAAGAGAGGTTCGGCCGAACCTAGAAAAAAAATTAAAAATTCCCAAGCTTGGTTAGTGATCCAAAATTCAAAGTTTTCACATATTGTGGAGTACTCAAGGCCCTCTTCAACGGGGTATAATTAGTTTGGCGCAAGAACGACGTTTGCGACAAGTCGGGGTTTCAAGGAAAGGTAAGAATTTTGCCCCTTTTATGTTATAAAATTGATGTGAATATGTTAAGGATTGGAAATAGATGGAGATCCCGTAATTTTGATGTAAATAGAAAGTCGTGGGTGTGTGTGTTTAGTGTGTATTGGCCGTGAACCATAGAGAGGAAAATTGATGCGAATTGATTTTGGTTAAGTTGGTATAATGTGTTGTTGTGACCCTTATATCGTAAATGATTAATTGATGAATGAAATTGGCGTTGAAAAATGATTTTGGATATTATCGGAAAGCGTATACCTTCGGTATCATTACGTATATCATTGTATATTTAAGGTGCTAGAGACTTTAGATATGAATCTATAAGGATGTTAATGAATTCGGAATGAAACGACGTGAGTTAGAATGTTCGTCGTGAATTTTGATGTTTTAAAGAATTCTGGACAATAATGGATTTTGGTGTAATTTCGTGTATGGCTTGGATTGTAATTAGGATGTGATTGTATAAGTTTGAATGTAGAAATGAATTCGATTATGTAGAGTAGAATTGGAGCTTTGAAAGTTTGAATGAAAGTTGCCAACTTAGATAACAAAGTAGAACTTGAAGCTAGAATGGTTTGATTGTTGTTTGTGTTGTTTGTTGACGTGTGGGCTGTTGTGGTTGATGCATTTTGAGCCGAGCTAAGCCTCGGGGATGTTAGATTTATAGGGGAAATGCTGCCGAAATTTCGGTAGGCAAAATTGAAGTTAAAGGCATTTTAAGCCTAAGAATCTCAATTGGTAACTTTGACCATTTGCAGATTTTTGACGAAACGGGACTGGACTTTTGGAAGAGCATACGACGTCTGTGAGGTATGTAAAGCTTCCCACTCCTTCATTTGGCATATCCTAGTATGTTAGTCAAATATGAGACCTTCCGGAGCATTTCTGTTCCTCGAAACCCGATCCACAGAAAAGTTACTATTCATTCAATTCAATTGAAGCCTAAGGGCTCTATTTTGGCTAGAATGCCACCATTCGTCCGAAACCTATCGAAATGTGGTCGCGTAACCTAGAAATGATTATGTATGACCCCTGGCATATAAATGTTCGTAAGAATATGTTCGCCACCACTTTGATTTGAGGTGGGCCCGCTAACCCCGAGACGCCCTATCTGTCTTATTGGGCTGTCCTTTTGAATAACGTTTGGAATGGCACCTTCGATGTTGGAATTCCCGTCTACGGGATATGTTTCGACAATTTCGATATGTTAAGCTACGTTCTGAGCTACACATATTATTTTGGAAAAGTTTTGATAAATGAAACTTTATATCGGCTAAGTATCCGATTATTTTTGTACTATGAAATGACTTATGAGACTACTAAGTTTTGAAAGGCTATTTTGGAATATGGATTGCATTTGTTTGCTCACGACTCCGCTCGTACCTTATGATGACTTCGTTCACCGGTTCCCGGGCCGGTTTTGATTCGTGCGCCTTATGATAATTCGGCCGTATGCTGTGTTACGGTTCCCGAGGCTTCGCCATAGGGCCGGGTTCCGTTTGGAGTTATGCTGTGATATGGCTCGTGATGCGATACGCTCACCTATGATTATGCTTGTGTTCGGGGATGTATGGAGATTTGAAACCTTCTGGTGTTATGCTGTGTGTGGCGCCAGCGTCGGAGTGGCGACCACGTTCTTAAGCGTTTGCATGATTTCATTTGCATTATGTATACGTATATGATTTCAATATAGATTTTGACCTACCTATTTGTACTCCATTTTGACATTTGATTTGCTATCGGTTTTGATCCATATTTCTGTACTCCGTGCTTTACATACTCAGTACATATTTCGTACTGACCCCCCCTTTCTTCGGGGGGTTGCGTTTTATGCCCGCAGGTGCAGATATCGGGATCCTCCGCAATAGGCTTCACTTCTTGCTATTCCGGAGTACTCCTATTTGATCCGGAGTCCACCTTTGGTACAGACTCTTTTTTTGCTTTGTATATATTCGGTATATTTGACTATTTGGGTACGGCGGGGCCCTGTCTCGCCATATGTCTTTGTTTTGAGTTCGTAGAGGCCTGTAGTCATATATGTGGGGCGAGGGTCCTATGTATGTTTGTCTGATTCCGTTTTCTGGTCTTAAGGCGGTCTGTTTGTTATGCTGGCCCCAAATGGCCCTTATGCTTATATTTGCACTTTTGACCGGCGATGTCCATTCTGCCGCTCAGTTTGTATTTGATATGATATTTTGATTTGGCACGACCACTTAAGACATAATTGATATCAATTATGTTCGATATGATTTCGAAAAATTATGAAATAAGTTTGGATTTGAAAATGAATGTGTGATTCGGTATGGGTACCCAGGTAGGGTGCCAGTCGCGGCCCACGGGGCTGGGTCGTGACAAAAGTGGTATCAGAGCGGTTTGTCCTCGGAATGTCTACAGGCCGTGTCTCGTAGAGTCTTGTTTATCGATGTGTTGTGCACCACATCTATAAACGGGAAGCTACAGGGCATTTAGGATGTTACTTTTTTTTGGAATCTTAGATCGTGCGATAGAGCTGTGCTATTAGGATGATTTTGATCTGATTCGCCTTTGTGATTGCAGTGATGCCTCCGAAGAAGGCAACGGCGGCCCAGAAGGGCAAGGCGAGGATTGGAGAGACTAGCCAGGCACAGCGAGCTACCCGGGCTCGTGTTTATGATTTGCCTGAGGACGTGTCACATTCTGAGGGGTCTGCTACACCCCCACTAGTACAGCCTGGAGTAGGACCATCGGCAGCTCCAGAGGTCTGTGTACCCGCCCCTGAGACTCCAGCTCCTCAGCCAGGGGCGGAGGACCAGACCCTGAGAGAGGTTGTACAGTTGCTGACTACGCTGGTAGCAGGACAGGCTCGCAGACGCGGGCGGAGGGATGATGATGACGATGGCAGGCGGGACAGCCTGAGAGTTCGGGAGTTTTTGTTATGTGGCCCTCCAGAGTTCTTCGGGTTTAAGCCCGATGAGGACCCCCATGACTTTATTCGGGGGATGCGACGCTCACTGGACTTGGTCAGGGCTTCAGAGACCGAGTCAGTTGAGCTGGCTTCGCATCGGCTTCGAGATGTGGCTACCCACTGGTACGAGACTTGGGAGCTGTCTAGGGGAGAGGGTGCCCCTCCATCCACTTGGGATCAGTTTGTGACAGCATTCACCCGCCACTTTTTGCCACCAGAGTTACGGCGGGCACGGGCTGATCGATTCTTACGTCTGCAGCAGAGGGGTCGGAGTGTTCGCGAGTATAACCTTGAGTTTGATTCTCTGGCCCGATATGCACCGGCCGTGGTAGCAGATATGTTCGATCGGATGCACAGATATGTTATGGGATTGGACCGGTATTTGGTTGATAGCTGTATGGTAGTGTCATTGCAGGCAGACATGGACATTGCCCGACTTCAGGCCTATGCGATGGGTATGGAGGACCGTCGCAGGTCTGATCCTGCTGGCAGAGATCGAGATAGGAGGCCGCCCAAGAGGGCTAGGTCCGCAGGTTATTCGGGAGATTCTCGAGGCGGACAGCCTCAGCAGCAGTCAGATAGGCATTTTCCTTCGTCCGGCCGGAGTACTCAGTCAGGCAGCCGGAGATTCGATAGTACAGGACCGTCTGGGGCCGGTCAGAGCTCCAGAGTAGCAGGTTCACAGGTACCCAGGGTCCCAGCCAGGCCAGACCACCCAGACCCCGTTGTCCCCATTGCGGGAAGTCTCATCCCGGGGAGTGTTATCGAGCGACTGGAGCTTGCTTTTCGTGTGGTGGTCAGGGCCACTTTATGAGAGATTGTCCTTTGGCTAGCGGTTCTGGTAGTGCTGCTCAGCAGACATGGTCAGCCGCCGGTTCTTCTTCTGCTCCATCAGTTGCACGCCCTGGAGGGCGAGGTATTTCAGCACCGGCAGGACGCGGTCGAGGCCGCGGTGGCGCTTCAGGTTCTAGCGGTCCCTCGAACCGCATATATGCTTTGGCCAGCCGCCAGGATCAGGAGGCTTCGCCAAATGTCGTCACAGGTACATTGCTGGTTTTCTCCAGATCTGTATATGCATTGATTGACCCTGGCTCTACTTTATCATATATTTCCCCGCTTGTTGCTAGTAAAATTGGGATAGTGTCTGAGCCTATAGAGCCATTTGAGGTAGCTACGCCAGTTGGGGATTTTGTTATAGCAAGACAGATCTATAGAGATTGTTTTGTGACCATTTATGATCGTAGCACTAAGGCTGATCTGATAGAGTTAGATATGCTTGAGTTTGACGTCATTATGGGCATGGACTGGTTGTCTTCCTGTTATGCTAATGTCGACTGCCAGAAAAAGGTAGTCCGTTTTCAGTTTCCAGGGGAACCAGTCATAGAGTGGTTCGGATCTACAGCATCGCCGAGGGGTAAGTTTATTTCATACCTCAAGGCTAAGAAGATGATCCAGAAGGGGTATATCTATCATTTGGTTCGTGTGCACGATACTGCCGCGGAGGTACCTACCCTTCAGTCTGTTCCGGTCGTCAGCGAGTTTCCAGATGTTTTTCCTGACGAGCTTCCTGGCCTTCCGCCTGAGCGGGAGATTGATTTTACTATTGAGTTGATGCCGGATACACAGCCTATATCTATTCCTCCGTACAGGATGGCACCAGCTGAGTTGAAGGAGTTGAAGGAGCAGCTGAAAGATTTGCTGGATAAGGGTTTTATCAGGCCCAGCACATCACCCTGGGGAGCGCCGGTATTGTTTGTCAGAAAGAAGGATGGGTCGTTGCGGATGTGTATTGACTACTGGCAGCTGAATAAGGTGACTATTAAGAATAAATATCCCCTCCCCCGGATTGATGATTTGTTTGACCAGCTGCAGGGTGCTAGACATTTTTCAAAGATAGATCTGCGTTCTGGTTATCATCAGGTGCGAGTACGGGAGTCAGATATCCCGAAGACTGCTTTCAGGACTCGGTACGGGCATTATAAGTTCAGAGTTATGTCTTTCGGGCTGACTAATGCTCCAGCAGTATTTATGGATCTGATGAACCGGGTATTTCGGCCTTTCCTGGATATGTTTGTTATTGTGTTTATTGATGATATTCTGATTTACTCGCGATCAGCCGAGGAGCATTCAGATCATTTGAGAACGGTACTTGGCATCCTCCGTCAGCAGAAGTTATATGCTAAATTCTCTAAGTGTGAGTTCTGGTTGACTTCTGTGGCATTCTTGGGCCATATTGTCGGCGCAGACTGTATTCGGGTCGACACGCAGAAGATTGAGGCTGTGCAGAATTGGCCCAGGCCCACTACACCGACAGAGGTGCGCAGTTTTCTGGGATTGGCTGGGTATTATCGCAGGTTCGTGGAGGATTTCTCTTCTATTGCAGCACCACTGACGAGGCTTACCCAGAAATCAGCGAAATTCCAGTGGACAGATGCCTGCGAGCGCAGCTTTCAGATGCTGAAGGAGAGATTTATTACAGCACCAGTTTTGGCCCTTCCAGAGGGATCTGACGGGTATGTTGTCTATTTTGACGCCTCTGGTATTGGGATAGGATGTGTATTGATGCAGCACGGTCGAGTCATAGCCTATGCTTCCCGGCAGCTCAGACCGCACGAGAAGAACTATCCCACTCATGATCTTGAGTTAGCCGCGGTGATTCATGCCTTGAAGATTTGGCGGCATTATCTATATGGGGTCCATGTGGATATCTATACGGACCATAAGAGTCTCCAGTATATTTTTAAGCAGAAGGAGCTAAATTTGCGGCAGCGGAGATGGCTTGAGCTACTAAAGGACTACGACGTTGATATTCTGTACCATCCGGGGAAAGCCAATGTGGTAGCTGACGCGCTTAGCCGCAAGTCCGTGGGCAGTCTGGCTGACGTTCCATCTGATAAGAGAGATTTGGTTCATGATATTCATCAGCTGGCCAGCCTCGGAGTCCGTTTGGTGGATTCTGGAGATTCTGGGATTTCTGTTCGTCCAGTTGCTGAGTCTTCTATTATTCAGGAGGTAAAGCAGCGCCAGTTTGAGGATCCTCTTTTGATTCAGTACAGAGCTGTGGCCCTTAATAAAGCAAAGACTCAGTTTGAGATCTCGCCTGACGGAGTATTATTATATGACGGCAGATTCTGTGTACCGGACGTTGCGGGCTTACGGCGGCAGATTATGGGCGAGGCCCATAATGCACGGTATTCTGTTCATCCTGGTTCCACTAAAATGTATCGGGACCTCAGGTGTTTGTATTGGTGGGACGGCATGAAGAAAGATATTGCTGAGTTTGTTAGTCAGTGCCCGAACTGCCAGCAAGTTAAGATCGAGCATCAGAAGCCCGGTGGATTATTACAGGAGATGGAAATTCCAGCCTGGAAATGGGAGATGATTAATATGGATTTTGTTGTTGGATTACCGCGCACTCCACGCAGGTACGACTCTATCTGGGTTGTTGTTGACAGGCTGACGAAATCAGCCCATTTCCTTCCGGTTCGGACTACTTATTCGGCTGAGGACTATGCCAGATTGTATATCAGAGAGATAGTCAGACTTCACGGAGTCCCTATATCTATTATTACTGACCGAGGTACCCAGTTTACAGCAAATTTCTGGAGGTCATTTCACGAGGGATTAGGGACTCAGGTGAGTCTCAGTACAGCTTTTCACCCTCAGTCCGACGGGCAGGCCGAGCGCACTATTCAGACGCTCGAAGATATGTTGCGGGCCTGCGTTATTGATTTCAGGGGCAGCTGGGATGATCATTTGCCGCTTATTGAGTTTGCCTATAATAACAGTTATCACTCCAGCATCCAGATGGCACCGTATGAAGCCCTGTATGGCAGGAAATGCAGATCTCCTATTGGTTGGTTTGACGTGGGCGAGACTAAGCTGATTGGGCCAGATGTGATCCAGGAAGCTGTAGATAAGGTAAAGCTTATTCGAGAACGATTATTGGCTGCTCAGAGTCGACAGAAAGCTTATGCAGATAGACGACGTCGACCGTTAGAGTTCCGGATTGGCGACTGGGTATTCCTGAAGGTGTCGCCCATGAAGGGTGTCATGAGATTCGGTAGAAAGGGTAAGTTGAGCCCCCGGTACATTGGGCCGTATCAGATCGTGCGAAAGATAGGCGAGGTCACCTATGAGCTAGACTTACCATCCGACTTGGAGGCCGTACACCCGGTGTTTCATGTGTCTATGTTGCGGAAATGCATTGGTGATCCTGCCAGGATATTCCCAGTTGACGACATTCAGGTGACAGAGCAGTTATCTTATGACGAGCAGCCGGTATCTATTCTGGATCGACAGGTGCGGAGACTACGCACTAAAGAAGTGCCCTCCGTCAAAGTCCTGTGGCGCAATAATAATCGGGAGGAGATGACTTGGGAGGCGGAGGACGAGATGAAGAAGAAATATCCCCACTTGTTTCCGACATCCACAGGTAATCTAATTTCTTTTTTTCAGTTTGTTGTGTTGATTGATAAAATAAATTATGTATGTCATTATTAAAAAAGGGACACTCCTGCGTTGATCATAAGACCTTATAAGATTAATTTAACATTCGGGGATGAATGTTCTTAAGGGGGGGAGAATGTTATGTCCCGTGTTTTCGTATAATTGGAAATCGAGAAATAATTACGACTTGGGTGTTAGAAGGACATAATTTGATTTTAGTAAATGTGACTATGTTGGTTATGGAATTCTTAATGTCAAGACATCGGGAAAGGCCGAGGGTAAATTTGGAATTTCGGAAATTAGTTTCGGGAATTACAAAACGGGACTTTAGCTAATTGGGCCAAGGAAAAATGCAACACAAATTGAGGCCCAAACCATGGAAGGGTGGCCGGCCTTGTGTAGGCCCAAACCCATAGTATTAATGTCATGTGCATAGCACATGACTCATAGTAGGATATATATCCACAACTCTTTGTATTTTTCATTAAATCAACAAAGAAATCAAGAACACCCCCATAAGAGAGGTTCGGCCGAACCTAGAAAAAAAAAAGAAAGAAAATTCCCAAGCTTGGTTAGTGATCCAAAATTCAAAGTTTTCACATATTTTGGAGTACTCAAGGCCCTCTTCAACGGGGTATAATTAGTTTGGCGCAAGAACGACGTTTGTGACAAGTCGGGGTTTCAAGGAAAGGTAAGAATTTTGCCCCTTTTATGTTATAAAATTGATGTGAATATGTTAAGGATTGGAAATAGATGGAGATCCCGTAATTTTGATGTAAATAGAAAGTCGTGGGTGTGTGTGTATAGTGTGTATTGGCCGTGAACCATAGAGAGGAAAATTGATGCGAATTGATTTTGGTTAAGTTGGTATAATGTGTTGTTGTGACTCTTATGTCGTAAATGATTAATTGATGAATGAAATTGGCGTTGAAAAATGATTTTGGATATTATCGGAAAGCGTATACCTTCGGTATCATTACGTATATCATTGTATATTTAAGGTGCTAGAGACTTTAGATATGAATCTATAAGGATGTTAATGAATTCGGAATGAAACGACGTGAGTTAGAATGTTCGTCGTGAATTTTGATGTTTTAAAGAATTCTGGACAATAATGGATTTTGGTGTAATTTCGTGTATGGCTTGGATTGTAATTAGGATGTGATTGTATAAGTTTGAATGTAGAAATGAATTCGATTATGTAGAGTAGAATTGGAGCTTTGAAAGTTTGAATGAAAGTTGCCAACTTAGATAACAAAGTAGAACTTGAAGCTAGAATGGTTTGATTGTTGTTTGTGTTGTTTGTTGACGTGTGGGCTGTTGTGGTTGATGCAGTTTGAGCCGAGCTAAGCCTCGGGGATGTTAGATTTATAGGGGAAATGCTGCCGAAATTTCGGTAGGCAAAATTGAAGTTAAAGGCATTTTAAGCCTAAGAATCTCAATTGGTAACTTTGACCATTTGCAGATTTTTGACGAAACGGGACTGGACTTTTGGAAGAGCATACGACGTCTGTGAGGTATGTAAAGCTTCCCACTCCTTCATTTGGCATATCTTAGTATGTTAGTCGAATATTAGACCTTCCGGAGCATTTCTGTTCCTCGAAACCCGATCCACAGAAAAGTTACTATTCATTCAATTCAATTGAAGCCTAAGGGCTCTATTTTGGCTAGAATGCCACCATTCGTCCGAAACCTATTGAAATGTGGTCGGGTAACCTAGAAATGATTATGTATGACCCCTGGCATATAAATGTTCGTAAGAATATGTTCGCCACCTCACTTTGATTCGAGGTGGGCCCGCTAACCCCGAGACGCCCTATCTGTCTTATTGGGCTGTCCTTTTGAATAACGTTTGGAATGGCACCTTCGATGTTGGAATTCCCGTCTACGGGATATGTTTCGACAATTTCGATATGTTAAGCTACGTTCTGAGCTACACATATTATTTTGGAAAAGTTTTGATAAATGAAACTTTATATCGGCTAAGTATCCAATTATTTTGTACTATGAAATGACTTATGAGACTACTAAGTTTTGAAAGGCTATTTTGGAATATGGATTGCATTTGTTTGCTCACGACTCCGCTCGTGCCTTATGATGACTTCGTTCACCGGTTCCCGGGCCGGTTTTGATTCGTGCGCCTTATGATAATTCGGCCGTATGCTGTGTTACGGTTCCCGAGGCTTCGCCATAGGGCCGGGTTCCGTTTGGAGTTATGCTGTGATATGGCTCGTGATGCGATACGCTCACCCATGATTATGCTTGTGTTCGGGGATGTACGGAGATTTGAAACCTTCTGGTGTTATGCTGTGTGTGGCGCCAGCATCGGAGTGGCGACCACGTTCTTAAGCGTTTGCATGATTTCATTTGCATTATGTATACGTATATGATTTCGATATAGATTTTGACCTACCCATTTGTACTCCATTTTGACATTTGATTTGCTATCGGTTTTGATCCATATTTCTGTACTCCGTGCTTTACATACTCAGTACATATTTCGTACTGACCCCCCCTTTCTTCGGGGGGCTGCGTTTTATGCCCGCAGGTGCAGATATCGGTGATCCTCCGCAGTAGGCTTCACTTCTTGCTATTCCGGAGTACTCCTATTTGATCCGGAGTCCACCTTTGGTACAGACTCTTTTTTTGCTTTTTATATATTCGGTATATTTGACTATTTGGGTACGGCGGGGCCCTGTCTCGCCATATGTCTTTGTTTTGAGTTCGTAGAGGCCTGTAGTCATATATGTGGGGTGAGGGTCCTATGTATGTTTGTCTGATTCCGTTTTCTGGTCTTAAGGCGGTCTGTTTGTTATGCTGGCCCCAAATGGCCCTTATGCTTATATTTGCACTTTTGACCGGCGATGTCCATTCCGCCGCTCAGTTTGTATTTGATATGATATTTTGATTTGGCACGACCACTTAAGACATAATTGATATCAATTATGTTCGATATGATTTCGAAAAATTATGAAATAAGTTTGGATTTGAAAATGAATGTGTGATTCGGTCTGGGTACCCAGGTAAGGTGCCAGTCGCGGCCCACGGGGCTGGGTCGTGACAATCACTCTTCTCCAAGACATCATTAAGTTCTCGCTAACTCGTTACTCGTATTTCCTTTCCGATACTTATCAAATATTTTGCCTTCTCTTGGCAATCCTCTTCCCCCATCTCTAACATCTTTGAACTCTCATCTAGAGTCATCGAATGTCATCGCTCGCTCATGAAAACATCGTATACTCATACTCCTCACTAGTTCATTCACTTGCTTACCAACGAAAGATTTTCCGAGGTGTAACAATTTAAACTTTGGATTGTGAGATAAGACAGTCACTTCTCTATGTAAATATTCCATGGCTATCACAAAAAGGTAAGGTGACATAGGATCACCATTCCTTATACCTCTTTTGCCCCTGAATGGCTCAGTCAGCCCCCTATTTATCACCATGGAATAAGACACAGAACGGACACATTCTGTTACCCACTGAATGAACTCAAAAGAAAACCCAACTCTACTAACATACTCTTTAGAAAACACCATTCAATAGAGTCATATGCTTTCCTTAAGTCCACTTTCATTACACACGTAGCTAAAAAACCTTTTCTAGTGTACCACTTCAATAACTCAGGGCTAAATAAAATGTTGTCAATAATACTTCTCCCTCAATAAAAGCTGATTAGGTAGGGCTGACTATGGTGCTAATCACAGATTTTATCCTATTAGTCAAGACCTTGGTGATGGTTTTGTAGATAGCTGTACAACAAGCAATAGGTCTATAGTCTTTTACCATAGTAAAGAAAGGAACTTTGGGAATAAGAGTAACTGCAGTGCAGCTAATTGATTGTAGAAGCTTACCAGTCTCAAACAATTCCTTCACTACCTGAACCACATAACCCTGAATGATCTCCCAAATATGAACAAAGAACTCCACAAGGAATCCATCCACACCTGGTGCTTTTTCATGAGGCATCTCTTTGATAGCTGCCCAAATCTCTTGAGTTGTGATAGGTTGAACTAAAGCACCTCTTTGCTTATAATTGAGACAGGGTCCCTTCTTGATAACCACAGAATTAGGGCATGGAAACTCCTCTGCTTGTGACCCTAGTAGATTAGTAATGAAAGAAATGAATTCCGATTCCACCAATACTAAATCAATAATTTTGTTTCTAGCTTCATTATAAATGGAAGATATAGTGTTTCTGTTGGCCCTGGTTTTGCATTGAGCATGGAAGTATCTTGTGTTGGCATCACCACAAGATATCCATAAGGCTCTAGATTTCTGTCTTAGAGCTTGCTCTTCTACCAGACTCCACTTGTGTATCTCACTTAACAAATGCTTCTCAACTTCTATTAACACTTGATCATTTGGCTGGATTGTCATTTGACCTTGTGTAATACTCAGCTCTTGTCTAGCTCTGTTAAGCTTCTTCTCATATGATGCTATGTAGGTGGTTAAATCCTTCAACCCAACCTTTAATTGTTTCAGTTTTGGCCATAGTCTAAGCATTTTTATCCCCTTATAAGTTCTATTCCACACTGTCTTGACAATACCTTTGAAGTCGGGATGATGTAACACTAGTTTAAACAACTTGAACGGCTTTGGATATAAGCTCATTTGTGCTGCAAATTAAATGAGACCACGGGAATGATCTGACATTCCAGGATTTAAGAAATCAGGTTCCACTTGACCATAATCGTGGATCCATTTGAAGTTACCAAAACTCAATCAATCTTTGTATACACCCTACTAGCTTGTTGCTGCTTATTGCAGATAGTATAATACCACACTTTTGATCTGATAGGAGTAAGTTTTAGGATATCCACACACTCTTGGATGTCTTTGGTCTCAGCAGGTACCACTGGCGATCCTAACCTATCATCAGATGACAAAATTGCATTAAAGTAGCCACTTAAGAGCCATGCCTTTTGTGTGATGTTCATTTGACCCAGATCTTGCCACAACTCAGTCCTTATATAAGGTTCATTATGTGCATTTATATAACAGTCAGGTAACAGGAGAAAGATGATGCCAAATTTCAAACAACACAATGGACAAATTGCTCCTTCTTGGTGATGATTTGGACAGTGACATGCGGCCTCCAAAACAACTAGATTCTACCATTAGTAGCCATAGGATAATTGCAACATATATTCCATCCTTGTGCTACCTTTCTCAGTATATTCCTTGCCTTATGTCCTTTACTCTAGTTTAAAGACACCCAAACACATCAACCTTGTTTTTTTTCCAGAAAGAGTATCAATTCCTTCTGTTTGAGATGTATGTTGAGACCCCTTACATTCCATGCTACTATAATTACTTGGGGTTAGGAGCAGCCCCAGGGTCTCCATCTTGTTCAGGTCTAGCATTGGTGGACTTGTCTAGGAGCTCAACAAACTTATTAAGGCTAGTAATCCCTCTAATGGACATAGTTGAGTCAGTTAGGCCATCTAAAGTCGAAGCTGCATAGTTTAGTCAATTAGGCTAGCTGAAGTAGAAGCTGCACCAGGATCAACAGCCTTGTCCTTGCCATTGTTTGGCTCAGCTATCACATTTGCAGGTGCTATCACTTCCTTAGTAGCCCATTCTTGTCTTGTATCATTTTCCTTTTTTGTCTTCTTCTTTTCTTAGTAATTCTTTTAAGGGAACGTCAGGCTGCTGTTTATCCTCCCCAATCCATCAATATTCCATATCATGGGTGATTACAGAATTTGGGCTTCCAGTCATATTCAACCTTCCATTGGAAACTTCCAGCTGGTTTAAGCATTTCAATACATTCTAGGAGAGGCTGAGAGGCATCAACCTCCACTAACACTCTAGCATAGGATATTTTCTCTATTTCAATAGTGAATTTATTAGTATAAAGTGGTCTACCAATAGCACTTGCCAGTTTACTAAGTGCTTCACTCGACCAATAACCCACAGGTAACTCAAGGAAAAGAATCCACAATGGAATTGTTGTGATACAATCCAGATTAAATTCAAAGTTCAGCTCCCAAGCATGGATTACAAATGATCTGTTATGAAAAGTGTAAGGACCCCCTATTAAAATCCTATCACAGCTAGTCTCATATTCAAACCAAAATATGAAATAACCTGCATCATAAGATAAAATCTGTGTTTTGCCACATTCTGTTACACCTCGGAAATTTCCCCGCGAACGTACAGTGAAAAGTTGCAGGTTTGCACTTTGACCCAGTTGGTCGTAAAGTGGAATACGACCCGTAAAGTGATTTACGGACCGTAAACTACTATCGCCCTCCAACCTTTCAAAAATTTCAACTTTCTGTCAAATGTCTAAATGGTTAAATACAACCCCGAATACAGACCGTAAATCGAAATACGGGCCCGTAAACTGTGACCGTAAACCACCATGACTCTAGCAAACCTTTCTGGTTCTGTTATGCTTAAATACGGTCGTGAAGGGCGGACCGTAAACCAGAATACGGCCCGTAAAGTGGGTTTACGACCACTGTGCATCCCGACTACTGTTCATAAAAAATCTGATTTTTTGATTAATATAAGGGACCCTTTTCATTCATTTTCATTTCATTTCTCATCTACATGTTATGTCCCGTATTTTCGTATAACGGGAAATCAAGAAATAAATAAGACTTGTGTGTGTTGAGGAAATAATTTGATTCAAGTTGCTATGCTCATGTTGATTATGAAATCATTGATGTCAAGACCTCGGGGAAGGCCGAGGGTAAATTTGGAATTTTAGAAATTAGTTTCGGGAATTACAAAACGGGATATTTCACGAATTGGGCCAAGTTTGGACAACAAGGAATTGAAGCCCAAGTCCTTGAAGAGGCCGGCCAAGGGGGGCAAGCCCAAGCCCATTTCATTAAGGTCATGTGCTATGCACATGACCTATGAGTGGATATATATCAAGGACACTTGGAATTATCAAGAATTTAATCAAAAATTCAAGAACACAAAGAAAGAGGGGTTTTGGCCACTAGAGAGAAAAAGAAAGAAAAATTTCCAAGCTTGATTGTTGATCCAAAAATCTCAAGTTTTACATAGTTGTGGAGTACTCAAGACGCTCTCCGACGTGATACAAGTAGTTTGGAGAAAGAGCGACGTTTGCGACAAGTCGGAAATTCAAGAAAAAGGTAAGATTTTTATGTTTTAATGTTATGAAATGGATATATATGTGTTAGTGATTGGATTAGTGTGAAGATTGTGGGATGAGGTTGTGTTTGTGCATGGTGTGTGTGTGTAAAAAGGGTGTGTTTGGCCGTGAGTTCCATGTGGTGCAAGCCATAAGAATTTATTCTTGTTTAGTTTGAATAATGTGTTGTTGTGATCTTTATGTCGTAAAGGATCGATTAAAGAATTGAGTTGGTGCTAGAAAATAATTTCGGACGTTATCGGAAAGCGTATACATTTGGTATATTTGTGTATATCATAGTATATTTATGACACTAAAGACCTTAAATAAGATTTATGGTTGATGATAACGAATTTGGAATGAAACGACGCAAGTTAGAACATTCGTCGTAACTTTTGGTGTTTTGAATGAAAATTGGAAAGTAGTGAACTTTGGGGATGTTTGTATGTGGTTTGGAACTTGTATGTAGTGTGTTTGAATAATTGGGAATGAGTGAATGAATGGACTAATGTGGAAATAGATTTGGAATTTTGAAGTTGAATCAAGAATTTGCCAACTTATGTATTAAAGTGAAATTTTGAAGTTAATGTAGTATGATTGTGGGTTGTATGGTTTAATGATGTTTGGGCTGTTGTTGTCGTTGTATTTTGAGCGGAGCTAAGTCTCGGGGGTGTTAGATTTATAGGGGAAGTGCTGCCGAAATTTCGGTAGCCAAATATAGCCCAAAGACTAAAATGTTAATTCTCATGAATAGTAACTGGTAAAAGTGACCATTTGCAGTTTCTGGACGAAACGGGAATTGCGATTTGAGGAGCGTAAGGCGCCAACCAGGTATGTAAAGCCTACCTATCACTCTTTTGGCATGTCCTAGACATACTAGGTTAAGATTGGCCCCTCGGGAATAATCCTACTCTTGGAAATCGAAGTTCAAGTTCGAGCACTATTCATTCAGCGCGATTGAACCCTTTTTGTCGCATTTGGTTAAAAGAATGTTCGTACCTCCATAACTTGTGTTGTTGTGTCCGAAACTCTCCGAAACTTTCGTAGATGGCTCTATGGAGCCGAAAGTCTGTGATTTGCGTCCGCCGCCTCAGTTTGACCCGAGGTGGGCCCGCGAGCCCCGAGGCTCCCCTTATTCGGTTTGTTTGGTCCGTTTGTGTCCGTTATAATCTGCGATTGTCTGTTTATGACCCAAGGATGTGTTTGAAACTTCCTATGCCATTAATGTACGTTCTGTACTTTGAACGATGGGAGATTTTCGAAAAAAGACGTATGAACAGTTTTTTCTTGAGAATTTGGCCGTTTGGCACTTCGTAACTTTTATACGCAAACTTTGATCAATCTGATTCCTACTCCGAGCCTTCGGGTGTCAGTATATGCCTATACGTAAACTATATGTCGAGTCCGACAAATTATTTTCGATATGCATATGGTTTCTGCACTACTCTGTTCGTGCTGTCTGCTAGGACTTCGTTCGTCGGTACCCGGGCCGGCTTTGTGATCGTGCGCGCTATATTATATTCGGGAGTTATGATGTGTTACGGTTTCCGAGGCCTCGCCATAGGGCCGGTTACCGTTTATGGAGTTATGATGTGATATGGCATTTGATATGTTCTGGTGATATGATGTGTCTGGAGACTGTACGGAGATTTGAAAACTTCTGGAGTTATGATGTGTTGTGGCACCAGCGTCGGGTGGTGACCACGTTCCTAAACCCTATACATGATTTGATTTGCATTTGTACGTTCGCCTCCCGCACAGGTTTGCTTGTTTGCGATGTCGGTGCGTTTGTTCTTTCTGACTCCAGCTGTGTTTGTGATTTCTGTACCTTCTGCTTTACATACTCAGTACTTCTCCCGTACTGACCCCCGTTTCTTCGGGGGCTGTGTTTCATGCCCGCAGGTACAGAAGCTCGTTTGGGTGGTCCTCCAGTTTAGGCTACTCATTCTGCTGTGTTGGAGAGCTCCCCTTTGATCCGGAGCCTACTTTTGGTACATATCTTTTGTTGTGTCTATATTCTGTATATTTGGATGAGTGGGTACGGCGGGGCCCTGTCCCGTCCTATGTTCTTATGTTCTGTTTTGTCTAGAGGCCTGTAGTCAGATTTGTGGGTCGTGGGTCCGGTGTGTTTGCATGTGAGTCTGTTTTGCGTTCTTAAGCGGCCCGTACGATGCTATGGCCAAGTCGGCCTCTGAGTTTGTATGTATGTGTATGTACGTGGGGGCGATGTGCATTCCGCCACCCTTCTGATGTGTGTGTGTGAAATTTGGCGATGTATATTCCGCCTCCTTTCTGATTTGTGATTTGTCTGATCTGTACGGGCGACTGCTTAGGATAAGTGTTCGGTAGATGTCTGATTACGATGTTGAGTTCGAATAACGTACGTGAGTTTGGGCGAGTCTGATTACGATGATCTGGGTGTGAGTTCGTTTGGGGTGTCCCAGAAGGGCACCAGTCGCGGCCCACGGGGCTGGGTCGTGACAAAAGTGGTATCAGAGCGGTTTGTCCTCGGAATGTCTACAGGCCGTGTCTAGTAGAGTCTTGTTTATCGATGTGTTGTGCACCACATCTATAAACAGGGAGCTACAGGACATCTAGGATGTTGTGTTGCTCTTTTCTTTGGAATCTTAGATCGTGCGATAGAGCTGTGTTATTAGGGTCATTCTGATCTGACCCGTTGTTGTGTTTGCAGCGATGCCTCCGAAGAAGGCAACGGCGGCCCAGAAGGGCAAGGCGAAGGTGGGAGAGACCAGTCAGGCACAACGGGCTACTCGGGCTCGTGTTTATGATTTGCCTGAGGTTACACCTCATTCTGAGGGGTCTGCTACACCCCCATTAGTACAGCCTAGAGCGGGACCTTCAGCAGCTCCAGAGGTCCGTGTACCCGCTCCTGAGATTCCTGATGATATTGACGATGACGTCTGGAAAGCGTTCGTCTGTTACAAGAATATGGCGTGTGGTTCGGTGATTACGTAGAATATGAGAAAATGTATTATGAAGGCATTTCGATCGGTGATGCGAAATATCTACCCTAGTATTGGTAAAGAAGCCATGTCGGAGAAATCAATAAAGGACAACTATCAAGAGAACCCTCCCGGAGTAGTACGACACCCATGAGTTCGATTCAACATTCGAGGATGAATGTTCTTAAGGGGGGGAGAATGTTATGTCCCGTATTTTCGTATAACGGGAAATCAAGAAATAAATAAGACTTGTGTGTGTTGAGGAAATAATTTGATTCAAGTTGCTATGCTCATGTTGATTATGAAATCATTGATGTCAAGACCTCGGGGAAGGCCGAGGGTAAATTTGGAATTTTAGAAATTAGTTTCGGGAATTACAAAACGGGATATTTCACGAATTGGGCCAAGTTTGGACAACAAGGAATTGAAGCCCAAGTCCTTGAAGAGGCCGGCCAAGGGGGGCAAGCCCAAGCCCATTTCATTAAGGTCATGTGCTATGCACATGACCTATGAGTGGATATATATCAAGCACACTTGGAATTATCAAGAATTTAATCAAAAATTCAAGAACACAAAGAAAGAGGGGTTTCGGCCACTAGAGAGAAAAAGAAAGAAAAATTTCCAAGCTTGATTGTTGATCCAAAAATCTCAAGTTTTACATAGTTGTGGAGTACTCAAGACGCTCTCCGACGTGATACAAGTAGTTTGGAGAAAGAGCGATGTTTGCGACAAGTCGGAAATTCAAGAAAAAGGTAAGATTTTTATGTTTTAATGTTATGAAATGGATATATATGTGTTAGTGATTGGATTAGTGTGAAGATTGTGGGATGAGGTTGTGTTTGTGCATGGTGTGTGTGTGTAAAAAGGGTGTGTTTGGCCGTGAGTTCCATGTGGTGCAAGCCATAAGAATTTTATCTTGTTTAGTTTGAATAATGTGTTGTTGTGATCTTTATGTCGTAAAGGATCGATTAAAGAATTGAGTTGGTGCTAGAAAATAATTTCGGACGTTATCGGAAAGCGTATACATTTGGTATATTTGTGTATATCATAGTATATTTATGACACTAAAGACCTTAAATAAGATTTATGGTTGATGATAACGAATTTGGAATGAAACGACGCAAGTTAGAACATTCGTCGTAACTTTTGGTGTTTTGAATGAAAATTGGAAAGTAGTGAACTTTGGGGATGTTTGTATGTGGTTTGGAACTTGTATGTAGTGTGTTTGAATAATTGGGAATGAGTGAATGAATGGACTAATGTGGAAATAGATTTGGAATTTTGAAGTTGAATCAAGAATTTGCCAACTTATGTATTAAAGTGAAATTTTGAAGTTAATGTAGTATGATTGTGGGTTGTATGGTTTAATGATGTTTGGGCTGTTGTTGTCGTTGTATTTTGAGCGGAGCTAAGTCTCGGGGGTGTTAGATTTATAGGGGAAGTGCTGCCGAAATTTCGGTAGCCAAATATAGCCCAAAGACTAAAATGTTAATTCTCATGAATAGTAACTGGTAAAAGTGACCATTTGCAGTTTCTGGACGAAACGGGAATTGCGATTTGAGGAGCGTAAGGCGCCAACCAGGTATGTAAAGCCTACCTATCACTCTTTTGGCATGTCCTAGACATACTAGGTTAAGATTGGCCCCTCGGGAATAATCCTACTCTTGGAAATCGAAGTTCAAGTTCGAGCACTATTCATTCAGCGCGATTGAACCCTTTTTGTCGCATTTGGTTAAAAGAATGTTCGTACCTCCATAACTTGTGTTGTTGTGTCCGAAACTCTCCGAAACTTTTGTAGATGGCTCTATGGAGCCGAAAGTCTGTGATTTGCGTCCGCCGCCTCAGTTTGACCCGAGGTGGGCCCGCGAGCCCCGAGGCTCCCCTTATTTGGTTTGTTTGGTCCGTTTGTGTCCGTTATAATCTGCGACTGTCTGTTTATGACCCAAGGATGTGTTTGAAACTTCCTATGCCATTAATGTACGTTATGTACTTTGAACGATGGGAGATTTTCGAAAAAAGACGTATGAACAGTTTTTTCTTGAGAATTTGGCCGTTTGGCACTTCGTAACTTTTATACGCAAACTTTGATCAATCTGATTCCTACTCCGAGCCTTCGAGTGTCAGTATATGCCTATACGTAAACTATATGTCGAGTCCGACAAATTATTTTCGATATGCATATGGTTTCTGCACTACTCTGTTCGTGCTGTCTGCTAGGACTTCGTTCGTCGGTACCCGGGCCGGCTTTGTGATCGTGCGCGCTATATTATATTCGGGAGTTATGATGTGTTACGGTTTCCGAGGCCTCGCCATAGGGCCGGTTACCGTTTATGGAGTTATGATGTGATATGGCATTTGATATGTTCTGGTGATATGATGTGTCTGGAGACTGTACGGAGATTTGAAAACTTCTGGAGTTATGATGTGTTGTGGCACCAGCGTCGGGGGGTGACCACGTTCCTAAACCCTATACATGATTTGATTTGCATTTGTACGTTCGCCTCCCGCACAGGTTTGCTTGTTTGCGATGTCGGTGCGTTTGTTCTTTCTGACTCCAGCTGTGTTTGTGATTTCTGTACCTTCTGCTTTACATACTCAGTACTTCTCCCGTACTGACCCCCGTTTCTTCGGGGGCTGTGTTTCATGCCCGCAGGTACAGAAGCTCGTTTGGGTGGTCCTCCAGTTTAGGCTACTCATTCTGCTGTGTTGGAGAGCTCCCCTTTGATCCGGAGCCTACTTTTGGTACATATCTTTTGTTGTGTCTGTATTTTGTATATTTGGATGAGTGGGTACGGCGGGGCCCTGTCCCGTCCTATGTTCTTATGTTCTGTTTTGTCTAGAGGCCTGTAGTCAGATTTGTGGGTCGTGGGTCCGGTGTGTTTGCATGTGAGTTTGTTTTGCGTTCTTAAGCGGCCCGTACGCTGCTATGGCCAAGTCGTCCTCTGAGTTTGTATGTATGTGTATGTACGTGGGGGCGATGTGCATTCCGCCACCCTTCTGATGTGTGTGTGTGAAATTTGGCGATGTATATTCCGCCTCCTTTCTGATTTGTGATTTGTCTGATCTGTACGGGCGACTGCTTAGGCTAAGTGTTCGGTAGATGTCTGATTACGATGTTGAGTTCGAATAACGTACGTGAGTTTGGGCGAGTCTGATTACGATGATCTGGGTGTGAGTTCGTTTGGGGTGTCCCAGAAGGGCACCAGTCGCGGCCCACGGGGCTGGGTCGTGACACTACACCACTCAAGAACTCTCTAGAAAATTCTCCAAACACTTCAACCATAAGAGTAACAAGGAAATCAATGATCAACAACATTAAATCCATGAAACAAAGTGTGTGAAACTCAAGTGAAGTTCATCCAAACCAAGAAGCTCCAAGAAAGGTGAAGTAGGGTTTTGTTGGAAAAAGAAGGATTCCACCCTAGGCTTGTTCCACCATCATCTAAGGTAAGTTTCATGACTCCATCATGTTGTTTAAGGTATTGGAAAGCTAAGAAGCTTGAATGGTTGGAAAACATAGAAGATGGGTCTTAAAATGGATGAATAGTGTCACAATTGAATGGTCGTTGAATGGAATTATAAATGTTGCGCAACGATTATGAATATGTTGAAAAGGATGCTTAGACAATGAAATAAATATCATATATGGGGAAACGCGATAATGAGTTATAAGTATAAATGTGGAGAAATTAGGGAGAAATGGTGGATTGTGGTTAGTGCATGTAAATGATGATTCTTGATTTCAATATTGCGAGCGTTTGGGAGTTAATATAGAATATGGGAAAATTAGTATAAACAAAGGAAGTGCCGCCAAATTTTCCCTAGAAATAATAGCGCGTTCTTATAGTCGATTAACTAATGTAAATGCGAATTCTCTATTGAAGGTAGAAACGCGATATCGAAGGAGAACAAGCGAACGATAGCTTAGTTAAACGTCAACGGTATGTGAGGCTAGTCCTTTCTTTCTAATGGCATGAATCCTATAGCGTAACTTATTTCTTATCCATGAGCCTATGTCTATAATTAGCTACACAAGGTAATGAGTTAAAGTATAGAAAGTCTAATGATGTTATTTATCGCTTACACTCACCTTATCTACTAATTCCTTCAAGGTGAGGCAGAATGTCCATGATTGTTCCATGCAATCGGGGGATCACGACCTTACGTCACCCCGATAGAGTATGCTTGATCTTGAGCCTTATGTATGTATTATGGTAAGCTGAGTATATTGTGACGAGCATATGATGATATTACTATTACACCGTGCCTATTTGGCCGGGCAGTCACCGCCAAGGCGGGCAGCTATGCGATACACCATGGCCAGATGGCATGGGCAGACACCACTAGTGGGCGGCATGAGATATTACCCTAGACGCGGGAGGCCTGTACATAGGCTAATGTTATGATTATCACACCGATCCAATACGGACGGGCAGTTTATACATGATGCATATATGATATGATGATGAGCATGAGTAAGACAGCATGACTTGTTTTCCTTATACCTGACAGTCCGATTCAGATATTCTATACTGATATCTTCTTTACATCATTGTCTTATTTCGTTGTTTATGCCTCTCATACTTAGTACAATATTCGTACTAACATCCGTTTTCTTTGGACGCTGTGTTCATGCCCATAGGTAGACAGGGGGGAGAGCTCGATCCAAATCCGTAGTAGCTGTCAGCTGATTGAAAGCCCTCTATTGTCCTGGAGGTGCTCATGATTATTCTTTTGTATATATATAGCCATGTATATGTATTTTTGGGCACGACAGGATCTTGTCCCGTCCCTATGTTCAGTACTCCAGTAGAGGCTCGTAGATACGCAGTGCGGGTTAGATGGTCTCACGAGGCCGCCATTGTATATATATATATGTATTATTTTGATAGCCTAAAGGCACATGTATATGAAAGTATTTTATGTTCTCATATGAAATATAATTTTCCTACGCTAAGAGTATAAAGATGATAAAAAGAGCATTAAATGAGTAAAACGAGCGATAGAACGAGCGGTGCTCGGCGGTTAGCCCCGGGTACCCGTCACGGCCCTTAGTTGGGTCGTGACACATTCTTCCTGTTAGGAGTTACATAATTATCCATAATCTTGCAAAATGGTGTATCCCCTATGTTGACACCTAGTTTTCACCTAGTAATGCCCGTATTTTAATTTTTAAAATTCCCGAGCAAACAGGTAATAAGGATACGCTTTAAAAATTTTAAAATTTCAAAAGTCTCGAGAAAATTGCAAAAACTGACGTTTAATTTTTTAAGTTATAAAATTGATGATTATAAGAAGATTACGAGCTATTTACCTTCATAAATATAATTCAAAAATAAAATGCGTATCTTGCTCTGTCTAACCCGAAAGATTGCTCATGAAAATGACGTACGAATTACGGCTCATTTTGGCCGCATTTTTCACATTTTTAAGTATTACCTGGAACTATGTCAATATTGGGCTCATAATAAAGCTCGTATTTTAAAATGGCGTATTACGAATTCTGCTTTCATAAAAGTAATTTTATGGAGAGGATTTATACGAATACATCTTTTGGGGGCCGTTTTGAATGTTTTAACAACATTTGGGGGGGGGGGGACAGTTATAAGAAAAAAGGGGGTTAGAGTTATTAAAAAATGACTCTTACATGCCCCATTTCTTCATTTTACAACCTCGACTCCATGTTCTTATCTCAGGCGATATTAGAGGCGACTTAGGGTTTCTTTCAATTACAGCCAATTCATGGCGATTCAGGGCTAATTCTCGCTGGATTTTTGAGGGGTTTTCCCTCTGTCTTGTTTACTGACTATTCCCAAGTTTATTTTTGTATAGACTCGAATTTAGTGGTTTAGTTGGGATGTTGCTCGGATCTTCTGAGTACGTGGTTGCCATGGGCGGGGCCTTGAGCCATTGGCCAACTTGTGCACCACGTACTAAAAACAGAGGATCTAGGGTAATTTACCAAAAATTCTGTACAATTTGAGTACCATTTTAGGGGTTTCTATCCTATTTGTACAATGTAGACGTTGCAATGTACTGGTTTTTGTCCTATTAATGACTAGGTGTACTATCCTTGTATTTTGCTGATTTGTTGGATTTTTATTTGGATTTTAGGATATATATTTGTTATATTGTGTGATATGTGCTATTTTCTGATTGGTAGTAGTACAATTTATTTTTATTTTTAAAATAAATTGTGTTCTTGCAGGCCAGGCCTGTTAGAACTTTTTATTAATAAATGTATAATGTAAAAAATAGTCTATTACAGCATGTCTATAATATGGACTAGCTAAAATTAAAAAAAATAAGAGATTCTCCTCTATTTCTATCCTATGTGCCTAAGCTAGTATGCACTTTGTGATCATGTTGAGTCAGCTTTGATGATCCAAAACTATGCACACACCATATTATGATCCATACATGTAGTATCATTGTTAATGATCAAGCTGCTGAATCCTCCTTGTTCTAATCCTCAGTTGAGGCAGTTGTGATTTGTCCATATTGAGAATTCTTCTTCCTTCTGGTGGCATGAGTATAAAGTTATGTACTTTGATCTCTGCATGATCCAAAGCATGATTTGCCAGAAAATCTGCCAACATGTTGCCTTCTCTGAAAATATGATTAATATATATCTATATTGCTCTCATGTCCTGTTTGATCTCTTCAATCTGATTTCTCAGTTCCCATGGAATGATCCATGTATCTTATAAGATGTTTAGAAGGATAAGTGAGTCAGTCTCCAGTTGCACCTATTGAATGTTGTGTTCTTTACAGAAATTCAGTTCCTGTTTTATAGCCTCTGCTTCAGCTTCCATGTTTGTTGCTATTCCCATTTGTTGTGCTTCTGCATAAATCAAATCCCCATTACTATCTCTGATGCAGAATCCATATGAACTTAGCCCAGGATTGCCTTTACTTGCCCCATCTGTATTGCATTTTAGTCCCCTTGAAGGTGGCATTCTCCAGACCACATTAGCATAATAAACTTTAGGTTTATATCTACTAAGGTGCTGATGCATATTTTCCCAATCACCAGATACATTCTGCAGCCATGAGAATCTCTTCCTTGTCAGTTGATGTAGTATGTGTTGTACTTGTTGTTTCAGTCTGTAGAAAGGAACTGATCCTCCATGTTTAATGGAGTTTCTTCTCTTCCACAATGACCACATGATCACTGCAGGCATTGCTCTATACATAGGCTGCAATTTTGGCTTTGTCTCAGCAAACCACCATGCCATGATCATTTGATATAGACCAACCCAATCTGTGGGGATACCTGCAAAAAAAGCAAAGAACTTCCATAACTTGATAGCTATGGAAGATGTTAGAAATAAATGACCTACAGTTTCCTCTTTATGCTCCTCACAGCACCAGCATCTTGATGGTATATTGATCATCATCCTTTTCAATATATCATATATAGAGATTCTCCCTTTCTACACTCTCCACATGAAAAAACTTATCTTTATTGGCAAACCTTTCTCCTACATGAACTTATAACTTGTTTGTTTGCTCTCTCTGTGTCTGAGAAAATCCCATGCAGATTTAAATGAGAATCTGCCATTTGTTTCCAACATCCAACATGGTTCATCATCTTCTTCTTCAACTGGTACTTTGATATTTTCCTTGATATGTTGAGCCAATTCCTGATCTAGAGTGACTGTTAACAGTTCCATGTTCCATTCCCCATTCTTCACAAACTGTCTAACCTCTATTTGTTCTTCTCTAGCAGCATCAGGAATGATATAATATAATGTCCCAAGCCTTGTCCAATTCTCATAACAGAAACTTGAAGTTCTATTTCTCAGATACCAAAAGATCTGTGGCTCAACTGCATCTCTTATATTCACCATCTTCTTCCAAGTGTGAGATCCTCCTCTATCTACTGCCATAGTAGGATGCCATTTCTTGCAGTATTTTTTCAACATGTAGCTACCCCATAAGCTTCTTCCACATTTGAAATTCCACCACAACTTAGCAAATAATGCATTAGATATATCAGTTAGTGATCTAAGACCAATCCCTCATTCATCCTTTAGTAGACATAATTTGTCCCATGCCACCCAATGTTTGCTTTTCACCCCCACTGTATTGCTCCAAAAGAATTTTGTAAAAATCTTGTGCAGCTGCCTTATCACCCCAGAAGGAGGATTCATGGCTGACAGTAAATATACTGGCATGGTTTGCAACACATGATTCACCAGCACATATCTACCTTCAAAAGATAATAGTCTGTTTTGCCAAGACAGAATCCTTTTCATCACTTTTTTGACCAAATCCTCATAATATATCAGTTTCCTTCTTCCATAAAACACTGGACAACCTAAATATGTGAAAGGAAAGGATCCATTTCTCATCTTAGTATGTCTTTTAATCCTGCTATTAACTCTGGCAAAAACCTTGTGATGAATATAGTAACAACTTTTATCAGTATTGACCAGCTGTCCTGAGGCCTTTCATAATTTCTCAAATCTCCTCATCATTTTCTTTAAAGAGTATCCATCCCCAGAACAGAATAAGATTGTATCATCAGCATAAGATAAATGATTGATTTGAGGACTCCACTTTGGCATTCCATAGCCTATGAAACTTGGCTTCTCATGTAAGTTGTTCAGACTCCTTGTTAAGACCTCTACTTCTATAATGAACAGTGTAGGAGAAAGTGGATCACATTGCCTTACCCCCCTACTTGATCTGAAAAAACCATGACTTTACCATTGATTAATACTGAATACAAGTTGTTTGAAAGCAATCTCCATACTAAATCAATGAGAACCTCTCCAAACCCAAACTTTATTAATACTTTAATAAAAAAAATCCAGGAGAGTCTATCATATGCCTTTGCTATGTCTAATTTGATCACCACATTAGTATGTTTAGCTCTCAAATTAATATCTCTGATGATCTCCTGTGCCAGTAATATGTTTTCTGCAAAATGCTCATCCATTTCACAAATCCTGTCTGATTGTGATAAATAATATGAGGAAGAACCTTTGCCAATCTATTCTGCAGTATTTTTTACAGTATCTTATTGGAGAAGGAGCCGAGACTGACAGGCCTCATATCACTGAAAGTATTAATCACCTCCTTCTTTGGCAACAAAATCAAATTAGTATGTGTGATAAATTGTGGTATCTCAAATCCACAAAAGAAAGCTCTAACCATTTGAATCACATCCAGTTTGATAACCTCCCAACACTTCTGATAAAACTGTCATGTGAATCCATCAGGCCCACTAGCACTGTCCTCATTGAGTGAGAACACAACCTCCTTTACTTCACTTTCGGATGGCAACTCCTCCATATTATTTTGTTGTTCTTCAGTTATCAGCTTAGGAATATTTTTCAACAATGCATAATCCCCTCCTGAATTTTCTTCACTAAACTGTGACTGAAAGAACCTGATTGCCTCAGAGCCAATAGCTACTTCATTTTCCAACCATGTACCAGAAGGATCTTGTATTCTTTTCAAAGTTAATTTATTCCTCCAGCCCCTCACATATGAATTTGTTCAAGAATTTGCTTGTCTTTTACTGAAAATTTGAATATTTTTTAATTAGGGTTTCAAATTAGGGGGAAAATTCTGTTGTGGATTTGTTTCCTTTCCATTTTTGTCCCAAAGGCTTATTTCTACTCCTATAAATAGAAGGAAAATTGCCACTATTTCTACTCCTATAAATAGAAGGAAAATTGCCATTCTAAGGGGGGCTGATCCTTTTTTTTTTTGGCTAAAAAATTCTAAATGTTGAAAATCACATAAATCCTTTATTACTTATATACGAGCATATACCAAAAATATTCAATAGATACCACCTATATACTACAAAAACACTGCTAATATATCACTGCTATACTGTATAAGAACATTTCAAATACATACTCTACTTACACTATTCTGGAGCTACTGATATTACACAAAAACTCAAAGAAAAGGGCTGTTTTCCAAAGGTTTAAGTGTTGTTGTAGAAGTTGATCCAATGTCTCTTCATTTGATCTTTTGGTTGCCCCCAAAAAAAGGTTTTAACTTCTTCCTACTCATCTTTACTTTATCTTATGAGTTATTCAATGTAGTTTTCTAGTAATATGGTGTTTTACTTGTTCTTGTTTGTTGATTAAACCTATGATGTACCCTATATGGTTAAACTAATGTTGTTTATGTTATTGCAGTAGTGGTTGGTAACTATCTTTGTAAAATAATGAATCTGTAATGTTTAAAAATGAATAAAATAAGGCTTAAGGGTGGGTTTAAAGCATTTTCTATAGAATTCAGGATAAAATGGGGTTTTAAAAGAAGTGTGGCTGAGAACTTGGAGTTTATCTACTGTTCTATTGAAATCTGAGACTGTTTTGACACAATAAGTAAAATAATAAGGTTAAAGAGTTTGTTAAGGGTAGTCCTTTGATATTAAGGTAAAGAGTAGGTTTAAAATAGGTAGTTAGAGGTCTGGTTGCTGTTTTGGTTCCCACTTAGTATATTTCTCTCGGTTTGAAGTATTTTGGTGTCTGTCTTGTGTAATTGATTATATCTCTTATGCTCCTCTCTATCATCTTAAACAGCACTATCTTGTCTTTCACTCTCTTTAAAATGCTAAGTTCAGGCCAAAGTCATTCCTACCTAGTCACTACAATTGCTATATTCTTTAAAGGCTCTGAAATTTTGCAAATATCTTATGGTGTCTATAGTTTTTGACTGCTTGATGTCTTATTAGTCTTGAATTCTCATTATAGGTTCTTCTTTTGTCCTTTTACCCCTTTATTAACTTATTGAATTTGTATCCATACATGTGTTTATCTGTAACTTTTGTGAACAGTATTAAGAAAACTTGCCGTAATTTTGACCACACCATGCCTAGTACTTTGACCTGTTCTATGTGTCATAGCCATATCCATGCCTTGAATTGCATTGTTCTCCTTTTTTTATGTTAACTTGCAATGTGCTATGACTCTATACTTAATATACGCTGAGTGCTTGATGTCAAAAAATGACAACTTACCTGTTGTTTTACCTTAGTCATTGAGTGAGCTGGTTTAGTCTTAAATTCTAAATTTTTTGTAAAGATCTAAGACCTTGAGTGTCACTTGCATATGCTGAGATTATTGATTTTTGTAAAGTGGTTTAAACAAATATGGAGGGTATGCCCTTTGTTGTTTTTGCTCTCTATATTCACTAGTGTATAACATGGTATATTTAGTATATTGAGGCCTTTGTACTTAAAAATTTCAGAAATCAGTGAGTATATGAGCTGTATACTGTGTATATCACACTGTAACACTTAGAAAATTAGAAGGGGGAGGCTGGGGGGGAGTATAATGTTGGTATATCATGTATATTGAATGTTCAACACTTAGAGATTTTGAGAGGAATCGAGTTGGGCCTGTAATTTGGTTGGGCCTGTCACCTGTATTGCCTTACTAGCTTTGCAGTCTTGATTAATTCGAGGTTCCATTTCATAACTGGGCCATTTTTGTTGGTTATCCTTGCTGGGCCAGGCCCAACATAGGTTGTAATTCAATTTTGGCTTTGTAATAATTAGTTTAATTTTCGTTGTACTTAGTTTAATTCACAAATGTATACTAATGTTGTTGTATACCCCTTTGTATCTTGTCCACCCCAAAACCCGTTGGTGGGTCCCCACAGGGCCCACTAACGCATCTAGATCGAATCAACCCACATTTGGAGCAAAATGGAGCATACGATAGATTTAAAGCGAACCAGATTGCATAAATACTTTCCTTTTGGGCTTGGTCGGTCCAAACTCTCTATCTCCATTAATTATGTACTCTAAATTATTATTTGCGCCATTATTATGTCAATTCTAACCCTTTATAAGATTATCATGTATTTTAAAGTCGCCAAAAAATGAATTTTCTACAAAAATTAAGACTAATTTTGAGACATTAACGTGAACTTGGGGCTAATTTGAACAGAAGGACCAAAATTGCTGATTTTTATGAAATTAAGGACTAAATTGATCATTTATGGAACCTGTGGACTTGTGACCTATGGACTGATTCAGACCGATGTTCAGAACTTGTGGGACTGATTGTGCCTCTTTAAGACTTAGACTAAAAATAAAACTTGACAAAAAATAGAATAAAAATGGACTATATATGTAGAATACGATTAATATACAGACTATAATAGTATGCCAAAAACTATTTTCCTAAAAACTACTTTCTATACTTAAAAAATATTTCTTTTCAAAACTATTTTGGGTGGACTTACGTAGAGTCCTACTTAGGTTAAGAGCCTTCACGTATTAATCTAAGCATTCTAGTCCGACACCCGACGCCCAATTTTGGGCAAAACTATACCACTTTTGTTTCTCAAAAGTGTATTTTTTTTTTGCGTGAAAGACTAAGACTTTATTGCGGAAATATAAAACTAAAGTGATTTTTATCAAAAATAACTTATATATTAAAGGCATACTATTGGAACCCGTAGTTCAACCGTATTTTATGGATTCCTAATACTGGGGTGCCTAACACCTTTCCCGGGGGATCACAGAACCCTTACCTAGACTTTGGTTAGATTAGGATTCTTTTAAAATTTAACCGTTTTAAATGAACCCTTTTCGAACTAGTTTTTCTAATTTCCTAAAAATAAGGTGGCGACTCTAAAAATATTATCCATTTAGAGCACCATTAAGTAGAGGTGGGTTTTTCCTTCTTTTTTCGGTACGATTGACAACCGTACTTCACCGGGATACTTTTCTTTTTAAATGAGGCAAGGGCTAGTCGGATAAACATTAAAAATCCCAACACCAGCTACAGATGGAAACTCTGCTGGGGACAATTTAAAGCTCTAACCATAAGGTTTGTAATGATTTTTATGTTTGTATGATGTAAATTGTTTGAGTGATATAAATTGTTTATGCGTTTAAATTTCTGCAAAAATATAATTGTCATTCATGCATGCAAAACTGTCATTCATACATGCATACACCGCTACTCCGGGCATTTATTTTATATTTTTCGAAGGGTGATGACGCGGGATGAGCTGCAGGCATACCTTCACTAAAAACCCTTTTGCTATATTCTTTGGAGGTCTCTAAGGTCGAGTGGGCATGCGGTCATCCCACAGCCTTAGAGAGCCCACACCCAGCTTGTCCGCTTGGGTAACGTGTGTCATTTGCTTGGAAAACCACTGTAGAATTATTAGCGTAGAGCGAAGCGAAATCCTTACTAATATAGCGCATGCTAAATATAGACTCGTTTGGGTATCTCGGACCTACCTGAATCGGACAGGATAGGCACCTTACTGTGTTCAGATGGTATAAAAAACTGAAGACATTGCATCCCACTATTTGCTATTTGGAAGCATTATTGTGCCTTGTGTGAAAAAAAATTACTGTTCCTGGGGGCGGGGAACTAAAAAGTCTCTGTCTTGTGGATATCTCCTAATGTGCAGTTTGGTATGATTATGGGTCCACCACCAGGGTTAGTGATATGGTGGGAAGGTTTGACTAATGATCAAAAGAAAGAGGTAAAGGGTTGCATAGGCATCTGCCTTCCTTAATGAGTATGACTGGGATTCGGGTCTACTAGAGATTATTACTGGTTATTGGGATAATGATAGAATGTTGTTCAAATCTAGAAAAATAGAGATGACTCTCACTTTAGAAGAAATTAGAGATCTCTTGCAAAGCGTGGGAAGTGCTAACGGGTCCAAAAAGAAGTTAGCTCAAAATATCCTCTTCCCTCATAAACCCACCCCAAAAGAAGTCAAAGATATGTTTGCTATCAACAAAACTGATGGGGCACAGGGACCTACTATAGCTTTAGAGAGTTATATGGGAGGTATTCATCCAAGCAGGGATACGAAAACCATATTCTTGAGTTTTCTTCACTCTAATCCTAGGAAGCTAACCAAACACTAGCCTTTATCACCTGCTTATTGGGAACCATGATATTTCCACTAAACGCCTCCCTAGCTATTGACACCCGGGTTGTCTTTATTGCCCATGTTGTTCTTAGGGGAGTTACAACGAATGGGCTTACCAAATATTTTGACACCATCCCAATTATCCTATCAGATATATATTGAGCTTTGGGAAAATGCCGCAACCATTATTATTACTTCCAGGGTTGCAACCTCTTAGTCCAATGGTGGGTAATCAAACATCTAGATAAGAGCAATTTCTCCTTCCACCGAGATCCGGCCCTGAGAGAGGATGATTTGGGAGTCACTGTTGTGCTTTGTGGGGTTCAAGATAAAAGAGGATGGGCTCACATCTTTTCCAGACTAAGAGAAGAACATATCAAGTGGAGAGTACCTGATTTTCATTCCAAAACTATTTATGTTAAGAGCCGTAGTCATACATATTTATCGCTTATGGGCATGAGGGGTATCAGACCCTATGCACCATTGAGAGTACTTAGACAATTTGGTATGAGACAGGTTATTCCAAATGTGGGAAATATGGGAAAGTTTGCATGATATTATGAAGAAGGTCATATTGAAGATATAAAAGATGCCCAGAAAGATTGGAAGAATGTGATAAGGGAAGATAAGTTGAATGAGGATCCAAACAATTCAAGTCATGATGAAGGACTACTGCGAGCGCTTAGGGCTGAGCTAGCTGGTACTGCTACTCCAGAACCGTATCTGTACAAATTTCTCGTAGATAGGGAAGTCGCGAATGCAATTCAAGTTGGAAGAATGAAATGACGGGTCAGTGGATCGGGACAACACTAATTCCAGCCCATTTAGCCATTCAGATCGCCCTTCGAAGGGCCAAGAAGGCGCGAGATGATAGAGAGCAGATTTCTGTCCGTGTAGTGGACTTTTTCTGATTATTGCATTTTATTTACTTTAAAAGCCTTGTAATCCCACTTGGGAAAATATTATTAATGAAAAGCACTGGGATTTTTGTTTTTTTGGACCAATACATTTGTTTTTCATATGGCACAATTCTGTTTCATATGCTAGTAGCCTCGGAGCAACGAGGTAAAGGAAAGAGAATTATATATTGTCTAAATGCTTATTTGATATAACTGCTTTGAGTAAAAATCATACATATTGTTAAAACTCTTGATTGGTCCACATTGCGGACACTACCTAAAAGAAAAACAAAGAAAAACAACCCCTAAAACCAAATTTAGCTCCACTTTTAAAAGGTTGATTTGCTAATAGGAAATGGAGACTCCAGACAGCATGAGTGCGACTTCTCCTTACATCAACCTAGTCAGTGGTGATGAGAACATGGAAGTGAAAAGTAAGAAAAACCGACAGTGGGACGATAGTATAGCCTTGGCTACTGCTAGAATGGAAGAAGCTGTCCAAACAACTAAGGCGGTGTTACACCTCGAAAAATTTTCCGTTGATGCACAGTGAATAGACTAACGAAGAGCACGAAGTATACGGTATTTTGATAATTAAATAATGACATTTGATGACCCTAATTAACATTTCAAAGACGTTCGAGATAAGGGAAGAAAGTTTGCCAAGAGAAGGCAAGGCTTACGATAGGTATTGAAAAGGAATTACGAGTACCAAGTTAACAAGGATTTAATATGTCATGACCCAGCCCCGTGGGCCGCGACTGGCACCCTACTTGGGCACCCAGACAGATTCACATATCCAGTTATCAAACCCAAATTTAACTCAAATTTCATAATAGCCACTTTAAACATAATTCAAATCAAAACTTGTCTTAAGCGGTCACGCGTACCAAAAATATCATATCAGAACAGAAGGGAGCGGCGGAATGCACATCGCCGGTCACATGTACAAATATAAACATAAGGGCCATTTTGGCCACCATAACAGACGGACCGCATTAAGACACAGATCATAGCCAAAACAGACACATATAGGACCATCGACCCACATATATGACTACGGGCCTCTACAAATACAAAACGAAGACATATGACGGGACAGGGCCCCGCCGTACCCAAATAGTCCGATATACAGAAGTATATACATAGCAAAAGATGTATGTACCAAAAGTGGGCTCCGGGTCAAGAGGGAGCACTCCGAAATAGTAGAAAGTGGAGCCTACAGTAGTGGATCACCGGTGTCTGTACCTGCGGGCATGAAACGCAGCCCCCGAAGAAAGGGGGTCAGTACGAAAGATGTACTGAGTATGTAAAGCATAGAGTACAGAAATATAGGCCACAACTAAAAACAAACAGGATACAAAAGGGAAATACTAAATGGTATATCAAAATCTGTACTGAAAACATATATACATAATGCAGATAGAATCATGCAAAAGCTCAGGAACGTGGTCACCACTACGACGCTGGTGCCACACACAACATAACACCAGAAGGTTCAAATCTCCGTACATCCCCAAACACACATATCATCATGGCATATCACCAGCCATATCACAACATAACTCCAAACGGAACCCGGCCCTATGGCGATGTCTCGGGAACCGTAACACAGCATAGGCCGAATTTATCATAGCGCGCACGAACCATAACCGGCCCGGGAACCAGTGAACGAAGTCATAATAAAGGCACGAGCAGAGTCGTGAGCAAACAATGCAATTTATATATTAAAACACCTTTTGAATCACAACAAAATCATACGTTAATTCAACGGTCAATACGGGGCTCATTTCACAATAGTATTTCCAAAATGATATTTATAGCTCAAAATATAATTTCGAATGTTACGGCAATCAAGACATTATTTTAGGATGGCCAGATTCATTAACGAATATTCTTGCCGACGTTATACAAAAATGAGAATAATAGAGTAAACAAAGGAATCTCGGGATTAGCGGGCCCACCTCGGGTCAAGTCGAGGTGGCGGACATGAATCACGGACATTCGGGGTCTATGGGATCATACATGGAGGTTTCGAAGCGATCAGATTACATTTACAAAAGTTTCGGACATTTGATCACTTTTCAACAAAATATGACTTTTATAGTTCAATTCAATTGAATGAATAGTGCTCGATTTCCAATTCGGATTTCCATGAATAGAATTGCCTCCGGGGCTAAAAAAAATGACATAGTATACCCAGGACATGCCAAAAGAAGGAATGGGAAGCCTTACATACCTTATAAGCGTCCCACGCTCGTCAAAACTCAAATCTCGTTTCGCTTAGAATCTACAAATGGTTAAAGTTACCAATTAGAAATTGCGAGACTTTAAGAATTCACTTAACTTCATATTTGTCTACCGAAATTTCGGCAGCACTTCCCCTATACATATAACATCCCCGAGGCTTAGCTCGGCTCAATATATCATCAACAACAACCCACAATACCAAAGACATCACAAATCACAACAGAATAGGTTCTAGCATCAATATTCTTCCTTTCTACATAAAGCGACAGCTTCCATTCAAACTCCACAATATCACCTAATATCAACATTATCATATTCATTCACTCATTCAAGGTTATTCAAACGTATTCCAATAATATTCCATGCAATATACATGAATTCAAGTAATCCGCCAATTTCCACATTCTATCCAAAACTTCCACCAATGCGACAAACCTACCAACTCGCATCGTTTTCATCCAAATTCATTAACAACAACATTAATTCACATTTAAAGTCTTACTTTCACAATTATATAAGAATATACAAAAATCATATAATTTCCCATAAAAACCCGCAACCATCTTCAATGCCAATTCAACTCGCTAAACATTCATTTACGTCATAAATGCCACAACGACACAACTAAAAAACTAAACAAAATCAAATTCACCTCCCCTTCCACACCAACATGGCTCACGGCCAAACACACCCTTCACACACACACACGGCCATGCTCAACACAACACAATTCCGTAATATTCATGTAACTTTAATCACTAACACACATATACCCATTCCATAACATAACAACCTAGAAATCTTACCTCTTTCTTGAAATTCCGATTTGCCGCAAACGTCGCTCTTTTGCCAAACTAATTGTATCACGTCGGAGAGCGTCTTGAACTTACTACAAATACGAGAGGAACAAGATTTTATGATCACAATCAAAGGCTAGAAAAAATTTTGTTTCGTTTTTTTTTTCTTTTCTAAGGGGTTCGGCCGAGAGGCCTTTGAGGTGCTCTCTAGAATTTTTTTTTGTTTTGATGTTCTAGCACTCTCTATAGATAAACATGGATATATACAAGCTTGATTAAATGGTCACATGTAATTCACATGACCATTTAAATGAGCTTGGGCCATGGCCTTTGGCCGGCTACCCCTCTACTTGGGCTTCAATTTTTCTTCAAATATTTCTTGGCCCAATTCGTTGAAATCTCATTTTGAAATTCCCGAAACTAATTTCCGAAACTCCAACTCTCACCCTCGGCCTTCCCCGATGCCTTTGTACCAATACTTTTATAAACGACATAGGCATATTAACTAAAATCAAATTATTGCCTTATAACACACAAGTCTTAATTATTTTCAAGATTTCCAATTATGCGAAAACACGGGACATAACATTCTTCCCCCTTTAGAACATTCGTCTTCGAATGTTAAATTAGTCTCATAAGCATAACGGGAGTCTCTCTTAATAGATAGCACACGTAATTTATTCGTCAATTAATACAACAAACTTAAAAGTTTAAATTACCTGTGGGCGTAGAAAATAAGTGGGGGTATTTCTTCTTCATCTCATCCTCTGCCTCCCAGGTCATTTCTTCCCGGTTGTTGTTGCGCCACAGGACTTTAACAGAAGGCACCTCCTTAGTGCGTAGTCTCCTGACCTGTCGATCCAGAATAGTTATAGGCTGCTCTTCATAAGACAAATACTCCGTTACCTAGATATCATCCACTGGGAATATTCTGGAAGGATCACCGATACATTTTCGCAGCATGGACACGTGAAATACCGGGTGTACTACCTCCAAATCGGATGACAAGTCTAGCTCATAGGCGACCTCGCCTATCTTCCGAATGATCTGATATGGACCGATATACCGCGGACTCAGCTTACCCTTCTTACCAAATCTCATAACACCCTTCATAGACGACACCTTAAAAAATACCCAGTCGCCAATCTGGAACTCTAATGGTCGACGTCGTCTGTCTGCATATGCTTTCTGTCGACTTTGTGCAGCCAATAATCGCTCCCGAATAAGTTTTACTTTATCCACTGCTTCCTGGATCACATCTGGTCCAATTAATTTAGTCTCGCCCACGTCGAACCAACCAATAGGAGATCTGCATTTTCTGCCATAAAGTGCTTCGTACGGTGCCATCTGAATGCTGGAGTGATAACTATTATTATAAGAAAATTCAATAAGCGGCAAATGATCGTCCCAGCTGCCTCTGAAATCAATAACGCAGGCCCGCAACATATCTTCCAGCGTCTAAATAGTGCGCTCGGCCTGCCCGTCGGACTAAGGATGAAAAGCTGTACTGAGGCTCACCTGAGTCCCTAATCCCTCCTGAAATGACCTCCAGAAATTTTCCATAAATTGGGCACCTCGGTCAGTAATAATCGATACAGGGCCTCCGTGAAGTCTGACTACTTCTCTGATATATAATCTAGCATAGTCCTCAGCCGAAAAAGTAGTCCGGACTGGAAGAAAATGGGCTGATCTCGTCAATATGTCAACAATAACCCAAATAGAATCATACCTGCGTGGAGTGCGCGGTAACCCAACAACGAAATCCATATTAATCATCTCTCATTTCCAGGCTGGAATTTCCATCTCCTGTAATAATCCACCGGGCTTCTGATGTTCAATTTTAACTTGTTGACAATTCGGGCACTGACCAACGAACTCAGCAATATCTTTCTTCATACCGTCCCACCAATACAAACACCTGAGATCATGATACATTTTAGTGGAACCAGGATGAACAGAATACCGTGCATTATGCGCCTCGCCCATGATCTGTCGCCGTAGGCCTGCAACATCCGGTACACAGAGTCTGCCTTCATATAATAATACCCCTTCAGGAGAAATTCTAAACGGAGTCTTTTCTTTATTAAGAGCCACATCTCTGTACTGAACCAGAATAGGATCTTCAAACTGTCGCTGCTTTACTTCTTCTACAATAGATGATTCAGCAACTGCACGAACAGAAATCACAGAATCTCCAGAATCTGCCAAACGAACTCCAAGGCTGGCCAACTGATGAATTTCACGAACAAAATCCTTCTTACTAGGTGGTACGTCAGCCAAACTGCCCATAGACTTGCGGCTAAGTGCATCCGCTACCACATTAGCTTTCCCAGGATGGTACAGAATGTCAACGTCATAATCTTTCAACAATTCAAGCCATCTTCTCTGCCGCAAATTCAGTTCTTTCTGTTTAAAAATATACTGGAGACTCTTGTGGTCCGTATAGATGTCCACATGGAACCCATATAAATAATGCCGCCAAATTTTCAAAGCATGAATCACCGCGGCTAACTCAAGATCATGAGTGGGATAATTCTTCTCGTGCGGCCTGAGCTGCCAGGAAACATAGGCTATAACTCGACCGTGCTGCATCAACACGCAACCTATCCCAATACCAGAGGCATCACAATAGACAACATACCCGTCTGATCCTTCTGGAAGAGCTAATACTGGTGCTGTAATTAATTTTTCTTTCAACGTCTGGAAGCTGCGCTCGCAGGCATCAGTCCACTGAAATTTCGCTGCTTTCTGAGTAAGCTTCGTTAGTGGTGCTGCTATAGAAGAAAAATTCTCCACGAACCTTCGGTAATATCCGGCTAACCCCAGAAAACTGCGTACCTCTGTCGGTGTAGTAGGCCTGGGACAATTCTGTACAACTTCAATCTTCTGCGTATCGACCCGAATACCATCTGCTCCGACAATATGCCCCAAGAATGCCACAGAAGTTAACCAGAATTCACATTTGGAAAATTTAGCATATAATTTTTGTTGCCGAATAATGCCAAGTACGGTTCTCAAATGATCTGAATGCTCCTCTGCTGATCGTGAATAAATCAAAATATCATCAATAAACACAATCACGAACATATCCAGGAAAGGCCGAAATACCCGATTCATCAAATCCATGAATACTGCCGGAGCATTAGTCAGCCCGAAAGACATCAGTCTGAATTCATAATGCCCGTACCGGGTCCTGAAAGCAGTCTTCGGGATATCTGATTCTCGCACTCGCACCTGATGATAACCTGAGCGCAAATCTATCTTTGAAAAATATTTGGAACCCTGCAACTGATCAAACAAATCATCAATCCGGGGGAGGGGATATTTATTCTTTATAGTCACCTTATTTAATTGCCGATAATCAATACACATTCGCAGTGACCCATCTTTCTTTCTTACAAATAATACCGGTGCTCCCCAGGGTGATGTATTGGGTCTAATAAAGCCTTTATCTAACAGATCTTTCAGCTGCTCTTTCAATTCCTTCAACTCAGCCGGTGCCATTCTGTACGGAGGAATAGATATAGGCTGCGTATCCGGCAACAAGTCTATAGTGAAATCTATCTCCCTTTCAGGCGGAAGACCCGGAAGCTCATCTGGGAACACATCTGGGAATTCATTAACAACCGGAACAGACTGAAGAGTAGGTGTCTCGGCTGTAGTATCATGCACATGAACCAGATGGTAGATATAACCTTTCTGAATCATCCTCTTAGCCTTGAGGTACGAAATAAACTTACCCCTCGGCGATGTTGTAGACCCGAACCACTCTATAACTGGTTCCCCTGGGAACTGAAAACGGACTACCTTTTTCTGGCAGTCAACATTAGCATAACAGGAAGCTAACCAGTCTATTCCCATAATGACATCGAATTCCAGCATATCTAACTCTACCAAATCAGCTTTTGTGCAGCGATCATATATAGTCACAGAACAATCCCTATATACATGCCTCGCTATAATACAGTCCCCAACCGGTGTAGCCACTTCAAATGGCTCTATAGGCTCAGACACTATCTCAATTTTACTAGCAACGAGCGGGGAAATATATGATAAAGTAGAACCAGGATCAATCAGTGCATATACAGATCTGGAGAAAACCAGTAATGTACCTGTGACGACATTAGGCGAAGCCTCCTGGTCCTGGCGACTGGCTAAGGCATATATGCAGTTCGAGGGACCGCTAGAACCTGAAGCGCTGCCACGGCCTCGACCGCGTCCCGCCGGTGTCGGCATACCTCGCCCCGCAGGGCGTACAACTGATGGAGCAGATGATGAACCAGCGGCTGATCCCGTCGGCTGAGCCACACTACCCGAACCGCTTGCCAACGGACAATCTCGCATAATATGGCCCTGACCGCCGCATTAAAAACAGGCTCCAGTAACTCGATAACACTCCCCTGGATGTGATTTCCCGCAGTGAGAACAACGGGGCCTGGGTGGTCTGGGTTGGCTGGGACCTCTGGGTATCTGTGAACCTGATGCTCTGGAGCTCTGACCGGCCCCAGACGGTCCTACACTATCAAATCTCCTGCCAGCCGACTGTGTACCCCGGCCTGACGGAGGAAAGTGTCTGCCTGACTGCTGCTGCTGAGGCTGTCCGCCTCGAGAATCTCTGGAATAGCCTGCGGATCTGGCCCGCTTGGGCGGCCTCCTGTCCCGATCTCTGCTGGAATGATCAGCTCTATGTCGGTCCTCCATACCCAGGGCATAAGCCTGTAGTCGGGCAATGTCCATGTCTGTCTGCAATGCCACCGCCATACAACCATCAATCAAGTAGCGGTCTAACCCCATCACATATCTGTGCATCCGATCGGCCATATCTGCTACTATGGCAGGCGCATACCGGGCCAAAGAATCAAACTCCATATTGTACTCACGAACGCTCCGACCCCTCTACTGCAGATGCAAAAATCGGTCAACCCGCGCCCGCCGTAACTCTGGGGGCAAAAAGTGGCGAGTGAAAGCAGTCACGAACTCGTCCCAAGTAGTTGGGGGAGCACCCTCACCCCCGGATAGCACCCAGGATTCGTACCAGTTAGCAGCAACATCCCGCAATCTGTGCGCGACCAACTCGATAGACTCGGTCTCTGAAGCCCTGACCAAGTCTAATGAGCGCCGCATCCCCCGAATAAAGTCGTGGGGGTCCTCGTCGGGTTTAGACCCGAAAACCTCTGGGGGGCCACATAATAGAAACTCTCGAACCCTCAGGCTGTCACGCCTGTCGTCATCATCATCATCTCTCCGCCCACGTCTGCGAGCCTGCCCCGCTACCAACGTAGTCAACAACTGCACGACCTCTCTCAGTGTCCTGTCCTCCGCCCCTGGCTGAGGGCTGGAGGCTCGGGTGCGGGTACTCGGGCCTCTGGAGCTACTGATGGACCTGCTCCGGGCTCTACCGGTGGTGGTGTAGCGGATCCCTCTGAATGGGGCACAACCTCGAGCAAATCATAAACACGAGCCCGGGTAACTCGCTGTGCCTGACTGGTCCCTGCTATCCCTGCCTTACCCTTCTGGGCCGCCGTTGCCTTCTTCGGAGGCATCACTGCAAACATAATAACGAATCATATCAGAATCATCCTAATAGCACAGCTCTATCGCACGATCTAAGATTCCAAAGAAAGGTAACACCCTAATTGCCCTGTAGCCTCCTGTTTATAGATGTGGTGCACAACACACCAATAAACAAGACTCTACGAGACACGGCCTGTAGACATTCCGAGGACAAACCGCTCTGATACCACTTTTGTCATGACCCAGCCCCGTGGGCCGCGACTGGCACCCTACTTGTGCACCCAGACTGATTCACATATCCAGTTATCAAACCCAAATTTAACTCATATTTCATAATAGCCACTTTAAACATAATTAAAATAAAAACTTGTCTTAAGCGGTCACGCGTACCAAAAATATCATATCAGAACAGAAGGGAGCGGCGGAATGCACATCGTCGGTCACATGTACAAATATAAACATAAGGGTCATTTTTGCCACCATAACAGACGGACCGCATTAAGACACAGATCATAGCCAAAACAGACACATATAGGGCCCTCGACCTACATATATGACTATGGGCCTCTACAAATACAAAACGAAGACATATGACGGGACAGGGCCCCGCCGTACCCAAATAGTCCGATATACAGAAGTATATACATAGCAAAAGATGTATGTACCAAAAGTGGGCTCCGGGTCAAGAGGGAGCACTCCGAAATAGCAGAAAGTGGAGCCTACAGTAGTGGATCACCGGTGTCTGTACCTGCGGGCATGAAACGCAGCCCCCGAAGAAAGGGGGTCAGTACGAAAGATGTACTGAGTATGTAAAGCATAGAGTACAGAAATATAGGCCACAACTGAAAACAAACAGGATACAAAAGGGAAATACTGAACGGTATATCAAAATCTGTACTGAAAACATATATACATAATGCAGATAGAATCATACAAAAGCTCAGGAACGTGGTCACCACTACGACGCTGGTGCCACACACAGCATAACACCAGAAGGTTCAAATCTCCGTACATCCCCAAACACACATATCATCATGGCATATCACCAGCCATATCACAGCATAACTCCAAACAGAACCCGGCCCTATGGCGAGGTCTCGGGAACCGTAACACAGCATACGGCCGAATTTATCATAGCGCGCACGAACCATAACCGGCCCGGGAACCGGTGAACGAAGTCATAATAAAGGCACGAGCAGAGTCGTGAGCAAACAATGCAATTTATATATTAAAACACCTTTTGAATCTCAACAAAATCATATGTTAATTCAACGATCAATACGGGGCTCATTTCACAATTGTATTTCCAAAATGATATTTATAGCTCAAAATATAATTTCGAATATTACGGCAATCAAGACATTATTTTAGGATGGCCAGATTCATTAACGAATATTCTTGCCGACGTTATACAAAAATGAGCATAATAGAGTAAACAAAGGAAACTCGGGATTAGCGGGCCCACCTCGGGTCAAGTCGAGGTGGCGGACATGAATCACAGACATTCGGGGTCTATGGGATCATACATGGAGGTTTCGAAGCGATCAGATTACATTTACAAAGGTTTCGGACATTTGATCACTTTTCAACAAAATATGACTTTTATAGTTCAATTCAATTGAATGAATAGTGCTCGATTTCCAATTCGGATTTCCATGAATAGAATTGCCTCCGGGGCTAAAACAAATGACCTAGTATACCTAGGACATGCCAAAAGAAGGAATGGGAAGCCTTACATACCTTATAAGCGTCCCACGCTCGTCAAAACTCAAATCCCGTTTCGCTCAGAATCTACAAATGGTTAAAGTTACCAATTAGAAATTGCGAGACTTTAAGAATTCACTTAACTTCATATTTGTCTACCGAAATTTCGGCAACACTTCCCCTATACATATAACGTCCTCGAGGCTTAGCTCGGCTCAATATATCATCAACAACAACCCACAATACCAAAGACATCACAAATCACAACAGAATAGGTTCTAGCATCAATATTCTTCCTTTCTACATAAAGCGACAACTTCCATTCAAACTCCACAATATCAACTAATATCAACATTATCATATTCATTCACTCATTCAAGGTTATTCAAACGTATTCCAATAATATTCCATGCAATATACATGAATTCAAGTAATCCGCCAATTTCCACATTCTATCCAAAACTTCCACCAATGCGACAAACCTACCAACTCGCATCGTTTTCATCCAAATTCATTAACAACAACATTAATTCACATTTAAAGTCTTACTTTCACAATTATATAAGAATATACAAAAATCATATAATTTCCCATAAAAACCCGCAACCATCTTAAATGCCAATTCAACTCGCTAAACATTCATTTACGTCATAAATGTCACAACGACGCAACTAACAAACTAAACAAAATCAAATTCACCTCCCCTTCCACACCAACATGGCTCACGGCCAAACACACCCTTCACACACGCACACGGCCATGCTCAACACAACACAATTCCGTAATCTTCATGTAACTTTAATCACTAACACACATATACCCATTCCATAACATAACAACCTAGAAATCTTACCTAATTCTTGAAATTCCGATTTGCCACAAACGTCGCTCTTTTGCCAAACTAATTGTATCACGTCGGAGAGCGTCTTGAACTTACTACAAATACGAGAGGAACAAGATTTTATGATCACAATCAAAGGCTAGAAAAAATTTTGTTTTGTTTTTTTTTTCTTTTCTAAGGGGTTCGGCCGAGAGGCCTTTGAGGTGCTCTCTAGAATTTTTTTTTGTTTTGATGTTCTAGCACTCTCTATAGATAAACATGGATTTATACAAGCTTGATTAAATGGTCACATGTAATTCACATGACCATTTAAATGAGCTTGGGCCATGGCCTTTGGCCGGCTACCCCTCTACTTGGGCTTCAATTTTTCTTCAAATTTTTCTTGGCCCAATTCGTTGAAATCTCGTTTTGAAATTCCCGAAACTAATTTCCGAAACTCCAACTCTTACCCTCGGCCTTCCCCGATGCCTTTGTACCAATACCTTCATAAATGACATAGGCATATTAACTAAAATCAAATTATTGCCTTATAACACACAAGTCTTAATTATTTTCAAGATTTCCAATTATGCGAAAACACTGGACATAACATAATAATTCTTTGGAGATGATTTATAACGTCCCTTATATTGTTAATGAGGTGATAAACAAGTGCTAAGAAGGTTTCATAAGGATTCGAGGTCAAACGAGTCGACGAGAACGCGTTTCAGAGAGCTGGGCATTATACGGCCAAACATACTGGCCGTATAAAACATACGAACCGTATGTCTAGCCGTATGTCATTCCCAGAATAAGGGTCCTCACTGGACCAAACATACGGCCAGACATACGGCTCGTATAAAATGTACGGACCGTATGTTGGTCTGTATGTTTCGGTCGAGCCAGATTTTAAGTGTTGCTATAAGGACTCTTTCTCATTTATTTCATTTCATTTTCCACTCTCCACACCTCAAGAATCGTCTAGAACCCTCTCCATTATTCATCCACAAGAAACCACGAGAAATCCATGATCAACTTCATCAAATCCACAAAATCAAGTGTAGAAATCCTATCAAAGTTCATCTAATCCAAGAAATCCCAAGGGAAGTGAGCTACGGCTTTTGTGCAAGAAGAGAATTTCCACTCAAGGCTTATTCTTCCATTATCTAAGGTGAGTTTTATGATCATTCCTTGTTGTTTAATGTGTTGGAAGTTAAAAACACTTGGATTGTAGAAAGGTATAGAAAGTGGGTCATAACTGTGGGAATAGTGTCATTGTTGAGTAGTAGTTTGGGGTGAATTATGAATATTGGTATGTTGTGATTATAAGTCCGCTAAAAATGACATTTAGAACATGGAATAAGCATTATATGCGAGAAAATGCAATAATTAATTATGACCATGATTATGGAGAAATTGGAGTGAAATGGCGAAATGCGGATAATGCAGATGAATGATGATTGTTGCCTATTATATTGTAAACGTTGTTATGGATGTTTGGAAGTTGGTATATGATATGGAGAAAGTAGTAGAAACAAAGGAAATGCTGCCCAATTTTCCCTAGAAATAGTAACACGTTCTTATAGTCGATTAACTAATGTTGATGCGAATCCTCTTGAAGGTAGAAACGCGAGCATCGAAGGGGAACGATAAAGCGATAAAACCGCAAAATGAAAGAGGTATGTAAGGATAATCCCTTCTTTCTAATGCATGACTCCTATGATATGAATTTTCTAAATTTTCCATAATCTTCCTAAATAAAGGAACTATGAGTCCATGACTGTAATGAGCTATATATGTATGAGATAAAGAAAAGAGATACGACGAGCAAGAAAATGATGATGATGTGTTAAGTATAAAGGGTCCTAGAGTAAAGTAAGATGTCTAGGAAGCTAATGATTCTCGGTATGGTTCCATTGATGTTTTTCCTTGTATACACTCACCTTAACATGTTAGTTCCTTCATGGTGAGATACGATGTGGATGATTCCTCCATACTATAATCGGGGGTTCACGACCTTATGTTACCCCGACATAGCCATAGTTGGCTTCAAGTCCTAATGTATGTTTTTAATGATAAATGTATAATGATGTTAAGTGATGATATGTCTATGAGATAAGTTATAATGATGAGTTTATGATTAATTATATGACGATACGATTCTACCGCGCCTAGTTGGCCAGGCATGTCACCGCGAAGGCGGGCTGCATACGATTCCACCGTGCGTAAATGGCCAGGCATGTCACCGCTAAGATGGGCTGCTATGTTTACACCGTGCCTAGAGGGTCGGGCATGATCACCACTAGTGGGCGGCATATGATGGTTACCCAGATGCGGGTTAACGATGATGATGATGATGTGATAATATATGCGCTATGATGATACATGTACTATGATTATATAAATATTTGATGTATGTATCAAATATATTCACCTATAAAACTCACGCAGGTTATATCTTCCTCCTATATCTTATGATTCTTCTATTGTGTTCATTTCATTCATATCTTACATACTCAGTAAAATGTTCGTACTGACGTCCATTTTCTTTGGACATTGTGTTCATGCCCACAGGTAGACAGGGAGGTGATCCGGACTCGTAAAAGTCATCAGCGGACCTACAGGAGCACTCCATTATTCTGGAGGTGCTATTTGGTCGATTCTTTTGTGTGTGTGTGTGTATATATATATATATATATATATATATATGTATGTATTTTGGGCACAACGGGGTCTTTTCCCGTCCCTATGTTTAGTACTCTTGTAGAGTCTCGTAGATGCGCATGTGTGGGTAGTATGGTCTCACGATGCTACTATTGTGTATATATTATTATTTATATAGACGAAGGGCTTATGTATATAAAATTAATTATGTTTTCAAATGAAAAATGGTTTTCTTATGATTATGAGTATATGAATGGTAAAGAAGTGTATAATGACTATGATGAGTAAGGAAATGAGTTGTGCTCGGTGGTTAGCCCCGAGTACCCTTCATGGCCCCTAGTCGAGTTGTGACAGAACTGGTATCAGAGCAGTTCAGTCCTAGGAAGTGTCTACGAGCCGTGTCTAGTAGAGTCTTGTTTATTGTGTGTTGTGCGCCACACTAATAAACAGGAGGCTACAGGGCATTTAGGTAAAATTACCATCATTCATCTTGTTATACCCCGTATATTTATACGTCAAATTATTCGTAAGCAAGTCGACTCAAGTTAAAGGCCGAGTCATTTTCGGACACGAAATAGAAACCTTTAAATTTCAATTTTAAATTAGAATATAAATTAATCATAGAGTAAAAATACTATTGGAGGTTAGGAGTTAATTAATTGTGATTAGATTATTAAGTGGGAATTAGTAATTAATTAAATTAATTAAAGTTAATTAAAAAAGTGGGCCCCACCTGAATTAAAAAAAAAAACAAAACAAAACTAGATGACACATTAGGGGGCACGTGTAGGGACTAAGGAACAAGTATATATGTGAGCAAGATGATTCACAAATATCAAGGCAACATTTCATTTGAATTAGCACAAAAAAAAAAAGATAAGGAGCAAGAACATTGCCATGGCTGCCATCCTCTCGGCCAGCCATGGCTGTTGGGAAAAAAATATTTTGTTCCTTGTTTTGATTAATTTTCATGTGTAGTAAAAATTCAAGGAGGTGATAGCAACATTGGATTTTAAGTTGGAGAAGAAGAGATTGTGAAATTGGAGCAATTAAGAGTAGAAATTCCTCCGAGAAACTTTAGGTAAGATTTTCTTGTTTTATGATGTAATTGTGTTAATAGTATTGTAATGTAATTATTAGAATTGGATTGGACGAAATTGGAATTAAGAGAATAAATGAAATCGATGTTATAGGAAATTGTGGGTTGAAATGGATTAAGAGAAGTTGTTGGGTTGTTAGAATTGTTACGGGTTGAATTGTGAGAATTTTATGTGTATATCGTTGTTGTTGATATTTCTATGTTGACAGGAGGACAATTAGAAATTCGAGTTAGGCAAATATATAGGGGAAATGCTGCCCGGTTTTCGTTAAATCCTTATTAATGAAAAACCTTTAACGAGGGAGTAAAGTTAAAGAATAAGTTCTATAAACGATGGGCTACGGACTTATAAACTAGAAGATGTAATTACTAACGATAACATTACTCTTGTATTAAATAGGCTAAAAGAGGGACAAAGCGAACGGGTTTGCAAATAGTCGCTAACAGGTATGTAAAGCTGTCCCTTCTTTCTTTTGGCATGTCTTAGATTTAAGTGATGAATGATATGAGCTTTGGGGTAATCCTATTCATAAGTCTTGAGTGTGATTCATGATTCTTATTCAATTTTTGATGTTAGAACTCTTAAGTGATTGAGCTTCCCTCTTCGGTCTTTTTGTATGTTGGATAATAGTCGATATATACCAGTTTCTATTCTTATGAACTCTATGATGACTCATGTCTTGACTTCTATAAAATGTTTCACACTATATTGACAAGTAACGTTTTGTAACTTCATTACATATTCATACTCTATATCATATGTATTGTTATTGCTCCACCTGATCAGCTGGATTATGATATTCTTAAGCCGGAAGCGGCTGCCCGAATGGGCCATTATTATTAAGCCGGAAGCGGCTGCCCGAAGGGGCCATCATTATTATGCCGGAAGTGGCCGTCCGAAGGGACTATTGTGTTATTAGCCGGAAGCGACCGTCCGAAGGGACTGTTGTTTTATTAGCCGGAAGCGGCTACGAGTAGAATATTCTATATTTATATTGTGTATGCTAGAATTCCTGTAAGGGACCACATGACATGGTTCAAAATGCTGTGCCAGGTTACTCCCGGGTTGCTTTCTAAACTTGCTTACTGTTGCGCTTTTCCTTGTTTTATGATTCAGTACTGACTTACATATTCAGTACACATTCCGTACTGACCCCCTTTCTTCGGGGGGCTGCGTTTCATGCCCGCAGGTACAGATAGTCGGCTTGGTGATCCTTCAGCATAGGACTTCTACTCAGCTGTCTTGGAGAGCTCCGTTGTTCCGGAGTCTAGACTCTTAGTACAGATCTTATGATGTATATGTATATGTTAACCAGGGGTACGACGGGGCCCTGTCCCGTCATATTTCGGTATTAGTACTCTTAGAGGTCTGTAGACATATGTGTGGGTTGTGCATGGGTTCTGGTTAGCTGTGTCTATACAATGTGCTATGGTATGATGTTCGTCTCTAGTAGCAGCCTTGTCGGCTTGCATACGATATTGATATGTGACGGCAGCCTTGTCGGCTTGCGTATTATTTCATGATATGATTAGTTGTGACTCCTCAGGAGACAGTTGATCTGAAAGTATATATATATATATGATGACTTTACTAACTTTGGAGTTCCTTTATAAGTTTCCATATTGTCGTAGTTTCAGTTTGATGTTATATGTAACAGGTTGGTATACGGGTGCCCAGTTCGGGCACCAGTCACGGCCTACGGGGTTGGGTCGTGACACATCTTAAGAGATCGTGCGATAGAGCGGTGTTATAATATTTTCTCCTCCCTAACCGTGTGCTATGATTTCAGAAATGCCGCCAAAGCGAAAAGCTACAGCCGCCGAGAAAGGCAAGACACCAATGAAAAGGCGGGTAGAAAGAGAGCCACCAAGGAATGTAGAGGAGGGCGAGTCATATAATGAGGCTCTATCTAATACTTCCTCCACCCCGCCCAATGTGGAAGAACAAGGAGGAGCTTCAGCTCCAGTTCCTCCACCGGTTGCTTCGGGTCAACAAGTGACCGAGGCTATCCATCTATTGACACAGTTAGGTGCCGCCCAGGCACAGCGGCAGAATGCGGGTCCAAGTGATCGGGCAGTCAGTACTAGAGCCCGCCATTTCATGAGCTTAAATCCTCCGGAATTTTTCGGGTCAAAGCCAGATGAAGACCCGCAAGGTTTTATTGATGAGATGCTGAGAACATTAAGGATTATTCATGCCTCCGAAACTGAATCTGTGGAGTTGGCATCTTATAGACTCCGAGATGTGGCGGTGTTGTGGTACAATAATTGGCTAGCATCAAGAAAATAAAATGCGCCTCCTCCTGTGTGGTATCCGCCACTATTTTCCACCCGAGGTCCGCCGACCTAGAGCGACTAGATTTGTAAATTTGAAACAAGGACATATGAGTGCCCGGGAGTATAACCTTCAATTTAATTCATTGGCTAGATATGCCTCGACTATGGTGGCCGACCTGGGAGATAGAGTGCATCGATTTGTGAGTGTCTTAGGGCCACATTTGTTTAAGGATTGTTTGACGGCTTCGTTGCAAGAGGGGATAGATATTTCCTGAATTCAAGCCCATGCCCAGAATTTACAGGGATACCAGCAACCGCAAAGGGGTGATCGCGATATTGATAGAAGGCAAATTAAGAGGGCCAGATCTACGGGGGAGGTAGTGATTATAGAGGGGGACCGAGGCAGACTAATTCTAGACATTCAGGCCAGTCGGTGACTAGTGCGCCTCCACGATTTGCAGATAGGATATTTGATAGCTTCTTTCCTTCAGGACAGGGTTAGAGTTCGAGAGCTTCGGGTTCTCAATTTGGGGCTGATCATAGTCAGAGGAGACCACCATTGCCGCGATGTAGTCAGTGCGGTAAATTACATTCAGGGCTATGTCGCAAGGGCACAGATACTTACTACGTTTGTGGACAGACTGGGCACTTGATGCGAGATTGTCCCTCGAGGTATAGTAGAGGTGGGGTTCAGCCCACAAGATTAGCGGCTGGTTCCTCTTCACTGCGCCCGGTAGGGCAGACTCCCCAGATTTCAGCAGGTCGAGGTAGAGGCAGAGGGGGAGCATCTACTTCAGGTGCTACTCAGCCCCGTGTGTACGCTTTAGCCGGACGACAGGATCTTGAGTCCTCCCCGGATGTGGTTACAGGTACATTATCCATATTTTCCCATGATGTGTATGCATTGATAGATCCGGGTTCTGCCCTATCTTATATTACTCCGTATGTTGCTGGTCGTATTGGGGTGAAACCCGAGCCAATTAAACCTTTTGAGTTGTTTACTCCGGTTGATGATCCCGTGATAGCTAGACAAGTGTATAAAAATTGTGTACATGTGATATGCAATCGCCAGACCAAAGCTGATTTAATTGGACTGGAAATGTTAGATTTCGATGTATGGGTATGGATTGGTTGGCTTCATGTTATGCTAATGTTGATTGCCGAATGAAAATAGTTCGATTCCAATTTCTGGAAGAGCCCGTGCTTGAATGGAAGGGTAATACAACATCTCCAAAATGTAGGTTTATTTCCTACCTTAAGGCAAGAAAGATGATATCTAAGGGCTATATTTATCACTTACTCCGAGTTCATGACACCGAAGCAATGTCGCCAACTTTCCAATCCGTTCTGTAGTGAATGATTTTCCGGATGTAATTCTAGAAGAACTTCCAGGTCTTCCTCCGAAAAGGGAGATCGATTTCGCTATTGATGTGTTGCCGGACACCAAGCCTATTTCCATTCCTCCTTATCGAATGGCTCCAGCAGAATTGAAAGAGATAAAGGCACAGCTGAAAGCTTTACTTGAGAAGAGGTTTATTAGACCCAATTCATCGTCGTGGGGAGCACCAGTCTTGTTCGTGAGAAAGAAAGATGGTTCCCTTCGAATGTGTATCGACTATAGGCAGTTGAATAAGGTGACGATAAAGAACAAATATCCTCTTCCAAGAATTGATGACTTATTTGATCAACTACAGGGTGCCAAGTGGTTTTCTAAAATAGACTTGAGGTCAGGTTATCATCAGTGAGAGTTAAAGAAGAAGATATTCCCAAAAGAGCTTTCAAAACGAGATATGGCCATTATGAATTCCGGGTGATGTCGTTTGGGTTAACTAACGCTCCGAAAGTGTTCATGAATTTGATGAATAATGTATTCAGGACACTCTTGGATTTATTCGTGATAGTATTCATTGATGATTTTCTGGTATACTCTCGCACAGAATCAGAACATGCCGATCACTTACGTATTGTTCTTGGAATTCTTCGAACTCGAGAATTGTATGCAAAGTTTTCAAAGTGCGAGTTTTGGCTTAATTCTGTGACATTTCTGGGTCATGTTATTTCGGATTCGAGTTGATACTCAGAAAATTGAAGCTGTGAAGACTTGGCCAAGGCCTACGACGCCTACAGAAGTCCGTAGTTTTCTGGGATTGGTAGGGTATTATAGGAGGTTCGTAGAGGGATTTTCCTCTATTTTAGCCCCATTGACGAAGCTAACCCAAAAGTCAATTAAATTTCAACGGAATGATGCTTCTGAACGTAGCTTCCAAGAGTTGAAGGACAGATTAACCTCAGCTTTAGTATTAACACTTCCAGAAGGGCCAGACGGTTATGTTGTGTACTGTGATGCTTCCGACGTTGGGTTAGGATGTGTGTTAATGCAGCACGGTAGAGTCATTGCTTATGCTTCGAGACAGCTGCGGAAACATGAAAAAACCTATCCAACTCATGATCTCAAATTGGCTGTTGTCATTCATGCACTAAAAATATGGAGACATTACTTGTATGGTGTGCATGTCGATATCTATACAGATCACAAGAGTCTTCAGTACATTTTCAAACAAAAGGAGTTGAATCTGCGGCAGAGGCGGTGGTTAGAGCTATTGAAGGATTATGATGTGAGCATTTTATACCACCCCGAAAAGGTAAATGTACTAGCTGATGTGCTTAGCCGCCGATCAATGGGCAGCCTATGTGAAGTTCCCCTAGAAAAGAAAGAATTGATTCATGAGCTTCACCAACTAGCTAATCTTGGAGTACGTTTAATTGATTCAGGTGGTACAGGAATCGATATTAATGATCCCACAATTTCGTCCCTGAATATGGAAGTAAAAGAGGGTCAGTATGAAGATCCTCTTTTGTGCCATTACAGAGACACATCTCATGAAAAAGAGAAGTCCCCATTCAAAATTTCTACGGATGGAATTCTTAGATAGAGAGGCAGGCTATGTGTGCCGAATGTTGTAGAGTTACGCCATCAAATTCTAGAAGAAACCCATTATTCTCAGTATTTTATTCACCCAGGTGAAACCAAGATGTATCATGATCTCAAGTTGATATATTGGTGTGATGGCATGAAGAGAGACATAGCAGAATTGGTAGCTCGATGTCCAAATTGCCAGCAAGTGAAAATCGAACATCAAAATCCAGGAGGATTATTGCAAGCAATGGAAATCCCTACTTGGAAATGGGAAGTGATCAACATGGATTTTATTGTGGGGTTACCTCATTCCCAAGGCAAGTATGATTCCATATGGGTGATTATGGACATATTGACGAAAGCAGCTCATTTTCTTCCAGTCAGAACCACATACTCAGCAGAAGATTATGCGAGGTTATATCTCAAAGAGATTGTGCGACTCCATGTTATTCCACTATCCATTATTACAGATAGAGGAGTGCAATTTACAGCCAAGTTCTGGAAATCCTTCCGAGAAGGTCAAGGTACTCAAGTGAAGTTTAGCACGGCATTTCATCCGCAGACTGATAGACAAGCCGAACGTACTATTCATACCTTGGAGGATATGCTAAGTGCATGCGTTCTAGATTTTGGTGGTAGTTGGGATGATCACTTACCTCTGATTGAGTTCGCATATAACAATAGCTATCGTTCCAGTATCCTAATGGCTCCGTATGAAGCTTTATATGGGAGGAAATACAGATCCCCAATTGGATGGTTTCAAACTGGAGAGGTACAACTAATAGGCCCTGAGTTGGTTTAGCAAGTAGTAGAAAAAGTCAAAGTGATCCGAGATCGATTATTGACAGCCCAAAGTCGCTAAAAATCTTATGTGGACAACTGCCGGTGAGACTTGGAATTTTAGGTCGATGATTGGGTATTTTTGAAGGTGTAGCCAATGAAAGGGGTGATGAGGTTTGGCAAGAAAGGGAAATTAAGTCCTCGATACATTGGACCTTATAAAATTATCTGCAAGGTGGGTCATGTAGCCTATGAATTGGACTTGCCTTCAGAGCTTGAATCAGTCCACCCGGTCTTCCATGTCTCAATGCTCCGCAAGTGTATTGGAGATCCTATGAGTATTGTTTCGATAGATGATGTTCAAGTAACGGAAAAGCTAGCTTATGAAGAAGTGTGCATTGCCATACTAGATAGGCAAGTACGGAGGCTTAGAAACAATGAAGTGACCTCAGTTAAGGTTTTATGGAGAAACAATAAACGAGAAGAAATGAAATGGGAAGTGTAAAAAATTATGAGATCCAAGTACCCGCACTTATTCCAACCCCCAGAAGAGATCCATGATGAAACACCAAGACTATGAGGTATGTATGCTTTCTTTTCATGCTTTTGGTTGTGTGTGGCCAATTTATATTGTTATTTTGTTGTGGCCCTATGAGGCAATATTATTATAGGCTATTGTGGCAGGATGGTAGTGCCATATTACAGGGGAAACTCTGGCGAAATTTTCGTAGAATCCCCGAGGACTTAACATTCAAGGATGAATGTTCTTAAGGGGGGGAGAATGTTACACCTCGGAAAATTTTTCGTTGATGCACAGTGAATAGACTAACGAAGAGCACGAAGTATACGGTATTTCGATAAGTAAAGAATGACATTTGATGACCCTAATTAAAATTTCAAAGACATTCGAGATAAGGGAAGAAAGTTTGCCAAGAGAAGGCAAGGCTTACGATAGGTACTGAAAAGGAATTACGAGTAGCAAGTTAACAAGGATTTAATAATTCTTTAGAGAAGAATTATAACGTCCGTTATATTTTTAATGAGGTGATAAACAAGTGCTTAGAAGGTTTCATAAGGATTGGAGGTGAAACGAGTCGAAGAGAACGAGTTTCGGAGAGCTGGGCATTATACGGCCAAACATACTGGCCGTATAAAACATACGGACCGTATGTCCAGCAGTATGTCATGCCCGGAATAAGGGTCCTCACTGGTCCAAACATACGGCCCATATGTTGGTCCGTATGTTTCGGTCGGGAAAGATTTTAAGTGTTGATATAAGGACCCTGTCACGACCCAACCCCGTGGGCCGCGACCAGTGCCCGAGCTGGGCACCTATACGTACCCGATACCCCAAATTAGCATATTAACAGAATAATAATATAATAATAATATTAGTGGTCGCTACAGAACTTAGCAGAAAAGCAGACTTGGCACACATAGGCCGATAAGGCCATCACAGAACAGAATATCCCAAACATATGTACAGAACCCACACAGATGTATCCACAGACCTCTACAGAACATATCATAATCATAAGACGGGACAGGGCCCCGTCATACCCTGAACAAAGTACATATCCAGATAGCAGTGACAGACTGTACCAAAAGATGGGCTCTGTAGAAGAGAGCGCCCCAAATAGCAGAAATAGGATCCTAAACGTGTGGATCAGCGAACCTGTCGTCAGTACCTGCGCGGCATGAAAACGCAGCCCCCGAAGAAAGGGGGTCAGTACGAAATATGTACTGAATATGTAAAGCGGAATCACATAAGTCAAATCATATTGGTTACAGAAAATGAGTACAGAATCCAGAGTGTCAAATGCATATTTCCAAAACAGACAGAATGCGTACAAAAACATATGTCATATCATATCATATCCGGTCCCTGACACGGGACTCGGCAGACAGAATGTGGCCACCCTCCCGACGCTGGTGCCACTATACAGAGGAATCAGAAAAAGGGGCGTGGCCCCGTATCATATAATGTCATATCAAAATGGCCATACAGATCAGATCAGAATAGGCGGACATGGCACATCATACTCCACAGACCCATGTACGCGTATACCTGCCCCCTCACAACGGGACGCGGCGAACAATGCAGAGAATTACGCTTGACAACATATCCTGGCCCGGGCTCAGTGTGGGAAACATTGGGACATCCACGAATGGAGTAGTGAGAGACTAATGCAATTTAAAAATATCATAAGTATTTTCAAAGACTCGATGAGGCGTAGCGAAGACAAACAAATCAAATGGAGTCGGACGGAATCAGAATTAATACAATTCGGATATCATAATAATTTACAAAAATATAACTTTACTGAAGTCATTCCGAGTGTCAAAATAATTTATAAGATTTAATAGAATATTTAGAATAATATTCGTTAAGCGATTAGTAGGGTAATTAAAACATTTCTTTCAAAAATCGCTTAAAAAGGAATCTTTAGCATATTAGGGGCAAAACCGTAAATAGCGGGCCCGCCTCGGGACAAATAAGGCGGCGGGCTCAAATTGTGCCCTCTAAGCATATCGAGTCACCTAAAAAGGTTCTACAGACATTCTATGACTTTCTGAGTAATTTGGAGCAAAATCGCATAATTTCAGAAAAAGCGTATCAAAGTAGTTCAATTCTATTGAAAGAAAAACTGAAATTTTGTCTTGCGGATTCCGAGGGCCAAGAGGTCCTTCGAGGCCCGGATCCGACCCTAACATACTAGGGGCATGCCAAGGGAAGAATTGGGTTTGCTTTACATACCTTTCACGCTCCTTAAGCCTTTCCAATCTCACTTCCCGTTTCGTCGAAAAACTGCAATTGGTCAAGTTTACCAATTGTAAGCTAATAATACCAAAGTTCCAATTTGATGCATAATTGGCTACCGAAATTTCGGCAGCACCTCTCCTATACATATAGCACCCCGAGAATTCAACTCGGCTATAATTCATCAACAACAACCCAAACAACAACATTAACATCAACAAAAAGCATTAACAACACAATTATCCTTCAACTAGTCATTGTTTCCACAACTTGCCATAACTTCCCTTCTAATCCAAACTTTCAAACTAACATCATTACTTTCACATCCATAATTACTCAAGATCATCACAACATAGATTTAGAGGCATTTCATATCATTTTCCTTAAGATATACACTTGATATACATAATATACAATTTTCCGCCAAAGTCTTAATTTATGCAAAACATCAAATCTTTGGCATATAACTTCATAACAAGTTTCCAACTTCCAAATTCATCAATGATCATCACTATTAGCAATCAAACAACTTCATTTCCTTAATGTCGGAAAATTATACTAAAACGACATAAGTTTCTATATTCCAATTCAATACAAACTTATATCATTCTAACTTCATTCACATATCAAGCATTACAATAACACTCCAATACACTAAACAAACTTAATCCATTTTATTCTCAAGCCAAATACACCACACGGCCAAGTGCTATTTTAGCAATTCAATCAAATTTATTCCACTTTCATTCTCAACATGAATTCCATCACATTCACAACTAGAATACAACATAGTTTCAACACATTTTTGGCTATACAACATATATATACACACGGCTACACCTCCAATTCCAAACCCACATTGCAAACTTCCATTTTTCCATCCAATCAACACATTTCTACATACTACAACACAAACAAAACTCAACAACACAATAAAAAGGTAGAAATTCTTACCTTTTCCTCAAGTCTCCTTCACTTGAATATATGATCACCTTGGAGATTCTAGTGCTCCCCACTCCAATCCAACTATACCAAGATGCAAAGGAACCTTGAATTAGTAGGAATTTAACAAGAAATGAATTTTTGAAGCAAGATTTTGGAGGGTCAATTTTGCCCCTCAAACCCGAAACCCTCTCCCTTTTCTTTCTTATTTTTGCTTTGTTTGGTCTTGCCTTCTAATGTCTTGAATCTTCTTATACATATAATATCAAGACTTGGTCACATGACCAAGCACATGACCAAGTAAAAATGGGCTTGGATCAAGGCCATTATGTTAATTAATCTTATGGAAATTAAATACAAATTTTGGGCTTGGGCCAAGGCCATCATGGCCGGCCACCCCCTAATATTTTGGGCCTCAATTGTTTCTTATTTTACAAGCCCAACAACTTGTGAATCGTATTTTGTAATTCCCGAAACAAATTTCCAAAATTCCAAAATTACCCTTAGCCTTGTCCCACACTTTCATGACTCTATTCTTTCATGCATAACTCCTATGTTCAACAAGATATAAAATTAATCTTATATCTCAAGAATCCCATATAATTCAAGTTTCTCCAAACGTGTGAAAACACGGGATATAACATCCTCCCCTCCTTTAGAACATTCGTCCTCGAATGTAAATTAACCTCATAAGGTTGGAAAATACCTTGGGGGAGGTTCTGATTATAGACAACACATAGGATATACGATTGACATTGAAATAAATTTAAGCAGGAATTTAAGGTTACCTGTGGGCATAGGGAACAGATGAGGATATTTCTTCTTCATCTCCTCTTCGGCCTCCCACGTCATTTCCTCCCTATTATCGTTCCGCCACAGTACCTTAACGGAGGCTACATCTTTATTCCGGAGCCTCCTTACCTGACGATCCAAAATAGACACGGGCTGCTCCTCGTATGATAACTGCTCCGTCACCTGAATATCATCTGCAGGGAATATTCTGGAAGGGTCACCGATGCACTTACGAAGCATAGAGACGTGAAACACCGGATGTACCGCTTCCAAATCAGATGGCAGATCTAACTCATAGGCGACATTTCCAACTTTCCGAACAATCTGATAAGGCCCAATATAACGCGGACTAAGCTTACCCTTTCTGCCGAACCGCATTACGCCTTTCATAGGCGATACCTTCAGGAATACCCAATCGCCTACTTGAAACTCCAACGGTCGACGCCGTTTATCCGCGTATGACTTCTGTCGACTCTGGGCTGTTAACAGTCGCTCTCGAATAAGCTTCACCTTGTCCACTGCCTGCTGGACCATATCTGGGCCAATCAACTCTGTCTCGCCAATATCGAACCAGCCGATCGGCGATCTGCATTTCCTGCCATATAAAGCCTCGTACGGAGCCATCTGGATGCTGGAATGGTAACTGTTATTATATGCAAACTCAATCAACGGCAAGTGATCATCCCAGCTGCCTCTGAAATCGATAATGCAGGCCCGCAACATATCCCCCAGCGTCTGTATAGTGCGCTCGGCCTGCCCGTCGCTCTGAGGATGAAATGCGGTGCTCAGACTCACCTGAGTCCCTAGTCCCTCCTGAAAAGATCTCCAGAAATGCGCCGTAAACTGGGCGCCTCTGTCAGAAATAATAGATATAGGAACTCCGTGAAGCTTCACAATCTCCTTAATATAGAGCCTGGCATAATCCTCGGCGGAATAGGTAGTCCTGACGGGAAGAAAATGGGCTGATTTCGTCAGCCTATCAACGACGACCCAGATGGAATCATACTTCCGTGGAGTGCGAGGCAATCCTGTAATGAAGTCCATATTAATAACCTCCCACTTCCAAGTCGGGATTTCCATCTCCTGCAACAGTCCACCCGGCTTCTGATGCTCAATCTTGACCTGCTGACAATTAGGGCACTGGGCGACGAACTCTGCAACATCCCGTTTCATACCGTCCCACCAGTATAAGCATCGGAGATCATGGTACATCTTCGTAGACCCAGGATGGACCGAGTAGCGAGCATAATGTGCCTCGCTCATAACCTGCTGCCGAAGGCCTGCAATATCCGGTACACACAACCTGCCTTTGTATAACATTGTGCCGTCCGGTGAAAACTCGAACGGAGTCCTCTCCTTATCATAGGCTGTGTCCCTGTACCGAGCTAAGACAGGATCCTCAAACTGATGCCGCTTAATATCGTCCCTGATAGATGACTCAGAAACCCCTCGAACAGAAATCTGGGTATCTCCAGAATCGGCCAGACGAACCCCGAGACTAGCCAACTGCTGAACATCACGGGCTATCTCTCTCCTGTCTGGCTGTAAATCGGCTAAACTGCCCATAGACTTCCGACTGAGCGCGTCTGCAACAACATTAGCCTTGCCCGGATGATACAGAATATCTACATCATAATCTTTCAGAAGCTCCAGCCACCTCCGCTGCCGCAAATTAAGCTCTCTCTGTCTGAAAATATACTGGAGACTCTTATGATCAGTATAGATATCCACATGAACGCCATATAAATAGTGTCTCCATATCTTCAGAGCATGAATCACCGCTGCGAGCTCCAGATCGTGGGTAGGATAATTCTTCTCATGCTTTTTGAGCTGCCGGGAAGCATACGCTATAACTCTGCCGTGCTGCATCAATACACAGCCTAACCCCATGCCAGAAGCGTCACAATAAATAACATACCCATCCGGTCCCTCTGGAAGAGTCAGAACTGGGGCTGTAGTCAGCTTCTCCTTCAGCAACTGGAAGCTCCGTTCACAAGCGTCAGACCACTGGAACTTAGCTCCCTTCTGAGTCAGCCTTGTCAAAGGCGCTGAAATCGAAGCAAACTTCTCCACAAACCTCCTGTAATAACCTGCTAACCCCAGGAAACTGCGTACCTCTGTGGGCGTCGTAGGTCTGGGCCAATTCTTCACGGCCTCAATCTTCTGTGTGTCCACCCGGACACCATCAGCTGCAATAATATGCCCCAAGAAGGCCACTGAAGACAGCCAGAATTCGCACTTAGAAAATTTCGCATATAACTTCTGATGCCGGAGTACCCCTAATACCGATCTCAGATGATCTGCGTGCTCCGCCTCAGACCGAGAATAAACCAGGATATCATCAATGAATACAATTACAAACATATCCAAGAATGGCCTGAATACCCGGTTCATCAAATCCATGAATACTGCGGGAGCATTTGTTAGCCCAAAAGACATAACCCTGAACTCGTAATGCCCATATCGGGTCCGGAAAGCTGTCTTAGGGATATCGGCCTCTCGTACTCGCACCTGGTGGTAACCGGATCGAAGATCTATCTTCGAAAAACACTTAGCGCCCTGTAGCTGATCAAACAAATCATCAATCCTGGGGAGGGGGTATTTATTCTTTATCGTTACCTTATTCAGCTGCCGATAATCAATACACATACGCAGCGACCCGTCTTTCTTACGCACAAATAATACCGGGGCTCCCCAAGGCGAAGTACTGGGTTTGATGAAGCCCTTACCCAACAAATCTTTCAGCTGCTCCTTCAACTCCTTTAACTCTGCAGGCGCCATTCTATACGGAGGAATAGAGATAGGCTGAGTGTCTGGGAGTAAGTCAATAGAGAAGTCTATCTCCCGCTCTGGAGGAAGACCTGGAAGCTCGTCGGGGAAAACATCTGGAAACTCACTAACCACGGGGACTGACTGAAGTGTCGGCGTCTCGGCGTCCAAGTCTTGCACCCGAACCAGATGATAGATATAACCCTTTCTGATCATTTTCTTTGCCTTAAGGTATGAAATAAACTTACCTTTCGGCGATGCTGTATTACCAGCCCAATTGATAACTGGCTCCCCGGGAAACTGGAAGCGAACTACCTTATTCTGGCAGTCAACATTAGCGTAACAGGAAGCTAGCCAATCCATACCCATAATAACATCAAATTCAGTCATATCTAACTCTACCAGATCTGCCTTAGTGTCACGGTCACAAACGATCACAGAACAGTCTTTATAAACCTGTTTCGCTACAACAAAATCCCCTATCGGCGTGGCTACCTCAAATGGCTCTATAGGTTCAGACATAATACCAATTTTACCGGCAACAAGGGGTGAAATATATGATAAAGTCGAACCTGGATCAATTAATGCATACACAGACCGAGAGAAGACCAATAAAGTACCTGTAACGACATTAGGAGATGCCTCCTGATCCTGGCGACTGGCCAAAGCATAAATGCGGTTCGAAGGACCGCTAATACCAGAAGCTCCACCACGGCCTCTGCCACGACCCGCTGGTGCCGAAATACCCTGCCCCGTAGGGCGCATAGCCACTGACGAAGATGAAGACCCAGCGGCTGATCCGGTAGGCTGCGCTGTACCACCCGAACTACCCTTATACGGGCAATCTCTCACAGAATGGCCCTGACGGCCACAAGAAAAGCATGCACCGGTGGCTCTGTAGCACTCTCCCGTATGGTATCTGCCGCAAAAAGAACACTGAACCCTGGGTGGCCTCATCTGACCAGAACCCCTATCTGTCCGCGAACCTGAAGCCCTGGAGCTCTGGCCTGCTCCTGAATACCCTGGGCTATCGAATTTGCGACCTGTAGGCTGGGGAGGCGCGCTCTGCGCCGGCTGAGATGAAAATCTGCTAGGCTGCTGCGGCTGTTGGGGCTGTCTGCCCCGAATATCTCCAGATGACCTGGCCCTCTTGGGCTGTCTCCGATCCTGGCCCCTGTCAGGCTGGTGTCCTCCTCTGCCCCGATCCTCCATGCCCTGGGCATGGGCCTGGATACGGGCAATGTCCATACCGGGCTGAGCAGCCAATACTAAGCAGCTATCAACAAAATACCGATCCAGCCCCATAATATATCTGTGCATCCGGTCCGCCATAGTAGCCACCACAGTAGGTGCATATCGGGCCAAGGAATCAAACTCCAAACTATAGTCCCGGATACTGCGGCCCTTCTGCCTCAATAATAAGAATCTATCAGATCTGGCTCGTCGCAACTCTGGGGGCAGAAAATGTCCAAGAAATGCCTGAGAAAAATCGCCCCAAACTGCTGGAGGAGCGCCGTCCCCCCTGGATATCCCCCATGACTCGTACCAGTTTGCCGCCACATCATATAACCGGTACGAAGCTAACGCGACTGACTCTGTCTCGGAAGCATTAATCAAATCTAGAGTGCGTCGCATCTTCCTGATAAACTCCTCAGGATCCTCCTCGGGCTTTGTCCCGAAGAACTCTGGAGGGTTACAAGTCAAAAACTCACGGGCTCTCGAACTATCACGCCTGACTGCCCGGTCACCTCCCAGTCCATGCCCCTGAACCTGCCCTGCCACAAGTCTCGTCAGCAACTGGACTGCCTCCCTCATAGACTGATCCTCAGTGCCTGGCCGTGGAGCTGGAGGCTCAGGTACTGGAACTGCGGGAGCTGGCGGTGGAGCCGCCCCCCGATCTGCGGCTGCGGCCGCCCCAATCTCCTCCACGAGTGGCGGTGTAGACGAACCCTCTGTCTGGGGCAAAGTCCCCGGAGCAATATGTGCCTGGGCCCTGGTAATCCTCTGGACCAGGCTAGTCTCTCCCAAGGCTGCTGACTTGGCCTTTTGGGCCGCGGTTGCCTTTTTTGGAGGCATATCTGCAAATATAGCCGCTCGTTAGGGAGGGGTCATCCTGATAACACAGCTCTATCGCACGATCTAAGACAGAAAGAAGGGTAGTATCCTAAATGCCCTGTAGCCTCCTGTTTATAGGCGTGGTGCACAACACACCGATAAACAAGACTCTACTAGACACGGTCTGTGGACATTCCGAGGACGAACTGCTCTGATACCACTTTTGTCACGACCCAACCCCGTGGGCCGCGACCAGTGCCCGAGCTGGGCACCTATACGTACCCGATACCCCAAATTAGCATATTAACAGAATAATAATATAATAATAATATTAGTGGTCGCTACAGAACTTAGCAGAAAAGCAGACTTGGCACACATAGGCCGATAAGGCCATCACAGAACAGAATATCCTAAACATATGTACAGAACCCACACAGATGTATCCACAGACCTCTACAGAACATATCATAATCATAAGACGGGACAGGGCCCCGTCATACCCTGAACAAAGTACATATCCAGATAGCAGTGACAGACTGTACCAAAAGATGGGCTCTGTAGAAGAGAGCGCCCCAAATAGCAGAAATAGGATCCTAAACGTGTGGATCAGCGAACCTGTCGTCAGTACCTGCGCGGCATGAAAACGCAGCCCCCGAAGAAAGGGGGTCAGTACGAAATATGTACTGAATATGTAAAGCGGAATCACATAAGTCAAATCATATTGGTTACAGAAAATGAGTACAGAATCCAGAGTGTCAAATGCATATTTCCAAAACAGACAGAATGCGTACAAAAACATATGTCATATCATATCATATCCGGTCCCTGACACGGGACTCGGCAGACAGAATGTGGCCACCCTCCCGACGCTGGTGCCACTATACAGAGGAATCAGAAAAAGGGGCGTGGCCCCGTATCATATAATGTCATATCAAAATGGCCATACAGATCAGATCAGAATAGGCGGACATGGCACATCATACTCCACAGACCCATGTACGCGTATACCTGCCCCCTCACAACGGGACGCGGCGAACAATGCAGAGAATTACGCTTGACAACATATCCTGGCCCGGGCTCAGTGTGGGAAACATTGGGACATCCACGAATGGAGTAGTGAGAGACTAATGCAATTTAAAAATATCATAAGTATTTTCAAAGACTCGATGAGGCGTAGCGAAGACAAACAAATCAAATGGAGTCGGACGGAATCAGAATTAATACAATTCGGATATCATAATAATTTACAAAAATATAACTTTACTGAAGTCATTCCGAGTGTCAAAATAATTTATAAGATTTAATAGAATATTTAGAATAATATTCGTTAAGCGATTAGTAGGGTAATTAAAACATTTCTTTCAAAAATCGCTTAAAAAGGAATCTTTAGCATATTAGGGGCAAAACCGTAAATAGCGGGCCCGCCTCGGGACAAATAAGGCGGCGGGCTCAAATTGTGCCCTCTAAGCATATCGAGTCACCTAAAAAGGTTCTACAGACATTCTATGACTTTCTGAGTAATTTGGAGCAAAATCGCATAATTTCAGAAAAAGCGTATCAAAGTAGTTCAATTCTATTGAAAGAAAAACTGAAATTTTGTCTTGCGGATTCCGAGGGCCAAGAGGTCCTTCGAGGCCCGGATCCGACCCTAACATACTAGGGGCATGCCAAGGGAAGAATTGGGTTTGCTTTACATACCTTTCACGCTCCTTAAGCCTTTCCAATCTCACTTCCCGTTTCGTCGAAAAACTGCAATTGGTCAAGTTTACCAATTGTAAGCTAATAATACCAAAGTTCCAATTTGATGCATAATTGGCTACCGAAATTTCGGCAGCACCTCTCCTATACATATAGCACCCCGAGAATTCAACTCGGCTATAATTCATCAACAACAACCCAAACAACAACATTAACATCAACAAAAAGCATTAACAACACAATTATCCTTCAACTAGTCATTGTTTCCACAACTTGCCATAACATCCCTTCTAATCCAAACTTTCAAACTAACATCATTACTTTCACATCCATAATTACTCAAGATCATCACAACATAGATTTAGAGGCATTTCATATCATTTTCCTTAAGATATACACTTGATATACATAATATACAATTTTCCGCCAAAGTCTTAATTTATGCAAAACATCAAATCTTTGGCATATAACTTCATAACAAGTTTCCAACTTCCAAATTCATCAATGATCATCACTATTAGCAATCAAACAACTTCATTTCCTTAATGTCGGAAAATTATACTAAAACGACATAAGTTTCTATATTCCAATTCAATACAAACTTATATCATTCTAACTTCATTCACATATCAAGCATTACAATAACACTCCAATACACTAAACAAACTTAATCCATTTTATTCTCAAGCCAAATACACCACACGGCCAAGTGCTATTTTAGCAATTCAATCAAATTTATTCCACTTTCATTCTCAACATGAATTCCATCACATTCACAACTAGAATACAACATAGTTTCAACACATTTTTGGCTATACAACATATATATACACACGGCTACACCTCCAATTCCAAACCCACATTGCAAACTTCCATTTTTCCATCCAATCAACACATTTCTACATACTACAACACAAACAAAACTCAACAACACAATAAAAAGGTAGAAATTCTTACCTTTTCCTCAAGTCTCCTTCACTTGAATATATGATCACCTTGGAGATTCTAGTGCTCCCCACTCCAATCCAACTATACCAAGATGCAAAGGAACCTTGAATTAGTAGGAATTTAACAAGAAATGAATTTTTGAAGCAAGATTTTGGAGGGTCAATTTTGCCCCTCAAACCCGAAACCCTCTCCCTTTTCTTTCTTATTTTTGCTTTGTTTGGTCTTGCCTTCTAATGTCTTGAATCTTCTTATACATATAATATCAAGACTTGGTCACATGACCAAGCACATGACCAAGTAAAAATGGGCTTGGATCAAGGCCATTATGTTAATTAATCTTATGGAAATTAAATACAAATTTTGGGCTTGGGCCAAGGCCATCATGGCCGGCCACCCCCTAATATTTTGGGCCTCAATTGTTTCTTATTTTACAAGCCCAACAACTTGTGAATCGTATTTTGTAATTCCCGAAACAAATTTCCAAAATTCCAAAATTACCCTTAGCCTTGTCCCACACTTTCATGACTCTATTCTTTCATGCATAACTCCTATGTTCAACAAGATATAAAATTAATCTTATATCTCAAGAATCCCATATAATTCAAGTTTCTCCAAACGTGTGAAAACACGGGATATAACAGACCCTTTCTCATTTATTTCATTTCATTTTCCAGTCTCGACACCTCAAGAATCCTCTAGAACTCTCTCCATTATTCATCCACATGAAACTAAGAGAAATCCATGATTAACTTCATCAAATCCACAAAAACAAGTGTAGAAAAACTATCAAAGTTCATCTAAGCCAAGAAATCCCAAGGGAAGTGAGCTAGGGTTTTTGTGCAAGAAGAGAATATCCACTCAAGGCTTATTCTTCCATTATCTAAGGTGAGTTTTATGATCATTCCTTGTTGTTTAAGGTGTTGGAAGTTAAAAACACTTGGATTGTAGAAAGGTATAGAAAATGGATCATAAATGTGGGAATAGTGTCATTGTTGAGTAGTAGTTTTGGGTGAATTATGAATATTGGTAAGTTGTGATTATAAGTCCGCTATAAATGACATTTAGAACATGGAATAAGTATTATATGTGAGAAAATTCAATAATGAATTATGACCATGATTATGGAGAAATTGGAGTGAAATGGCGAAATGTGGATAATGTAGATGAATGATGATTGTTGCCTATTATATTGTAAACGTTGTTATGGATGTTTGGAAGTTGGTATATGATATGGAGAAAGTAGTAGAAACAAAGGAAATGCTGCCCAATTTTCCCTAGAAAAAGTAACATGTTCTTATAGTCGATTAACTAATGTTGATGCGAATCCTCTTGAAGGTAGAAACGTGAGCATCGAAGGGGAACGATAAAGCGAGAAAACCGCTAAACGAAAGAGGTATGTAAGGCTAGTCCCTTCTTTCTAAGGCATGACTCCTATGATATGAATTTTCTAAATTTTCCATAATCTTCCTAAATAAAGGAACTATGAGTCCATTACTGTAATGAGCTATATGTGTATGAGATAAAGAAAAGAGATACGACGCCTAAGATAATGATGATGATGAGTTAAGTATAAAGGGTCATAGAGTAAAGTAAGATGTCCATGAAGCTAACGATTCTAGGTATGGTTCCATTGATGCTTTTCCTTGTATACACTCACCTTAACATGTTAGTTCCTTCAAGGTGAGATACGATGTGGATGATTACTCCATACTATAATTGGGGGTTCACGACCTTATGTCACCCCGACATAGCCATAGTTGCCTTCAAGTCCTAATGTATGTTTTTAATGATAAATGTATAATGATGTTAAGTCATGATATGTCTATGAGATAAGTAATAATGATGAGTTTATGATTAATTATATGACGATACGATTCCATTGCGCCTAGTTGGCCGGGCATGTCACCGCGAAGGTGGGCTGCATACGATTCCACCGTGCGTAAATGGCCGGGCATGTCACCACTAAGGCGGGCTGCTATGTTTACACCGTGCCTAGAGGGCCGGGCATGATCACCACTAGTGGGCGGCATATTATGGTTACCCGGACACGGGTTAACGATGATGATGATGATGATGCAATGATATATGCGCTATGATGATACATGTACTATGATTATATAAATATATGATGTATGTATGAAATGTATTCACCTATAAAACTCACGGAGGTTATATCTTCCTCCTATGTCTTATGATTCTTCTATTGTGTTCATTTCATTCATGTCTTACATACTCAGTACAATGTTCGTACTGATATCTGTTTTCTTTGGACGCTGTGTTCATGCCCACAGGTAGACAGGGAGGTGATCCGGACTCGTAGAAGTCATCAACAGACCTACAGGAGCAGTCCAATATATATATATATATATATATATAAATATATGTAGGTATTTTTGGCACGATGGGGTCTTGTCCCGTCCCTATGTTTAGTACTCTAGTAGAGGCTCGTAGATACGCATGTGTGGGTAGTACTGTCTCACGATGCTACTATTGTGTATATATTATTATTTTGCTAGCCGAAGGGCTAATGTATGTAAAATTAATTATGTTTTCACATGAAAAATGGTTGTCTTTTGATTATGAGTATATGAATGGTAAAGAAGTGTATAATGACTATGACGAGTAAGGAAATGAGTGGTGCTCGGTGGTTAGCCCCGGGTACCTGTCATGGCCCCTAGTCGGGTCATGACAGGCGGCCCATGAGAAAATGAAAGAAGAAGAAACTCTCCTAGATTATGTTGAGAAACTAACTAAGCAACACCCTGCTAATTGGGTAAAACAGGGAAAGACACCTGAAGCACCACTTGGGAGTTATGTCCCGCTCAGTCAACAAGAAGGGCTTGACCCCATACCTTACGGAAATGAAGAACTACTTATCCCCAATCTGAAGGTGTATGGAGACCCGCGCAAATCTCAGCTCGAGGAACCTCCGGTTTCATGCACAAATGTTCTTAAGGGCACGAGATCACACAATTGGGGTGCGCCAGTAGAAATATCCAAACAAGAGCTCTTAGAGACTTTGGGGAGTTTTGGAGTGTCTGCGCAAAGCCCAAATCTGTTGCCGCTGTGTGCTCCCTCTATGATTTACAGAAAGTGCCTCTACCATCAAAGTCAGTGGGGTCATACAGCCAATGAGTGTGGAGCACTGGAAAGGAAGTTGATCCAATGGATTGACCAAGGGAGAATTAGCCAACTATGGGGGCCTCACTCTTTCCTGACCCACGACCAAGGAAAAAATCATCCAGAAAGGATATCAAGGGTTAGGTTCTGGAGGACCGATATCTACAATTTCGAGCAGTCATATGCCAGGATTTGCTACCAACTGTGTAGTGTGAATAATATAAGAACAGTGCCACAAACCTATCAGGGTCGCCCAGGACCTCCAACAGAAAGGGTTTGTGTGTATCATCACAGGCACTCTGGCCACGACATTGAGGAATATGTGGATTTCAAGCATGAACTGGAACGCCTTGTGAATGAAGGCCATGTTAGGATTGTCACAGGAAGACAAGGATAGAAGATGAAGGTGAAAAAGGCAATGAAGACTTGCTTAGTATGGTTGGGTAGAAAACATAAGTATCCCTTTACTGCTTTCAATAAGATAAATATCCCTTTCCCTTTTTATGTAAGCGGAACCACGCCGACTTGATGTCCCGTTGGTGATATGTGAGAAGCCTGGTAAGGGTAGAAAGCTATGTTTCGGGTAGCATGGGGGAAAACCTTTTCTGTGTATGCCAGAACTACGGATGGACCGGATTTCTCTTTGACGGGATACGTAGGCAGTCTATTTAAGACTCAGTCCTTTTATAATAAAAGTTAAAATCCCCCTTAGTACAGGATGGGTAGAAGCGAATCAAACATGAAGACCACTTACCAAAAATCAATATTCCTAAGAACACAAAAATACCAAAATACCCTTGGAATGTAAATCAATCAAGAGTTGAAATAAAACAAATGAATCTATGTGCTACAAACTTCAAACAACGTGATATCTTCTGTTTCATGTTTAAGTTTAACGCTAACTTGGGAGCTTTAGAGTTGTTTTCTCTTATAGAAAGGGGTCGATTCGCTTGCACTAGTTACTCGATCAAAAGTTGATGTAGCGTCCTTAAGCCCTCAAGAAGAAAACATGCCTGAGACTCCGCCGCCAAATAACAACCAAAACAGAACTGCTTTAGCAGAGGGTACCCCAATAACTGACATAGCTGGAATGCTTTTAGAAGAGGCCGTTAACCTGCTAATGAGGATATTGGCTGAAGCTAGAAAAGAAATAGCCCGCCTGAGGGATAAAAAAGAAAATACTACTAATACTGAAGCAAGATGGCCTCCACCCATTTTCCGCGATCTTGAATTACCGATCCCTGACCATTTCCCACAAACCCAGACTTGGGTTACTTTTCAAACCCCACTACGCCGAAACACCACCCATGTGGGGGATTCCTCCCACCAAAAACTAACTTTCCAAACACCTGCTCACGCTACAACATCTCATAACACAAACACTTATCAAGCTTCTAGGGTAGCAGGAATTCCTACAATCCGCCTCACGCAACCAAATGCTACTTTTCAAGACCATGTAACCCATATTGATTCCTCGCCAAAACTGGAGAACATTGAAATGTTCTTTGAGGCAAGAATCAACAAGATCGAGAGGAGATGGGGAAGAAAATTGTTGAACTAGAACATGGCTCTAAAAAGCGGGGCTAAGATACTGTGATTTGTACATACATCCAGACTTGGGATGTATCTACCGGAAGGTTTCAAAATTCGCAAATGCGATCATTTTAATGGTTTGGGCAACCCCAGGGCCCACTTAAGAGCTTATTGCGACCAGTTGGTCAGAAATGATGGGAATGAAGCTTTGCTCATGAGATTATTCAGTCGAAGTATGTCAGGAACAACTGTGGAGTGGTTTATCTCACAAGACATCAGTCGGTGGAACACATGGGAAGAGATGACAAGTTTATTCATGGAGAGATTCCGCTTCAATATGGAAAGCGTGGCCGATCGCTTCTCATTGGAGAAAATGCATCAGAGATCAACTGAAACCTACAGAGAATATGCCAGTCGCTGGAGAGGCGAGGCGACATGTGTGCAATCACCTATGACTGAAGCTGAGTTGGTAGCTGCATTTATACGTTATTAAGAAGTTGATTGTTTTCACAAAATGATAACTATGAATGGGAGCTCCTTTGCGGATTTAGTTACCGTTGGGAAAGACATCGAAGATAGCCTCAAGACCGGCAGGATTGTCAGTGTATTAAATAGATCAGGCGCGTCTGGCGCCATGAGTGGCAAAAAGAAGAAAGAAGACGTAGCCTATGTTTCTAGAGCTATTAGTCCAAAACGCCGAGGAGGAGACATAACCCACAAAAATCAAGACAACTACCAATTGCCTCCACCAACCAGCTATATAACCACTTCACCTTAATATAGCCCAATGTCAGTGTGCTACGCACAACCTGGCTACCAAGCTCCACAACCAAATTATCAAATATTAGCACCTAGCAACCAAGTTCCATGACCAAATTATCCAATACCAGCACCCAATAACAAAACTCCACAAAATCAGGCTTTCAAAAACCAGCCTCTACCAGCAAACTATGAGTCCCCCAAAAGAAACCTATGAGAGTATTCATTCCTTTACCGGAATCAAGGGCTAGTTTGTTCGCCAAATTAAGAGACGTCAGTCGAACGAATGTTGTTCCACAAAAGCCTCCTAATCCCAAAGATCGATGGTACAGGCCCGATTTCAGTTGCGCCTATCATTCTAACCAAGTTGCATACCACCGAATATTAGGCATAAGCTACAAGATATGATTGACAATCATGAGCTTATCCTGGAACCAACACCTCCAAATGTGGACACAAATCCTCTCCTGAAGCATGGAGGAAATCAAATTGACATGATAGAAAGAGGTGATGACTGGGAAAAGAGCCCTGCGATCATTCATATAGATATTGAAGGATTGGAATGGACCATCGCCTCTTTGTCCTTACAACAGCGAAAAGAAGTTTTAGGCCCTTTGACAAGGAAATCTGAGATATCCTAGTCATCTGCTTTATCCAAGAAAGAGCCCTTCGTGGTGAAATATCCCTCAATAGTTGCTCAACTTCAGGGCTAGTTGATAATGCGCCTTTTGTGATCAAATCACCGCACCTGACTATGGTCAATAAAGGAAAAGAGATAGTCGCTGTGGTTCAGGGTATGACCAGGTCTGGAAGATGTTATTCTCTAGAAGAGCCTGTACTCGAATCATCACATCGTGAAAATCCTCAGAAAAGACCAATCACCGAAGACGAAGTTGAAAACTTTTGGAGGCAAATACCGGTCAAGAATTGTTTGATTGTTGAGCACCTGCATAAAACTCCTACCAGGATATCAGTAATGTCATTATTAGTCAGTTCGTCTCAACATCACATAGCCCTAATGCAAGCTTTGGATGAAGTCCAAGTGCCTGCCGGCGCGACAAGAGAAACATTAGGCCAGATTGTCGGGTATGTTGTGAAAGCGCATAGGGAATCATTTTTCGATGACGAATTATCAAGAGAGGGTAAGACCCACAACAAGGCCTTACACATGATAGTCAAATGCCGCGACAAGATTATCCCTCAAGTGCTGATTGATGGAGGGGCTGGGTTTAATGTATGCCCCGTGACGACTCTGAAACAGCTCGGATATGATGTTGGCAAAATCTGTCAAAGTCAAACCATTGTAAAAGCTTATGATGGTGCAACCAGCGACCTAATTCGAGAAATAGATCTACACATATAAATGGGTCCTGCATAGTTCGTAGTGGAGTTTGTCATAATGGATATCAAAACAAGCTACAACTTATTATTGGGACAACCATGGCTGCACACTACTGGAGTCGTGGCATATTCGTTGCACCAGTCTTTCAAATTCATATGGCATGATCAAGAAGTCATGATTCATGGTAAAGGAAGTATTCACAACTATCCAGACAATTCAGTACCGGTCATAGAGAAGTCGCCAGTTGGTACAGATTTTCACACTGTTGAATTAGCCATGATAGATTGCAGGGGAGATGATAAAGATATTCCTATGCTACCGGTCTACAAAATGGTTGCTACGACTAATATAAGAAGTGGGGTTGAGCCTGGGAGAGGTCTGGGAAGGAACTTACAAGGAATCAAAGAACCAGTGAGTATCAAAAATGGGAAATATCAATTTGGGGTTGGATACAAGCCATGTGAGGCAGAAGAGGAAGAAGCCGAACATGGACCAAGAGGTCCCGTTAAAATGAGAAAGTCATTCCCTCATCTATAGCATGCCCATGGAATCACAACAACAAAGATCTAGAAGAGGGTTTAAGGACGCTGTTTTGGGAAGAAGAGTGCGCAGCCATCATTAATGAATGCTTCGGTAACGACCCAACCGGAGGGCCATGACGGGCACCCGGTGCTAACCCACCTGGGCACCTCTTATGGTACTCTCATTGTTATAGCCCGTATTTTGTACGTTCGGATAATTCGAGATAATCGCGAGAAGTTAAGGACAAGGCTATATTTTGATCTTGTTTAATACACAGGTTGTTTATGAAAAATTTTCAAGTGAAAATAGTAAGAAAGGCTAGGGGCGAAAAGGGAAATTTACACGATGGTTCATGGTAATATTGAGGAAGGCTAAGGGAAAATTTGGAAATTGGAAAAATAATTTTTCATGAATTCCAAAATAAAAAAAAATGGTCTTGAAGCAAAAAGGGGCCAAGTGGGCCGTCCAATAAGGAGTGGGCTTAGGCCCACATGGAGGTTTAATAAATAAGACCAAAAGATGACTCAATGGTCATATTTCTCATCTTCATCCATAGAGAATTCAAGAAGCTTGGAGAAAGAAAAAAATGAGAAGGCCATTCGGCCATGGGAGAGCCAAAGTGACCCCTTGAAATATTTGATAAAAAATTATTTTCTTCTAGCAATTCAAGCAATCAGAAGGCCCTCTTTAACGTGGTATGATTGTTGGAGCAAGTAGACCCCTCTTTGTTGCAAGTTCATAACCATATCCATGTGAGAAGTTAAGGGAAAAAGGTAAAAATTAGTCTTCTTTTATATGTTATGGATGGTTGTGAATGTTGTAGTATGTAGAAATTCATGAAATTATGTGTGTTAGGGTTGAGCCGTGTAGGTATGGTGGTTGGCCGAATATAGAGTCTGTTTTGTAGACATGATGAAGTGATTTTATTTAGTATTTTGATTGTTGTGGTTGTGAATACCATGATGAAAATGAAGGTTGGATGAATTGAAATGAAGTTGTAATCGTTGAGAAATTATTGGAGGAATTAATGTGATTCTAATATGGTTTCATGTAATTATAAGAATAATGTTGTTAGTGTGTGAATTATTGGTATAGTTCATGAAATTGAAGAATGGAAATATGTTGTCATTGTTCTTGTTGAATTTGGAAGGTTTCGGGTGAAGTAATATGTTGATTGGGTTGTTTGGAATATTATGTGAATTGTTTAAAGTATTCTTGAACCATGTTAGAATGATTTCAGATTAATACTTGAATGTGGGATCATTGGTGTTAACTTGACTATATGTGATTGAATTGGATATAAATGAAAGGCCGTTGAATTATGTGACAAGGGTTGTTAATGTTAGAATATATTTTGGATTGATTGTTGAAGTTGTTAGTATGATTGCTGGTATTGTTGTTGATAATTTGGCCGAGTTGAATTCTCGGATTGTTGTGGATAAATTAGCCGAGTTAGATCCTCGGGGATGGTGTATTTACAGGGGAAATGCTGTCGAAATTTCGGCAGACTATAAATGAATTCATTTGAATAACTAAGACAAGTATACGATGTTGAATCTAATGATTATGTAAATCTTCTTGAATGTAGACTAGCGATAACGAGCTTGGACAATTAAGCGTAACTAATAGGACGTGGAGCAGGTATGTAAGGCTTACCCTTTCTTTCTTTTGGCATGATCCTTATGAAACGAGCAGATGACGTATATGTATGATTTCAAAGAAATTCCTATTCTTAGAGCCACTAGGATGACTAATATTCTTGACTTCCGTAAGCTATTTCATATGGTTTTGATGAGTATCTATGATGTCCGAAGTTCTGCTTGATATGTTTCCGAATGGCATTCGAAAGATAATTGATATGACTAAAGTTTTGATTTTCAAATGATAGCACGTTTGATTATTCCATCGAGTCTTTGATACATTTTGATACGTACATATGGTTCAAAAGCTCTATCTGATTTGATCCATAACGATATTTGAAAGGTACCTAACATGATTGTTGCTTTGATTTTCCGAAAATGGCTTCTGAAACGTTCGTAGAAGGTTTTGTACTTCAAACGCCCATAACTTTCTTATACTAAGTCGGATTGACCCGAAACTTGTTTTTGAGCCTTCAGGTGTTGGTAAGTGTACTTGTCCATCGAGTCTCAGAATTGATTTATATGCATATGGTTTCTCACTACTCTGCTCGTGCGTACTACTAGTATATCGTTCGCCGAGCCCCGAGCCGGTTGTGTCATTGTGCGCACTATCACTACAAGAGAAAGGCTTATCTAAGACCAACATTTAGGGACGAGTTAATAATCCCGTCTCTAAAAGTATACTTATTGGGATGAGATTATATTCTAGTCCTTAATGTTGTATTTTATTGGTCCTAAATCTGGTCCCAAAAAAAATCAGTAACTGGTCCCAAATTGTAATTGAGGGGTCTTGAGTGGGGATTGAATGCCCCCAATATAATACTAAAATATTAAAATACTATTGTTTTCTCAAAAATCAGCGCCAAAATAACTGTACTAAAATGAAAACTAAAGTTTTCACCCAAAAAACAAGGCGCCAAAATAACTGTACTAAAATGAAAACTAAAGTTTTCACCCAAAAAACAAGGCGCCAAAATTAAAGTAGTATTACTAAAATAAAAGTTCTAAAAATTAAGATAAACTCTCAAAAAAAGGCCTCACAGCTTTGCCCTAGTTTCTAGTTCTACACATCCCATCGTCGGCGTACTCTTGCATAGCTCTGGCCGTCGGGTAAATCTGTGTCTTGGGAAAACACAGATTGTAGGTCTGCCCTAATTTTCCATCTCGCTCATTTTCGGATCTTAGGTATGCCTCCTATTTCGAGTTTTTTTTCTCTATCTACTAAATTCGCTTTTTTGCTTCGCTTGATTCGAGTTACTCTTGTTATTCTTCTTCTCTAACATTAAATTGGTAAAAGGTTTGACAATCTGGTGTTTTTTCTTTATTTGTATAATCAGTGAAAAGGATTAGCAAATGAAAAAGGGCTTTCTTCTGTTGGGTATGGAGTTCTCGTCTTCTTTGATGGGTTTTCTGCATACAACTTCCCATATGATTTGCATCCCAAATATTGCTTTTCTGTATTAACATGTTTACTTATCAAAAAAAAATAATGAGGAAAGGATAAGACATATCATAGGTTTTTTGTCAAAGATATTTTTTTTGGTGTTTTTCTACTGCAATTTAACCTCTGCAGTATGTTTCTACTGCAATTTAACGTCTGCAGTATCTACCCTCTTGATGTTCTACCATATTTGCCTCGTACTTGTTAAAACTTACCAACTACTCAAGCCCTAGAGTTCAATCTAAGCACCAGACTATATCCTATTCAACTGATGGGAAATCAAATAACGCCAATTATTATTTAGCTGCTCGATGAAAATTGTACATTAGTTAGTAGTTGTGCAAAACATTTATGTTCATATTGATCCAATTAGGTTAACTGGTATGGCATTATCACTATTGCAGAGATACTAAAATTGCACTTTTCATTTGTGCTTGAGTTTTAAATTTGTCCTGTAATACTGCAATAAAAGCTATCTGCCAGTTCAAAAAAAAAAAGTGACCTTGTATTTATTTGGGATTCCTAATTGATAATTTGATTTCCAGAAGTGTATTCAGAGTGTCGAATTATGATTCAGAGTGTCGAATGCTTGCAGATTTAAAAATGCGGATGCCTTATTTCGGTTTTTGTGTTTTTTCCCCCAAGTTTTACACTCTCAGATGAATCATTAGAGAACGATTTTGCGGGTTGATTCTTTGGGTGAGTTTTACTTTTATTAAGCTATCTAAGTTGGTTGGTGCTTTTTTATTATGTTTTTAGCCCACCTCTTACTTGATTTTTCATTACTTTATTCCTTAAAAGAAAAAATAATAGTACTCTATTAGTGTTCTTCATGTTCTGCTACTATGCCAGTTTCTTTTGTAAAATATCGGTGCTACTTTGAAAAGCGCCATTTGTAGTAGTATATTTCTTCTGTTATTTAGCATTTTACACTTACTTTTAGTATTTTTTAGTAATGATGTCTGAAGGAAGAAAAAGTTCATTATATTGGAAGTGTTCTAAAATTGGGATTAAGGGAGTTTTTCAGTTATAAATGTTCTGTTTTTGCTGTTTTATTGTCAGAAAAGATTTACAACGGAAGTTTTATAAAGTTGGGCCTCAAGGTTTGGTTTACCTATTTTTGTAATGTGAATTTGTAGCTTTCTTGTGTGGTTATACTTTAGTCTTTCATTTTAGTGAAGTTATAAAATGTGTTTGTGTGTGTGTCTGTCACTCTGTTGTGTTAGGCCAAAAAATTACTTCAGTTCGAGCATTATAATATGGACTCAGTTTTGATTCAAGTCATTATATTGTAGGGCCTGTTTTGATTGAAAATTTTATTATTGATAGAGTGCAAGTATTATTTTGTCACTGCATAAATAGAGTGTACTGACTGATTTTTTTTATATGTTGAAGAAATATATTATTTCCATGTTCTTGTGCTTCCCAATAGGTTGCTTTAGTTCTCCTTAGTCATTATAGTTTTTGTTATTGTGGGATAATAGCTAGTGTATCATATCTCTTTTTTTTTTTTTTAAAGGTAAGATAGAAAATTCAGTGAGTTAGCTTTAAAGTGTCTTATGTGTTTTAGTTTCTCATGTGCTTGAGCAATTGTATGTTATACGCTATGCATATTAATCAGTAGCTTATCTCATTCTTGTGATGTCATAGGAGGTTTTAATCATGAGTCGACAAGTTTAATAAAAGTAATGTGCTTAGTACCTTTCGTTTTGATAAGTAAGGTGCACCTTAGTACTTTTTTAATCCTAATTTTCTTAATCTGATTTTTATTTAATCCAAGGTTATGGCACCAAGTAAGCATTGGACGCCACTTGTTGATAATTGACTTGATGAAACCTACTTAATCGATGGTGCAAAAGTTTTTGGTTTATGCTATTACAAGAACAGGAAAATTGTATCAAATAAGATGTCCATATGTCCAAAAAAATGAAAACGTTATGCAGTACAACCAATCATTTGAAACAAGTATGGTTTTTCAAATTCATTATGTTATTAATTTGTACAACTAAATTTTAATGCTGATGGTTTGAATCAAAATAGTTCCTCAAACATAACCAGTTGCACAAACAGTACTTTAAGTTTCCATAACCAGTGCACTTTTTGTCCTGGATTAATATTTACGTGTAGAACTAACGGCGTACTCAAGTGACCTATACAATGTAGTTTTCCATTTTCACTCTAAATTCTAGTTGGAAAAGCACTTTACCGCTAATGAGCTAGTCCCTTAAATCAGAACCTTCAGTCGAGCAATCTCGTTCAATAACTCTTCGAAAGATAAAATGGTCTTACCTATATATTTTTGGTGCGGTTCCTCGCCTAATATTGGGCTCTTATATATCTTACCGGTACAGTTTCATTGGGGATGCAGCGTAATTTTTTGAAAGATGGACATTTATATAATATTGCATTTCTAGATCAGTTTTGGTATATGTAAAGATGGTGCACTTTAGGTGAGAATGAAATGTTTGTTTTTAATAGCTATTCATTTTTGTCAAGTCTGAAATAGTATTAAGATTTTGTGCATGTTATAGGTATCCAAATTACTGTTGTTTTTGTTAATATTCTGGTGTAGTGCTGCTGCTATTTTGATCTCATGATTTGGTGCAGTTTTGTTCCTAAAATTGGTGGAATTTTATCGATGCTTGCATTTTTTTGGATGACTTAGCTAGACCTCTGTATGTGTTGCATTTTCGATGTAGTATGTTGGTGCAAAGTTGTCCTATACAACTGATTTTTTGGCATCTGAGGTGGTGCGAAGCTATTTAAGAAGAGTAGGATAGAAAGTCAATATGGAATCTATTTTAAAGATAGGGAAAGTGTGCAGTTTAATCCACCGTTAGTTCTATACAAAAAAATTAACGCAAGACTAGAAGTGCACCAGTAATAGAAACTTAAAGGAGTACTTATACACGGTGTTATATCTAATGGATAACATAGAGGTCCATTTTGAGCCTTTTCTCTTAAACTTTTCACTAATGTGATTTCCTTGCACCAGGTGCTATAGCGAAAGGACGAGGCTGAGGTCTTAGATCTATGTGCTTTTTGGGGGTGTCTTGAAATAAGGTGGGATCCTTGCATAAGAGTGCTTTTTATTCTAGTCAAGGTATGCCAACACCTTCTAATATTACAAGATCAGATTCTACAATGTCTTATGCTTAAGAAATGCGAACAACGAATAAAAACTCATTGGTTCTTGGGGAAGGACATATACAAACTGATACTCCATTTTCTCCATCTATTGATCAAGTTATGCAATACACCCAAATTGTTGAAACAAGTATGATTTCTCAAATCTATTGTGTTAATTTGTAGAACTTAAATATAATGCTAATTTTAAATATATGAAATGTTGAAGTGCTAATTCTAACAATCAAATAAAAATGTTGAAGCGCAGATTTACTTGTGTACTTGCTGTTATTTGTTTAACATTCTGTTAGCTGATTTTTGGAGATTTTGTGCTTGTTGAAATTTTATTTTGAATGGAGATGTGCTGCTAAAATTGTCTGGTAGCTGGAATCTTATTTTATCTTGCAACTGTGCACTGGATAGTTTTTAGATTTTTTGTTAGTTCTCTTCTTCTCTAGCTGGCAGACTTAGACATTTTATTGAGGCAAACAATGCTCTCTCATACTTTTTTCTTTTGCAAATTGCCTCTCTACAACTTCATAAAAAAAATGCTCTTAGCAGCAGGACTAAAAATCTTATATTTGAGCTTTCATTTGATAGCATGAGCAGTCACAAGGTTGCCATAATCAATTGAATTGGTGTTAAAACCTTCTACTCTTCAATCTGTACTTATCAATCTTCTTTAACTTGTTAAATTTGAAACTGAAAAGCCTATGCAAATCGGTCTCAAAAGTTGGCTGCTGCTACAATTTAATAGTATAGATCCACTTGAGATAACAAGAAAAAATGAACATACTATAAAGGATACTTTTAGTAAGAAGTTGAAACAGAGCACAAGGAAGGATAAATTACTGTATGAGGTGAAGAACCCGCAAGTAATATGTAGAATATCCTCTCATCTTTTATTCATTATATTTTCCATCTCCTCTTTTCTCAATGGGGGTTAGGGAAGTAGATGGTTATTTCTTTGTTTTTTCGTCTTCCTCTTAAGAATGAGGTCTATCTAAGCATATCTTTAGCTTGAAAAGTAGCTTTTCAAATGCTTTCTAAGATCTTATAACTTGTCATTCCAGGATTCTCACGACCCTGCCTATGAATTAACGCAAAAGCAATAGGAAATCAAGACACGAAATGTTTATCTTTGGTCCCTCTACTACAGTTCCAAAGCTCTTCCTTTTAAATTCATTGACGGGTCAAGACTTCTTCAGTGTTACTTTGAAGAGGTTGCTTCAACTTCGTACTGAAATGAAAGTTTCAAGTTTTGTAGCAAAACACAATGACGGGAAACTATTTTTAAGTCTAATTCTACGATCTAATTAGTGATAATTGCTGAGACAAATTCAAGTGTTGGTTTTACAAAGTACTAATTAACAAGATGTGTTCAGTTTTCGTGTATTGCTGAAGAAAGTGATGAACTCTTTCCCTGCCACCAAGTGATCCTCTCCATTTATGTTATCTTTTAGATGCTTAATCCGATCTTTATGATTTTCTAAAGAGATTTTACTGTTTATTGTTTACAGGGTTTGAAGAGTTTTAGTTACAAGTCAAGATGAGAGTATTGAAGACTTCATACAAGTAGCTAGGAAAGAAATTATATTTTGCTGAGTAGTTGTGTAAACAGTTGGTTGTATTACAAGCTAGATGTTAGTACTTTTTTTTGTAATTAATTACCTATTCTAATATTTGTAAATGAAAGCATTCATTTTTTGTTGATAATTTTGTTGTTGTGCCTGTGATTGTCTATACTGGTAATTGTATAATTTTGAAAACTAAATGACAGGTAAAGACCACATTTTAATCATAATTACTTTTTAGGACCAGTAGAAACTGGTTGCTAAAATTTTTAGGGACCAGTTAATCCATGCGTTGAGACTAGATTTATGGTCCCTAAAAGTGTTTTAGGAAGCAGAATTCCTCCAGTCGTTAAAACTCTTTAAGGACCAGTAATAAAATTCCGTCGCTATTGACCTTTAGCGGCGGAGCCTATAGCGACGGGTGGGGACCAGATTTTTCTGGTCGCTATTGACCTTTAGGGACTAGAATCACACTTTTAGGGACCAGTTTTCCCTTCGCTAATGGTCATTTTTCTTGTAGTGTATGTTATACTCGGCACTAACATGTTACGTTATATATGAATCGGGCTGCACGTTCCGCAGCAATATAATATATGTATATGGATCGGGCTGCACGTTCCGCAGCAATATAATATATGCATATGGATCGGGCAGCACGTTCCGCAGCAATATAATATATGCATATGGATCGGGCTGCATGTTCCGCAGCAATATAATATATGTATATGGATCGTGCTGCACGTTCCGCAGCAATATAATATATGTATATGGATCGGGCTGCACGTTCCGCAGCAATATAATATATGTATATGGATCGGGCTGCACGTTCCGCAGCAATATAATATATAAATGGATCGGGCTGCACGTTCCGCAGCAATATAGTATATATATATGTGGATCGGGCTGCACGTCCCGCATCAATATAATATATAAATGGATCGGGCTGCACGTTCCGCAACAATATAGTATATATATATGTGGATCGGGCTGCACGTCCCGCAGCACTAAGCATGCATGGTCTGTGTTTGGAAAGTAAGCATTGTGGCACTCTGGATGATCTACTTATTTTCTGTACTTTTTCTAACATATGACATCGGTATACATGATTTGCGTTCGGAAGATAAGGACTCTGGTATTCTGGCTAATGTACTTACCTTTTGTACTGCTTGTTTCGATTATGGTTCTGTTTTCTGTATTCCATGCCTTACATGCTCAGTACATATTCCGTATTGACCCCTTTTCTTCGGGGGCTGCGTTTCATGCCACGCAGGTACACCCAGATGAGTAAAGGACATTGCTAGAAAATGCTTTAGCTAGATTGGCGAACTCCACTTCTTTTCAGAGTGTTGCCGAGTGAGACTATATATGTTATGATTTCTTATTGATGTTAGAGCCTTTTCAGACAGAGTCGTGGGTATAGAATGTCAGTTTTGCAAGCGGCTCCATGAGCCGATGTGTCATTCTGTGTTATGTGATAAATTCGATATGATTACAGATTTTGTTTGATTTGAGAACAACGAAAAAGAATATTTCTGAAAGCTCTCATTATGTATTTCATTTTTATTTGATTTAAGAGTCCAAAGAGATTATGTGTGTAATAAGAGTCAGCGGGTTCGCTCGGCTCTAAATAAGGGTCGGGTGCCCATCATGCCCTATCAATATTTGGGTGTGACAAAGTGGTATCAGACCAGGTCGTCCTAGGGGTTGTCTGCAAAGTCGTGTCCAGTAGATTCCTGTTTATGGGTGTGAAGCCGGCCACATTTATAAACAGGAGGCTACAGGGTATCTAGGGATTGTTGACCTTCTTTCTTTCTTAGATCGTGCGATAGAGCCAAGTCATAAGAAATGAGATTCCTTATATAAGTCTTACATACGACGGAAGAAGGTGAGTGACGATATGGCAAGTCACAGAGGTAAGTCTTGATATATTTGTTCTGTTACCTGAAACTGGAAGCACTGGATGGCTGGAATGTGTCATATAGTTGTATGTTCTGTGAGGTATTGTCGATATTTGCTACGTACAGATTTTGAATAGTAAGAATGGTAAAGGAGATCCTGCCAGAATTGTTGGGTATGCCTAACAGGAAGAAGTGTGGAAAGGAAATATCGTAAATAGACAATAAATGGGATGTGATATTTTAGAGGAGCTACGGATTTGGGTATGGCGTGAGAAATGATTGTGAGAAAGATGATTAGCAGTCCAGAGGATTAAAATGGATAATATCCGAGGTTTAGTAAGAACAAGGTCTACTGGGGGATTCAGAGAAAGTTGACAATCAGTTTTGTTGTAGATTATTATGTAGGAATGGTTAGTGGAAATCCGAACAGACTGATACCCGAAGTATTTATAAGTAATGGCCAAGAAGGTATGTTCCCCACCATCGGGAATCTGGAAATCTGGGATAAAAGGTAACCATACTCACAGGTGAAAGGTGAATATTGAGGATCGAAAAGGGTAAAATAGTAATTGTAAAGGAAAGTCCATGTTACGAAAATGTCTCGGAATCTGTAAGACTTCGACTTGCTCCAGGTTATGTAATGAAGGTCATGCGGCGAAGTGGACGCGATTATATCAGCATTAAGGCACTGGATTTCATCAAAGTTTTGAGGTTAAGCATACTAAGGTGGGAGAAATCTTAGGATGGGTGACCCCCTGGGAAGTGCGCAAGAAATTCTATAAATCTAGGCATAAGAGGCAAATGAAAAATTAGAATAGCCTAAGGGAAACTAGAGTATATGGGATGGTTGGAGACCATAAGAGGCCACATAGGACGAGACAGGCTAGACTGGAGAAGAGACAGAAAGTGCGTCACAGCTCTGGGATTTAGATAGGCTTGAATAGCGTTTGGAAGTATTTCGTGGGCTAGTTAATAGTAATTATATATATATATATATATATATATATATATGAATGCGTGCGATATCCCACATGTGAATGTATCGGTGGGCATGTGATGTGTGTCCCAGCGACCGGTGCTACGGTATGGAAGGCCTCAATCGAGCAAGGGTACCGAAGTTCAAGTGACAACAAAAATAGATGGTACAAGTGTTACAAGGTAAGCTGATGTTATTTTCACTACAGGTTAAGATTGGAAAATTCTAATACAACGATATTTGGAAAAGAAAGAAAGTGAGTAAATGGAAGGCAAAGAGACCAAAATGTCGGAAGAAGGTGAGAGGTAAGAAACCTCGGTGAGTGAAACCCCCGAGAGAAACTATCGGCAAAGCACGAGACTACTTGGGTAAAAACTCAAAGATAGGCATGTGAAGAGGATAAAGTGTGGTAAAATGGAACAAAAGAGGAGTGTGTGAGGTTCGAGAACCAATTTCAATAAGTGGGGCTAAAGGAATCACAACACTTTCAAGCGCCAGAAAAGGAAATTTATTAGCTCGGGGCCAGAGTTCAAAACCTATCGGTATACCAGGAGAATACATGAAAGAAGTAGAAACGAATTGACAATGAGTATACCGTGAGGTCGACATGAAGGGAAAGGATGAAAGATACCTTAAGAGAATTCTTCTTGCCAACATGAATTATGATATGTTTATGCCATGATTTGAATCCCTCATATCGGGCAAACTGGCGCCGTACCTAAGTACGCAGTGATCTGTTTTAAAGAGTAATAAAATTAGCAAGAAAATGGCCACGAGCTAAGTTCATAAAGGACAACGGAGAAAATGATAAGATTCAAAGGATATTTCGGACGAGAAAGACTATTATAACGAAAGTATCAACAATTGGTAGTCTGGGAATTTTTGAAAGAAAGAAAGAACGCAGCACCTATGAATGAAGTAAAAGAGTCCACCGGATACTAGAAAATAGTTCATGGACCATTAATTATACGGAACATGAGAATATACGCTATGAAATTATACGAATCATCGATGTGAAGTGATGCTCGATCATATTTGTAAGGAATCCACACCGGAGAGCCAACAAGGAATAACGATGGACGAAACGAGCGCCAATACAAAGAAATCAAAGACAAGTATACTTTTGTCGAGAGATGACCTGGGAAGAACAAGGATAAAGACTTGGCGCAGCGAATTAGAAAACCCATGACACGGAATGAGGACTCATGTAAAGACCGAGGAGTTCGATCATAAAGGAAATAGGGTGAAAGATAAGGAATGACCATGAAGAAAAGGGCAACTATAAGAGGGACCCCCCTCCCCCCGAAGTGTTATAAGACCCCATAAGATTAGTTGATGAACATTCGAGGACGAATGTTCTAAAGGGGGGGAGGGAGGATGTTATAGCCCGTATTTTGTACGTTCGGATAATTCGAGATAATCGCGAGAAGTTAAGGCCAAGGCTATATTTTGATCTTGTTTAATACACAGGTTGTTATGAAATTTTTTGAAGTGGAAATAGTAAGAAAGGCTAAGGGCAAATTTGGAAATTGAAAAAATAATTTTTCATGAATTCCAAAACAAAAAAAAAATGGTCTTGAAGCAAAAAGGGGCCAAGTGGGCCGTCCAATAAGGAGTGGTCTTAGGCCCACATGGAGGTTTAATAAATAAGACCAAAAGATGACTTAATGGTCATATTTCTCATCTTCATTGTTATATCCCGTGTTTTCACGCGTTTGGAAAATTTGAAATATCTTGGATTTTTGAGAAATGAGGTCAAATTTGATTTTATTTGACATAGGAGTTGTGCATGAAGGAATATTAATGTGAAAGTGTCGGGGAAGGTTAAGGGCAAAATTAGAATTTCGGAAATTAGTTTCGGGAATTGTAAAACAAGGATTTAAATCCATTGGGCCAAGAAAAGGGAAGAGAAAAATTTGGGCCCAACATTAAGGGGTGGCCGGCCAAATAGGCCCAAACCCACCTTATTAATGAATAATTCTCCATGTGTGAAATAAGTATATGAGTCATCTTCCTTTTTAGAAAGTTCAAGAATTGAAAAGAAGAACAAAACAAAGCAAAACAAGAGCAAAAAAAAATAAAGTGTTATATCCGGTATTTTCGAACGTCGGATTATTTGTAAGTCGAGGTGGGGCCCACACGTCAAGATTTTTTTTGGGACATGTGACAAGTTATATGAATCGCATATGTAAAGTTAAACACAACTCGTGAAGGGCCCTGGGGCGAAATCAAAGTGGAAGCCCTCCAAACGGATATTTTTAAGAAAACGTTTTCGGATGACCTGACTTGGAGGGGAAAAATCGGCATTATAAGTTTGGAATTTTGGAAAACGCCCAGCAATAAAAGTTGTAGATAATTAAAATAGCTTTCCAACGGTAGATCGTGGGCCTATAGGTGACATCGGTACAAGGAGATATGGATAAGGAGATTGTAGGCCCAATGTTTAAGGGGTGGCCGGCCAAGTGAGGCCCAACCCATAGTTTAATTAAATTTCCATGTGCTAATTAATATAAGAGCCTTGGATGAGTCATAAAGCATAGAAGTTTCAAGAAAACTTGAGAGAAAGAAAAGAAAGAACAAGGAGAAAACTCCATGGCCATTTCGGCCAAGATGGGGGAATTTTCCCCCCATGAAATATTTTTCTAAAAATTATTTTCTTGTTGTATACCCACTAATTCAAGGGTCCTCTACAACTTGGTGTAATTATTTTGGAAGATAGAACCCTTGGTTCATCAAATGCACACCTTGGTCAAGTGAAGAAGTAAGGAGAAAAAGGTAAGAATTAATCCCTTTTTATGTGGTATGAAGGGTTTATTTATGTTGTAGTATGTAGAAATGGTTAGAATTCATGAAAGTATGGAAGTTTGTATGGTGTTTATATGTGTGTAAGTAGCCGTGTGCATGTGAATATTGTATAACCAAAATGAGTTAATTTTATGTTGTATTTTAGTTGTGGTTATGGTGAAAATTATATTGGGAATGAAAGTTGAATGAATTTTGGTTGAAGTTGGAATGTAGAAGATTATGTCACTTTAGAATGATTTTGTGATATTATGGAAATGAAGTTGTTAAGATGTGAATTATGATTATGGTTGATGAAATTGGAAGATGGAAATATGTTATGGATAGGTAGGTTGAATATTAGAAGTTTTGGATGAATTATGACTTTGGTGGAATGTTTGTATATTTTGTATACCTTGTGAATATTTTGTGGAAATGATATGAAATATTTCCAAATTGTATTGTAATGATCTTGATTAGTAAATGAATATGAGAAGGTTGATATTAACTTGAAAGTGTAAAGTTGGTTTGGAAGTTGTTGCATTATTTGAAAAAAAAAAGACAATTTATGTTAGAATGCATTTCTAATGGATTGTTGATATTGTTGGCATTGTTGATTGGGTTGGTTGTTGCTATTTGAGCCGAGTTGAATCTCGGGGATGTTGTATGTATAGGGGAGATGCTGCCCAAATTTCCGTAGACAAGTATTGGCAAAAATTGAACCTTTAGGCCCTATGATTAATATTTGGTAAACATGACCAAATGCAGATTTCGGACGAAACGGGATTTGAATTTGGAAAGGCGTAAGGAGCGAATAAGGTATGTAAAGCCTACCCCTTCATTCTCAGGCATGTTCTAGACGTAATAGGCTCGACTGCGAGCCTTAGATACGACTCTGTTCTTCGGAATTCGAGATTGAAGTCCGCTCCATTTCCTTTAGTAAGATTAAATCAGTTTTCTTATAACTTGCCCTTAAAGTAAACTTTATGTATGCAACTTTCCTAAACGGAGTCGGTATGCTTCTAAATGATTATGGACGACCTCATAAGGTCTATTATCTGTAATTTACGTACGCCGCCTCGAGTTGGTCCGAGGTGGGCCCACAAAGCCCGATACTTTCTGTATAACTTTAACTACCTTGTTTCTGTCCAATTTTCTCAGACAACATCTGGACTAATATTCTATCCGTTATATGGCAAGCGTTATGACTATTTTCATAAATCTGACAAAATATTTTTGACATCTGGAAATCTGATCCTGGTAATAATCTGTCGTGCCATCCCAAGTGATATATAGGCGCGTATTTTGAATACTGTCCGAATACTTTGATTTGACCTGCCGTTTGTCCTATTTCAGTTCCATTGAGTCTGTATGATGATCTGTATGTATGTGGTTTCTCATTAATCTGTTCGTGGATGCCTCAACGCTTCCTTCACTGCGCCCGGGCCAGGTTCTGTTATCGTGCATATTCCACTGCATTGTTTACCGCGTCCCTCGGTGTGCGGGTCGGGATCTATTTACATCTGTATATGATATTATGATGTGTGTATGGGGTTGGCGGCCAGGATGGCATATGATCTGATCTGTCTGTCCACCGCGTTCCGTACTAAGAGGGTCGGGTTCTGTTACCGCGTCCCTCATGAGAGGGCCGGGATCTGTATGTATGTATGTATATGCTATCTGCATCTGTATAAGCATATGACTCTGTATGACTCTGCATGCATGATTCTGTCTGTCCGTGTGGATTATGATTCCGTCCGTCCGTCTGGATTATGATTCCGTCCGTCCGTCTGGATTATGATTCTGTCTGTCCGGCTGGATTATGATTCTGTCCGGTACATTTCTGCCCGTCCGTTTGGATTACGATTCTGTCCGCTATATTTATGTGCTTCTGGTTCAGACTATGATTATATTTGTTATATTTTCGCTTTACATACTCGGTACATTTTTCGTACTGATCCCCGGTTCTTCGGGGGCTGCGTTACATGCCCGCAGGTACAGACGCACCCGGTGATACGCCGTCAGTCTAGGACACTGATTCTGCTGTTTTGGGAGAGCTGCTTTGATCCGGAGCGTGTACTTTTGGTATATATCTTCTGACATCTATATATTCTGTATGTATGGTAACTTGGGGTACGGCGGAGCCCTGTCCCGTCATGTGCTTCTGTATGTCCGATTAGAGGCCTGTAGATATGTATGTGGGTTATGGGTTGTCACTGTTCAGGTAGGTATGTACGAGTTTGCTATTCTGTCTGCTATGATAGCCTTAACGGCTTAAGTGTAAGTCTAAGTATGCTTATGTATGTATATGTTCTCGTGCGCTGTATTTTATTTTATTATGGATCCGTGTACAGCTAATGTGAATTAGTTTTTTTGGGCACGCCAACTCTGGTAGGTAATTACGTACGGGTATCCAGTTAGGATACCAGTCACGGCCCACGGGGTTGGGTCGTGACAGAAGTGGTATCAGAGCGGTTTGTCCTCAGAATGTCTACAGGCCGTGTCTAGTAGAGTCTTGTTTATCGGTGTGTTGTGCACCACATCTATGAACAGGAGGATACAGGACATTTAGGATGTTACCCTTTCTTTGAATCTTAGATCGTGCGATAGAGCCGTATGGTTAGGATGTTTCTTTTCCTACGAATTGATGTATCTACGGCGAGGCTCCAACGAGCAACAGTGTAAGCAATTGGGAAATTATTTCTGACCCACTTCCTGCAGGTGATTGTGGATTGATAAAGAATGAAAAGGGCAGCTTCTGACGATGTGGATGGGGGTGCTAAGAAGGCCCCCAGGATATCACCAAGACCGAGTAAGCAGAGCCCCAGCTACTCGATTGAGACAGACCCTTCGGAGGATCCGGCGACGATACCTCCAGAGTTCCTTACCCCAAGAGAAGAGGATATCCACGATACAGATCCACTAGAGCATTCCTCTGGGACGCCGGAGGAGGAGGTTTCCGGGGACATGCCAGCAGCTCCCGTGGTGGAGCACTATGTCAGACAGGCCTCCCTGGAGAGTGTTACGCCCTACTCCAGTCCTTTGTCCTGGCCATCAGTGAACCAGGAATTGCCGGGCTACCTATACTCCTCCGATTCGGATGCAGGTAATAGCGGGAGCCAGACGAGTGGGGGGCAGACAGACGATGATGATGATGGACACATTTCCCACGGCAGCTCCCCATGTCAGACCCAAGATTGATCATTTATAAGTATATGAGTTTCCTAGAGCTTCCTATGTGTGTATGATTTCTGTAGAATATTATTCAATGACGACAACGGAAAAAAAAAAAAAAAGGGATTAAAGACCCAGTGGTTAAAAACAAGGGCGACTGAGATGTCCCCGCCACCAGTGTGAATCTAGAAAACCCAGATGAAAGTGAAAATTGAAGATTCAGAAGGGCAACATGGTAATTGTATGGTTTAGACCGGAGTGGGACCCGTTATGAAAACTTTCCGAAAATTTACTAAGACCCCGATCGGCCCTAAATTACGTGACAAAGGTCGTGTGGGGCAGTCGACGCAATTATATTACCATTAACGCATCAAAACACATGAAAGTTTTGAGGTTAAGCGTGCTGGAGCCAGAGCAATTCAGGGATGGGTGACCCCCTGGGAAGGATACAAATTTTCACAAATGTAAGTATAAGCTATGAATGGAAATTTGGGGTAACCTAAAGAAAAAGAGAATGTGTGGAGTAGCCAGTACCCTTATAGGAGTCACGCAGATCGAGTAAGAAGAAATTGGAAAAGAGTCCGAATGAGGATCTGGAAACATTGCGAATAGATATATTGTGATTGCACTTTTGCGATGAGACACAATAAGGGAATGTTATGTATCAAAGGAATAAGAAGGGTATCCAAATAAAAATCTAAGAAATATGGTGAAGGAAAATATTGTAAGTGTACCTCTGTAACAGCGCAACAACGATAAGGAAGTGGTATGCATAAGAAAGTAAGAAAGGGCCTAAGGGCTATTGTACAGGGTCAGTAGAGTTCCATAAGGATACAAACTTATTTGTTATATTTGATTGGATACTTTGATGAAATAACTCGTGGTACAACGATCAGGGTGAGTAATGAAACGTCGACAAGGGAAATTTTCGTAAATCACTGAAGCCTTAGTGGAAGTGGTCTAATTCTAATCAAGATTCTGTCTGCTATACTTCTGCGCCTCTGACTGTACTTCTGCACCTTTGACTTTGATGAGGCTCTATCTATGATTCCTCTGTACTTCTGGATCTGATTACGTTTCTGTCTGATATGCCTCTGTACGTTCGACTCTAATTACGAATTTGTCTGATACATCTCTGTACATCTGATTTTGATCACGGAACGTCTGACATACTTCCATAGGTCTGACTTTGACTACGAATCTGTCCGCCATAGTTCAGTACATCTGACTCTGATTATGGATCTGTCCGGTATGCTTCTGTGCGTCTGACCCTAGTTATGAATCTGTTCGATATGACATGGGATTATGATAACGTTGTAAGTAACTGAGAAGTGTGACAAGGGGTGAAAGATGTTGATGGTAATTGTAACATTGAAAATAATTTTGAAGGAGAGAAAGGAACCTCCCCGAAATATGATGAAACTTCATAAGGACAGTCGAACATTCGAGGACGAATGTTTTAAAGGGGGGGAGGATGTTATATCCTGTATTTTCGAACGTCGGATTATTTGTAAGTCGAGGTGGGGCCCACACGTCAAGATTTTTTTTGGGACATGTGACAAGTTATATGAATCGCATATGTAAAGTTAAACACAACTCGTGAAGGGCCCTGGGGCCAAATCAAAGTGGAAGCCCTCCAAACGGATATTTTTAAGAAAACGTTTTCGGATCACCTGACTTGGAGGGGAAAAATCGGCATTATAAGTTTGGAATTTTGGAAAACGCCCAGAAATAAAAGTTGTAGATAATTGAAATAGCTTTCCAACGGTAGATCGTGGGCCTATAGGTGACATCGGTACAAGGAGATATGGATGTTTTAAGGTTGAAAGGTCAGTGGGCTAGGCCCAACTCGTGACCAACCGAGTTGGCCCAAAAAAAAATGAAAAAAAAAATATTAGGCCCAATGTTTAAGGGGTGGCCGGCCAAGTGAGGCCCAACCCATAGTTTAATTAAATTTCCATGTGCTAATTAATATAAGAGCCTTGGATGAGTCATAAATCATAGAAGTTTCAAGAAAACTTGAGAGAAAGAAAAGAAAGAACAAGGAGAAAACTCCATGGCCATTTCGGCCAAGATGGGGGAATTTTCACCCCATGAAATATTGTTCTAAAAATTATTTTCTTGTTGTATACCCACTAATTCAAGGGTCCTCTACAACTTGGTGTAATTATTTTGGAAGATAGAACCCTTGGTTCATCAAATGCACACCTTGGTCAAGTGAAGAAGTAAGGAGAAAAAGGTAAGAATTAATCCCTTTTTATGTGGTATGAAGGGTTTATTTATGTTGTAGTATGTAGAAATGGTTAGAATTCATGAAAGTATGGAAGTTTGTATGGTGTTTATATGTGTGTAAGTAGCCGTGTGCATGTGAATATTGTATAGCCAAAATGAGTTAATTTTATGTTGTGGTTATGGTGAAAATTATATTGGGAATGAAAGTTGAATGAATTTTGGTTGAAGTTGGAATGTAGAAGATTATGTCACTTTAGAATGATTTTGTGATATTATGGAAATGAAGTTGTTAAGATGTGAATTATGATTATGGTTGATGAAATTGGAAGATGGAAATATGTTATTGATAGGTAGGTTGAATATTAGAAGTTTTGGATGAATTATGACTTTGGTGGAAAGTTTGTATATTTTGTATACCTTGTGAATATTTTGTGGAAATGATATGAAATATTTCCAAATTGTATTGTAATGATCTTGATTAGTAAATGAATATGAGAAGGTTGATATTGACTTGAAAGTGTAAAGTTGGTTTGGAAGTTGTTGCATTATTTGAAAAAGAAGACAATTTATGTTAGAATGCATTTCTAATGGATTGTTGATATTGTTGGCATTGTTGATTGGGTTGGTTGTTGCTATTTGAGCCGAGTTGAATCTCGGGGATGTTGTATGTATAGGGGAGATGCTGCCCAAATTTCCGTAGACAAGTATTGGCAAAAATTGAACCTTTAGGCCCTATGATTAATATTTGGTAAACATGACCAAATGCAGATTTCGGACGAAACGGGATTTGAATTTGGAAAGGCGTAAGGAGCGAATAAGGTATGTAAAGCCTACCCCTTCATTCTCAGGCATGTTCTAGACGTAATAGGCTCCGCTGCGAGCCTTAGATACGACTCTGTTCTTCGGAATTCAAGATTGAAATCCGCTCCATTTCCTTCAGTAAGATTGAATCAGTTTTCTTATAACTTGCCCTTAAAGTAAACTTTATGTATGCAACTTTCCTAAACGGAGTCGGTATGCTTCTAAATGATTATGGACGACCTCATAAGGTCTATTATCTGTAATTTACGTACGCCGCCTCGAGTTGGTCCGAGGTGGGCCCACAAAGCCCGATACTTTCTGGATAACTTTAACTACCTTGTTTCTGTCCGATTTTCTCAGACAACATCTGGACTAATATTCTATCCGTTATATGGCAAGCGTTATGACTATTTTCATAAATCTGACAAAATATTTTTGACATCTGGAAATATGATCCTGGTAATAATCTTTCGTGCCATCCCAAGTGATATATAGGCGCGTATTTTGAATACTGTCCGAATACTTTGATTTGACCTGCCGTTTGTCCTATTTCAGTTCCATTGAGTCTGTATGATGATCTGTATGTATGTGGTTTCTCATTAATCTGTTCGTGGATGCCTCAACGCTTCCTTCACTGCGCCCGGGCCAGGTTCTGTTATCGTGCATATTCCACTGCATTGTTCACCGCGTCCCTCGGTGTGCGGGCCGGGATCTATTTACATCTGTATATGATATTATGATGTGTGTATGGGGTTGGCGGCCAGGATGGCATATGATCTGATCTGTCTGTCCACCGCGTCCCGTAGTAAGAGGGCCAGGTTCTGTTACCGCGTCCCTCATGAGAGGGCCGGGATTTGTATGTATGTATGTATATGCTATCTGCATCTGTATAAGCATATGACTCTGTATGACTCTGCATGCATGATTCTGTCTGTCCGTGTGGATTATGATTCCGTCCGTCCTTCTGGATTATGATTCCGTCCGTCCGTCTGGATTATGATTCTGTCTGTCCAGCTGGATTATGATTCTGTCCGGTACATTTCTGCCCGTCCGTTTGGATTATGATTCTGTCCGCTATATTTCTGTGCTTCTGGTTCAGACTATGATTATATTTGTTATATTTTCGCTTTACATACTTGGTACATTTTTCGTACTGACCCCCGGTTCTTCGGGGGCTGCGTTACATGCCCGCAGGTACAGACGCACCCGGTGATACGCCGTCAGTCTTGGACACTGATTCTGCTGTTTTGGGAGAGCTCCTTTGATCCGGAGCTTGTACTTTTGGTATATATCTTCTGACATCTATATATTCTGTATGTATGGTAACTTGGGGTACGGCGGGGCCCTGTCCCGTCATCTGATTCTGTATGTCCGATTAGAGGCCTGTAGATATGTATGTGGGTTATGGGTTGTCACTGTTTAGGTAGGTATGTACGAGTTTGAAGATATGTTGCGGGCCTGTGTTATTGATTTCAGAGGTAGCTGGGATGATCACTTGCCATTGATTGAATTTGCTTATAATAACAGTTACCATTCCGGCATAGAGATGGCTCTGTACGAGGCTTTGTATGGCAGGAAATACAGGTCACCTATCGGCTGGTTTGATATTGGCAAGACAGAGTTAATCGGCCCAGACATGATCCAGCAGGCCGTTGATAAGGTGAAACTTATCCGGGAGCGACTATTGGCAGCCCAGAGTCGGCAGAAATCATACACCGATAAACGGCGTCGTCCTTTGGAATTCCAGGTTGCTGATTAGGTATTCCTGAAGGTATCGCCTATGAAAGGCGTGATGCGGTTCGGCCGAAAGGGTAAGCTCAGTCCGCGTTATATTGGGCCTTATCAGATTATTACAAAAATTGGAAATGTCGCCTATGAGTTAGATCTGCCATCTAATTTGGAAGCGGTACATCCGGTATTCCATGTATCTATGCTCCGCAAATGCATTGGTGACCCTTCCAGAATATTCCCTGCGGATGATATTCAGGTGACGGAACAGTTATCGTACGAGGAGCAGCCCGTAGCCATTTTGGACCGCCAGGTAAGAAAGCTCCGGAACAAAGATGTAGCCTCTGTTAAGGTGCAGTGGCGGAACGATAATAGGGAGGAAATGACCTGGGAGGCCGAAGAGGAAATGAAGAAGAAATATCCTCATCTGTTCCCTATACCCACAGGTAATCTTGAATCCTTGCTTAATTTTATTTCAATAATGAATCTGTGTCATATGTGCTGTCTATAAACACGAACTCCCCCAAAGTATTTTCAGACCCTATAAGATTAATTTAACATTCGAGGACGAATGTTCTAAAGGGGGGGGGGGGGGGGGGGGGGGAATGTTATATCCCGTGTTTTCAGGCGTTTGGAAAATTTGAAATATCTTGGATTTTTTAGAAATGAGGTCAAATTTGATTTTATTTGACATAGGAGTTGTGCATGAAGGAATATTAATGTGAAAGTGTTGGGGAAGGTTAAGGGGAAAATTAGAATTTTGGAAATTAGTTTTGGGAATTCTAAAACAAGGATTTAAATCCATTGGGCCAAGAAAAGGGAAAAGAAAAATTTGGGCCCAACATTAAGGGGTGGCCGGCCAAATAGGCCCAAACCCACCTTATTAATGAATAATTCTCCATGTGTGAAATAAGTATATGAGTCATCTTCCTTTTTAGAAAGTTCAAGAATTGAAAAGAAGAACAAAACAAAGCAAAACAAGAGCAAAAAAAATAAAATAAAGGGTTTCGGGTTTGGCCATAGAATTTCACCCACCAAAAATCTTGCTCCTAAAATTTTTCTTTTGTGGTATTTCTACTAAGTTGAGTACCCTTTTCAACTTGGTGTAGTTGTTTTGGAGGAAGGAGCCCTTGTTTCATCAATTTGATCATATATCCAAGTGAAGAAGACTAGAGAAAAAGGTAAGTATTCATTCCTTTTTATTGTGTTATGAAGTTTTGTTTGTGTTGTAGTATGTGGGAATGAGTTGATTGTACGGAAAAATGGATGTTTACCAAGTGGGTATGTATATAGGCATGTGGCCGTGTATATATGTATGTGTATAATTATAATGTGTTGAATTTATATCATATTCTAGTTGTGGTTGGGGTGAAATGCATATTGGAAATGAAAGTTGAATGAATTTGATAGAAGTTGGAAAATAGTGATGTAGCCGTGGGGTGTCTTTGGTAGAATCAGAATGAATCAATTTTGTTTAACAAGTTAGTAGTGTTGTTGTGATGTTTGCAAGGTATATGAAAATAAAACGATGTAAGATTGCATCGAAATGGAATGTAGAAGTTTACGTCGTTTTAATACGATCTTACGACATTGTGAAAATGAAGTTGTTAGGTCGTAAATTATGATGATCATTGATAGATTTGGAAGATGGAAACATGTTATGAATATGTATGCTAAAGATTAGAAGCCTTGGATGAATTATGACTTTAGCGGAAAGTTTGTATATTATGTATATCGTGTGTATGACTAGAGGAAACGATATGAAATGCTTCTAAAGTATGTTATGACGATCTAGGTTGATAATGAATGTGAAAACATTGAGATTGGTTTGGAAATCGAAGTTGAAATGAAGGTTATGGCATTATGTCGGCAAGTAGAACTAGTTGTGTCCTATTGTGTTTCTAATGTTTGTTGTTGATGTTGATGTTGTTGTTTGGGCTGTTGTTGATGATTTTGAGCCGAGTTGAATCCTCGGGGGTGCTATATGTATAGGGGAAGTGCTGCCGAAATTTCGGTAGACATATATGAGTTAAGTTGAATTCGTAGAATCTATAACTCACAATTGGTAAACTTGACCATTTACAGATTTTTGACGAAACGGGAAGTGAGCTTGGATAGGCTTAAAAAGCTCAAAAGGTATGTAAAGCTACCCTGATCCTTCTTTTGGCATGCCTAAGTGTAGTAGAATCGGATTCGGGCCTCGGAGGACTTTCTGCCCCTCGGAATACGCAAGTGAAAATATCATTTTTTCTTTCAGTAAGATTGAACTCTTTTGGTATGCTTTCCTGGAAATTATGCAAACTTTCTCTAAACTCCTTGAAAAGCTATAGAATCTCCGTAGAACCTTTATAGGTGACCCCATAAGCTTAAAGGGCGTAATTTGGGCCCACCGCCTTGCTTGTTCCGAGGTGGGCCCGCTATCCCCGGTTTTGCCCTTAATGTACTTAAGTCTTCTTTTCGAGCTGTTTTTAAAAGAAACGTTTTGACTACTATTCTAATTACCTAACGAACATTGGTTTAAATATTCCACTGAGTCCGATAAATTGTTTTGACACTCGGAACGATTTCAGAAAGATTACTTCTGTAATTCATTATGATATCCGAAACTCGTTTACTATGTTCCCGTCCGACTTCATTGGATCGGTTTGTCTTTGAAATGCCTCATCGAGTCTATTAAAACATTTATGATATTTTAATTGCATTAGTCTCTCACTACTCCACTCGTGGATGCCCCAATGTTTCCCACACTGAGCCCGGGCCAGGATATGTTGTCAAGCGTGATCCTTTGCATTGTTCGCCGTGCCTCGATGTGAGGGGCAGGTATACGCGTACATGGGTTTGTGCAGTATGCTGTGCCATGTACGCTTGTTCTGATATGAGTTACTATGGCCATCTGATATGACGTATTATGATACGGGGTTATGCCCCTTTTCTGATTCTTCTGTGTTGTGGCACCAGCGTCGGGATGGTGGCCACGTTCTGTCTGCCGAGTCCTTTGGCAGGGGCCGGATTTGATATGACATATGTTTCTGTATACACTCTGCATGTTTTGAAATTATATATCTGATACTTTGTATTTTCTGTTTACTTTCTGTACGTTCTGTACCAGTTATGAGTTTGTTTCTGTAATTCAGGCTTTACATATTCAGTACATATTTCGTACTGACCCCCTTTCTTCGGGGGCTGCGTTTTCATGCCGCGCAGGTACCGACGAACGACAGGTTTGCAGATCCGCCCGCTTAGGATCCTATTCTGCTATTTTGGAGCGCTCTTTTCTTCAGAGCCCATCTTTTGGTACAGTCTGTCATCACTGTATATGTATATTCTCGTTCATGGGTACGGCGGGGCCCTGTCCCGTCATATGATTCTGTCGGTCTGTTTAGAGGTCTGTGGACATGGTTGTGGGTTGGGGTCTTTCTGTACAAATGTGTGCTTATGTTGTGTTTGGGCGATCCCATTCGCCGCGGCGGCCGGTATGCATATATTTAAATGTGGCTTTGTTGGCCCTGTGTGGCCTTTGTTGATATTTTCTGCGTGCTGGGTATATGGGATAGTCCGTAAAACAAAGGAAACTCTGCCGAAATTTTTCTGGAAATTATCTAAATTGAAAATAAAACCTTGTCGGCTTCTGCCATATACTAGAATGCGTTTGAGTGCCCAGATCGGGCACTAGTCACGGCCTACGGGGTTGGGTCGTGACAAAAGTGGTATCAGAGCGGTTCGTCCTCGGAATGTCTACAGACCGTGTCTAGTAGAGTCTTATTTATCGGTGTGTTGTGCACCACAGCTATAAACAGGAGGCTGCAGGGCATTTAGGATACTACCCTTCTTTCTGTCTTAGATCGTGCGATAGAGCTGTGTTATCAGGATGACTCCTCCCTAACGAATTGTTACATTTGCAGTTATGCCTCCAAAAAAGGCGACAGCGGCCCAGAAGGCCAAGGCAGCAGCTGTGGGAGAGACTAGTCGGGCCAGAGGGTTACCAGGGCCCATGCACATATTGCTCCTAATATTTTGCCCCCGGCAGAGGCTCTTCCACACCGCCACACGGAGAGGAGATTGGAGCAGCAGCAGCTACAGGTCGAGGGGCGGCTCCACCGCCAGCTCCCGAGATTCCAGTACCTGAGCCTCCAGCTCCACGGCCAGGGACTGCGGATCAGTCTATGAGAGAGGCAGTCCAGCTATTGACCAAACTTGTGGCGGGACAGGTTCAGGGGCACGGATTGGGAGGTGACCGAGCATATAGGCGTGACAGTTCGAGGGCTCGTGAGTTCTTGACTTGTGGCCCTCCAGAGTTCTTCGGGACAAAGCCCGAGGAGGATCCTGAGGAGTTTATCAGGAAGATGCGGCGCACCTTACATTTGATTAAGGCTTCTGCGACAGAGTCAGTCGAGTTGGCTTCGTACCGGTTGTATGATGTAGCAGCTAATTGGTACGAGTCTTGGGAGTTGGCCAGAGGCGACGGCGCTCCCCCAGCAGTCTGGGATGAGTTTTCTGAGGCTTTTCTTAGCCATTTTCTGCCTCCGGAGTTACGGCGGGCCAGAGCTGACAAATTCTTATTGCTGAGACAGAGGGGCCGCAGCGTCCGAGAGTACAGTATGGAGTTCGACTCATTGGCCCGATATGCACTTGCTGTGGTAGCTACTATGGCTGACAGGATGCATAGGTATATTATGGGGTTGGACCGGTATTTTTTCGACAAGTGTTTGGTATTGGCCGCTCAGCCCGATATGGATATTACCCGTATTCAGGCGCACGCCCAGGGCATGGAGGACCGGCACAGGGGTCATCAGCCCGATAGGAGTCAGGATCGGAGACAGCCCAAGAGGGTCAGATCATCCGGGTATTCTGGAGAGTTTCGGGGCAGACAACCTCAGCAGCCACAGCAGCCTAGCAGATATCCATCCCAGCCGGCACAGAGCACACCTCCACAGCCTACAGGTCGCAGATTTGATAGCCCAGGTTATTCAGGAGCAGGTCAGAGCTCCAGGGCTTCAGGTTCGCGGACAGATAGGGGTTCTGGTCAGACGAGGCCACCTAGGCCTCAGTGTTCTTATTGTGGCAGATATCATCCTGGGGAGTGCTACAGAGCCACCGGTGCATGTTTTTCTTGTGGCCGTCAGGGCCATTCTGTGAGAGATTGCCCGTATAAGGGTAGTTCGGGTGGTGCAGCGCAGCATACCGGCTCAGCCGCCGGGTCATCATCTTCATCAGTGGCTATGCGCCCTACAAGGCCGGGTACATCAGCACCGGCGGGTCGCGGCAGAGGTCGTGGTGGAGCTTCTGGTACTAGCGGTCCTTCGAACCGCATTTATGCTTTGTCCAGCAGCCAGGACCAGGAGGCATCGCCTAATGTCGTTACATGTACATTATTGGTGTTCTCTCGGTCTGTGTATGCATTGATTGATCCAGGTTCGACTTTGTCGTATATTTCACCTCTTGTTGCTAGTAAAATTGGTATAACGTCTGAGCCTATAGAGCCATTTGAGGTAGCTACACAGATCGGGGACTTTATTGTAGCGAAACAGGTATATAAAGACTGTTCTGTAATTATATGCGGCCGAGACACTAAGGCAGATCTGGTAGAGTTAGATATGATCGAGTTCGATGTTATTATAGGCATGGACTGGCTAGCTTCCTGTTATGCTAATGTTGACTGCCAAAATAAGGTAGTTCGTTTCTAGTTTCCCGGGGAGCCAGTTATAGAATGGGCCGGTAATACAGCATCGCCGAAAGGTAAGTTTATTTCATATCTTAAGGCGAAGAAAATGATCAGAAAAGGTTATATTTATCATCTGGTTCGGGTACAAGACTTGACAGCAGAAACGCCGACTCTGCAGTCAGTTCCCGTGGTTAATGAATTTCCAGATGTGTTCCCAGAAGAGCTTCCAGGCCTTCCTCTAGAGCGGGAGATAGATTTTTCTATTGACTTGCTTCCAGATACTCAGCCTATATCTATTCCCCCGTACAGAATGGCACCGGCAGAATTGAAAGAACTGAAAGAGCAGTTGAAGGATCTGTTAGAAAAAGGCTTCATCAGGCCCAGTACTTCGCCTTGGGGAGCCCCGGTATTATTTGTGCGTAAGAAAGACGGGTATCTATGAGCCTCTACTGATAGACTGAATACATATAGACGGAACAAGACTCTGTCGTGCCCAAAATATGCATATATACCAAAAGGGTAATCACAAGCACCTCCGAACAATGGAGTGCTCTCAATCAGCTGACAACTACTATGGATCTGGATCAAGCTCACTTCCCTGTCTACCTGTGGGCATGAACACAGCGTCCAGAGAAAACGGACGTCAGTACGAATATTGTACTGAGTATGAGAGGCATAAACAATGAAACAAGAAAATGATATAAAGAGAATATCAATATGAAGCTTCTGGATCTGACTGATATACATAAGGAAAGTAATGCATGCTGTCTTACTCATACTTATCTTCAAATCATATAAATGCATAATGTATAAGCTGCCCGTCCATGTCGGATCGGTGTAATAATCAATAACATTAGCCCTCGTCCAGGCCTCCCGCGTCCGGGGTACCATCTCATGCCGCCCACTAGTGGTGTCTGCCCATGCCAAAAGGTCATGGTGTATCCGTATAGGTGCCTGCCTTGTAGGTGGCTGCCCGGCCAACTAGGCCCGGTGTGATGCAATCATGACATGTTTATCATAAAATATGTATAATAATATGCTTATCAAAATATACTTGTCATCATTCATGCATAAAGACTCTAGCACGACTGCATTCTATCGATGTGACGTAAGGTTGTGAACCCTCGATTCCATTACGAACATATATGCGCATTCTGCCTCACCTTGGGGGAAATAATACATAAGGTGAGTGTGGAAAATAAATAACATTATTATCAACATGGCATCATCATATCATATCTCTTTATCTTATATGGGCACTTATGGATATAGGCTTTTAGCTTTTTAGAATACATGAACTCATAAAGAGGAAAGGAATTTATACCATAGGATTTATGCCATTGGAAAGAAATGACTAGCCTCACATACCTTTGTCGTTTAGCTAAGCTATCGATCGCTTGCTCTCCTTAATGTCACGTCGCTACCTTCACGAAAGAATCCGTATTAACGTTAGCTAATTGACTCAAGGGAATACGTCACTATTTCTAGAGAAAATTGGGCAGTACTTCCTTTATTTATACTACCTCTCCCATAGTCTATATCAACTCCCCAACGTTCACAACAACATCCACAATATTACCATCAACAACCATCATTTATATACGTTTATCACATTCCACCATTTTCCTCCAATTTCCCCACATTTATTCTTATAATTCATTTTTGTGTTTTCGCACACTTAATACTTGTTTCATGTTATAAACATCAATTATAACATATTCATAATCACAACACATCAACATTCATGATTCAATGCCACTATCATTCAATGGTGACACTACTCCCCCATTATAGACCGATTTCCCATGTCTTTCTACAATTCAAGCTTCTTAGTCCTCTAATACCTTAAACAACATGATAAAGTCATGAAACTTACCTTAGATGATGGTTGAATAAGTCTTGAGTAGTAATGCCTCCTTTGCACCAAAACCCTACTTCACCTTTCTTGGTTTTTCTTGAGGTAGATGACCTTTACTTGCATTTCATACACTTTGTTTCATGGATTTAATGTTGTTGATCTTGATGTTCCCTTGATTCCCTTGGATGAAGTGTTTTGGAGAATATTCTAGAGTGTTCTTGAATTGTGAAGATGAGAAATGAAATAAAATGAGGTTAGGGTCCCTTTTTAATACTCAAAATCTAATTTTTAATGAACAACAGTCGGGGTGTACAGTGGTCGTAAACCACAGTTTACGGACCGTATACTGGTTTACGGTCCGTCCTCCACAGTCGTATTTAAGCATATCAGAAACAGAAAGGTTGGCTGGAGATCCTGGCAGTTTACGACTCAGTGTACGGGCCGTATTTCGTTTTACGGTCCGTATTCTGGGTCGTATTTTACCATTTCAACATTTAACAGAAAGTCAAAAATTTTGAAATGTTGAAGGACGTTGGCACTTTACGGTCCGTAAATCACTTTACGGGCCGTAAATCACTTTACGACCACTGGGCTGAAATAAAATTCCGCAACTTTCTTATTTCCAAACATTCATAAATAGCCATTCCCTACTTAGTAAAACATCGCACACTCACACCCTTCATTGGTCTATTCATTGTAGGCTCGCGGAAAATTTCCGAGGTGTAACATTTTCCCCCCTTTTGGAACATTCGTCCTCGAATGTTAAACACTTGGGATTCTACGAAAATTTTGCCAAAGTTTCCTCTGTAATCTTGCACTACAAACCTGTCACAACAACCCACAATATCATTGCCTCACAGGGCTACATCACAATAACAACACATCCATGGCCACACACGACCAAGAACAAAAAAAGTAAGCATACATACCTCATAATCTCGGCGTATCATCATGAACCTCTTCTGGAGATTGGAATAAATGCGGATATTTGGCTTTCATATTCTCCTCCGCTTCCCAAGTCATTTCTTCCCGATTGTTGTTTCGCTACAAGACCTTCACTGAAGCTACTTCTTTGTTTCTAAGTCTTCGCACTTGTCTATCTAAAATGGCAACAGGCACTTCTTTATATGCTAGTTTCTCCGTCACTTGGACATCATGAACCGAAACTATTCTTGTTGGGTCACCAATACACTTGCGGAGCATCGAAACATGAAAAACTGGGTGCACTAACTCAAGCTCTGAAGGCAAGTCCAATTCGTAGGCTACACGACCCACCTTACGGATAATTTCAGAAGGTCCAATATATCGTGGGCTCAACTTCCCCTTTTTACCAAATCTCATTACCCCTTTCATTGGCGATACTTTCAAGAATACCCAATCATTGACCTGAAATTCCAGATCTCGCCGGCCATTATCTGCATAAGACTTTTGGCGGCTCTGGGCTGTTAGCAATCGAGCTCGAATCACCTTACCTTTTTCTACTGCTTGCTGAATAAGTTCGGGGCCTATCAATTGTGCTCCTCCTGTTTCAAACTATCCAATCGGGGATCTGCATATCCTTCCATACAAATTTCGTGAAGTCGCACAATTTCTTTCAAGTACAACCTAGCATAATCTTCCGCGGAATACGTGGTTCTGACTGGAAGAAAGTGAGCTGCTTTGGTAAATCTATCCACGATCACCCATATGGAATCGTATTTGCTTCGGGAGCGAGATAATCCTACAATGAAATCCATATTAATTTCTTCCCTTTTGCATATAGGAATTTCTATTGCCTGCAATAAGCCCCCTGGCTTCTAATGTTCGGCTTTCACTTGTTGGCAATTATGGCACTGTGCTAAAAATCCTGCTATATCTCGCTTCATGCCATCCCCCCAATACAGCAATTTGAGATCATGATACATCTTGGTTGCACCTGGATGAATAGAGTACCGAGAATAGTGTGCTTTCTCTAGAATCCGTTGGCGTAATTCTGCTACATCCGACACGCATAGCCTGCCTCGATATCTACGGACCCCATCTATGGAAACTTCAAATGGAGACTTCTCTTTTTCACAAGAGACATCCCTGTAATGACACATTTGCGGATCATCGTACTGGCGTTCTTTTATCTCCACATTCAAGGGCGAGACCGTAGGATCATTGACATTAATTCCTGCATTACCCGAATCAATTACATGTACTCCAGGGTTTGCTAATCGATGGAGCTCACGAACCATTTCTTTCTTTTCTGAAGGAACTCCACATAAACTGCCCATGGATCGGCGACTAAGCGCATCAGCTACCACATTCGCTTTTCCGGGATGATATAGAATATTCACATCATAATCCTTCAGTAATTCTAACCATCACCTCTGCCGCAGATTTAACTCCTTCTGTTTGAAAATATGCTGGAGACTCTTGTGATCCGTATAAATATCGACGTGCACACCATACAGATAATGGCTCCATATCTTCAAGGCATGAATAACCGCAGCCAATTCGAGATCATGAGTTGGATAATTCTGTTCATGTTTCCGCAACTGTCTCGAAGCATATGCATTAACCTTCCCATGTTGCATTAATACACATCCTAGTCCCACACCGGAGGCATCACAATACACGACATATCCATCCGGCCCTTCGGGAAGTGTTAACACTGGAGCTGAAGTCAATCTGTCTTTCAACTCTTGAAAACTACGCTCGCAAGTGTAATCCCACTGAAATTTCGCCGACTTCTGGGTTAGCTTCGTCAATGGAGCTGAAATAGATGAAAAGCCCTCTACGAATGTTCTATAATAGCCTGCTAAACCCAGAAAACTACGGACTTCTGTAGGCGTTGTAGGCCTTGGCCAAGTCTTCACAACTTCTATTTCTGAGTATCGACTCGGATGCCATCATATAAAATAACTCGACCTAGAAATGCCACAGAATTTAGCCAGAACTCGCACGTTGAAAATTTTGCATATAATTCCCGAGCCCGAAGAACGCCAAGAACAATTCATAAATGATCTGCATGCTCTGATTCTGTGCGAGAATACACCAAAATATCATCAATAAACACTATCACGAAGTGTCACGACCCAACCCCGTGGGCCGCGACCAGTGCCCGAGCTGGGCACCTATACGTACCCGATACCCCAAATTAGCATATTAACAGAATAATAATATAATAATAATATTAGTGGTCGCTACAGAACTTAGCAGAAAAGCAGACTTGGCACACATAGGCCGATAAGGCCATCACAGAACAGAATATCCCAAACATATGTACAGAACCCACACAGATGTATCCACAGACCTCTACAGAACATATCATAATCATAAGACGGGACAGGGCCCCGTCATACGCTGAACAAAGTACATATCCAGATAGCAGTGACAGACTGTACCAAAAGATGGGCTCTGTAGAAGAGAGCGCCCCAAATAGCAGAAATAGGATCCTAAACGTGTGGATCAGCGAACCTGTCGTACGTACCTGCGCGGCATGAAAACGCAGCCCCCGAAGAAAGGGGGTCAGTACAAAATATGTACTGAATATGTAAAGCGGAATCACAGAAGTCAAATCATAATGATTACAGAAAATGGGTAGAAAATCCAGAGTGTCAAATGCATATTTCCAAATCAGACAGAATGTGTACAGAAACATATGTCATATCATATCCGATCCCTGCCACGGGACTCGGCAGACAGAACGTGGTCACCCTCCCGACACTGGTGCCACAATACAGAGGAATCAGAATAGGGGGCGTGGCCCCGTATCATAAAATGTCATATCAGAATGGCCATAACAGATCAGATCAGAATAGGCGGACATGGCACATCATACTCCACAGACCCATGTACGCCTATACCTGCCCCCTCACATCGGGGCGCGGCGAACAATGCAGAGAATTACGCTTGACAACATATCCTGGCCCGGGCTCAGTGGGGGAAACATTGAGGCATCCACGAACGGAGTAGTGAGAAACTAAATGCACTAAAAATACCATATATATATATATATATATATATATATATATATATATATATATATATATATATATATATTTCCAAAGACTCAATGAGGCATATCGAATGTCAAATCAAATCAATGAAATCGGACGGAAACATAGTAAGTAAATTTAGATGTCATAACGGGTTACGGAGGCATAATCTATCCGAGATCGTTTTCAAGATTCAAAACAATTTATAAGACTTAATGAAATATTTAAAATAGTTTTTATTTAGTAGATAAAGGAGTAGTTAGAGTATCTCTAACGAAAACGCTCGAAGACAAGTCATAGACACATAAAGGGTAAAATTGGAAATAGTGGGCCCACCTCGGAACCAATGAAGCGGTGGGCTCAAATTACGTATTTTTAAGCTTATGGGGTCACCTACAAAGGTTCTAGGACATTCCATAACTTCCTAAGCAATTTGGGAAATTTTTTCATAATTTTTCATCAAAGCATACTTAAGGAATTCAATTCTATTGAATGAAAAAGCGACGATTTCAAACGCGGATTCCGATGGACAGAATATTCCCCGAGGCGTAAATCCAAGCCTAGTACATCTAGGACATGCCAAGAGAAGAATCGGGATAGCTTTACATACCTTATATGCGTCTTACGTTCGCCAAAACTCAAATCCCGTTTCACTCCGAATCTACAAATGGTCAAAGTTACCAATTAGGAATTACAAGACTTTAAGAATTCACTTAACTTTATATTTGTCTACCGAAATTTCGGCAGCACTTCCCCTATACATATAACATCCCCGAGAATTCAACTCGGCCAAAACAATCAACAACAACCCAACAGCAACATCAACAACAACAACAATCACTATAAACACAATATAACTTAACTTGCCATCTTTCCAACATAATGTCATAACCTTCATTTCAACTTCAATTTCCAAACCAATCTCAATGGTTTCACATTCATCATTAATCTAGATCATCACAATATAATTTAGAAGCATTTCATATCATTTCCACAAAAATATTCATAAGGTATACAAAATATACAAACTTTCCACCAAAGGCATAATTCACCCAAAGCTTCTAATCTTTAGCATACTTATTCATAACATGTTTCCGTCTTCCAAGTTCATCAACAATAATCATGATTTGCACCTTAACAACTTCATTTCCATAATATCATAAAATCATTCTAAAATGACATAACCTTCTACATTCCATTTCAATGCCAACTTAAACCATTTAACCTTCATTTGCCTTATAAGGATCTCAACAACACAACTAACATATTAAACAAAATTAATTCATTTCCATTTTAACTTCACAATATCAAGCTAATATCACCATTCTCATATTCATTCACTAACTCAAGGTTATTCAAACATAATTCAATAACACTCCAATCAATACCCAAGGATTTAAACAATTCCATCAATTCCACCCAACATTCCTACATATGCAACAAAACCATCACAACACATTTTCTACTTACAAATTCATATCCAACAACAATAATCCACACTTTATTAACTTCCTTTCCATAATGTCATAAAATCACATTAAAATGACATAATTTCCTACAACCAATTTCCATGCTAATATGGACTAGCATCCTTCTAAATTCACCAACCAACATAACAATTCACATATAGCTATTTCATAATTTTTATTTCCGTAATGAAGTCGAAATTAATACTAACAACATCAATAGCAACATCCTCCACATTCTACAAGTTAACTACATTTATTTTCATCCAAAATTCTCTTCAAATCTCATTCCATAATTCACAATACCAACTGACGAATTTATATCGCTATTTTTCCCGTTCTAATCCGTTAAAACATTAAATAAACTTGTTAGCAATGAAAAAGAACCTACATATTACCTTAAGTAGGCAGCCACCACGTCATCACCCTCCTCTTTGGTTGAGTTTTAGCTCAAATTGAAGACAACGTAGCGTACAACACTTTTCCCTTCATGGGCTTCGGGATTCGGGGCTCGGATTTTGGTCAAAATTGTTTTTTTTTTCTCTCCAAAGCTCCTCTCTCTCTTTCCAGAATTTTCTGGTTGTTCCTGGTGTTAAAATGATGAAGAAGGCCGAAATTGGCACTTATAAGGACATGGGTAATGGGCCTAACCCGGTTGGGCTCGGATTGGGCCTAGCCCACTGACCTTTCTGCCTTAAAACGTCCATATCTCCTTGTACCGACGTCACCTGGGAACCCACGACCTATGGATGGAAAGCTAATTCAATTATCTACAACTTCTATTTCTTGGTACTTTTCCAAATTCCAAACTTATAATATCGTGTTGGCCCCCCAAAGTCAGGTTACCCGAAAACGTTTTCTTAAAAATATTCGTTTGGAGGACTTCCACTTTGATTTGGCCCAAGTGTCCTTCTTGAGTTGTGTTTAACTTCACATATGTGATTCATATAATTTGTCACATGTCCCAAAAAAAATCTTGACGTGTGGGCCCCACCTCAACTTACAATTAATCCGACGTTCAAAAATACGGGATGTAACATCCTCCCCCCCTTTAGAACATTCGTCCTCGAATGTTAAATTAATCTTATAGGGTCTTGTAAGCATATTGGGTAAAATATATCACATAGTAGAGGCTAGATCTGTTAATACACTTATATTTCGAAAAAGACATTACTATACCTGTATCCGCGTTTGGTAGCGCCTCCGGGTCCTGTCGACTAGTCAAGGCATAGATGCGGTTCGAAGGACCGCTTGAACTGGGAGCCCCGCCACGACCTCTGCCGCGGCTTGCTGATGTCGACGTACCCTGCCCCGCAGGGCGCATGGCTATCGAAGGAGACGATGACCCAGCGACTGATCCGGTAAGCTGCGCTGGACCTCCCAAATTACCCTTATACGGACACTCTCTCACAGTATGGCCCTGGCGGCCACAAGAATAACAAGCACCTGTAGCACGGTAGCACTCTCCCGGGTGGTATCTCCCACAATAAGAACACTGAGGCCTGGGTGGCCTCGTCTAACCGGAACTCCTGTCTACCCGCGAACCTGAAACCCCGGAGCTCTGGCCTGCTACTAAATACCCTGGGCTATCAAATCTCCTGCCTGAGAACTGCGGAGGTGTGCTCTGTGCCGGCTGGGAAGAATGCCTGCTAGACTGCTGCTGCTGCTGAGGCTGCCCACTTCGAAATTCCTCAAAATACCCAGATGATCTGGCCCTCTTGGGCTGTCTCCGATCCTGACTCCTATCGGGCTGATGACCCCTGTGCCGGTCCTCCATGCCCTGAGCGTGCGCCTGAATCCGGGCAATATCCATATCGGGCTGAGCAGCCAATACTAAGCAGCTATCAACAAAATACCGATCCAGCCCCATAATATATCTGTGCATCCGGTCCGCCATAGTAGCCACCACAGTAGGTGCATATCGGGCCAAGGAATCAAACTTCAAACTGTAGTCCCGGATACTGCGGCCCTTCTGCCTCAATAATAAGAATCTATCAGATCTGGCTCGTCGCAACTCTGGGGGCAGAAAATGTCCAAGAAATGCCTGAGAAAAATCGCCCCAAACTGCTGGAGGAGCGCCGTCCCCCCTGGATAGCCCCCATGACTCGTACCAGTTTGCCGCCACATCATATAACCGGTACGAAGCTAATGTGACTGACACTGTCTCGGAAGCATTAATCAAATCTAGAGTGCGTCGCATCTTCCTGATAAACTCCTCAGGATCCTCCTCGGGCTTTGTCCCGAAGAACTCTGGAGGGTTACAAGTCAAAAACTCACGGGCTCTCGAACTATCACGTCTGTCTGCACGACCATCCCCAAGTCCGTGCCTATGAACCTGCCCTGCTACCAGTCTGGTCAACAACTGGACCGCATCTCTCATAGCCCGATCCTCAGCCCCTGGCTGTGGAGCTGGAGGCTCAGGTACTGGAACCTCTGGAGCTACTGGTGAAGCCGCCCCCTGATCCATAGTGGCAGCGGCTGCTGCTCCAGACTCCTCCGATGATGATGATGTAGTAGAGTCGGTTGGCCGGGGCGCAGTATCTTGCATAATTTGAGCAAGGGTCCGAGTGACTTTCTGAGCCCGACTAGTCTCTCCGGCTGCTACTGACTTGCCTTTCTGGGCAGCTGTCGCTTTCTTCGGAGGCATGGCTGAAAACAAAACAATTCGTTAGGGAGGAATCATCCTGATAATATCGCTCTATCGCACGATCTAAGATAAGAAGGAAGGGTAGCATCCTAAATGCCCTGTAGCCTCCTGTTTATAGATGTGGTGCACAACACACCGATAAACAAGACTCTACTAGACACGGTCTGTAGACATTCCGAGAACCAAACCGCTCTGATACCACTTCTGTCACGACCCAACCCCGTGGGCCGCGACCAGTGCCCGAGCTGGGCACCTATACGTACCCGATACCCCAAATTAGCATATTAAAAGAATAATAATATAATAATAATATTAGTGGTCGCTACAGAACTTAGCAGAAAAGCAGACTTGGCACACATAGGCCGATAAGGCCATCACAGAACAGAATATCCCAAACATATGTACAGAACCCACACAGATGTATCCACAGACCTCTACAGAACATATCATAATCATAAGACGGGACAGGGCCCCGTCATACCCTGAACAAAGTACATATCCAGATAGCAGTGACAGACTGTACCAAAAGATGGGCTCTGTAGAAGAGAGCGCCCCAAATAGCAGAAATAGGATCCTAAACGTGTGGATCAGCGAACCTGTCGTCAGTACCTGCGCGGCATGAAAACGCAGCCCCCGAAGAAAGGGGGTCAGTACGAAATATGTACTGAATATGTAAAGCGGAATCACAGAAGTCAAATCATAATGATTACAGAAAATGGGTACAAAATCCATAGTGTCAAATGCATATTTCCAAATCAGACAGAATGTGTACAGAAACATATGTCATATCATATCCGATCCCTGCCACGGGACTCGGCAGACAGAACGTGGTCACCCTCCCGACACTGTGCCACAATACAGAGGAATCAGAAAAGGGGGCGTGGCCCCGTATCATAAAATGTCATATCAGAATGGCCATAACAGATCAGATCAGAATAGGCGGACATGGCACATCATACTCCACAGACCCATGTACGCGTATACCTAACCCCTCACATCGGGGCGCGGCGAACAATGCAGAGAATTACGCTTGACAACATATCCTGGCCCGGGCTCAGTGGGGGAAACATTGAGGCATCCACGAACGGAGTAGTGAGAAACTAAATGCACTAAAAATACCATATATATATATATATATATATTTCCAGAGACTCAATGAGGCATATCGAATGTCAAATCAAATCAATGAAATCGGACGGAAACATAGTAAGTAAATTTAGATGTCATAACGGGTTACGGAGGCATAATCTATCCGAGATCGTTTTCAAGATTCAAAACAATTTATAAGACTTAATGAAATATTTAAAATAGTTTTTATTTAGTAGATAAAGGAGTAGTTAGAGTATCTCTAACGAAAACGCTCGAAGACAAGTCATAGACACATAAAGGGTAAAATTGGAAATAGTGGGCCCACCTCGGAACCAATGAAGCGGTGGGCTCAAATTACGTATTTTTAAGCTTATGGGGTCACCTACAAAGGTTCTAGGACATTCCATAACTTCCTAAGCAATTTGGGAAATTTTTTCATAATTTTTCATCAAAGCATACTTAAGGAATTCAATTCTATTGAATGAAAAAGCGACGATTTCAAACGCGGATTCCGATGGACAGAATATTCCCCGAGGCGTAAATCCAAGCCTAGTACATCTAGGACATGCCAAGAGAAGAATCGGGATAGCTTTACATACCTTATATGCGTCTTACGTTCGCCAAAACTCAAATCCCGTTTCACTCCGAATCTACAAATGGTCAAAGTTACCAATTAGGAATTACAAGACTTTAAGAATTCACTTAACTTTATATTTGTCTACCGAAATTTCGGCAGCACTTCCCCTATACATATAACATCCCCGAGAATTCAACTCGGCCAAAACAATCAACAACAACCCAACAACAACATCAACAACAACAACAATCACTATAAACACAATATAACTTAACTTTCCATCTTTCCAACATAATGTCATAACCTTCATTTCAATTTCAATTTCCAAACCAATCTCAATGGTTTCACATTCATCATTAATCTAGATCATCACAATATAATTTAGAAGCATTTCATATCATTTCCACAAAAATATTCATAAGGTATACAAAATATACAAACTTTCCACCAAAGTCATAATTCACCCAAAGCTTCTAATCTTTAGCATACTTATTCATAACATGTTTCCGTCTTCCAAGTTCATCAACAATAATCATGATTTGCACCTTAACAACTTCATTTCCATAATATCATAAAATCATTCTAAAATGACATAACCTTCTACATTCCATTTCAATGCCAACTTAAACCATTTAACCTTCATTTGCCTTATAAGGATCTCAACAACACAACTAACATATTAAACAAAATTAATTCATTTCCATTTCAACTTCACAATATCAAGCTAATATCACCATTCTCATATTCATTCACTAACTCAAGGTTATTCAAACATAATTCAATAACACTCCAATCAATACCCAAGGATTTAAACAATTCCATCAATTCCACCCAACATTCCTACATATGCAACAAAACCATCACAACACATTTTCTACTTACAAATTCATATCCAACAACAATAATCCACACTTTATTAACTTCCTTTCCATAATGTCATAAAATCACATTAAAATGACATAATTTCCTACAACCAATTTCCATGCTAATATGGACTAGCATCCTTCTAAATTCACCAACCAACATAACAATTCACATATAGCTATTTCATAATTTTTATTTCCGTAATGAAGTCGAAATTAATACTAACAACATCAATAGCAACATCCTCCACATTCTACAAGTTAACTACATTTATTTTCATCCAAAATTCTCTTCAAATCTCATTCCATAATTCACAATACCAACTGACGAATTTATATCGCTATTTTTCCCGTTCTAATCCGTTAAAACTTTAAATAAACTTGTTAGCAATGAAAAAGAACCTACATATTACCTTAAGTAGGCAGCCACCACGTCATCACTCTCCTCTTTGGTTGATTTTTAGCTCAAATTCAAGACAACGTAGCGTACAACACTTTTCCCTTCATGGGCTTCGGGATTCGGGGCTCGGATTTTGGTCAAAATTGTTTTTTTTTTCTCTCCAAAGCTCCTCTCTCTCTTTCCAGAATTTTCTGGTTGTTCCTGGTGTTAAAATGATGAAGAAGGCCGAAATTGGCACTTATAAGGACATGGGTAATGGGCCTAACCCGGTTGGGCTCGGATTGGGCCTAGCCCACTGACCTTTCTGCCTTACAACGTCCATATCTCCTTGTACCGACGTCACCTGGGAACCCACGACCTATGGATGGAAAGCTAATTCAATTATCTACAACTTCTATTTCTTGGTACTTTTCCAAATTCCAAACTTATAATATCGTTTTTGCCCCCCAAAGTCAGGTTACCCGAAAACGTTTTCTTAAAAATATTCGTTTGGAGGACTTCCACTTTGATTTGGCCCAAGGGTCCTTCTTGAGTTGTGTTTAACTTCACATATGTGATTCATATAATTTGTCACATGTCCCAAAAATAATCTTGACGTGTGGGCCCCACCTCAACTTACAATTAATCCGACGTTCAAAAATACGGGATGTAACACGAAGAGATCCAAAAATGGCCTGAATACATTATTCATTAAATTCATGAACACTGCTGGGGCATTTGTCAACCCAAACGACATCACTCGGAACTCATAGTGGCCATACCTCGTTCTGAAGGCCGTTTTGGGAATATCTCCTTCTCTAATTCTCACTTGATGATAGCCAGATCTCAAATCTATCTTGGAGAACCAACTAGCCCCCTGTAATTGGTCAAACAAATCATCAATTCTGGGGAGGGGATACTTGTTCTTTATTGTTACCTTGTTCAGCTATCTGTAATCGATGCACATCCGTAGAGATCCGTCCTTCTTTCTTACGAAGAAGACCGGTGCTCCCCACGACGATGAACTGGGCCTATAAACTCCTTTTTAAGCAAGTCCTTCAACTGTGACTTCAACTCTTTCAATTCTGCCGGAGCCATTCGATAAGGAGCAATGGAAATAGGCTTGGTGTCCGACAACACATCGATGGCAAAATCAATCTCTCTTTCTGGAGAAAGACCTGGAAGTTCGTCTGGAAACACATCTGGGAATTCATTCACTACCGGAACTGATGGAAAAGCTGGTGGCCTTGCCTCGGTGTCATCAACTCGAACTAAATGAGAAATGTAGCCCTTGGCTATCATCTTCCTCGCCTTGAGGTAGGAAATAAACCTACCTTTCGGAGAATCTGTATTACCCTTCCACTCAAGCACCGGCTCTCCCGGAAATTGGAATCGAACCACTTTTGTCCACCAACAAACATTCGCGTCACATGATGCCAACCAATCCATCCCCATGATTACATCAAAATATATCATTTCCAGTTCAATCAAATCAGCTTTTGTCTGACGATCACATATAATAACTACACAATTCTTATATACTTGTCTTGCTATCACGGGATCACCAACCGGAGTAAATACCTCGAAAGGTTTAATTGGCTCGGGTCTCACCCCAATACAATTAGCAACATACGGAGTAATATATGAGAAAGTAGAACCCGGATCGATCAGAGCATATGCATCACGGGAAAATATAGACAATGTACCTGTAACCACATCTGGGGAGGACTCAAGATCCTGTCGTCCAGCCAAAGCATATACGTGGGGCTAAACAGTACCTGAAGTAGGTGCTCCCCCTCTGCCTCTACCTCTACCGGCTGAAGTCTGGGAAATCTGTGCTGTCGGACGAACCGAAGAAGAACCTGCTGCGGCGCCTGTGGGCTGAGTCCCAACTCTATCGCTCGCTGACAGACAGTCTCTCATCATATGGCCAACCTGCCCGCAGGCATAGCAGGCATCCGAACCCTAACGACACTGTCCAGAATGCAATCTTCCGCACTGGCTACATCGCGGTACTGAAGGCCTCCGCTGACTAAAATCTCCTTTAAACTGAGAATCTGAGGCCCTCGAACTCTGGCCCTGTCCTGACTAAAAAGAATGATCAAACCTCATGTCTGAGAATCTGGGAGGCGCACTGGTCGCTGACTGACCTGAGTGCCTAGAATGCATCTGTCTCGGTCCCCCTCTATATTCACTGCTCGCTCCCATAGATCTATCCCTCTTACCTTGTCTTCCGTCACTATCACGATCACTTCTTTGCGGCTGTTGTCGCTCCTCAAGATTCTGAGAACGGGCCTATATTCAGGAAATATCCATCCCGTCTTGCAAAGAGGCAGCCAGACAATCTCTAAACAAGTGTGGCCCCAAACCACTCACAAATCTATGGACTCGGTCTCCCATGTCGGCCACCATAGTTGGGGCATATCTAGCCAAAGAATTGAACTTCATACTATACTCTCGGGCACTCATGCTTCCTTGCTTTAGATTTAAGAACCTGTCCGCTCTAGCTCGACGGACTTCGGCCGGTAAGTAATGACCAACGAAGGCATCCACGAACTCTTGCCACACCGGAGGGGGCACATTCTCTCCTCTTGACGCCATCCAAATGTTGTACCATAATACCGCCACATCGCAGAGTCTATAAGAAGCCAACTCCACGGATTCGGTCTCAGAGGCATGAATAATCTTTAAGGCCCTCAACATTTCATCAATAAAGTTTTGTGGATCTTCATCCGGTTTCGACCCAAAAAACCCCGGAGGATTTAAGGTCATAAAATCACGAGCTCTCGTGCTAGCTGAACGATCCCTCGGGCCCGCATTCTGTCGTTGTGCCTGGGCGGCAACCAATTGGGTAAATAAATGTATGGCCTCAGTCACCTGTTGACCCGAAGCACCCGCTGAAGGAATCGGAGCCGAGGATCCTCCTTGCTATTCTACATTGGGCGGGCCTCATTTTGTCATTCGGCCTCTTCTACATTCGTCAGAGGCTCTCTTTCCGCCCGTCTTTTTGTCGTAGCTTTGCCCTTCTGGGCAGCTGTAGCTTTTCCCTTTGGCGACATTCTAAAATTATAACACACTTTTAGAAAGAATGGAATCTTATATGTGGCTCTATCGCACGATCTAATAGAAGAAAGATGGTCATTTTCCTAAATGCCCTGCAGCCTCTTGTTTATTGATGTGGCGCGCTACACACCATAAACAAGACGCTACTAGACACGGCTCGTAGACACTTCCAAGGACTGAACCGCTCTGATACCACTTTTGTCACGACCCAGCTAGGGGCCGCGATGGGTACCCGGGGCTAGCCACCGAGCACCACTCACTCTACCACTCATCTTGCTCACTTAAGGCCCTTTTATCAACTTCATACACGAATTATAGGAAAAACATATTTTAGATAGAAATATAAATGCTTTATATACATTTGTCTCTCGGCCATCAAAATAATATATACATATAATAACCTCTTGTGAGACCATCTAACCCACACTGCGTATCTACGAGCCTCTACTGACAGACTGAATACATATAGACGGAACAAGACTCCGTCGTGCCCAAAATATGCATATATACCAAAATGGGAATCACAAGCACCTCCGAACAATGGAGTGCTCTCAATCAGCTGACAACTACTATGGATCTGGATCAAGCTCACCTCCCTGTCTACCTGTGGGCATGAACACAGCGTCCAGAGAAAACGAACGTCAGTACGAATATTGTACTGAGTATGAGAGGCATAAATAATGAAACAAGACAATGATATAAAGAGAATATCAATATGAAGCCTCTGGATCTGACTGACATACATAAGGAAAGTAATGCATGCTGTCTTACTCATACTCATCATCAAATCATATATGCATAATGTATAAGCTGCCCGTCCATGTCGAATCGGTGTAATAATCAATAACATTAGCCCGCGTACAGGCCTCCCGCGTCCGGGGTACCATATAATGCCGCCCACTAGTGGTGTCTGCCCATGCCAAAAGGTCATGGTGTATCCGTATAGCTGCCCGCCTTGGCGGTGGCTGCCCGGCCAACTAGGCCCGGTGTGATGCAATCATGACATGTTTATCATAAAATACTGATAATAATATGCTTATCAAAATATACTTGTCATCATACATGCATAAAGACTCTAGCACGACTGCATTCTATCGAGGTGACGTAAGGTCGTGAACCCTCGATTCCATTATGAACATATATGATCATTCTGCCTCACCTTGGGGGAAATAATACATAAGGTGAGTGTGGACAATAAATAACATTATTATCAACATGGCATCATCATATCGTATCTCTTTATCTTATATGGGCACTTATGGATATAGGCTTTTAGCTTTTCAGAATACATGAACTCATAAAGAGGAAAGGAATTTATACCATTGGATTCATGCCATTGGAAAGAAAGGACTAGCCTCACATACCTTTGTCGTTTAGCTAAGCTATCGATCGCTTGCTCTCCTTAATGTCACGTCGCTACCTTCACGAAAGAATCCGTATTAACGTTAGCTAATCGACTCAAGGGAATATATCACTATTTATAGAGAAAATTGGGCAGCACTTCCTTTATTTATACTACCTCTCCCATAGTCTATATCAACTCCCCAACATTCACAACAACATCCACAATATTACCATCAACAACCATCATTTATATACGTTTATCACATTCCACCATTTTCCTCCAATTTCCCCACATTTATTCTTATAATTCATTTTTGTGTTTTCGCACACATAATACTTGTTTCATGATATAAACATCAATTATAACATATTCATAATCACAACACATCAACATTCATGATTCAATGCCACTATCATTCAATGGTGACACTACTCCCCCATTCTAGACCCATTTCCCATGTCTTTCTACAATTCAAGCTTCTTAGTCTTCTAATACCTTAAACAACATGATAAAGTCATGAAACTTACCTTAGATGATGGTTGAATAAGTCTTGAGTAGTAATGCCTCCTTTGCACCAAAACCCTAGTTCACCTTTCTTGGGTTTTCTTGAGGTAGATGACATTTACTTGCATTTCATACACTTTGTTTCATGGATTTAATGTTGTTGATCTTGATGTTCCCTTGATTCCCTTGGATGAAGTGTTTTGGAGAATATTCTAGAGTGTTCTTGAATTGTGGAGATGAGAAATGAAATAAAATGAGGTTAGGGTCCCTTTTTAATACTCAAAATCTAATTTTTAATGAACAACAGTCGGGGTGTACAGTGGTCGTAAACCACAGTTTACGGACCGTATACTGGTTTACGGTCCGTCCTCCACGGTCGTATTTAAGCATATCAGAAACAGAAAGGTTGGCTGGAGATCCTGGAAGTTTACGACTCGGTTTACGGGCCGTATTTCGATTTACGGTCCGTATTCTGGGTCGTATTTTACCATTTCAACATTTAACAGAATGTCGAAATTTTTGAAATGTTGAAGGACGATGGCACTTTACGGTCCGTAAATCACTTTACAGGCCGTAAATCACTTTACGACCACTGGTCTGAAATAAAATTCCGCAACTCTCTTATTTCCAAAAATTCATATTGAGCCATTCCCTACTTAGAAAAACATCGCACACTCATACCCTTCATTGGTCTATTCATGGTAGGCTCGCGGAAAGTTTTTGAGGTGTAACAGTAACCCGACCCTAGAATATTATAAAAAGGGGTTTACCCTCTTATTCTTCATACAAACATCTCCTAAACCACCCCAAACTTCTGGAAACCTCTCCCAACTTCCACACATCAAATTTTAACGCAAGTCAAGTGTAATCCCCGAATTTTGGTGCGGATAGCGTATAGTTGCAATTATAAAATCGTATAGTGGCGAGTCTTGGCTCAAATTCAAGGTACAAAGTGAAGATATTGCGGTACTAGCGGGAGTAAGGTTTGAATCTTTCCTTGTTAATATTCATTTATTTTTATTTATAGAGATAAAGTTATTAAATAATCATATGACAAGTCGGTTAGTTGAGAAATTTGAGAAACATCACGGGGGATGTTTATGGAGCATATTGGTTTTGGTAATGTTGTTGTCGATTGTTACACCTTGGAAAATTCCCCGTTAATGTACAGTGAATAGGCTAAGGAATAAGTTAAAACACTTGGATTGTAGAAGAGTACAGAAAATGGGTCATAAATGAGTGAATAGTGTCATTGTTGAACAATAGTTTGATTGAATTATGAATATTGGTATGTTGTGATTGTAAACATGTTATGAATGACCTATAGACCATGGAATAAGTATTATATATGAGACAACGCGATAATAAGCTATGACCATAATTGTGGGAAATTGAAGGGAAATGATGAATGTTGTTATGAACGTTTGGGAGTTGATATAGAATATGGGGAAAGTAGTATAAACAAGGTAAATTCTGCCCAATTTTCCCTAGAAATAGCAACACGTTCTTATAGTCGATTAACTAACGTTAATGTGAATTCTCTTGAAGGTAGAAGCGTACATATTAGAGAGGAACGTTCAAGCGATAGAGTAGCTAGACGAAAAGGTATGTGAGGCTAGTCCTTTCTTTCTATGACATGAATCTTATGGTATGAATTTTCTCCTTCTTCAAGAATTTCCTATCTTCAAGAAAACAAATAGTCTATGTTCATGAATAGCTATATGAGATGAGAGATACATTATGAGTCCAATGATGATGATGATAAGCTTGAGTCCAAAGACTCTAGAGTTCATGATATGACGTTCCTATAGCACTAATGATGTCGTATGTTGTATACACTCACCTCATACATTATTCCCTTCGAGGTGAGGCAGAATACCATTACGTTAAATATGTCATGTATTGTATAAACTCACCTTATGTATTGTTCCTTCAAGGTGAGGCAGAGTACCATAAAGTCGATGATGTTATGCATTGTACACACTCACATTATATACTACTTCCTTCAAGGTGAGGCAGAATGCTTGTGAATGCTTCATAATGAAATCGGCGGATCACAACCTTACGTCACCCCGATAAAGATAGTTGTCCTGGAGTCTTCATGCATGTATTATGATGATCCAAACTCATAGGAGCTAGCAGCTGATTTGAGAGCACTCCATTTTCCGGAGGTGCTTATGATTATTCTTTTGTGTATATGTATTTTGGCCATGACGGGGTCTTGTCCCGTCCTAATGTCTCGCATTCCAGTAGAGGCTCGTAGATACGCAATGTGGGTTATATGGTCTCACGAGATTGCTACTATGTATATATATTATTTTGATGGCCGAGAGGCATATGTATATGAAAGTATTTATGTTTTCAAATGAAAGATGTTTTCTTATAATTTGAGTGTGAATTTGATAAAAGAGCGTTTAGTGAGCATGATATGTAGTAGAACGAGTGGTGCTCGGTGGTTAGCCCCGGGTACCCGTCACGGCCCCTAGTCGGGTCGTGACAAAAGTGGTATCAGAGCAGTTCAGTCCTAGGAAGTATGTACGAGTCGTGTCTAGTAGAGTCTTTTTATGGTGTATTGCGCGCCACACTAATTGTTACACCCCGGAAAATTTTGCGTTACAAAGACTGTCGACGGCTTAGTATGACCTCAAGGGAGAGCAAAGTTATACAAGGATTAGGGATGAAGATTATATTATCTGAGTATAAGAATATACATATGACATTTGGAGATCGTATGGAGTAAATCAGTTAACAAGTTACTTGATGATAGCCCTCGTAACCATAAGTTAAGGTGGGGCCCACTTGTCGGGATTTTATAAAGGACATATGAAGAGATATATGAGTAGTACATGTGAAGTTGAGCAAGTCCAAAGAAGAACCCTTAAGCCAAATATGGGCATAAGCCCTCCAAAAGGATGATTTAAAGATACGTTTTCGGATGACCTAACTTGGAGGGGCCAAAACGCTATTATACGTTTGGAATTTGGAAACACACAAAGAATGAAAGTTGTAGATAATTGAAAGATATTTCCAACCATAGGTCGTGGGCCCTCACACAATATTGGGATCAAAGGTTATGGCCATTTTAAGATCAGGACTCTAAGCTGCCAAAATGGCTCCGCGGGCCCCACATGGGTAAGTCGGTGGAACCGACCTAGGGGGGCTATAAATACCCCACCAACTCGTTTTTTTTCAGCATGTTAACATTCCAAAAAGTCCTAGAAGTCTCTCAAAACATCTCCCAAGCATTATAGTCTGATGAATCAAGAATTTAACGAGATTACGCCAAACTAGTCCGTGAAAGGTGATTGTTATTGCTTCTACTTGAGCTTGGTGTTGGAAAGAGTTGGTGTGGCTGAGTTTCTTCAAGTATAAGGTATGTTTTTTCATCCTATCTCCTATATTGAGTTTATTTGAAGGCTTAGCAAGCCGGAAAAGTGAAAATAGTTACGGAGGAAAGGTCATAAAGTGTTGTGTTATAGTTGTCGTGTTCATGGGCCGTTTTGAACATGTTGTGGCCATATGGATGGACCTATCTATGCGTGTAAAAATGGTATCTAACATCGTTGGTGTGTTGATGAGGTTATATTCCTTGATTGGGATGCAAGAAAGTGTATGTTGTTGTTGTATGTTGAAGAACATCGTGTGGGATGTTTATGGAATATTTATTGGTATGAATAATGGTGTTGTTGATGTTGGTATTATTGTTGTTGTTGATTGGTTGCTGAATTGCAATTTTGGGCTAGGCATATAAACAGGGGAGATGCTGCCCGATTTTCGGCAGAATATAGAATAGTTTGATATGAAATTTGGAACAAGTGTGCAATAAAGAGTCTAACGTTAGTGTGAATCCTTTTAAATGTAGACTTACGAACTTGGACAAATAAGCGTAGCTAATAAGAGGTGGAACAGGTACGTTAAGGCTCGCCCCTTTCTTTCAAAGGCATGATTCCGATGTTATGGCTTCATAAATGTTTCCATATCTTCCTTGTTCTCAAAAGTTAGATGTTTATGACTCCAAGGCATAATTCCTTTCCTAACAATTCATAGTTGTTTTCCAAAATGCCATATTTTTCCTAAACTAGAGGTTTATGATTTTGAAAGCCCTTATGACAACAAAGATGGACATGTTTTTATCATGATGGCAATGATGCCAAAAATGATAATATCTTTCTACGGTAATTATTATGAGAACGATTCCATGTTTAAAGGTTCCAAGTTTACGATTTCAATGACGATATATGAATGTTGAGCTATTTCTTGATTTCCCAATTTTATTCATGGATGACGACTATTTTAAAGATTCCAAAGTACATGGAGTGACGCCTAATGAGATTTATGATCTTATTTTAGGTTCTCTTAATGCTATTATTCGTTGCTAGTCTCATCTTATAATAATTGTTCCTTCAAGGTGAAACAAAGCCATGATGATTATTCCATAATATAATCGGAGGTTACCGACCTTACGTCACTCCGATAGAGACATAACTTTCCTTGGGCTCTCCTGCATGCTGCGTACGTGATATATGTATATGATACATGAACAAGATATATGCACATGATACATCAATATGATATATGTATATGTATATGGGGAAGATGGGAAAAAGGGGCCAGAGCGCTATATACGCTGGGATATGCACACGATACATGTATCTGTCTATGACATGATGTCATCCCGGACGCGGGATATATGTGGTTAAATGGATCGGAGCCGACGCCTCGGCAATATGATATGCTCTATTTTCTATATATATGAAAAAGAAATGTTTTTCAAAGAAAGTATTACAATGGATATATGTATATATGTATATATGTGGATCGGGCTGCACGTTCCGCAGCACTAAGCATGCATGGTGCCTCCAAAAGGCATTCATATGTACAAATTACTCTTTTATCTTACGATATGCTCTATATTTCCATTCTGTTATTATTCATACTTTACATCCCTTACTATGTTACTATTCATGCCTTACATACTCAGTACATTGCTCGTACTGACCCCCTTTCTTCGGGGGTTGCGTTTCATGCCACGCAGGTGTATACAGATGAGTATAGGACATTGCTAGGAGATGTACCAGCTGGATTGGCGAGTTCCATTTCTTCCCGGAGTGTTGCCGAGTCAGAGTATTCATGATTATGGTATCTTGATTTATGTTAGAGACTTTGCAGACAGAGTCACGTGTACAGCATGTCAGTCTTGTAAGCAGCTCTGCAAGCTGTCGTACCATTACGCATTATGTTACAAATTCCATATGATTACAGATTTTACTTGATTTGAGAACGACGAAAAGAATGGTTTTGACAAGTATTTATTATGCATTTCATTTCGTTACTCAAGAGTCCAGTGAGGTTATGAACATAACGAGAGCTAAAAGGGGTTCGCTCGGCCCTGGGTATAGGGTCGGGTGCCCATCATGCCCTATCAAGATTAGGGTGTGACAAATTGGTATCAGAGCAGTTCGTCCTAGGGGTTGTCTGCAAAGTCGTGTCCGGTAGAGTCCCGTTTATGGGTGTGAAGCCGGCCACACTTATAAACAGGAGGCTGCAGGGCATCTAGGGATCATTGACCTTCTTTCTGTCTTAGATCGTGCGATAGAACCAAGTCATAGAAAATGAGATTCCTTATACTAACCTTTTATTTCAGCAGACGCCCAGTATCGATGGGAGAAGGTGAGTGATGATATGGGGAGTCACAGAGGTAAGTTCTGATATTTTTGTTCTTTTACCTGAAATTGGGAGCCCTGGGTGGCTGGGATATGTCGTATACATATGTATGCCCTGTGAGGCATTGTTGGTATTTGCTGCGTGCAGATTTTGAATAGTAATAATTGTAAAGGAGACTCTTTCAGAATTGTTCAAAATCAGGTCATATAGTTAGGTGCACCTAAGAGGAAGAAGTGTGGAAAGGAAATATCGTAAATAGACAATAAATGGGATGCGTTGTTTTAGAGGAGTTATGTTATATCCCGTGTTTTCGCACATTTGGAAAATTAGAAATAATCTTGACTTGTATGAAATAAAGTCATAATTGATTATATTTAGCACATGAGTTGTTTATGAAAGAATATTTTTGTGGAAGTGTGGAATAGGGCTAAGGGCAAAATTTGGAATTTCGGAAAATTAGTTTCGGGAATTACAAAATATGATATACAAGCCAATTGGGCTCAAAATGAGAATTGAAATGAGGCCCAAAGAGAGATGGGGTGGCCGACCAACTATGGCCCAAACCCATGGCCTAAAGTAATTTCCATGTGATAAATTAACTAAGGGGGACCATATTATACTTATTATATATCATCTTCATCCTTTAGAAGATTGAAGAAAGAACAAAAAACAAAAGAACAAGAGCAAAACAAAAGGGGGGTTTCGGCTTTGGCAAGGAAAAATTGGCTATCAAAAATATTGCTCCAAAAATTTTTCTTTTGTGGTTTTCCTACTAAATTGAGTACCCTTCTCAACTTGGTGTAGTTGTTTTGGAAGAAAGAGGCCTTGGTTCATCAATTTGATCAATTGTCCAAGTGAAGAATACTAGAGAAAAAGGTGAGGATTCATTCCTTTTTATTGTATTATGAAGTCCTGTTTGTGTTGTAGTATGTAGAAATGTGTTGATTGTATGAAGAAATGGAAGTTTGCAAAGTGGGTGTGTGGTATATATGTGTAGCCGTGTGCATGTGTATATTGTATAGCCATAATGTGTTGAATTCATGTTATATTCTAGTTGTGGTGGTAGTGAAATGCATGTCGGGAATGAAAGTTGAATGAATTGAGTTGAAGTTGATAAAAAGAGTATATGGCCGTGTGGTGTGGAGTGTGTGCAATGGAAATGGATTAAGTTTATTTAGTGTGTTAGTTGTGTTATTGTGATTCTTGCAATGTAAATGAAAGTAACATGATATGAGTTTGCTTTGAAATGAAATGTAGAAACTTATGTTGCTTTAGTACGATTTTACGACATTATGAAAATGAAGTTATTAGGTTGCAAATTATGATGATCATTGATAGATTTGGAAGTTGGAATCATGTTGTGAATATGTATGTCAAAGATTAGAAGTTTTGAACGAGTAAGGACTTTGGCTGAAAGTTTGTATATTATGTATATCGTGTGTATAATTTGAGGAAACGATATGAAATGCTTCTAAACTATGTTGTGGTGATCTAGATTGATAATGAATGTGAAATCATTGATATTAGTTTGAAAGTTAAGTTAAAGTGAAGGTTATGATATTGTATTGAAAAGATGGCTAAATAAGTTATATTGCGTTTATAGTGATTGTTGTTGTTGTTGATGTTGTTGTTTGGGTTGTTGTTGATGATTTTGAGCCGAGTTGAATTCTCGGGGGTGCTATATGTATAGGGGAAGTGCTGCCGAAATTTCGGTAGACAAATACGAGTTGAATTGAATTCGTAGCATCTATACTTTACACTTGGTAAATGTGACCATTTGCAGATTTTCGACGAAACGGGGAGTGAGCTTGGATAGGCTTAAAAAGCTCAAAAGGTATGTAAAGCTACCCGATCCTTCTTTTGGCATGCCTAAGCGTATTAGAATCGGATTCGGGCCTCGAAAGACTTTCTGCCCCTCGGAATCCGCAAGTGAAAATATCACTTTTTCTTTCAGTAAGATTGAACTCTTTTGGTGTGCTTTCTTGGAAATTATGCAAACTTTCTCTAAACCACTTGGGAAGCTATAGAACGTTCGTAGAACCTTTGTAGGTGACCCCATAATCTTAAAATATGTAATTTGAGCCCACCGCCTTGCTTGTCCCGAGGTGGGCCCACTATTCCCGGTTTTACCCTTATTGTACTTAAGGCCTGTTTTCGAACGATTTTTGAAAGGAATGTTCTGAATGCTCTTTTAACTACTAAACATAAACTATTTTAAATATTTCCTTAAGTCTTATAAATTGTTTTGGCACTTGGAACGACTTCAGAAAGGTTATGCTTCTGTAGTTCGTTATGACATCTGAAACCCACTTATTACGATCCCGTCTGACTTCGTTGAATTGGTTTGTCATTGATATGCCTCATCGAGTCTCTGAAAATATTTATGATATTTTAACTGCATTTAGTTTCTCACTACTCTATTCGTGGATGCCCCAATGTTTCCCACACTGAGCCCGGGCCAGGATATGTTGTCAAGCGTGATCCTTTGCATTGTTCGCCGTGCCTCGATGTGAGGGGCAGGTATACGCGTACATGGGTTTGTGGAGTATGCTGTGCCATGTACGCTTATTCTGATATGATTTGCTATGGCCATCTGATATGATATATTATTTGACGGGGTTATGCCCCCATTCGGATTCTTCTGTGTTGTAGCACCAGCGTCGGGAGGGTGGCCACGCTCTGTCTGCCGAGTCCCTTGGAAGGGGCCGGATTTTATTTGACATATGTTTCGGTACACACTCTGCATGTTTTGAAAATATGTATTTGATACTTTGGATTTTCTGCTCACTTTCTATACGTTCTGTACCAGTTATGATTTTGTTTATGTAATTCAGGCTTTACATATTCAGTACATATTTCGTACTGACCCCCTTTCTTCGGGGGCTGCGTTTTCATGCCGCGCAGGTACCGACGACAGGTTTGCTGATCCGTCCGTCTAGGATATCTTTTCTGCCATTTGGAGCGTTTTTTTATTCAGAGCCATCTTTTGGTACAGTCTGCCACTTCTATATATGTATATTCTCGTTCATGGGTACGGCGGGGCCCTGTCCCATCATATGATTCTGTCGGTCTGTTTAGAGGTCTGTAGATATGTTTGTGGGTTGGGGTCTTTCTGTACAAATGTGTGTATATGTTGTGTTTGGGCGATCCCATTCGCCGCGGCGGCCGGTCCGCATATATTTAAATGTTGCTCTGTTGGCCCTGTGTGGCCTTTGTTGGTCTTTTCTGCGTGCAGGGTATTTGGGATAGTCCGTAAAACAAAGGAGACTCTGCCGAAATTTTTCTGGAAATTAGCTAAATTTGAGATAAAGCCTTGTCGGCTTCTGCTATATACTGGAATGCGTTTGAGTGCCCATATCGGGCACTAGTCACGGCCTACGGGGTTGGGTCGTGACAAAAGTGGTATGAGAGCGGTTCGTCCTCGGAATGTCTACAGACCGTGTCTAGTAGAGTCTTGTTTATCGGTGTGTTGTGCACCACACCTATAAACAGGAGGCTACAGGGCATTTAGGATACTACCCTTCTTTCTGTCTTAGATCGTGCGATAGAGCTGTGTTATCAGGATGATTCCTCCCTAACGAATTGTTACATTTGCAGTTATGCCTCCAAAAAAGGCGGCAGCGGCCCAAAAGGCCAAGGCAGCAGCTGTGGGAGAGACTAGTCGGGCCCAGAGGGTTACCAGGGCCCATGCACATATTGCTCCTGATATTTTGCACCCGGCAGAGGGCTCTTCCACACCGCCACATGTAGAGGAGATTGGAGCAGCAGCAGCTGCAGGTCGAGGGGCGGCTCCACCGCCAGCTCCCAAGATTCCAGTACCTGAGCCTCCAGCTCCACGGCCAGGGACTGAGGATCAGACTATGAGAGAGGCAGTCCAGCTATTGACCAGACTTGTGGCAGGACAGGTTCAGGGGCACGGATTGGGAGGTGACCGAGCATATAGGCGTGACAGTTCGAGAACTCGTGAGTTCTTGACTTGTGGCCCTCCAGAGTTCTTCGGGATAAAGCCCGAGGAGGATCCTGAGGAGTTTATCAGGAAGATGTGGCGCACCTTACATTTGATTAATTCTTCCGCGACAGAGTCAGTCACATTGGCTTCGTACCGGTTGTATGATGTAGCGGCAAATTGGTACGAGTCATGGGAGTTATCCAGAGGCGACGGCGCTCCCCCAGCAGTTTGAGATGATTTTTCTCAGGCTTTTCTTAGCCATTTTCTGCCTCCGGAGTTATGGCGGGCCAAGGCTGACAGATTCTTATTGCTGAGATAGAGGGGCCGCAGTGTTCGAGAGAACAGTATGGAGTTCGACTCATTGGCCCGATATGCACCTGCTATGGTAGCTACTATGGCTGACAGGATGCACAGGTATATTATGGGGTTGGACCGGTATTTTGTCGACAGTTGTTTGGTATTGGCCGCTCAGCCCGATATGGATATTGCCTGTATTCAGGCGCACGCCCAGGGCATGGAGGACCGGCACAGGGGTCATCAGCCCGATAGGAGTCAGGATCGGAGACAGCCCAAGAGGGCCAGATCGTCCGGGTATTCTGGAGCGTTTCGGGGCAGACAGCCTCAGCAGCCGCAGCAGCCTAGCAGATATCCATCCCAGCCGGCACAGAGCGCACCTCCACAGCCTACAGGTCACAGATTTGATAGCCCGGGTTATTTAGGAGCAGGTCAGAGCTCCAGGGCTTCAGGTTCGCGGACGGATAGGGGTTCTGGTCAGACGAGGCCACCTAGGCCTCAGTGTTCTTATTGTGGCAGATACCATCCTGGGGAGTGCTACAGAGCCACCGGTGCATGTTTTTCTTGTGGCCGTCAGGGCCATTCTGTGAGAGATTGCCCGTATAAGGGTAGTTCGGGTGGTACAGCGCAGCAAACCGGATCAGCCGTCGGGTCATCATCTTCATCAGTGGCTATGCGCCCTACAGGGCTGGGTACATCAGCACCGGCGGGTCGCGGCAGAGGTCGTGGTGGAGCTTCTGGTACTAGCGGTCCTTCAAACCGCATTTATGCTTTGGCCAGCTGCCAGGACCAGGAGGCATCGCCTAATGTCGTTACAGGTACATTATTGGTCTTCTCCCGGTCTGTGTATGCATTTATTGATCCAGGTTCAACTTTGTCGTATATTTCGCCTCTTGTTGCTAGTAAAATTGGTATAACGTCCTAGCCTATAGAGCCATTTGAGATAGCTACACCGATCGGGGACTTTATTGTAGCGAAACAGGTATATAAAGACTGTTCTGTAATTATATGCGGCCGAGATACTAAGGCAGATCTGGTGGAGTTAGATATGATCGAGTTCGATGTTATTATGGGTATGGACTGGCTGGCTTCCTGTTATGCCAATGTTGACTGCCAAAATAAGGTAGTTCGTTTCCAGTTTCCTGGGGAGCCAGTTATAGAATGGGCCGGTAATACTGCATCGCCGAAAGGTAAGTTTATTTCATACCTTAAGGCGAGGAAGATGATCAGAAAGGGGTATATTTATCATCTGGTTCGTGTGCAAGACTTGAAAGCAGAAACGCCGACTCTTCAGTCAGTTCCAGTGGGTAGTGAGTTCCCGGATGTATTCCCAGATGAGCTTCCAGGTCTTCCTCCAGAGCGGGAGATAGATTTTACTATTGATTTATTGCCGGATACTCAGCCTATATCTATTCCCCCGTATAGAATGGCACCTGCAAAACTAAAGGAATTGAAGGAGCAGCTGAAGGATCTATTAGAAAAGGGCTTTATCAGACCCAGTACTTCGCCTTGGGGAGCCCCGGTATTATTCGTGCGTAAGAAGGACGGGTCGTTGCGTATGTGTATTGATTACCGACAGTTGAATAAGGTAACCATAAAGAATAAATACCCCCTCCCCAGAATTGATGATTTGTTTGATCAGTTGCAGGGCGCCAAATATTTTTCGAAGATAGATCTTCGGTCAGGCTATCACCAGGTGCGGGTACAAGAGGCCGATATTCCTAAGACAGCATTCCGGACCCGATATGGGCATTATGAATTCAGAGTTATGTCTTTTGGGTTAACTAATGCTCCTGCGGTATTCATGGATCTGATGAACCGGGTATTCAGGCCATTCTTGGATATGTTCGTAATTGTATTTATCGATGATATTCTCGGTCCGAGGCAGAGCACGCATATCATTTGAGAGCGGTATTAGGGGTACTTCGGCATCAGAAATTATATGCAAAATTTTCTAAATGTGAATTCTGGCTGGCTTCAGTGGCATTCCTGGGGCATATTATTGCAGCTGATGGTGTCCGGGTGGATACACAGAAGATTGAGGCCGTGAAGAATTGGCCCAGACCCACGACGCCCACGGAGGTACGGAGTTTTCTGGGGTTAGCAGGCTATTACAGGTGATTTGTGGAAAGGTTTGCTTTGATTTCAGCGCCTTTGACAAGGCTAACTCAGAAGGGAGCTAAGTTCCAGTGGATCGATGCATGTGAACGAAGCTTCCAGTTGCTGAAAGAGAAGTTGAGTTCAGCTCCAGTTCTGACTCTTCCAGAGGGACCCGATGGATATGTTATTTATTGTGACGCTTCTGGCGTGGGATTGGGCTGTGTATTGATGCAGCACGGCAGAGTTATAGCTTATGCTTCTCGGCAATTGAAAAAGCATGAAAAGAATTATCCTACTCACGATCTGGAGCTTGCAGCGGTGATCCATGCCCTGAAGATATGGAGACATTATTTATATGGCGTTCATGTTGATATCTATACAGATCATAAGAGTCTCCAGTATATTTTCAAGCAGAAAGAGATTAATTTGCGGCAGCGGAGGTGGCTGGAGCTCCTGAAAGACTATGATGTGGATATTCTGTATCATCCGGGCAAGGCTAATGTTGTTGCAGATGCGCTTAGCCGGAAATCTATGGGCAGCTTGGCAGATTTACAGCCAGACAGGAGAGAGATAGTACGTGATATTCATCAGTTGACTAATCTTGGGGTTCGTCTCGCCGATTCTGGTGGTACGCGGATTTCTGTCCGAGGGGTTTCTGAATCATCTATTAATGCAGATATTAAGCAGCACCAGTATGAAGATCCTGTTTTAGCTCGGTACAGAGACACTGCCCAGGAAAAGGAGAAGACTCCATTTGAGTTTACTTCGGACGGGACCTTACTATACAGAGGCAGGTTGTGTGTACCTGATATTGCAGGGCTTCGGCAGCAGGTTATGGGCGAGGCACACTATGCTCGCTATTCTGTTCATCCTGGGTCTACGAAGATGTACCATGATCTCAGGTGCCTGTATTGGTGGGACGGTATGAAACGGGATATCGCAGAGTTCGTCGCCCAGTGCCCAAATTGTCAGCAGGTCAAAATCGAACACCAGAAACCGGGTGGACTGTTGCAAGAGATGGAAATTCCGACGTGGAAGTGGGAGATCATTAATATGGACTTCATTAGAGGTTTGCCTCGCACTCCACGGAAGTATGATTCCATCTGGGTTATTGTTGATAGGCTGACAAAATCAGCCCATTTTCTCCCCATCAGAACTACTTATTCCGCTGAGGATTATGCCAGGCTTTATATTAAAGAAATTGTACGACTTCATGGAGTTCCTATATATATTATCACTGACAGAGGTGCCCAGTTCACGGCAAACTTCTGGAGATCTTTCCAGGAAGGATTAGGGACTCAGGAGAGTCTGAGCACGGCTTGTCATCCTCAGAGTGACGGACAGGCCGAGCTCACTATCCAGACGCTTAAAGATATGTTGCGGGCCTGTGTTATTGATTTCAGAGGTAGCTGGGAGGATCACTTGCCATTGATTGAATTTGCGTATAATAACAGCTACCATTCCAGCATCCAGATGGCTCCGTACGAGGCTTTATATGGTAGGAAATGCAGGTCACCTATCGGCTGGTTTGATATTGGCGAGACAGAGTTAATTGGCCCAGATATGATCCAGCAGGCCGTTGATAAGGTGAAACTTATCCGAGAGCGACTGTTAGCAGCCCAGAGTCGACAGAAGTCATACGCCGATAAACGGCGTCGACCGTTGGAATTCCAGGTAGGCGATTGGGTATTCCTGAAGGTATCGCCTATGAAAGGCGTGATGCGGTTTGGCAGAAAGGGTAAGCTCAGTCCGCGTTATATTGGGCCTTATCAGATTGTTAGAAAAATCGGAAATGTCGCCTATGAGTTAGATCTACCATCAGATTTGGAAGCGGTACATCCGGTATTCCATGTATCTATGCTCCGCAAATGCATTGGTGATCCCTCCAGAATATTCCCTGCGGATGATATTCAGGTGACGGAGCAGTTATCTTATGAGGAGCAGCCCGTAGCTATCTTGCACCGCCAGGTAAGGAAGCTCCGGAACAAAGATGTAGCCTCTGTTAAGGTGCTGTGGCGGAACAACAATAGGGAAGAAATGACCTGGGAGGCCGAAGAGGAGATGAAGAAGAAATATCTTCATTTGTTCCCTATGCCCACAGGTAATCTCGAATCTTTGTTTAATTCCATTTCTATAACGAATGTGTTGTCTATAAACAGAAACTCCCCCGAAGTATTTTCAGACCCTATAAGATTAATTTAACATTCGAGGACGAATTTTCTAAAGGAGGGGAGGATGTTATATCCCGTGTTTTCGCACATTTGGAAAATTAGAAATAATCTTGACTTGTATGAAATAAAGTCATAATTGATTATATTTAGCACATGAGTTGTTTATGAAAGAATATTTTTGTGGAAGTGTGGAATAGGGCTAAGGGCAAAATTTGGAATTTCGGAAAATTAGTTTCGGGAATTACAAAATATGATATACAAGACAATTGGGCTCAAAATGAGAATTGAAATGAGGCCCAAAGAGAGATGGGGTGGCCGGCCAACTATGGCCCAAACCCATGGCCCAAAGTAATTTCCATGCGATAAATTAACTAAGGGGGACCATATTACACTTATTATATATCATCTTCATCCTTTAGAAGATTGAAGAAAGAACAAAAAACAAAAGAACAAGAGCAAACCAAAAGGGGGGTTTCGGCTTTGGCAAGGAAAAATTGGCTATCAAAAATATTGCTCCAAAAATTTTTCTTTTGTGGTTTTCCTACTAAATTGAGTACCCTTCTCAACTTGGTGTAGTTGGTTTGGAAGAAAGAGGCCTTGGTTCATCAATTTGATCAATTGTCCAAGTGAAGAATACTAGAGAAAAAGGTGAGGATTCATTCCTTTTTATTGTATTATGAAGTCTTGTTTGTGTTGTAATATGTAGAAATGTGTTGATTGTATGAAGAAATGGAAGTTTGCAAAGTGGGTGTGTGGTTTATACGTGTAGCCGTGTGCATGTGTATATTGTATAGCCATAATGTGTTGAATTCATGTTATATTCTAGTTGTGGTGGTAGTGAAATGCATGTCGGGAATGAAAGTTGAATGAATTGAGTTGAAGTTGATAAAAAAAGTATATGGCCGTGTGGTGTGGAGTGTGTGGAATGGAAATGGATTAAGTTTATTTAGTGTGTTAGTTGTGTTATTGTGATTCTTGCAATGTAAATGAAAGTAACATGATATGAGTTTGCTTTGAAATGAAATGTAGAAACTTATGTTGCTTTAGTACGATTTTACGACATTATGAAAATGAAGTTATTAGGTTGCAAATTATGATAATCATTGATAGATTTGGAAGTTGGAATCATGTTGTGAATATGTATGCCAAAGATTAGAAGTTTTGAACGAGTTAGGACTTTGGCGGAAAGTTTGTATATTATGTATATCGTGTGTATAATTTGAGGAAACGATATGAAATGCTTCTAAACTATGTTGTGGTGATCTAGATTGATAATGAATGTGAAATCATTGAGATTAGTTTGAAAGTTAAGGTTAAAGTGAAGGTTATGATATTGTATTGAAAAGATGGCTAAATAAGTTATATTGCGTTTATAGTGATTGTTGTTGTTGTTGATGTTGTTGTTTGGGTTGTTGTTGATGATTTTGAGCCGAGTTGAATTCTCGGGGGTGCTATATGTATAGGGGAAGTGCTGCCGAAATTTCGGTAGACAAATACGAGTTGAATTGAATTCGTAGCATCTATACCTTACAATTGGTAAATGTGACCATTTGCAGATTTTCGACGAAACGGGGAGTGAGCTTGGATAGGCTTAAAAAGCTCAAAAGGTATGTAAAGCTACCCGATCCTTCTTTTGGCATGCCTAAGCGTATTAGAATCGAATTCGGGCCTCGAAAGACTTTCTGCCCCTCGGAATCCGCAAGTGAAAATATCACTTTTTCTTTCAGTAAGATTGAACTCTTTTGGTGTGCTTTCTTGGAAATTATGCAAACTTTCTCTAAACCACTTGGGAAGCTATAGAACGTTCGTAGAACCTTTGTAGGTGACCCCATAAGCTTAAAATATGTAATTTGAGCCCACCGCCTTGCTTGTCCCGAGGTGGGTCCACTGTTCCCGGTTTTACCCTTATTGTACTTAAGGCCTGTTTTCGAACGGTTTTTGAAAGGAATGTTCTGAATGCTCTTTTAACTACTAAACATAAACTATTTTAAATATTTCCTTAAGTCTTATAAATTGTTTTGGCACTTGGAACGACTTCAGAAAGGTTATGCTTCTGTAGTTCGTTATGACATCTGAAACCCACTTATTACGATCCCGTCTGACTTCGTTGAATTGGTTTGTCATTGATATGCCTCATCGAGTCTCTGAAAATATTTATGATATTTTAACTGCATTTAGTTTCTCACTACTCTATTCGTGGATGCCCCAATGTTTCCCACACTGAGCCCGGGCCAGGATATGTTGTCAAGCGTGATCCTTTGCATTGTTAGCCGTGCCTCGATGTGAGGGGGCAGGTATACGCGTACATGGGTTTGTGGAGTATGCTGTGCCATGTACACTTGTTCTGATATGATTTGTTATTGCCATCTGATATGATATATTATGTGACGGGGTTATGCCCCCATTCTGATTCTTCTGTGTTGTGGCACCAGCGTCGGGAGGGTGGCCACGCTCTGTCTGCCGAGTCCCTTAGCAGGGGCCGGATTTGATATGACATATGTTTCGGTACACACTCTGCATGTTTTGAAAATATGTATTTGATACTTTGGATTTTCTACTCACTTTCTGTACGTTCTGTACCAGTTATGATTTTGTTTCTGTAATTCAGGCTTTACATATTCAGTACATATTTCGTACTGACACCCTTTCTTCGGGGGCTACGTTTTCATGCCGCGCAGGTACCGACGACAGGTTTGTTGATCCGTCCGTCTAGGATATCTTTTCTGCCATTTGGAGCGCTCTTTTATTCAGAGCCATCTTTTGGTACAGTCTGCCACTTCCATATATGTATATTCTCATTCATGGGTATGGCGGGGCCCTGTCCCGTCATATGATTCTGTCGGTCTGTTTAGAGGTCTGTAGATATGTTTGTGGATTGGGGTCTTTCTGTACAGATGTGTGTATATGTTGCGTTTGGGCGATCCCATTCGCCGCGGCGGCCGGTCCGCATATATTTAAATGTTGCTCTGTTGGCCCTGTGTGGCCTTTGTTGGTATTTTCTGCGTGCAGGGTATTTGGGATAGTCCGTAAAACAACGGAGACTCTGCCGAAATTTTTCTGGAAATTAGCTAAATTTGAAATAAAGCCTTGTCGGCTTCTGCTATATACTGGAATGCGTTTGAGCGCCCAGATCGGGCACTAGTCACGGCCTACGGGGTTGGATCGTGACAAGTTATGGATTTGGCATGGCATGAAGGATGATTGCGAGAAAGACGATTAGTAGTCCAAAGGATTAAAATGGGTTACATTCGAGGTTTAGTAAGAGCAAGGCCTATTGGGGGATTCAGGGAAAGTCGACAAATAAGTTCTGTTGTAGATTATTATGTAAGAATGGTGAGTGGAAATCCAAACAGGCTGATAACCGAGTATTTATAATTAATGGAGACGAAGGTGTGTTCCCTACCATCAGGAATCTAGAAATTCAGGATGAAAGGTAGCCATACACACAGGTGAAAGGTGAATATTGGGGATTGAAAAGGCGAAAACAGTTATTATGTAGTCGGAAGAGTAAGAGACCCTTTCTAATTCGGAGGGAGACGTGTTACGAGAACGTTTGGGAGTCTGTCAAGGCTTCAATATGCTTTAAATTAGGTGATAAAGGCCATGCAGTAAGGTGGATATGATTATACCAGCATTAACGCACTGAATTTCCTCAGAGTTTCAAGGTTAAGCGTGCTGGGGTGAGAGAAATATTAGGATGGGTGACCCCCTGGGAAGTGTACTAAAAGTCCTATAAATTCATACACGAGAGACAAATGAGAAGCTAGAGTAGCCTAAAGGAAGTTAGAGTATGCGGAGTGGTTAGAAACCTTTAAGAAGTCGCGTAGGACTAGGCGGACTAGACCAGTGAAGAAAAAGAAGGTGCATCACAGCTCTAGAATTTGGGTGAGTTTGAATAGTGTTTGGAAATATTTTGTAAGCGAGACGGTAGTAATTATATATATATACGTATGCATATGATATCCCATACATGGCTATGTCAGCGGGTATGTGTATCCCGGCAACCAACGTTGCGGTGGATGGAAGGCATCAATCGAACAGGGTAACGGAGTTCAATGGACAAAACAAAAGATATGGTACAGATGTTACAGGGTAAGCTGATGTTGTTTCCACTACAGGTTAAGATTGGAAAGTCCTAATACAACGATATTTGGAAAAGAAAGAAAGTGAGTAGATGGAAGGTAAGGAGATCAAAATGTCGGAAAGAGTGAAAGGTAAGAAACATGAGTGAGTGAAGCCCCCGAGAGAAACTACAGGCAAGGCACGAGACTATTTGGGTAAAATTCGAAGGTAGGCATGTGAAAGGGATAGAGTGTGGTAATATGAAACAAGAGAGGAACGTGTGGGGTTCGAGAACCGATTTCAATAAGTGAGGCTAAGAGAATGGTGACCACGACAAAGAAAGTGAAGTAAGAGAAAGAATGAATAAGCCCTGCGACGATGCTAGGAGATTTTCGGCCCTTGAAAGTTATATAGCTGCCCAATGTTCCCTAGAAATAGTAGTACGTTCTTATAGTCGATTAACTAATGTTGATGCGAATCCTCTTGAAGGTAGAAACGCGAGCATCGAAGGGGAACGATAAAGCGATAAAACCGCAAAACGAAAGAGGTATGTAAGGCTAGTCCCTTCTTTCTAAGGAATGACTCCTATGATATGAATTTTCTAAATTTTCCATAATCTTCCTAAATAAAGGAACTATGAGTCCATGACTGTAATGAGCTATATATGTATGAGATAAAGAAAAGAGATACAACGAGAAAGAAAATGATGATGATGAGTTAAGTATAAAGGGTCCTAGAGTAAAGTAAGATGTCCATGAAGCTAATGATTCTAGGTATGGTTCCATTGATGCTTTTCCTTGTATACACTCACCTTAACATGTTAGTTCCTTCAAGGTGAGATACGATGTGGATGATTCCTCCATACTATAATCGGGGGTTCACGACCTTATGTCACCCCGACATAGCCATAGTTGCCTTCAAGTCCTAATGTATGTTTTTAATGATAAATGTGTAATGATGTTAAGTGATGATATGTCTATGAGATAAGTAATAATGATGAGTTTACGATTAATTATATGACGATACGATTCTACCGCGCCTAGTTGGCCTGGCATGTCACCGCAAAGGCGGGCTGCATACGATTCCACCGTGCGTAAATGGCTGGGCATGTCACCGCTAAGGCGAGCTGCTATGTTTACACGGTGCCTAGAGGGTCGGGCATGATCACCACTAGTGGGCGGCATATGATGGTTACCCAGATGCGGGTTAACGATGATGATGATGATGATGTGATGATATATACGCTATGATGATACATGTACTATGATTATATAAATATTTGATGTATGTATGAAATGTATTCACCTATAAAACTCACGCAGGTTATATCTTCCTCCTATGTCTTATGATTCTTCTGTTGTGTTCATTTCATTCATGTCTTACATACTCAGTAAAATGTTTGTACTGACATCCATATATATATGTTTGTATTTTGGGCACAACGGGGTCTTGTCCCGTCCCTATGTTTAGTACTCTAGTATAGGCTCGTAGATGCGCATGTGTGGGTAGTATGGTCTCACGATGCTACTATTGTGTATATATTATTATTTATATAGCCGAAGGGCTTATGTATATAAATTTTATTATGTTTTCAAATGAAAAATGGTTTTCTTATGATTATGAGTATATGAATGGTAAAGAAGTGTATAATGACTATGATGAGTAAGCAAATGAGTTGTGCTCGGTGGTTAGCCCCGGGTACCCGTCATGGCCCCTAGTCGGGTTGTGACAGAACTGGTATCAGAGCAGTTCAGTCCTAGGATGTGTCTACGAGCCGTGTCTAGTAGAGTCTTATTTATGGTCTGTTGTGCGCCACACTAATAAACAGGAGGCTACAGGGAATTTAGGTAAAATGACCATCATTCATCTTAAGAGATCGGGCGATAGAGCGGTGTTATAAGATTTTCTCCTCCCTAACCGTGTGCTATGATTTCAGAAATGCCTCTAAAGGGAAAAGCTACAGCCACCCAGAAAGTCAAGACTCCAATAAAAAGGTGGGTATAAAGAGAGCCGCCAAGGAATGTAGAGGAGGGCGAGTCACATAATGAGGCTCTATCTAATACTTCTTCCACCCCGCCCAATGTTGAAGAACAAGGAGGAGCTTCAGCTCCAGTTCCTACACCGATTGCTTCGGGTCAACAAGTGACCGAGGCTATCCATCTATTGACACAGTTAGTTGCCGCCCAGGCACAGCGGCAGAATGCAGGTCCAAGTAATCGGGCAGCCAGTACCAGAGCCCGCCATTTCATGAGCTTAAATCCTCCGAAAATTTCGGGTCAAAGCCGGATGAAGACCCACAAAGTTTTATTGATGAGATGCTGAGAACATTGAAGATTATTCATGCCTCCGAAACTGAATATGTGGAGTTGGCATCTTATAGCCTCCGAGATGTGGCAGTGTTGTGGTACAATAATTGGCTAGCATCAAGAAAAGAAAATGTGCCTCCTCCCGTGTGGCAAGAATTTATAGATGCTTTTATCCGCCACTATTTGCCACCCGAGGTCCGCCGAGCTAAAGCGGCTAGATTTTTAAATTTGAAATAAGGAAATATGAGTGCCCGGGAGTATAGTCTTCAATTTAATTCATTGGCTAGATATGCCTCGACTATGGTGGCCGACATGGGAGATAGTGTGCATCGATTTGTGATTGGCCTAGGGCCACATTTGTTCAAGGATTGTTTGACGGCTTCGTTGCAAGAGGGGATGGATATTTCCCGAATTCAAGCTCATGCCCAGAATTTACAGGGATACCGACAACCGCAAAGGGGTGATCGCGATATTGATAGAAGGCAAAGTAAGAGGGCCAGATCTATGGGGGCAGGTAGTGATTATAGAGGGGGACAGCGGTAGACTAATTCTAGACATTCAGGCCAGTCGGTGACTAGTGCGCCTCCACGATTTGCAGATATGATATTTGATTGCTCCTTTCCTTCAGGACAGGGTTAGAGTTCGAGAGCTTCGGCTTCTCAATTTAGGGGTGATCATAGTTAGAGGAGACCACCAGTGCCGCGATGTAGCCAGTGCGGTAAATTACATTCAGGGCTATGTCGCAAGGGAATAGATAATTACTACGTTTGTGGACAGACTGGGCACTTGATGCGAGATTGTCCCTCGAGGTATAGTAGAGGTGGGGTTCAGCCCACAAGATCAGCGGCTGGTTCCTCTTCACTGCTCTCGGTAGGGCAGACTCCCCAGATTTCAGCAGGTCGAGGTAGAGGCAGAGGGGGAGCATCTACTTTAGGTGATACTCAGCCCCGTGCGTACGCTTTAGCCGGACGACAGGATCTTGAGTCCTCCCCGGATGTGGTTACAGGTACGTTATCAATATTTTCCCATGATGTGTATGCATTGATAGATCCAGGTTCTGCCCTATCTTACATTTGTTATATCTCGCATTTTGTACGTTCGGATAATTTAAGATAATCGCGGGAAGTTAAGGACGAGGTTATATTTTGATTTTGGTTTAGCACACAACTTGTGTATGAAAAATTTTGAAGTGGAAATATTAAGAAAGGTTAAGGGCAAAAAGGGAAATTCGCAATATGACTCATGGAAATATGGAGGAAGACTAAGGGCAAATTTGGAATTTTGAAAAAATTAAATTTTCATGAAGTGCAAAACAAAACAAAAAAAAATGGGCTTAGAATTAAAGGGGCCATTTGGGCCGTCCAATTGGAGTGGGCTTAGGCCCACCTAGAAGCTTAATGGACAAAATAAAAAGATGACTAAGTCATCTTATTCATCTTGATCCATAGAAATTTCATGAACCTTAGAGAAACAAAAAAAAAAAAAAAGAGAAGGAGAAAAACCCAAAGGCCATTCGGCCATACCAAGTCCAACAAGAACCTTGGAAAAAAATTCATCAAAAATTATTTTCTTCTAGCTAAACAATCCATTGAAGGGTCCTTAGCAAAGTGAAGTGGTCATTTGAGCAAGAAAAGCACATATTCTTACAAGTTACAAATCTTAGCCAAGTGAGAAATCAAGGAAAAAGGTAAGGTTTAATCCTTTTCTTATATGTTATGGATGATTATGTATGTTGTAGTATGTAAAAGTGGATGAAATTCATGGAAATATGGAAACATGTTGTGGTCGTGCATATATGTGTGTGTGTAGGAATAATGATTTAATTATTTTATCTAGTGTTTAGTTGTTGTTGTTGTGGATGCTATGTTGATAATGAAAGTTGGATGATTCTAGTGAAGTTGTGATGGTTGGAGAGTTTGTTTTAGGGGTTAATGTGATTTGAACATAGTCTTCTTGTATTTATGGAAGATAATGTTGTTAGTGTGTAAATTGTTGGGTTGTTGTGATTGAATTTGAAAGAAGGAATTAGGTTGTTATTGTTTTTATTGAAGTTGGAAGGTCTCGGGGGAAGTAGTATGTCGATTGGGTTGTTTGGAATGTAATGTGAATTGTTTGCAGTATTCTTGAATCGTGTTGGAATGATTTCGGATTAATACATGAATGTGGTATCATTGGTATTGGCTTGATTATATGTGATTGAATTGAATACAAATGAAGTGCCGATGAATTGTGTGGCAAGGATTGCCAATGTTAGAATGTATTTTGGATAAATTGTTAAAGTTATTAGTATGGTGATTGGTATTGTTGTTGATAATTTGGCCGAGTTGAATTCTCAGATTGTTGTTGATAAAATTGGCCGAGTTAGATTCTCGGGGATGGCGTATTTACAAGGGAAATGCTGCCGAAATTTCGGCAGATCATAAGTGAATTTATTTGACAAACTAAGGCAAGTGTATGACGACGAATCTAATAATTGTGTAAATTCTTTTGAATGTAGACTAGCAAGCTTGGATGAGTAAGCGTAGCTAATAGGACGTGGAGCAGGTACGTTAAGGCTCGTCCCTTTCTTTCAAGGCATGATTCCGATGTTATGATTTCATAATTGCTTCCATATTTCCTTGTTTTCAAAAGTTAGATGTTTATGATTCCAAGGCATGATTCTCTTCCCGATAACTCGTAAATGTTTTTTTTCAAAGTGCCCGTACTCTATCAAAACAGAGGTTTATGATTTTGTAAGTTTTTATGACCATAACTGTTATATCCCGTATTTTTGAACGTCAGATTATTAACTGAGGTGGGGCCCACACGTCAATATTTTTTTTGGGACACGTGACAAGTTATATGAATCGCATATGTAAAGTAAAACTCAACTTGTGAAAGGCCTTGGGGCCAAATCAAAGTGGAAGCCCTCCAAACGAATTTTTTAAGAAAACGTTTTCGGATGACCTGACTTGGAGGGGCAAAACCGGCATTATAAGTCTGGAATTGGGAAACCGCCCAGAAACAAAAGTTGTAGATAATTGAAATAGCTTTCCAACGGTAGGTCGTTGGCCTATAGGTGACATCGGGATAAGAAGATATGAACATTTTAAGGCGGAAAGGTCAAGCTGGGCAGTGAAATGGGCCCAACCCGATTCCAATCCGGGTCAGGCCCATTTCCTTGTTATTTAAGGGAGGTTTCAGCCTCCTCCTCCACATTTTCAGATCAGAAAAGATCCAGAAAATTCTATAGAGAGAGAGGGAGGAAAGACATAGAGAGATAAATAAAGTTTGATCAAAATCTGAGCCCCGAATCCCGAAGCCCATGAAGAGAAAAGTGTTCTACGGCGCGTTGCCTTCGATTTGAGCTAAAAATCAACTAAAAATAAGAGGGTGGACGTGGTAGCTGTGCACTTAAGGTATGATTAAGGCTCTTTTTCATTGCCAACAAGTTTATTTAAAGTTTCAACGGAATAGAACGGGAAAATAGCGATATAAATTCGTCCGTTGGCATTGAAATTGATTGTAGAAGATTATGTCATTTTAATAAGATTTTATGATATTATGGAAATGAAGTTGTTAAGATGTGAATTATGATTATGGTTGATGAAATTGGAAGGTGGAAATATGTTATGAATATGTATGTTGAAGATTTGAAGTTTTGGCTGGATTATGGTTTGGTGGAAAATTTGTATATTTTGTATATCATGTGAATATTGTATAGAAATGATAGGAAATACTTCCAAATCACATTGTAATGGCCTTGATTAATGATGAATATGGAAATGTTGATACTAGTTTGGGTTTGTGAAGTTGAAGTGGAAGTTGTTGGACCATGTGGAAAACAAGGCTAGTTATGCCATACTATGTGTTTTGTAATGCTTGTTGTTGTTAGTGATGTTGTTGTTGGGTTGCTGTGTTGATATAATAAGCCGAGCTAAGTCTCGGGGATGTCATATATATAGGGGAAATGCTGCCGAAATTTCGGTAGGCAATTATGTGATTAAGCTTAGATTCTCGAAAAGCTTGAAATTGACAATTGGTAAACATGACCATTTGTAGATTCTGGACAAAATTGGAATTGAAGCCAAGCGAGCGTAAGGTGCAATCGAGGTATGTAAAGTCTTCCCCTTTGTTCTTTGGCATGTCCTAGATGTACTAGGTCAAGATCGGAGCCTCGGGGGCGATTCTGCTCATAGAAACTCGAGAATGATTTTTGGTACTATTCATTCAATTCAATTGAATTTCAAAAGGCGCATTTTGCTAGAAAAGTGGTTAAACCTCCATAACTTGTACAAATGTAACCCGATCACTATGAAACCTTCCTGGATGACTCCGTAGAGTCTAATGGGCGTGATTCTTGTCCGCCGCCTCGACTTGGCCCGAGGTGGGCCCGCTATTCCCCGATGCCTCTCTTATTGTTCTATCTGTCTTATTCCCATACGATAAGTTGAGGAAACTTATGGCTATTGTTCCGACTACTAAACGGGAGTTATTTTAACGAACCTGAATTGATTTAATGTTCATGGAAACAATTACGGGGACAGAAACCCTGATATAAATTCTGTATGGCTTTAGCCATTGTACTCGTGTCCGGAGCTCGCAGGTAGCTCCTGGTTATTATGTTGTTTACTATACGATAGGTGCTATGACCACCTTTATGAGCTTTATAAAATATATTTTTTTTGACATCTAAAACGTTTTGAAAATATTACCCTGATATTTTGGATAAACTACTTACCTCCCGTACTTACTGATATACGATTTTGGTATACCTGAATCTTGTGTGATGTATGATCCTGGCGTGTGTGATTATGTTGGGAAAGTGATAATTTGGCATTCTGTATGGTTGTTTTCTGTTTTACCGAGTCCCGGGCCGGTTATGTGAATATGCGCATATGTAATATGGGCCGCTGGACCCTCGACCGCGGCGTGTCCGACATTCACAGCTGGACCCTTGACCGCGTCATGCCGGACGTGTGGCATTGACTGCTGGACCCTTGACCGCGTCTGCCGCACTTGTGATTGTGCCTGACATAGACCGCTGGACCCTTGACCGCGGTATGTCAAATGTGTGATTGTGACCGCTGGACCCTCGACCGCGGTATGTGTGATTGTAACCGCTGGACTTTTGGTCGCGGTATGTGTGATTATAACCGCTGGACCCTTGGCCGCGGTACGTGTGATAGTGACCGCTGGGTACTTGGCCGCGGTATGCGTGGTAGCGACCGCTGGACTTATGGCCGCGGAAATTGTGCGTTGATTCTTTTATATGTGTGAAACAAAAATGTTTTTTCAAAAGAAAGTAAAGCATTTTGACATTCTAACTGTCGTATTTGCCTGCTGGAACCTCTTGGGTATGACTTGTGCACTAGAGGCGACCCTGTGGCGACCTGGTTATTCGCGCACACCCCAGTGCACTGTCCATTGCGCCCCTCACTAAAGGGCCGAAACCTGAGGTAAATGTATACTACCTGTGCTTGTGTAAGTTTATGATTCTGCATGCATGGTTCTGCCTGTTACATTTCTGGACAGCGGATTCAGAGAATGATTCTGTTGGTGTTGCTTCTGCATGATTGAGTCGGACTATGCTTCAGTCGGCTATAGTTCTACACCCCTAGCTTCGGTTGCGGGTATGTGAGTCGCACTCTGTGCCCCGATCCGCACGATGATCCTGCCAGTTAGGCTTTGTACCTCTGTTTCATATCAAGATTCAGACGGCTACACCCCGTGCTTATGATATATATCGTGGTCCTGGCCACACACTCTGTATTTCCGTTTCGGACTTGGATCCGATACTACCTGTTCTATTTCTATACTTCTGGCTCGGTTTTGCTTATATTGTTATATTTCCGCTTTACATACTCGGTACATTTCCGTACTGATCCCCTGTTCTTCGGGGGCTGCGTTTCATGCCGCGCAGGTACTCCCAGTTGAGTTGAGGACAGATGGAAGATGTTCCAGTGCAGATGGCAAGCTCCATTTGTTCCCGGAGTGCTGCCGAGTCAGATTCTGTATGTTATGCTTTTGGGATCTTATTAGAGACTTTGCAGACAGTTTCGTGGGTATTGGTTGTCGGTCTGTGTACGTAATGAATTTTGTATGATCACAAATTTGTTCGGCTTGAAAGCCACGAGAAAGAATATTTCTGAAAGAAAAGTTTTGCTATGTACTTTATTATTTGTTTTAAAAAAAAAAAAAGTTGACGTGATTTTATGTGCAGCGAGAGTCTGAGGGTTCGCTCGGCCCTATGTAAGGGTCGGGTGCCCATCACACCCCAGCGAGGTCGGGGTGTGACAATAACGATGGATATGTTTCACGATGACAATGATGATGTAAAAGATGAGAATATTTCTATGATGTCTATGATAAGGATGATTTTTCAAAAATGACTTCTGAAATGTTCGCAATAGGTTCTGTACTTCAAACGCTCATAACTTCCCTATACTAAATCGGATTGACCTGAAACTTGTTTCTGAGCCTTTAGGTGTCGGTTTATGTATGTTGTTATTCGTTGCTCGTCTCATGTTATAATAATTGTTCCTTCAAGGTGAGACAAAGCAGCCACGGTTATTCCATAATGTAATCGGAGGTTACCGACCTTACGTCACTCCGATGGATACATGACTTTCTTTGGGCTCTCTTGCATGCTACTTATATGATATATGTATATGGGGGATATGGGGAAAAGGGCCATATGTTGCGCTGTAGACGCATTTCCACCTGGTCAGTTGGCGTAATTTATCATCCCGGACGCGGGATGCCCGGATGCGGGACATATGTGGGGGAGCCGACGTTGCTCGGCGCTATGACATGTTCTATTTTCTATGTATATGAAAAAGAAATATTTTCAAAGGAAAGATAAGCATGCATGGCATCCGTCCAAAAAGGCACTCATATGTACAGGTTACTCCTTATCTCACTAAATGCTCTATGATCCCATGATACTATTATTCATACTTTATGTTCCTTATTATGCTACTTTTCATACCTTACATACTCGGTACATTACTCGTACTAACGTCCCTTCTTGTGGACGCTACGTTTCATGCCACGCAGGTAAGTAGGTAGACTGGTTCGATTCCTAGGAGCTCCATCAGCGGTACATTGAGAGTGCTCCAGTCGTTCCGGAGCTTCAGTTCATTGGTACTACTTTTGTGTACATATTCGGGCACGGCAGAACCCGGCCCCCCTTGTGATTATATGTATCTTGTTTAGAGGCTCGTAGACAGATATGTACAGTCAGATGTTTCACAACCTTGTTTGTCCTTGTCGCTGTATAATATGTTAGTAAAGTTTATTGCCACTAGTTTACGAGTATGCTATTAATGATGGTGTTGGGTAAAGAAATGACGGTATCGTTCCTACGACCCACTCAGTAATAAGAATATGATATGAAATAAGAGGTACTTGGTATAGTAGTATCGGGTACCCGTCGCGGCTCTTAGTTGGGTCGTGACAAAAGTGGTATTAGAGCAGTTCGTCCTAGGGGTTGTCCACGAGCCGTGTCCAGTAGAGTCTTGTTTATGGGTGTGAAGCGCGCCACACTTATAAACAGAGGGCTGCAGGACATTTAGGAAATCTGGCCTTCTTTGTACTCTAGATCGTGCGATAGAGCTATGTTACCAGGTTTCTATGCTCTTTTTTTAATCCTCTGTTATGGTTTCAGTAATGCCGGTGAAGAGGAAAGCTACGATGGCCCAGAAGGGCAAGACGGTGGCTGGAAGAAGAGTTGAACAGGAACCACCGGCGGAAGTAGAAGAATGCGAGTCTTATAACGAGGCTCCTCCCCAGATTTCTCCTACCTCCCCTGTGTCAGCAGAGCAGGAAGGAGTTCCAGCTCCGGCCCCAGTACCTCCAGTTCCCCCGCCAGCAGCTTCGGGCCAGCAGATAACAGAGGCTATTCAATTGCTGACCCAGTTAGTTGCCGCACAAGCTCAGCGACAAGGTGCGGGCTAAGGAGATAAGGCGGTGAGTGCGACAGCCCCTGATTTTATCACCCTGAATCCTCCGGAGTTTTTTGGATCGAAACCAGAGGAAGACCCGCAAGGTTTCATAGATGATATGCTGAGGACACAGAGGATAATACATGCTTCGGCTACAGAGTCAGTAGAGTTGGCTTCATATAGATTGCGGGATGTAGCGGTACAGTGGTATAACAGTTGGATATCTTCAAGGGGACCAAATGCACCTCCCCCGGTTTGGCAAGAGTTCACCGAAGCATTCCTGCTACACTACTTACCACCAGAGGTTCGACGGGCTCGAGCCGATATGTTTTTGAATCTCAAACAGGGAAATATGAGCGCCCGGGAATATAGTCCCCGGTTTAACTCTTTAGCCAGGTATGCCCCAGCCATGGTGGCCGATATGGGAGATCGTGTACATCGGTTCGTGAGTGGGCTGGGGCCACATTTGGTTAAGGATTGCTTGACGGCTTCACTCCAGGAGGGAATGACTATTGCTCGTATCCAGGCCCACGCCCAAAACCTGGAGGAACAACATCAGCTACAGAGAGGTGAACGTTATTCTGATAGGGGTTCCAGAAAAAGGGCCAACTCTTCCGAAACTAGAAGTGAGTATGGAGGGGGACTGGCACAGCAACATTCCAGGTATTCATGCCAACCAGCGGCCAGCGCACTTCCTCGATTCGCGAGTAGAAGATTTGACCGTCCTACCTATTCAGGATCTACCACTAGTTAAGGCTGGAAAGTCCTAATACAGTAATATTCGGGAACAGAAAGAAAGTGAGTGCGTAGAGAGTAAGGAGCTTCGAAGTGTCAGAAATATCAAAGAAAGGACCAGGATAATGAGCAGTTGATCAGAAAACCCACGATGTGTAATGAGAGGTTCATGTGAAGATCGAGAAGTTCGACTATAAAGAAAACAGGATGAAAGATAAAGAACAGGCAGGAAGGAAATGACGTAGAAGTAAGTCGACAACGGGTGTAATATGAAGCAGATATAGGGAGAACATACGGAAGATACCTGGAGAGGTCAACAAATATAAAAAGGACAACTGAGACAGCACCACATGGGGCTTGGTATAGCAAGAAGTGCAAGTTACCTATCGGGTGGTTCGATGTTGGCGGAACTAAGTTGATCATCCCACGGCCTACGGGCAACCAAAGCTTCTAAAAAGGATATGTTAAGTGGTCGTATGTGACAACTATAAAGGAGACCTCCCCCGACGCATTATAATACACCATAAGGCCGGCTCAACATTCGAGGACGAATGTTCTAAAGAGGGGGAGGATCTTATATCCCGCATTTTGTACGTTCGGATAATTTAAGATAATCACAGGAAGTTAAGGACGAGGTTATATTTTTATTTTGGTTTAGCACACAAGTTGTGTATGAAAAATTTTGAAGTGGAAATATTAAGAAAGGTTAAGGGCAAAAAGGGAAATTCGCAATATGACTCATGGAAATATGGAGGAAGACTAAGGGCAAATTTGGAATATGGAAAAAATTAAATTTTCATGAAGTGCAAAACAAAACAAAACAAAAAATGGGCTAAGAATTAAAGGGGCCATTTGGGTCGTCCAATTGGAGTGGGCTTAGGCCCACCTAGAAGCTTAATGGACAAAATAAAAAGATGACTAAGTCATCTTATTCATCTTGATCCATAGAAATTTCAAGAACCTTAGAGAAACAAAAAAAAAAAAAGAGAAGGAGAAAAACCCAAAGGCCATTCGGCCATACCAAGTCCAACAAGAACCTTGGAAAAAAATTCATCAAAAATTATTTTCTTCTAGCTAAACAATCCATTGAAGGGTCCTTAGCAAAGTGAAGTGGTCATTGGAGCAAGAAAAGCACTTATTCTTGCAAGTTACAAATCTTAGCCAAGTGAGAAATCAAGGAAAAAGGTAAGGTTTAATCCTTTTCTTATATGTTATGGATGATTATGTATGTAAAAGTGGATGAAATTCATGGAAATACGGAAACATGTTGTGGCCGTGCATATATGTGTGTGTGTAGGAATAATGATTTAATTATTTTATCTAGTGTTTGGTTGTTGTTGTTGTCGATGCTATGTTGATAATGAAAGTTGGATGATTCTAGTGAAGTTGTGATGGTTGGAGAGTTTGTTTTAGGGGTTAATGTGATTTGAAAATAGTCTTCTTGTATTTATGGAAGCTAATGTTGTTAGTGTGTAAATTGTTGGGTTGTTGTGATTGAATTTGAAAGAAGGAATTAGGTTGTTATTGTTTTTATTGAAGTTGGAAGGTCTCGGGGGAAGTAGTATGTCGATTGGGTTGTTTGGAATGTAATGTGAATTGTTTGAAGTATTCTTGAATCGTGTTGGAATGATTTCGGATTAATACATGAATGTGGTATCATTGGTATTGGCTTGATTATATGTGATTGAATTGAATACAAATGAAGTGCCGATGAATTGTGTGGCAAGGATTGCCAATGTTAGAATGTATTTTGGATAAATTGTTAAAGTTGTTAGTATGGTGATTGGTATTGTTGTTGATAATTTGGCCGAGTTGAATTCTCGGATTGTTGTTGATAAAATTGGCCGAGTTAGATTCTCGGGGATGGCGTATTTACAGGGGAAATGCTGCCGAAATTTCGGCAGATCATAAGTGAATTTATTTGACAAACTAAGGCAAGTGTATGACGACGAATCTAATAATTGTGTAAATTCTTTTGAATGTAGACTAGCAAGCTTGGATAAGTAAGCGTAGCTAATAGGACGTGGAGCAGGTATGTTAAGGCTCGTCCCTTTCTTTCAAGGCATGATTCCGATGTTATGATTTCATAATTGCTTCCATATTTCCTTGTTTTCAAAAGTTAGATGTTTATGATTCTAAGGCATGATTCTCTTTCCGATAACTCGTAAATGTGTTTTTTCAAAGTGCCCGTACTCTATCAAAACAGAGGTTTATGATTTTGTAAGTTTTTATGACCATAACGATGGATATGTTTCACGATGACAACGATGATGTCAAAGATGAGAATATTTCTATGATGACTATGATAAGGATGATTTTCCAAAAATGACTTCTGAAATGTTCGCAAAAGGTTTTGTACTTCAAACGCTCATAACTTCCTTATACTAAATCGGATTGACCTGAAACTTGTTTCTGAGCCTTCAGGTTTCGGTTTATGTATCCTGTTATTCGTTGCTCGTCTTATCTTATAATAATTGTTCCTTCATGGTGAGACAAAGCGGCCACGGTTATTCCATAATATAATCGGAGGTTACCGACCTTACGTCACTCCGATGGATACATGATTTTCTTTGGGCTCTCATGCATGTTGCTTATATGATATATGTATATGTATATGGGGGATATGGGGAAAAGGGCCATATGTTGCGCTATAGACGCATTTCCACCTAGTCAGTTGGCGTAATTTATCATCCCGGACGCGGGATGCCCGAACGCGGGACATATGTGGGGGAGCCGACGTTGCTCGGCGCTATGACATGTTCTATTTTTTATGTATATAAAAAAGAAATGTTTTCAAAGGAAAGATAAGCATGCATGGCATCCGTCCAAAAAGGCACTCATATGTACAGGTTACTCCCTATCTCACTATATGCTCTATGATTCCATGATACTATTATTCATACTTTATGTTCCTTATTATACTACTTTTCATGCCAAACATACTCGGTACATTACTCGTACTAACGTCCCTTCTTGTGGACGCTGCGTTTCATGCCACGCAGGTAAGCAGGTTGACTGGTTCGATTCCTAGGAGCTCCATCAGCGGTACATTGAGAGTGCTCCAATTGTTCCGGAGCTTCAGTTCATTCGTACTACTTTTGTGTACATATTCGGGCACGGCAGAACCCGGCCCCCCTTGTGATTATATGTATCTTGTTTCGAGGCTCGTAGACAGATATGTACAGTCAGATGTTTCACAACCTTGTTTGTCCTTGTCGCTGTATAATATGTTAGTAAAGTTTATTGCCACTAGTTTACGAGTATGCTATTAATGATAGTATTGGGTAAAGAAATGACGGTATCGTTCCTACGGCCCACTCAGTAATAAGAATAAGATACGAAATAAGAGGTACTCGGTACAGTAGTACCGGGTACCCATCGCAGCTCCTAGTTGGGTCGTGACAATATTACACCATATGTTGCTGGTCGTATTGGGGTGAAACCCGAGCCAATTAAACCTTTTGAGTTGTCTACTCCGGTTGATGATCCCGTGATAGCTAGACAAGTGTATAAAAATTGTGTACATGTGATATGCAATCGCCAGACCAAAGCTGATTTAATTGGGCTGGAAATGTTAGATTTCGATGTGATTATGGGTATGGATTGGTTGGCTTCATGTTATGCTAATGTTGATTGCCGAATGAAAATAGTTCGATTCCAATTTATGGAAGAGCCCGTGCTTGAATGGAAGGGTAATACAACATCTCCAAAAGGTAGGTTTATTTCCTACCTTAAGGCAAGAAAGATGACATCTAAGGGCTATATTTATCACTTAGTCCGAGTTCATGACACCGAAGCAATGTCGCCAACTTTCCATTCCGTTCTGTAGTGAATGATTTTCCGGATGTATTTCCAGAAGAACTTCCAAGTCTTCCTCCGGAAAGGGAGATCGATTTCGCTATTGATGTGTTGCCGGACACCAAGACTATTTCCATTCCTCCTTATCGAATGGCTCCGGCAGAATTGAAAGAGCTAAAGGCACAGCTGAAAGATTTACTTGAGAAGAGGTTTATTAGACCCAGTTCATCACCGTTGGGAGCACCAGTCTTGTTCGTGAGAAAGAAAAATGGTTCCCTTCGAATGTGTATCGACTATAGGCAGTTGAATAAGGTGACGATAAAGAAAAAATATCCTCTTCCAAGAATTGATGACTTATTTGATCAACTACAGGGTGCCAAGTGGTTTTCTAAAATAGACTTGAGGTCAGGTTATCATCAGTGAGAGTTAAAGAAGAAGATATTCCCAAAAGAGCTTTCAGAACGAGATATGGCCATTACGAATTCCGGGTGATGTCATTTGGGTTATCTAACGCTCCGACAGTGTTCATGAATTTTATGAATAATGTATTCAGGCCACTCTTGGATTTATTCGTGATAGTATTCATTGATGATTTTCTGGTATACTCTCGCACAGAATCAGAACATGCCGATCACTTACGTATTGTTCTTGGAATTCTTCAAACTCGAGAATTGTATGCAAAGTTTTCAAAGTGCGAGTTTTGGCTGAATTCTGTGACATTTCTGGGTCATGTTATTTCGGATTCGAGTTGATACTCAGAAAATTGAAGCTGTGAAGACTTGGCCAAGGCCTACGACGCCTACAGAAGTCCGTAGTTTTCTGGGATTGGCAGGGTATTATAGGAGGTTCGTAGAGGGATTTTCCTCTATTTTAACCCCATTGATGAAGCTAACCTAAAAGTCAGTTAAATTTCAACGGAATGATGCTTGTGAACGTAGCTTCCAAGAGTTGAAAGACAGATTAACCTCAGCTCTAGTCTTAACACTTCCGGAAGGGCCAGACGGTTATGTTGTGTACTGTGATGCTTCCGGCGTTGGGTTAGGATGTGTGTTAATGCAGCACGGTAGAGTCATTGCTTATGCTTCGAGACAGCTGCGGAAACATGAAAAAAACTATCCAACTCATGATCTCGAATTGGCTGCAGTCATTCATGCACTAAAAATATGGAGACATTACTTGTATGGTGTGCATGTCGATATCTATACAAATCACATGAGTCTTCAGTACATTTTCAAACAAAAGGAGTTGAATCTGCGGCAGAGGCGGTGGTTAGAGCTACTGAAGGATTATGATGTGAGCATTTTATACCACCCCGGAAAGGTAAATGTAGTAGCTGATGTGCTTAGCTGCCGATCAATGGGCAGCCTATGTGAAGTTCCCCTGTAAAAGAAAGAATTGATTCATGAGCTCCACCAACTAGCTAATCTTGGAGTACGTTTAATTGATTCAGGTGGTACAGGAATCAATATTAATGATCCCACAGTTTCGTCCCTGAATATGGAAGTGAAAGAGCGTCAGTATGAAGATCCTCTTTTGTGCCATTACAGAGACACATCTCATGAAAAAGAGAAGTCCCCATTCGAAATTTCTACGGATGGAATTCTTAGATACTGAGGCAGGCTATGTGTGCCGAATGTTGTAGAGTTGCGCCGTCGAATTCTAGAAGAAGCCCATTATTCTCGGTATTCTATTCACCCAGGTGCAACCAAGATGTATCATGATCTCAAGTTGATATATTAATGGGATGGCATGAAGAGAGACATAGCAGAATTGGTAGCTCGATGTCCAAATTGCCAGCAAGTGAAAATCGAACATCAAAAGCCAGCAGGATTATTGCAAGCAATGGAAATCCGTACATGGAAATGGGAAGTGATCAACATGGATTTTATTGTGGGGTTACCTCGTTCCCCAGGCAAGTATGATTCCATAGGGGTGATTATGGACAGATTGAAGAAAGCAACTCATTTTCTTCCAGTCAGAACCACATACTCAGCAGAAGATTATGCGAGGTTGTATCTCAAAGAGATTGTGCGACTCCATGGTATTCCATTATCCATTATTACAGATAGAGGAGCACAATTTACAGCCAAGTTCTGGAAATCCTTCCGAGAAGGTCAAGGTACTCAAGTGAAGTTTAGCACGACATTTCATCCGCAGACTGATAGACAAGCCGAACATACTATTCAGACCTTGGAGGATATGCTAAGTGCATGCGTTCTAGATTTTGGTGGTAGTTGGGATGATCACTTACCTCTGATTGAGTTCACATATAACAATAGCTATCATTCCAGTATCCAAATGGCTCCGTGTGAAGCTTTATATGGGAGGAAATACAGATCCCCAATTGGATGGTTTCAAACTGGAGAGGTATAGCTAATAGGCCCTGAGTTGGTTTAGCAAGCAGTAGAAAAAGTCAATGTGATCCGAGATCGATTGTTGACAGCCCAAAGTAGCCAAAAATATTATGCGGACAACTGCCGGCGAGACTTGGAATTTTAGGTCGATGATTGGGTATTTTTGAAGGTGTCGCCAATGAAAGGGGTGATGAGGTTTGGCAAGAAAGGGAAATTAAGTCCTCGATACATTGGACCTTATAAAATTATCTGCAAGGTTGGTCATGTAGCCTATGAATTAGACTTGCCTTCAGAGCTTGAATCAGTCCACCCGGTCTTCCATGTCTCAATGCTCCGCAAGTGTATTGGAGATCCAATGAGGATTGTTCCGATAGATGATGTTCAAGTGACGGAAAAGCTAGCCTATGAAGAAGTGCGCATTGCCATACTAGATAGGCAAGTACGAAGGCTTAGAAACAAAGAAGTGACCTCAGTTAACGTTTTATGGAGAAACAATAAACGAGAAGAAATGACATGGGAAGTGGAAAAAATTATGAGATCCAAGTACCCGCACTTATTCCAACCCCCAGAAGAGATCCACGATGAAACACCAAGATTAGGAGGTATGTATGCTTTCTTTTCATGCTTTTGGTTGTGTGTGGCCAATTTATATGGTTATTGTGTTGTGGCCCTGTGAGGCAATATTATTATGGGTTGTTGTGGCAGGATGGTAGTGCCATATTACAGGGAAAACTCTGGCGAAATTTTCGTAGAATCCCCGAGGACTTAACATTCGAGGACGAATGTTCTTATGGGGGGGAGAATGTTACACCTCGGAAAATTTTCCGTTGATGCACAGTGAATAGACTAACGAAGAGCACGAATTATACGGTATTTCGATAAGTAAAGAATGATATTTGATGACCCTAATTAAAATTTCAAAGACATTCGAGATAAGGGAAGAAAGTTTGCCAAGAGAAGGCAAGGCTTACGATAGGTATTGAAAAGGAATTACGAGTAGCAAGTTAACAAGGATTTAATAATGCTTTGGAGAAGAGTTATAACGTCCCTTAGATTGGTAATGAGGTGATAAACAAGTGCTAAGAAGGTTTCATAAGGATTGGAGGTGAAACGAGTCGACGAGAACGAGTTTCGGAGAGCTGGGCATTATACGGCTAAACATACTGGCCGTATAAAACATACGAACCATATGTCCAACCGTATGTCATGCCCAGAATAAGGTTCCTCACTAGACCAAACATACAGCCCGTATAAAATGCACGGACCGTATGTTGGCCCGTATGTTTCGGTTGGGACAGATTTTAAGTATTGATATAAAGACCCTTTCTCATTTATTTCATTTCATATTTCCAGTCTCGACACCTCAAGAATACTCTAGAACTCTCTCCATTATTCATCCACAAGAAACCAAGAGAAATCCATGATCAACTTCATCAAATCCACAAAATCAAGTGTAGAAAACCTATCAAAGTTCATCTAAGCCAATAAATCCCAAGGGAAGTGAGCTAGGGTGTTTGTGCAAGAAGAGAATTTCCACTCAAGGCTTATTCTTCCATTATCTAAGGTGAGTTTTATGATCATTCCTTGTTGTTTAAGGTGTTGGAAGTTAAAAACAATTGGATTGTAGAAAGGTATAGAAAATGGGTCATAAATGTGGGAATAGTGTCATTGTTGAGTAGTAGTTTGGGGTGAATTATGAATATTGGTAAGTTGTGATTATAAGTCCGCTATAAATGACATTTAGAACATGGAATAAGCATTATATGTGAGAAAATGCAATAATGAATTATGACCCTGATTATGGAGAAATTGGAGTGAAATGGCGAAATGCGGATAATGTAGATGAATGATGACTGTTGCCTATTATATTGTAACCGTTGTTATAGATGTTTGGAAGTTGGTATATGATATGGAGAAAGTAGTAGAAACAAAGGAAATGCTACCCAATTTTCCCTAGAAATAGTAACATGTTCTTATAGTCTATTAACTAATGTTGATGTGAATCCTCTTTAAGGTAGAAACGCGAGCATCGAAGGAGAACGATCAAGCGATAAAACCGCTAAACGAAAGAAGTATGTAAGGCTAGTCCCTTCTTTCTAAGGCATGACTCCTATGATATGAATTTTCTAAATTTTCTGAAATAAAGGAACTATGAGTCCATTACTGTAATGAGTTATATATGTATGAGATAAAGAAAAGAGATACAACGAGCAAGATAATGATGATGATGAGTTAAGTATAAAGGGTCATAGAGTAAAGTAAGATGTCCATGAAGCTAACGATTCTAGGTATGGTTCCATTGATGTTTTTCCTTGTATACAATCACCTTAACATGTTAGTTCCTTCAAGGTGAGATACGATGTGGATGATTACTCCATACTATAATCGGGGGTTCACGACCTTATGTCACCCCGACATAGCCATAGTTGCCTTCAAGTCCTAATGTATGTTTTTAATGATAAATGTATAATGACGTTAAGTCATGATATGTCTATGAGATAAGTAATAATGATGAGTTTATGATAAATTATATGACGATACGATTCCATCGCGCCTAGTTGGCCGGGCATGTCACCGCGAAGGTGGGATGCATACGATTCCACCGTGCGTAAATGGTCGGGCATGTCACCGCTAAGGCGGGCTGCTATGTTTACACCGTAGCTAGAGGGTCGGGCATGATCACCACTAGTGGGCGGAATATGATGGTTACCCGGACGGGGGTTAACGATGATGATGATGAAGCAATGATATATGCGCTATGATGATACATGTACTATGATGATATAAATATATGATGTATGTATGAAATGTATTCACCTATTAAACTCACGCAGGTTATATCTTCGTCCTATGTCTTATGATTCTTCTATTGTGTTCATTTCATTCATGTCTTACATACTCAGTACAATGTTCGTACTGATGTCCGTTTTCTTAGGACGTTGTGTTCATGCCCACAGGTAAACAGGGAGGTGATCCGGACTCGTAGAAGTCATCAGCAGACCTACATGAGCAGTCCATTATTCCGGAGGTGCTATTTGGTCGATTCTTTTGTGTGTGTGTGTGTGTATATATATATATATATATATATATATATATATATATATATATGTATTTTTGACACGACGGGGTCTTGTCCCGTCCCTATGTTTAGTACTCTAGTAGAGTCTCGTATATACGCATGTGTGGATAGTATGGTCTCACGATGCTACTATTGTGTATATATTATTATTTTGATAGCCGAAGGGCTTATGTATATAAAATTAATTATGTTTTCAAATGAAAAATGGTTGTCTTATGATTATGAGTATATGAATGGTAAAGAACTGTATAATGACTATGACGAGTAAGGAAATGAGTGGTGCTAGATGGTTAGCCCCGCGTACCTATCATAGCCCCTAGTCGGGTCATGACAGGCGGCCCATGAGAAAATGAAAGAAGCAGAAACTCTCCTAGATTATGTTGAGAAACTAACTAAGCAACACCCTGCTAATCGGGTAAAACAGGGAAAGACACGTGAAGCACCACTTGGGAGTTATGTCCCGCTCAGTCAACAAGAAGGGCTTGATCCCATACCTTATGGAAATGAAGAACTACTTATCCCCAATCTGAAGGTGTATGGAGACCCGCGCGAATCTCAGCTCGAGGAACCTCCGGTTTCATACACAATTGTTTTCAAGGGCACGAGATCACACAATTGGGGTGCGCCAGTAGAAATATCAAAACAAGAGCTCTTAGAGACTTTGGGGAGTTTTGGAGTGTCTGCGCAAAACCCAAATTTGTTGCCGCCGTGTGCTCCCTCTATGATTTATAGAAAGTGCCTCTACAATCAAAGTCAGTGGGGTCATACAGCCAATGAGTGTGGAGCACTGGAAAGGAAGTTGTTCTAATGGATTGACAAAGGTAGAATTATCCAACTATGGGGGCCCCACTCTTTCCTGACCCACGACCAAGGAAACAATCATCGAGAAAGGATATCAAGGGTTAGGTTCTGGTGGACCGACTTCTACAATTTCGAGCAGTCATATGCCAGAATTCACTACCTACTGTGTAGTGTGAAGAATATAAGAACAATGCCACAATACTATTAGGGTCGTCCAGGACCTCCAACAGAATGGGTTTGTGTGTATCATCACAGCCACCCTAGCCACGACATTGAGGAATATGTAGATTTCAAGCTTGAACTGGAACGCCTTGTGAATGAAGGCCATGTTTGGATTGTCACAGGAGGACAAGGATAGAAGATGATGGTGAAAAAGGCAATGAAGACTTGCTTAGTATTGTTGGGTAGAAAACATAAGTATCCCTTTACTGCTTTCAATAAGATAGAATATCCCTTTCCCTTTTTATGTAAGCGGAACCACGCCGACTTGATGTCCCGTTGGGGATATGTGAGAAGCCTACAGTCACGACCCAACTCCGTAGGCCGCGACTAGTGTCCGTACTGGAGACTCAAACGTACCCAATAACCCAAGTTAGCAAACGACAGAATATTTTCAAATATAGAAGTCGCTTGGTGTTAATAATAACCATAGATGAACCGACACCGTACATGGAAGCCGATGAGGCTGTCACTGATCATATCATACCCAAACATATTCAGAACCCACACAAGTATGTCTACAGACCTCTACAGATCATAACAAAATCATAAGACGGGACAGGGCCCCGTTATACCCCTGAATCACATACATATATATAATATAGCGGCAGACTGTACCAATATACAGGCTCTGAACAAAAGAGCGCTCCCAATATAGCAGAATAGATGTCCTAGGCAGGCGATCAGCAAATCTGTCTTTTGTACCTGCGCGGCATGAAAACGCAGCCCCCGAAGAAAGGGGGTCAGTACGAAATATGTACTGAGTATGTAAAGCACGGAACGTAGTAAACAAAGTCATAATCAAAGTAGAAGGTACAGAAAATGGACAAAATGTACATATTAGCAAAATGCTGATCATAAAGTATAAATAGTATTTGTTGAAACATATGTCGTGCCTGGTCCCAATACGGAACAAGATCATAACCGAAACAGAACTTACAGAGAAGTGAGTGTGACATCCGAAGTATCAAATGCATATTTTCAAAACATGAGTAGTGTGTTCAGAAACATATACCATATCATGTCCGGCCCCTGCCAAGGGCTCGGCGAAACAGAACGTGGCCACTCCCTGACGCTGGTGCTACCATACATAAGGAACAGAGTAGGGGATAACCCCGTAACATAACATATCATATCATATCAGATGGCCATATCAGATCATGTCATATCAGAATGTGTGTACATGGCACAGCATACTCCAAAACCCATGTACATATATACCTGCCCCCTCATATCGAGGCACGACGAACAATGCATTGGAATACGCTTGACAACATATCCTGGCCCGGGCTCAGTGTGGGAAACATTGGGGCATCCACGAATGGAGTAGTGAGAGACTAAATGCAACAAAAAATATCACAGATTTCCAGAGACTCAATGAGGCATATCGAAATGACAAATCAAATCAATGAAGTCGGACAGAGTCATAGTAGGTGTATGTCGTATGTCATAATGAGTTACGGAAGAATAATCCTTCTGGGGTGATTCTCATATTCCAAAATAGTTTACCAGACTCGAGGGAATCATTAAAACAATTTTCCTTAGTAATTAAAAGGATAGTCAAAACGTTTCATTTTATATTGTTCGAAAATAAGGCAATAGTACAATAAGAGAGCAAAGCGGGAATAGTGGAACTAAATGCAATACAAAATATCGTACCTTTACAGAGACTCAATATAGTACCCCGAATAAGCATCGTTAGTAGTTGGAAAAGTAGATAAGACGTTTCCTTAAAAATTGCTTGACATCAAGTTACAAAGGACCATAAGGGTAAAATCGGAAATAGTGGGCCCACCTCGGGACAACCAAAGCGGCGGGCTCAAATTACGTGTATTAAGCTTATGGGGTCACCTACAGAGGTCCTAGGGCATTCCATAACTTCCTAAGTGATTTGGAGAAATTTTGCATAATTTTTCATTAAAGCATACTAAAAGGGTTCAATTCTATTGAACGAAAATGTGACAATTTCAGACGCGGATTCCGATGAGCAGAATATGCTCCGAGGCGTGAATCCGATCCTAGTACATCTAGGACATGCCAAAAGAAGAATCGGGGTGGCTTTACATACCTTTTACGCACTTTACGCCTTTCCAAGTTCACTTCCCGTTTCGTCCAAAATCTGCAAATGGTCATATTTACCAAATATTAACCATAAGGCTTTAGGCTTAAATCTAAAGTTAACACTTTTCTACAGAAATTTGGGTAGCATCTCCCCTATACATATAGCATCCCCGAGAATTCAACTCGGCCAAAACAATCAACAACAACCCATCAACAACACCACCAACAACAACAATCACTATAAAACACTCAAAATGGCACAACTAGTTCCCTTTCCAACATAGTGCAATATCTTCCATTTCAACTTCAAATTTCCAAACCAAGCTCGATGGTTTCACATTCATCATTAATCTAGATCATCACAATATAATTTGGAAGCATTTCATATCATTTCCACAAAATATTCACAAGATATACAAAATATACAAACTTTCCACCAAAGTCATAATTCATCCAAAACTTCTAATCTTTAACATACTTATTCCTAACATGTTTCCGTCTTCCTATTACATCAACAATCATCATTATTTGCACCTTAACAACTTCATTTCCATAATTTCATAAAATCATACTAAAATGATACAAACTTCTACATTCCATTACAATGCAAACTTATATCATTTTACCTTCATTTACATTGCAAGGATCACCACAACACAACTAACATATTAAACAAAATTAATTCATTCCCATTCCAATTTCAATATACCACTCGGCCAATACATATAATTCCAACTTCAACCAAATTCAATCAACTTTCATTTCCAATATGAATTTCACCATAACCACAACTAGAATACAACATAAAATTAACTCATCTTTGACTACACAACCACACATGTACACGGCTACATTCATACATATATATATTCATGCAGCTTCCATATTTTCATGAATTTTAACCCTTTCTACTTCCCACAACATAAACCAAACCTTCATAACACATAAAAAGGAATTAAATCTTACCCTTTCTCTTCAACTTCTTCACTTGGCCAAAGTGCGGAAACAATGAAACGGATGACTTATCTTCCGAAACAATTATACTATGTTTTAGAGGACCCTTGAATTAGTGGAAATACTACAAGAAAATAATTTTTGGAACAAAATTTAAAGCACCTAATTTCCATGGTCTTTGCCGAAATGGCCCCTTTCTCTTGCTCTTCATCTTTTGTCTTCTCCTTTCTAATTTTTCTTGAAGCTTCAAAAGGATAAAGACCCCTTTTTAATATAATTGTCACATGACTAATCACATGACAATTTCATATTGTGGGTTTGGGCCAAGGCTTGGCCGGCCTCCCTTCAAACTTGGGCCTAAATTTTTTTCTTTTCATTTTTTTTTGGGCCAATTCGGTTGGTCCCGAGTTGGGCCTAGCCCACTGACCTTTCGACCTTAAAACGTCCATATCTCCTTGTACCAACGTCACCTAGGAACCCACGACCTATGGTTGGAAAGCTAATTCAATTATCTATAACTTCTATCTCTTGGTATTTTTCCAAATTCCAAACGTATAATACCGTTTTTGCCCCTCCAAGTCAGGTCACCTGGAAACGTTTTCTTAAAAATATTCGTTTGGAGGGCTTCCACTTTGATTTGGCCCAAGGGTCCTTCATGAGTTGTGTTTAACTTTACATATGTGATTCATATAGCTTGTCACATGTTCCAAAAAAAAAATCTTGATGTGTGGGCCCCACCTCTGCTTACAAATAATCCGACGTTCAAAAATACGGGATATAACAGCCTCCCCCCCTTTAGAACATTCGTCCTCGAATGTTAGATTAGTCTTATAGGGTCTGTAAGTACTTCGGGGGAGTTTCTTTTTATGGTCGGCTCATATGATACACATTCATTATTGAATATAACCAAGTAAGGATATTTCTTCTTCATTTCCTCTTCAGTTTCCCAGGTCATCTCTTCCCTGTTATCGTTCTGCCACAGCACCTTAACGGAAGCTACATCTTTATTCCGCAATCTCCTTACCTGGCAATCCAGAATGGCTACTGGCTGCTCTTCGTACGACAGTTCCTCCGTCACCCGAATATTATTTGATGGAAATATTCTGGGAGGACCACCGACACATTCGCGGAGCATAGATACATGAAATGCCGGATGTACCGCTTCCAAATCAGATGGTAAATCTAACTCGTAGGCGACATTCCCAATCTTTCAAATAATCTGATAGGGTCCGATATATTGCGGACTGAGCTTACTCTTTTTGCCAAATCGCATTACGCCTCTCATAGGCGATGCTTTCAAAAATACCCAATCCCCGACCTGGAACACTAAGGGTCGACGCCGTTTGTCTGCATACGATCTCTGTCGACTCTGGGCTGCTAATTGTCTTTCTCGGATGAGTTTCACCTTATCAACGGCCTGCTGGATCATATCGGGACCGATTAACTCTGTTTCGCCAATATCGAACCAGCCGATCGGTGACCTGCATTTTCTGCCATACAAAGCCTCGTATTAAGCTAGAATCGTAGCTGTCATTATAAGCAAACTCGATCAACGGCAGATGATCGTCCCGACTACCTCTGAATTCAATAATACAGGCCCGTAACATATCTTCTAGTGTCTGTATAGTGTACTCGGCCTGTCCGTCGCTCTGAAGATGGAATACTGTGCTCAGACTTACCTGAGCCCCTAATCCTTCCTGAAAACAAATCTCCAGAATTTAGTCATAAACTGAGTACCTCTGTCAGTGACAATAGATATAGGAACTCCGTGGAGTCTCACTATTCCTTTAATACATATAGTCTGGCATAATCCTCAGCTGAATAAGTGTTTCTGACAGGAAGAAAGTGGACTGATTTTTGTTAGCCTTTCCACAATAATCCATATGGAATCATACTTCCGTGGAGTGCGAGACAATCCTGTAATGGAATCCATATTAATTATCTCCCACTTCCAAATCAGAATTTCCATTCCCTGGAATAGTCCATCAGGCTTCTGGTGTTCAATTTTTAATCTGCTGGCAATTCGGGCACTGGGCAACGGCCTTGCGATGTCGGGCACACATAATCTGCCTCGGTATAACAATACTCATCCGGTACAACTTCGAGCTGAATCTCTTCCTTATCAAAGGTCGTCTCCCTACCATACCAGAATAGACTCCTCAAACTGACGCTGTTTTACCTCTTCCATAATCGATGATTCTGCAGCTTCTCGGACAAAAATTTCAATATCTTCTGAACCGACCAAACGGACTCCAAGACTAGCTGACTGATGAGTTTTACAGACCAATTCTTTGTTTCTGACTGTACGCCGGTCAAGCCGTCCATAGATCCACGACTAAGTGCGTCTGCCACAACGTTAGCTTTTCTAGGGTGGCACAAAATATTAACATCATAATCTTTCAATAATTCGAACCATCTTCTCTGCCGCGAATTCAACTCCTATGGCTTAGAATATACTGGAGGCTCTTATGGTCCGTATAAATATAAATGTGGACTCCATGTAAGTGATGCCGCCATATCTTTAAAACATGAATCTCTGTGGCTAATTCCAGATCATGAGCGAAATAATTTCCCTCGTGCGGTCTGAGCTGCCGGGGAAACATAGGCTATAATCCGACCATTCTCAGAGAACTACGTATTTCAGTCGATGTCGAAGGCCTAGGTCAATTATTTATCGCTTCAATCTTCTATGTGCCAATTGTTTCTACTTATACTTACTTTACTTTACTTTCATTCACTCCCCCTCTTTGGGGTTATACTTATACCATATCCATATCTTTTCTTTCTAACCTACAACTTGATTTTCTCTGTACGAGACCTTAACAGAATCACAATTATATAGTACACAATCTTATCCGATAGCTGGCACTCAAGTAATTTAATTAACGCAGCAGTTTATCCTTTAGTAACCACGTTCTTCCTCCATACCCATTCCTTATCTGTCGTTCTATTTTCTCGATAATCGAATTATTCGATATGCACATGATTCATCATTTCATGCCTTAAGTTTTCCTTCGCCCTGTACTATTCCATTTTTGTTTGCTTTCGCAATTGACTTCGTACTTTGCCCGTCGACTCTTTCAGAGGCTCCGCTTAATTACGTTTCTTACGGTTCATTTTTTTTTTTTGACATTTGATTTCCTTACCTTCCACTCAATTATTCTCTTTTCTTTCCAAACATCGTTGTATTAGAATCTTCCAATCTCAACCAGTAGCAAAATCAATATCAGTCTACTTCATAACATCTATACCATACCTTTCCCCTTTTCTCGTAAATTCTGTCCAGTCAATGTTTTCCCTATATTACAACACTAGCTATTAGGGTTAACCAATCAATCGACATAGTCATAAATGGGGGCCGTACACATACGTATATATATATCACTACCATTTCCTTTTACAATACATCTTCAATCACTTGTTCAAATTTACTCTAGTTCCTGAGTTATGCTGCTTTTTCTTCCTTTTTGGCAATCTAATCCGTCTCAGCTCGTGTGACCCCTATAAAGTTTCTAACCATTCCACATATCCTAATTCCCTTTAGGTTTCCCCGAATTTCCTATTCGTCTCTTATACCTATGTTTGCAAAAATTTTTGCACATTTCCCAGGGGTCACCCATCCCAGAATTGCTCTGGCCCTGGCACGCTTAACCTTACAACTTTAATGAATTTAGACACGTTAAGGCCGGTATAATTACACCAATTGCCCCGTACGTCTTTTGTCACGTAATTTAAGACAAGTCGGGGTATTGACAGCTTTTCAGAACGTTCTCGTAGCGGGTCCCACCCCGACCTAGCGAGAATTCTTTTATTTTTCTGACTATATCGTCTTCAATACTTACCTCCATGTATATATATTATATATATATGAGTCGTGAGCGAACCACTCAATTCCCGACTGCTTGTCATACGTTTTGTATTCATCCAATTAGAGGAAACTTGCTCGTCGGACATTTTTGCCCTTCCGCATATTTTGCTCTTCACATGGGCTATGCTAAAACAAAATGGGGTTAGAACATATTTCTGGTCCCTCCAAATAAATTGTGAATTCGCTACTCGTATATGCTTTCTCGAGATAAAATTTTCCATATGAGGATAACGCTTCTTACGAATGACATGGAGGGTATCTCTTAAACTTTTAACCCAACATAAGAGATTTACCCTATCGGTATCGACTTTCAAGACATATTAAGAATTTATATCTTATTTTCCTGTTTATATTTCAGGAAAAATTTGGGCAGAGGTTCCTCTGTATTTCTTACTATCCCAAAACCTGTACACAGGAAATACCAACCATGCCTCAACACATATACGTATATACATATCATATCATATCGCATCATAGCCACACGAGGCTAACAATTTCAAATAAAAGTATCAGAATTCCGAGGCTTACCTCACATGCCCAACTCGAACTGCACCTGCTACACTTTCCATGTTTGTTTCTTTTTTTAATGTTCGACTTTATGTTTTAATCATACTTCAGGATACCTTACCCAACATACATCTCTCATACCATTGCTTACCGGAGTACTGTGTAGCTTCAATATCAGCAGGCGCTGTCTTACGTCGATACCGTTCACCAGCTGCAATTAAGGGTTAGTAAAGAAAGGAATTCATTTCCTACAGCTGGCTCTATCGCACGATCTAAGAATCAAAGAAAGGTAACACCTAAATGTCCTGTAGCCTCTTGTTTATAGATGTGGTGCACAACACACCGATAAACAGGACTCTACTAGACACGGTCTGTAGACACTCCGAGGACGAACCGCTCTGATACCACTTTTGTCACGACCCAACTCCGTAGGCTGCGACTAGTGTCCGTGCTGGACACTCAAACGTACCCAATAACCCAAGTTAGCAAACGACAGAATATTTTCAAATATAGAAGTCGCTTGGCGTTAATAATAACCATAGATGAACCGACACCGTACATGGAAGCCGATGAGGCTGTCACAGATCACATCATACCCAAACATATTCAGAACCCACACAAGTATGTCTACAGACCTCTACAGATCATAACAAAATCATAAGACGGGACAGGGCCCCGTCGTACCCCTGAATCACATACATATATATAATATAGCGGCAGACTGTACCAATATACAGGCTCTGAACAAAAGAGCGCTCCCAATATAGCAGAATAGATGTCCTAGGCAGGCGATCAGCAAATCTGTCTTCTGTACCTGCGCGGCATGAAAACGCAGCCCCCGAAGAAAGGGGGTCAGTACGAAATATGTACTGAGTATGTAAAGCACGGAACGTAGTAAACAAAGTCATAATCAAAGTAGAAGGTACAGGAAATGGACAAAATGTACATATTAGCAAAATGCTGATCATAAAGTATAAATAGTATTTGTTGAAACATATGTCGTACCTGGTCCCAATACGAAACAAGATCATAACCGAAACAGAACTTACAGAGAAGTGAGTGTGACATCCGAAGTATCAAATGCATATTTTCAAACATGAGTAGTGTGTTCAGAAACATATACCATATCATGTCCGGCCCCTGCCAAGGGCTCGGCGAAACAGAACGTGGCCACTCCCCGACGCTGGTGCCACCATACATAAGAAACAGAGTAGGGGATAACCCCGTAACATAACATATCATATCATATCAGATGGCCATATCAGATCATATCATATCAGAATGTGTGTACATGGCACAACATACTCCAAAACCCATGTACATATATACCTGCCCCCTCATATCGAGGCACGGCGAACAATGCATTGGAATACGCTTGACAACATATCCTGGCCCGGGCTCAGTGTGGGAAACATTGGGGCATCCACGAATGGAGTAGTGAGAGACTAAATGCAACAAAAAATATCACAGATTTCCAGAGACTCAATGAGGCATATCGAAATGACAAATCAAATCAATGAAGTCGGACAGAGTCATAGTAGGTGTATGTCGTATGTCATAATGAGTTACGGAAGAATAATCCTTCTGGGGTGATTCTCATATTCCAAAATAGTTTACCAGACTCGAGGGAATCATTAAAACAATTTTCCTTAGTAATTAAAAGGATAGTTAAAACGTTTCATTTTATATTGTTCGAAAATAAGGCAATAGTACAATAAGAGAGCAAAGCGGGAATAGTGGAACTAAATGCAATACAAAATATCGTACCTTTACAGAGACTCAATATAGTACCCCGAATAAGCATCGTTAGTAGTTGGAAAAGTAGATAAGACGTTTCCTTAAAAATTGCTTGACATCAAGTTACAAAGGACCATAAGGGTAAAATCGGAAATAGTGGGCCCACCTCGGGACAACCAAAGCGGCGGGCTCAAATTACGTGTATTAAGCTTATGGGGTCACCTACAGAGGTCCTAGGGCATTCCATAACTTCCTAAGTGATTTGGAGAAATTTTGCATAATTTTTCATTAAAGCATACTAAAAGGGTTCAATTCTATTGAACGAAAATGTGACAATTTCAGACGCGGATTCCGATGAGCAGAATATGCTCCGAGGCGTGAATCCGATCCTAGTACATCTAGGACATGCCAAAAGAAGAATCGGGGTGGCTTTACATACCTTTTACGCACTTTACGCCTTTCCAAGTTCACTTCCCGTTTCGTCCAAAATCTGCAAATGGTCATATTTACCAAATGTTAACCATAAGGCTTTAGGCTTAAATCTAAAGTTAACACTTTTCTACAGAAATTTGGGCAGCATCTCCCCTATACATATAGCATCCCCGAGAATTCAACTCGGCCAAAACAATCAACAACAACCCATCAACAACACCACCAACAACAACAATCACTATAAAACACTCAATATGGCACAACTAGTTCCCTTTCCAACATAGTGCAATATCTTCCATTTCAACTTCAAATTTCCAAACCAAGCTCGATGGTTTCACATTCATCATTAATCTAGATCATCACAATATACTTTGGAAGTATTTCATATCATTTCCACAAAATATTCACAAGATATACAAAATATACAAACTTTCCACCAAAGTCATAATTCATCCAAAATTTCTAATCTTTAACATACTTATTGCTAACATGTTTCCATCTTCCTATTACATCAACAATCATCATTATTTGCACCTTAACAACTTCATTTCCATAATGTCATAAAATCATACTAAAATGACACAAACTTCTACATTCCATTACAATGCAAACTTATATCATTTTACCTTCATTTACATTGCAAGGATCACCACAACACAACTAACATATTAAACAAAATTAATTCATTCCCATTCCAATTTCAATATACCACTCGGCCAATACATATAATTCCAACTTCAACCAAATTCAATCAACTTTCATTTCCAATATGAATTTCACCATAACCACAACTAGAATACAACATAAAATTAACTCATCTTTGACTACACAACCACACATGTACACGGCTACATTCATACATATATATATTCATGCAACTTCCATATTTTCATGAATTTTAACCCTTTCTACTTCCCACAACATAAACCAAACCTTCATAACACATAAAAAAGAATTAAATCTGACCCTTTCTCTTCAACTTCTTCACTTGGCCAAAGTGCGGAAACAATGAAACGGATGACTTATCTTCCGAAATAATTATACTATGTTGTAGAGGACCCTTGAATTAGTGGAAATACTACAAGAAAATAATTTTTGGAACAAAATTTAAAGCACCTAATTTCCATGGTCTTTGCCGAAATGGCCCCTTTCTCTTGCTCTTCAGCTTTTGTCTTCTCCTTTCTAATTTTTCTTGAAGCTTCAAAAGGATAAAGACCCCTTTTAAATATAATTGTCACATGACTAATCACATGACAATTTCATATTGTGGGTTTGGGCCAAGGCTTGGCCGGCCTCCCTTCAAACTTGGGCCTAAATTTTTTTCTTTTCATTTTTGTTTTGGGCCAATTCGGTTGGTCCCGAGTTGGGCCTAGCCCACTGACCTTTCGACCTTAAAACGTCCATATCTCCTTGTACCAACGCCACCTAGGAACCCACGACCTATGGTTGGAAAGCTAATTCAATTATCTATAACGTCTATCTCTTGGTATTTTTCCAAATTCCAAACTTATAATACCGTTTTTGCCCCTCCAAGTCAGGTCACCCGGAAACGTTTTCTTAAAAATATTCGTTTGGAGGGCTTCCACTTTGATTTGGCCCAAGGATCTTTCATGAGTTGTCTTTAACTTTACATATGTGATTCATATAGCTTGTCACATGTTCCAAAAAACAAACTCTTGATGTGTGGGCCCCACCTCAGCTTACAAATAATCCGACGTTCAAAAATACGGGATATAACACCTACATAAGGCCTGGTCAGCGTAGAAAGCTAAGTTTCGGGTAGTATGGGGGAAAACCTTTTCTGTGTATGCCAGAACTACGGATGGACCATATTTCTCTTTGACGGGATACATAGGCAGTCTATTTAAGACTCAGTCCTTTTATAATAAAAGTTAAAATCCCCCTTAGTACAGGATGGGTAGAAGCGAATCAAAGATGAAGACCACTTATCAAAAATCAATATTCCTAAGAACACAAAAAGACCAAAATACCCTTGGAATGTAAATTAATCAAGAGTTGAAATAAAACAAATGAATCTATGTGCTACAAACTGTAAACAACGTGATATCTTGTGTTTCATGTTTAAGTTTAACGCTAACTTGGGAGCTTTTGAGTTGTTTTCTCTTATAGAAAGGGATCGATTTGCTTGCACTAGTTACTTGATCAAAAGTTGATGTAGCGTCCTTAAGCCCTCAAGAAGAAAACATGTCTGAGACTCCGCCGCCAAATAACAACCAAAACAGAACTGCTTTAGTAGAGGGTACTCCAATAACTAACATAGCTGGAATGCTTTTAGAAGAGGGCGTTAACCTGCTAATGGGGCAATTGGCTGAAGCTAGAGAAGAAACAGCTCGCCTGAGGGCTGAAAAAGAAAATGCTACTAATACTGAAGCAAGAAGGCCTCCACCCATTTTCCGCGATCTTGAATTACCGATCCCTGACCATTTCCCACAAACTCAGACTTGGGCTACTTTTCAAACCCCACTACGCCGAAACACCACCCATGTGGGGGATTATTCCCACCAAAAACTAGCTTTCCAAACACCTGCTCACGCTACAACATCTCATAACACAAACACTTATCAAGCTTCTAGGGCAGCAGGAATTCCTACAATCCGCCTCACGCAACCAAATGCTACTTTTCAAGACCATGTCACCCATATTGATTCCTCGCCAAAACTGGAGAACATTGAAATGTTCTTTGAGGCAAGAATCGACAAGATCGAGAAGAGATGGGGAAGAAAATTGTTGATCTAGAACATGGCTCTAAAAAGCGGGGCTAAGATACTGTGATTTGTACATACATCCAGACATGGGATGTATGTACCGGAAGGTATCAAAATTCCCAAATTCGATCATTTTAATGGTTCGGGCAACCGCAGGTCCCACTTAAGAGCTTATTGCGACCAGTTGGTCGGAAATGGTGGGAATGAAGCTTTTCTCATGAGATTATTCAGCCGAAGTATGTCAGGAACAACCATGGAGTGGTTTATCTCACAAGACATCAGTCGGTGGAACACATGGGAAGAGATGAAAAGTTCATTCATGGAGAGATTCCGCTTCAATATGGAAAGCGTGGCCGATCGCTTCTCATTGGAAAAAATTCGTCAGAGATCAACTGAAACCTACAGAGAATATGCCAGTCGCTGGAGAGACGAGGCGGCATGTGTGCAATCACCTATGGCTGAAGGTGAGTTGGTAGCTGCATTTATACGTTATTAAGAAGTTGATTGTTTTCACAAAATGATAACTATGAATTGGAGCTCCTTTGCGGATTTAGTTACCGTTGAGGAAGACATCGAAGATAGCCTCAAGACCGGCAGGATTGTCAGTGTATTAAATAGATCAGGCGCGTCTGGCGCCATGAGTGGCAAAAAGAAGAAAGATGACGTAGCCTATGTTTCTAGAGCTATTAGTCCAAAAAGCCGAGGAGGAGACATAACCCACAAAAATCAAGACAACTACCAATTGCCTCCACCAACCTGCTATATAACCACTTCACCCCAATATAGCCCAATGTCAGTGTGCTACGCACAACCTGGCTACCAAGCTCCACAACCAAATTACCAAATATTAGCACCTAGCAACCAAGCTCCACGACCAAATTATCCAATACCAGCACCCAATAACAAAATTCCACAAAATCAGGCTTTCCAAAACCAGCCTTCACCAACAAACTATCCCCCAAAAGAAACCTATGAGAGTATTAATTCCTTTACCGGAATCAAGGGCTAGTTTGTTCGCCAAATTAACAGGCGTCAGTCGAATGAATGTTGTTCCACAAAATCATGATAATCCCAAAGATCGATTGTAAAGGCCCGATTTCAGTTGCTCCTATCATTCTAACCAAGTTGCATACCACCGAATATTTCATAAACATAAGGCACAAGCTACAAGATATGATTGACAATCATGAGCTTATCCTGGAACCAACACCTCCAAATGTGGACACAAATCCTCTCCTGAAGCATAGAGGAAATCAAATTGACATGATAGAAAGAGGTGATGACTGGGAAAAGAGCCCTGCGATCATTCATCTAGATATCGAAGGATTGGAATGCACCATCGCCTCTTTGTCCTTACAAGAGCGAAAAGAAGTTTTAGGCCCTTTGACAAGGAAATCTGAGATATCCTAGTCATCTGCTTTATCCAAGAAAGAGCCCTTCGTGGTAAAATATCCCTCAATAGTTGCTCAAATTCAAAACGAGCCGTTCGTGCTCAAAACATCAGGGCTAGTAGATAATACACCTTTTGTGATCAAATCACCGCACCTGACTATGGTCAATAAAGGAAAAGAGATAGTCGCTGTGGTTCAGGGTATGACCGGGTCTGGAAGATGTTATGCTCTAGAAGAGCCTGTACTCGAAGCATCACATCGTGAAAATCCTCAGAAAAGACCAATCACCGAAGGCGAAGCTGAAAACTTTTGGAGGCAGATACCGGTCAAGAATTTTTTGATTGTTGAGCACCTGCATAAAACTCCTACCAGGATATCAGTAATGTCATTATTACTCAGTTCGTCTCAACATCACATAGCCCTAATGAAAGCTTTGGATGAAGTCCAAGTGCCCGCCGGCGCTACAAGAGAAACATTAGGCGAGATTGTCGGGTATGTTGTGAAGGCGCATAGGCAATCATTTTTCGATGACGAATTATCAAGAGAGGGTAAGAACCACAACAAGGCCTTACACATGACAGGCAAATGCCGTGACAAGATTATCCCTCAAATGCTGATTGATGGAGGGGCTGGGTTAAATGTATGCCCCGTGACGACTCTGAAACAGCTCGGATATGATGTTGGCAAAATCTGTCAAAGTAAAACCATTGTAAAAGCTTATGATGGTGCAACCAACGACCTAATTGGAGAAATAGATCTACACATATAAATGGGTCCCACATAGTTCGTAGTGGAGTTCGTTATAATGGATATCAAAACAAGCTACAATTTTATTATTGGGACGACCATGGCTGCACACCGCTGGAGTCGTGGCATATACGTTGCACCAATCTTTCAAATTCATATGGCATGATCAAGAAGTCATGATTCATGGTAAAGGAAGTATTCACAACTATCCAGACAATTCAGTACCGGTCATAGAGAAGTCGCCAGTTGGTACAGATTTTCACACTGTTGAATTAGCCATGATAGATTGTAGGGGAGATGATGAAGATATCCCTATGCTACCGGTCTACAAAATGGTTGCTACGACTAATATAAGAAGTGGGGTTGAGCCTGGGAGAGGTCTGGGATGCAACTTACAAGGAATCAAAGAACCAGTGAGTATCAAAAATGGGAAATATCAATTTGGGGTTGGATACAAGCCATGTGAGGCAGAAGAGGAAGAAGCCGGACATGGACCAAGAGGTCCCATTAAAATGAGAAAGCCATTCCCTCATCTATAACATGCCCATGGAATCACAATGTTATATCCCGTACTTTCGCGTATTCGGGAAAATTTGGAATAATTTGGATTTGTAAGGAATAAGGTCATATGTTAATTTGAACTAATATATGTGTGTGTTGCTCATGAAAATATTGATGTGGAAACCCGGAGGAAGGCCAAGGGCAAAAATTGGAATTTTGGAAATTAGTTTCGAAAATTACTAAACGAGCATTATAAGTCATTGGGCTAAAAAAAAATAAGAGAATGAAGGCCCAAATGGAGAGGTTTGGCCGGCCATGGCTCATGCCTTGGCCCAAACCCACAATATGAAATTGTCATGTGATTAGTCATGTGACAATTATATTTAAAAGAGGTCTCTATCCTTTGAAGCTTCAAGAAACATAAGAGATGAAAGAACAAAACAAGAGAAGCAAAACAATAGAGTATATTCGGCCATGACCATGGAATTTTAGCCCTTTGAAATCTCCCTCCAAAAATTATTTTCTTGTGGTATTCCTACTATATTAAGGGCCCTCTACAACATGGTGCAATTGTTTGGGAAGAAAGAGCCCTTGTTTCTTCAATATGGCAACATGTTTGAGTGAAGATGATTGGAGAAAAAGGTAAGAATTCATTCCATGTTATTATGTTATGAAGGTTTGTTTGTGTTGTAGTATATGGAAATAAGTGGAATTCATGAAAATATGGAAGTTTGCAAAGTGGGTGTGCATATGTATGTGTGGCCGTGTGTGTGTAGTAATGTATAGGTGTGATGAGTTGAATTGTATGTTGCCTTCTAGTTGTATGTAGGATGGAATGTATATTGGAAATGAAAGTTGAATGAATTTGATGGAAGATGGAAAAATTGAATGTTGGCCGTGTGGTATTTGAAGTTGGAATGAGAATGAATTAATTTGGTTTAACATGTTAGTTGTGTTATTGTGATGCTTGCAATGTAAATGAAGATGGAATGATATAAGTTTGCATTGAAATGGAATGTAGAAGTTTATGTCGTTTTAGTATGATTTTATGACATTATGAAAATGGAGTTGTTAAGGTGCAAATTATGATAATTGTTGATGAATTTGGGATATGGAAGCGTGTTATGAATAAGTATGTTAAAGATTAGAAGTTTTAAACGAATTATGGTTTTGGTGGAACTTTTATACACTTTATGGAATAATGTGAAATGGTTCCGAATCGTATGTAAATGGTCTTAAGTTAGTTAATGAATATGGAAATGTTGATATTAGTTTGAAATTATTAAGTTGCAATGGAAGTTGTTGGACTATGTGGAAAGGAAGACTAGTTATGTTATAATGTATTTTATGATGATTGTTGATGTTGTTGGTATTTTTGTGTTGCCGTTGTTGATGTTTTGGGCCGAGTTGAATTCTCGGGGGTGTTGTATGTATAGGGGAAGTGCTGCCGAAATTTCGGTAGACAAATGCATAGTTAAATGAATTTTTGGAGTCTTGAAATTCTTAATTGGTAACTTTGGCCATTTGCAGATTTGAGCGAAACGGGATTTGAGTTTTGACTAGCGTAAGACGCACGAAAGGTATGTAAGGCAACCCCATTCCTTCTTTTGGCATGTCCTAGGTATACTAGGTCGATATCGGAGCCCTGGGGGCAATTTTGTTCTTGGAAATCCGAATTAGAAATTGGGTACTATTTATCCAATTCAATTGAAGCATAAAACTCTCATTTGTGTTAAAACGTGATCTAATGCCCGAAATTTTTGTAAATGTATTCGAATCGCTTCGGAACCTTCATGTATGATTCCATAGACCCCAAATGTCCGTGATTCATGTCCGCCACCTCGACTTGACCCGAGGTGGGCCCGCTAACCCCGAGACTCTTCTGTTTGTTCTATTAGTCTCATTTTTGTATAATGTCGGCAAAGGACTTTTGTTTATGAATTTGGCTATCGTAAAATAATGTTTGGATCGCCACGATATCCTAAACTATATTTTGAACCATAATTACCATTTTGGAAATATTTTTGTGAAATGAACCCCGCTTTGATTAATTGTTCGAACTATTTTGACTAATGAGTCAACATATGATTTTATCAAGTTTGCAAAAGTATTTTGATATATAAATTGCATTGTCTGCTCACGACTCCGCTCGTGCCCTTATTATGACTTCGTTCACCGGTTCCCGGGCCGGTTATGATTCGTGCGCCCTATGATTAATTCGGCCGTATGCTGTGTTACGGTTCCCGAGACCTCGCCATAGGGCCGGGTTCCGTTTGAAGTTATGCTGTGATATGGCTGGCGATATGCTATGATGATATGTGTGTTCGAGGATGTACGGAGATTTGAACCTTCTAGTGTTATGTTGTGTGTGGCACCAACGTCGGAGTGGTGACCACGTTCCTGAGCTTTGCATGATTTTATCTGCATTATGTATATATATGTTTTGGTACAGATTTTGATATACTGGTTAGTATTCCCCTTTTGTATCCGGTTTGTTTTTCAGTTGTGATATACATTTCTGTACTCTATGCTTTACATACTCAGTACATCTTTCGTACTGACCCCCTTTCTTCGGGGGCTGCGTTTCATGCCCGCAGGTACAGAGATCAGTGATCTGCCAGTGTAGGCCACACGTTCTGCTATTACAGAGTGCTCCTTTGATCCGGAGCCCATATGTCGGTACATATCCCTTGTGATGTATATGCATATGTATATTTGACTATTTTGGGGTACGGCGGGGCCCTGTCCCGTCATATGTTTTCGTTCTGCATTTGTAGAGGCCTGTAGTCATATATGTGGGTCGAGGGTCCTATGTGTGTCTGCTTTAGTCACGATTTGTGTCTTAATGCGGTCCGTCAGTTATGGTGGCCAAAATGGCCCTTATGTTGTATCTGTACATACGATTGGCGACGTATATTCCGCCAACCTATCAGATTTGGATACGGCCAAATGGCCTGTATATTTGTATATGTGCATTTGTACGGCGATGTGTATTCCGCCGCTCCTTCCTGTTCTGATATGATATTTTGATACGTGTGACCGCTTAAGACAAGTTTTGATTTAAATTATGTTTAAATGGCTAATATGAAATTTGAGTTAAGTTTGGATTTGATAATTAGAGATGTAAGTCTGTCTGGGTGCCCAAGTAGGGTGCCAGTCGTGGCCCACGGGGTTGGGTCGTGACACACAACAACAAAGATCTAGAAGAGGGTTTAAGGACGCTGTTTTGGGAAGAAGAGTGCGCAGCCATCATTAAAGAATGCTTCTGTAACGACCCAACCGGAGGGCCATGACGGGCACCCGATGCTAACCCACCCGGGCACCTCTTATCGCACTCTCATACTCCGAGGCATGAGAGCTTATTCCCATCTTGTTCACCTCACATCTAGGTTAGCCACATGGCTTAGTCATAATTTACATACATCAATAGTGCTAATCTCGTTAGGCAACAACACATTTATATCATCATCAATAACTATGCCCATATCCATATACCCAAGCCAACAAAGCTATCAAAATGATACAAAATATGCGCTGACAAGGCTACAAGACATCTAACCATACATAACTGTCTACGAGCCTCTAAGAAGAGTAGGTAACAACATGTAGGCAGGACAAGACCCCGCTATGCTCATATGTATGTACACAAAAGAATAGTACCCAAAAGCTGTAGCTCCGGATGAAATGGAGCTCCTCTATGTAGTTCTTGAATGAGAAATATATGGATCAAGCCTGTCTCCCTGTCCACCTGCGGGCATGTCGGAGCGTCCAGAAACAAAAGGACATCAGTACGAATAATGTACTGAGTATGTAAAGCATAATCAACATCATAGTATGAGCATAAGAGACAACATAAGAATTAATATAAGAATTAGCATAAGATGGGAGAATCAGGGGGTAATAGAGTCATTTGTACCTCAAGTGGCCTTCATCATATCTACTTACTTGTCTTTCAGAGGGACCTTCCATTTCTAATGCTTACTCATGTACATACATACATACATATATAAATCCGTATTCGTATTCATATTCATACTCGTATCCATATCATACCCGACCATGACAAGGCTCGGTGATAATACATACCTGGCCCTACCAAGGCTTAGTGTTATCCGTACCCAACTGTAGTGGTGTGAATAAGCTCGGTGTTATATAACAGTCATACATACTTATACTCGTATACATAAAAGTCCATAGGTATCATCAACATCATTGCCATCATCATTTTCGTTACATATATCCTTAAACGATCAACTATCATATAAAAGAGGTACTAGTATCGTGAAAGTATCGAAAATCATGAGCCTTAGGTAATCATAGAGATAAAACCATTTGGAAGACATTATGGAACTCATGAAAGGATATATAGCAAAAGAACCATGCCTTAATGAAATAAGGATTATCCTTACATACCTCGTTGTCTTCTTAACTAATTAACGTTCACCGTCGAAGCCTGGACAATCTACATTTAGAAGGATTCATACCATAGTTAAGCCTTAATGACACTCTTAAATTCAAATTAGAATAAATCATGATATAATGAAAATTGGGCAGCATTTCCCCTATTTCATCAACTTCCAGCATATCCCAAAAAACTCCTAAACATCCATAACACATCCACAATATCATAATCAAGTAATCACATTCCATTAAGCCCTCATAATTCATCCTTATGTTCAACTTATACCAAAAACCTCACACCCATTTTAGCATATTTTCATACAATGCTTCCTTATCACCATTTCTACCTTCCATATCAAGATTATATCCATATTATACAAAGAATCGTGACTCAAGTTAGCTTACTACTCAAAAACATCATAAAAGTTACATTTAACCCTCATTTTCTACTTTCTTCTTCAACCCAAGTTCTTCAACAACTAAGCATTCATGATAACATGAAATAAGCATGAAACTAACCTTTTACCTCATGGGAAAGATCCTTGGAGAAGCTATCAACTTAGCTGAAAACCGTAGCTTCAATACACAATGATCTCTTGTAGTCCACTAACCCTAGGAATCCTTCTAACACATGAACACTTTGATTCTTGCCTCTTAATCTTTGTTTTCTCTTGGATTGGGCTGGAATATTCTTGGAGAAGGGTTTTGAGCTCTCAAGACTTGTGGAAGATGAAAAATGAAATAAATGAACAAAGGTCTTCTATTTATACAAAAAGTAAAAATTCAGCCTGATGGACTTATACGGACCACTTATACAGTCCATATAATATTATACGGTACGTATAAATGGACCGTATAAAACCACCATGGAAAAGTCCCTTTCTATAAAGGTCGAGTTATACGGACCCCCCTTATACGGCCAGAGTGTCCCCTATAATTTGGCACTAAAATCCTGCACAGCAACCCAAAATCCATCGCCTCACAAGACTATAACAACAACATCAATAACTGTGGCCACACACGACCAGGAAAACATCAAGGAAAGCACTACTTACTTGAGGATATTGGTGACTCTTCCTGGGTCTCCTCTGGGGGTGAGAATAAATGCGGGTACCTAAACTTCGTGTCTTCTTCGGCTTCCCAAGTCATTTCCTCTATATTATTATTTCTCCACAAAACTTTAACCGAAGCTACCTCTTTGGTTCTGAGTTTTCGTACTTGCCTATATAAAATGGCAATGGGGACTGCTTCATAAGGAAATTGTTTGGTAACTTGGACATCATCTATTGGTACAATTCTAGAAGGATCTCTGATGCACTTGCGAAGCATCGATACATGAAAAACTGGGTGAACTGACTCCAAATCAGGAGGTAGATCTAATTCGTAAGCCACCTGGCCTACCTTACGTATAATCTCATAAGGTCAAATGTACCGGGGGCTAAGCTTGCCCTTCTTTCCAAATCTCATTACGCCCTTCATAGGCGACACCTTCAGAAATACCCAATCTTTCACTTGGAACTCTAAGTCCCTTCGACGATTATCCGCATAGGACTTTTGACGACTCTGGGTTGTTAATAATCTATCCTGTATAATCTTTAATTTCTCTATAGCTTGCTGGACCAAGTCCGGCCGTATCAATTTGGTCTCTCCTACTTCGAACCACCCAAATGGAGATCTACACTTTCGCCCATATAAAGCCTCGTACGGAGCTATTTGGATGCTAGAACGATAGCTATTGATATAAGCAAGTTCAATAGGTGGTAAGTGATTATCCCAATTACCTCCAAAATCCAATATGCATGCCCGCAGCATATCTTCAAGAGTCTGAATGGTACGTTCAGCTTGCCCATTTGTCTGTTGGTGAAATGTCGTGCTAAGACTCACCTGCGTCCTCAAACCTTCTTGAAAAGATTTCAAAAGATTAGCTGTAAACTGAGTCCCTCTATCGGAGATAATAGATACTGGAACACCGTGAAGTCGCACTATCTCTTTAACATAAAATTTTGCATAATCTTCTGCTACATATGTAGTTCTGACTGGTAAGAAATGAGCTGACTTCGTGAGTCTATCCACAATCACCCATACAGAGTCATACTTACGTCGAGAATGGGATAATCCTGTAATGAAGTCCATGTTAATTACTTCCCATTTCCAAGTTGGAATTTCTATAGGCTTGCAACAATCCACCAGACTTTTGGTGCTCAATTTTTCACTTGCTGACAGTTAAGACATTGAGCTACGAATTCCGCTATGTCCTTCTTCATTCCATTCCACCAATATATTGATTTAAGATCTTGATACATCTTCATTGTTCCGGGGTGAACGGAATAATAGGAACAATGGGCTTCTCTCAATATTCTGTGGCGTAATTCTACAACATCAGCAACACATAACCTGCCTCGGCATTGGAGAATTCCATCTCCAGAAATCTCAAAGGACGACTTCTCCTTCTGAGGAAGTGTATTTCTGTAATGAATTAGCATGTGATCTTCGTATGACACTCTTTTACTTCAAATATTAGCGACGAGACCGCTGAATTTTGAATGATAGCTCCCATGCTGCCTGAGTCCACTACTCGAACTCCTAGGCTAGCTAACTGCTGGAGCTCATGAGCTATCTCTCTTTTCTCTGGATGCACATCGCATAAACTTCCCATGTATCTACGGCTAAGAGCATCAGCCATAATATTTGCTTTGCCGAGATGATACAGGATACAAACATCATAGTCCTTCAACAATTCCAACCATTGCCGTTTCCGTAAATTCAATTCTTTCTGCTTGAAAATATACTGAAGGCTCATACGATCTGTATAAATATCAACGTGGATGCCATACAAATACTGTCTCCACATTTTCAATGCATGAATCCCTGCAGCCAATTGGGTCGAATAATTTTTCTCATGTTTCCGTAACTGCATTGAAGCATACGCAATCACCTTACCATGTTACATTAACACACAACCCAAGCCAACGCCTGAAGCATCACAATAGACAATAACCTTGTGATCCCTATGGAAGTGTTAGGACTGGGGAAAATGTTAATCTATCCTTAACTCTTGGAAATTACGTTCACAAGCATCTCTCCATTGAAACTTAGCTGATTTCTAGGTCAGCTTCATGAGCGTTGCAGACATAGAAGAAAATCCTGCTACAAATCTCCTGTAATAACTTGCTAAGCCCAGGAAACTACGAACTTCCGTAGGGGTTGTGGGCCTTGGCAAAGTCTTCACGACCTCAATCTTTTGGGTATCTACCCGAATACCATCGACTGAAATGATATGCCCCAAGTCACTGAGTTCTACCAAAACTCACCCTTAGAAAATTTGGCAAATAACTCTCGAGTTTGAAGAACTCTAAGAACAGTACGCAAGTGATCCGCATGTTCTGCCTCGGACCTAGAATATACCAGGATATCGTCGATAAACATAATCACAAATAAATCTAGGAAGGGCCTAAACACATTGTTCATCAAATCCATAAATACTGTCGGTGCATTAGTTAGCCCAAACGACATTACCCGGAACTCGAAATGGCCGTATCTGGTTCTAAAGGCTGTCTTAGGAATATCTTTCTCCCTAACTGGTACCTGATGATACCCGGATCTCAAATCTATCTTTGAAAATCATTTGGCGTCCTATAATTGGTCAAATAAGTCATCAATCCTTGGGAGTGGATATTTGTTCATAATCGTCACCTTATTTAACTGCCGATAATCAATGCACATTCTCAAGGAGCCATCTTTCTTCCGGACAAACAACACAGGTGCTCCTTCAACTCTTTCAACTCTGCGGGAGCCATCCTATAAGGACGAATAGATATGGGATTTGTATCCGGTAGTACATCAATAGCAAAATGAATCTCCCCTTCAGGCGGGAGACCTGGAAGCTCTTCCGAAAATACATTCGGAAACTCATTCACCACGGGGACAGACTGAAGAGTTGGCGATTTAGTTTCTACATCTTGGACCCGAACTAGATGGTAAATACAACCTTTTGTGATCATTTTCCTTGCCTTTAGATAGGAAATAAACCTACCTTTTGGGGACGCAGTATTTCCCTTCCATTCTAAAATTGGTTCTCCCGGAAACTGGAAGCGAACCATTTTCATTCTACAATCAACATTGGCATAGCAAGAAGCCAACCAATCCATGCCTATGATAACATCAAAGTCCACCATTTTTAACTCATGTAAATCAACCGTAGTACGATGGTCACAAATCACAATTACACAATTTTTATATACTCGACTAGGTATTACCGGTTCAGCAACGGGTGTAGATACCTCAAAAGGTTTGATCGACTCCGGTTTGACCCCAAACCGACCCGCAATATATGGGGTAACATATGACAATGTAGAGCCCGGATCTATCAAAGCATATACATCTTGAGAAAACACCGATAATATACCTGTGATGACATCGGGGGAAGACTTCAGATCCTGTCGCCCCACCAAAGCATAAATACGGAGCTAAGGACCACTAGAACTGGGGACTCTCCCTCTACCTCTACCATGGCTGATTGGCGCATATGAACTTGGCTCTATAGGGCGTATAGATGATGAAGACCCGACTACCGACCCTGAAGGCTGGGCTCTACCCCTGCTACCAACCGAGGGGCAATCACGCATGATATGTCCTGGCCAACCGCATGCATAGAAAATCTCTGAACTTAGTAGACACGGGCCCCAATGTAGCTTCCCGCACTGGGAATATCATGGCACGGGTGGCCTTGCCTGACCTAAATCACCTCTGAACTGAGAACCCGAAGCCTTGAAACTCTGACTCGGCCCGAAATAAGTAGATTTATCAGATCTCTAGCCTGTAAAATGTGGAGGCGCACTAGTCATAGAATGGCTTGAATGCCTAGAAAATTGCTGTCTTTTCCCGCCTCTAAACTGACTCGTCGGACACGACGATCTATCCCTCTTGCTATACCCTCTATCATGGTCAGGAAAACTTCTTTACTGTTGTTAGCTTTCCTCCAAATTCTGGGCATGGGCCTAAATGCGTGAAATATGCATGTTGTCCTGAAGGGATGCAGTCAAGCATCTATCCATCAAGTGTGGCCCTGGGCCTCATACAAATCGCTGCACTCAGTCACCCATATCCACTACTATGGCCGAAGCATATCTAGCCAAAGAATTGAAGCAGAGACTATACTCTAAGGCACTCATACTTCCTTTCCTAAGATTCAAGAACTTGTCGGCTCTAGCTCGCCGAACCTCTAGAGGTAAGTAATGTCAGAGGAAGGAATCCACAAATTCTTGCCATACCGAGAGAGATGCATTGACTCCCCGTGAAGCCATCTAAACCGTGTACCAATGAACCGCACCATCCCGCAATCTATAGGATGCTAACTCTACCGATTCAACGTCTGAAGTACGCATTAATCGAAGTGTCCTCAACATCCCATCAACCAAGTTTTGAGGGTCCTCATCCGGCTTCAACCCGAAGAATTCCGTAGGGTTCAAGCTAATAAAATCATGGGCCCTTGCACTAACAGCCCTATCACCTTGCCTTGTACCTTGTCGCTGAGTCTGGGCGGCAACCAACTAAGTAAGTAAATGAATGGCCTCTTTTACATCTTGGCCTGAAGCGTCTGGTGGATGAGCTGGGGGTGTTGGAGCTGGGACTGAGGCTCCATCATGATCCTCAAAAATAGGCACTAAGTGGGAGGACTGATATTGAGCCGCATTCTGGGACTCACCCTTCTCTATATCCATTGGCAGTACTCTTTCAGCCAGCTTTCCTGCCACTGTCTTGCCCTTTTGGGCTGCCGTAGCCTTTCTCTTTACAGGCATTTCTGAAATACATAATACACGGTTAAGGAAAGAGAAATCCTTATATTATTGCTCTATCGGACGATCTTATGAAGAAAGCAGGTCATTAATTCAAAAAATGCCCGCAGCCTCCTATTTATAATTGTGGCGCGCAACACACCCATAAACAAGATTCTACTTGACACGGCTCGTAGACACACCCTAGGACAGAACTGCTCTGATACCATTTTGTCATGACCCAACTGGAGGGCCATGGCGGGTAACCGGTGCTAACCCAACCGGGCACCTCTTATCATACTCTCATATTCATATCTAGGTGAGCCACATGGCTTACTCATAATTTACATACATCAATAGTGCTAATCTCGTTGGGCAACAACACATTTATATCATCATCAATAACTATGCCCATATCCATATACACAAGCAGACGAGGCTATCAAAATGATATACAAAATATGTGCTGACAAGGCTGCAAGACATCTAACCATACACAACTATCTACGAGCCTCTAAGAACAGAAGGCAACAACATATAGGCGGGACAGGACCCCGCCATGCCCATATGTATGGACACAAAAGAATAGTACCCAAAAGCTATAGTTTCGTATGAAATGGAGCTCCTCTATGTAGTCTCTGAACGAGAAATATATGGATCAAGCCAGTCTTCCTATCCACTTGGGGCATGACGCAACGTCCACAAACAAAAGGACGTCAGTATGAATAATGTACTGAGTATGTAAAGCATAATCAACATCATAGTATGAGCACAAGAGACAACACAAGAATTAGCATAGAATGGGAGAATCAGGGGGTAATAGAATTATTTCCACCTCTAGTGGCCTTCATCATATCTACTTACTTGTCTTTCATAGGGACCTTCAATTTCTAATGCTTACTTGTCTTTCATAGGGACCTTCAATTTCTAATGCTTACTCATGTACATACATACATATATATATCCGTATTCGTATTCATATTCATACTCGTATCCATATCATACCCGACCACGAAGGTTCGGTGTTTCGCATACCCGGCCATGACAAGGCTCGGTGATTATACATACCTAGCCCTACCAAGGCTCAGTGTTATCCGTAGCTAACTGTAGTGGTGTGCGCACGATATGTATCATACCCGGCCATATAAGCTCGGTGTTATATAATAGTCATACATACTTAGACTAGTATACATAAAAGTCCATAAGTATCATCATCATTGCCATCATCGTTTTTGTTACATCTATCCTTAAAGGATCAACTATCATATAAAGGAGGTACTAGTATCGTGAAAGTATCCAAAATCATGAGCCTTGCGTAATCTTAGAGATAGAATAATTTGAAGAAATTATAGAACTCATGAAAGGATATATAGCAAAGGAACCATGCCATAATGAAAGAAGGGTTAGCCTTACATACTGTTACATCTCGAAAAAAATTTTGTTGATGCACAGTGGATAGACTAACGAGGGCCATGAAGTATACGATGTTTCAATAAGTAAGAAATAACATTGGATGTTCCTAATTGAGATTTCGATGGCATTCGAGGTCATAGAAGAAAGTTTGCCAAGAAAGGCAAGACATACGTTATGTATCAGAAAGAATTTATGAGTAACTAATTAATGATGACTTAATGATGTTTTGGAGAAGAACAATAGCGTCCCTTAGATTGTTAATGAGGTGAAACAAGTGTTAAGAAGGTTTCATAAGGATTGGAGATCAAACGAACGATGGAGAACATTTATGGGAGACGTGGTTATACGACCGACTTATACGGTCCGTATAACATTATACAGTCTGTATAACACCCGGAAGAGATAATGTTTGCCTGGTGGTGAACCACAACCACTTATACGGGCCGTGCAATGTTATTCGGACCGTATAAGTGTCCGTGGAAGTCCCGACGGGCCGAGTTAAGTTCAATTATATAAATGTGATCCCACTTCACTAATTTCATTTCCCACAATTCTTCATCTCTCTCAAGGCTTCTAGAGGGTTCCACACACATCTTCCATCAGAACTAATGAGAGATTCAAGATCAACTTCATCAAATTAAGAGAGTTAAGTGTAAGAAGCTCACTAGAAGTTAATCCAAGTGAAGAAATTCCATTGGAAAAGAACTAGGGTTTTGGTTCAAGTGAAGTCTTTCCACTCAAGGCTCATTCCCACACTATCTAAGGTATGTTTTATGATCAATCCATGCTGTTTAAGATATTGAGAGGTTGAAAGACTTAGATTATGAAAGGAGATAGAAAATGGGTTATAAAGATGAGAATAATGAGATTTTGAGTAGTAGCTTGGGATGAGTCATGATTCTTGATATATTGTGATTATGATTATGCTATAAATGATATTAAGGACATGGGATAAGCATTATATGTGAGAAAATGTACCAGTATGCTACGACCATGATTATGGATGAATTGAAGTGAAATGTGGGTAATGCAGATGAATGAAGATTGTTGGTTATAATGTTGTGAATGTTATTACAGACGTTTGGAAATTGATATATGATATGAGGAAAGTTGTATAAACTAAGGGAATGCTGCCCAATTTTCTCTAGCTTTAGTAAGCACATTCATATAATTGATTAGCTAATGTTAATGCGAATTCTAGGTAGAAACGTGAGCATTGAAGGAGAACAATCAAGCGATGGAATTGTTAAACGAAAGAGGTATGTAAGGGTAACCCTTCTTTCACAAGGCATGGTTCCTTGGCCAAATATCTAATCTTCTATTAGCCTATGATGTCCTCTAAGTGATGCTATCTACAAAAGCTACTAAGCACATGATTCTCGATATGTTACGATTGTACTAAATACCTTATATGAAGAGTAATCCTCTAAGGATAGATGTAATGAACGACGATAGTAATGATGCTAAAGATGCTTCTGAGTTTTTATGTATATGTGTCTATGTATGACTATTATGAAACCCCGAGCTTATATGGCCGGGTAGAATATATATATATATATATATATATATATATATATATATATATATATATATATATATATATATATATATATTGCGCGCGCACCACTGCAGTTGGGTACGGATAACCCTGAGCCTTGGTAGGGCCAGGTATGTATACTCATCGAGCCTTGCCATGGCCGGGCATGCGAAACACCGAACCTTCATGGTCGGGTATGCTATGTACATGATATGGATATGTATACGATATAAATATGAGTATAAATACGATTATGCTATGAATACGAAAATGGATACGAAATGTAAATGAATACGGATATGAATACAAATATGAATACGGATGTATGTACACAATCACGCATTAGAAATGGAAAGTCCCTATGAAAAGCAAGTAAGTTTTTCTGACGATGATACTACTATCTCCCATCCTATGCTATTTCTTATGTTGTCTATTATGCTTTCATAATGATGTTGACCATGCTTTTCATACTCTGCACATTCTTCGTACTGACGTCCTTTTGTTTGTGGACGTTGTGTCATGGCCACAGGTGGCCAGAGAGACAGGCTTGATCCATAGCTTTATTAATCAAGGACTACATAGCGAAGCTCCATTTCATTCGGAGCTACAGCTTTTGGTATTTATTCTTTTGTGTAAATATTTATGGGCAAAGCGGGGTCCTGTCCCGCCTATATGATATGACATACTCTCCTTATTAGCTCGTAGACATGTGTATATGGTTAGATGTATTTGGCCTTGTCGGCTAGTCTTGTGTATATCATTTTGTAAGCCTCGTCGACTTATATACATTGATATGGGCATTGTTATTGATGGTGATATATGTATATGTATGTATCGTTGCTCAATGGGATTAGTATGAATAATGAATGGAAAGTATGAATTAGCTATGTGGCTCACCTAGATGTAAATGTGAAAGTATGATAAAAGGTGCCCGGGTGGGTTAGCACCGCGTGCCCGTCGTGGCTCTCCTGTTGGGTCATGACAAAAGTTGTATCAGAGTAGTTCAATCCTAGGAAGTGTCTACGAGCCGTGTCTAGTAGATTCTTGTTTATGGTGTGTTGCGCGCCACATCTATAAACATGAGGCTACAGGGCATTTAGGATGGTTACTCTTCTTTCATCTCTAAGATCGTGCGATAGAGCTAAGCCATAGGAAATGAAATTCCTTGTATTGACCCTTGATTGCAGCAAAAGAACGGTATTGACAGAAGAAAGTGATTGATGACATTGAAAGTTACGGAGGTAAGCCCCTTCGTTAAGGCTACGTTATCGGAATATGTATTTATATGATAATGGATTGGTTGACATAGAGGTAAGTCGGTGTAAGTACAACAGAGGAATTGACTAAAGGTATCTCTTGATGATAAGTTCAGTTATATGTTTGTGAACTGAACAAATTGAATGAATCAGAACAATGGTAAGCGACTGTACGAAAGATGTGTGTCGAGTAAGGTAAGAATATTGAGGTATGACTGAAATGTGAAGCTGAAGGATGAACGGGAAAGTAAACAGGAAGGGATAACAGGGCAGATCGCTAAAGGATCAGGTACATCTCGAAGTGTGATATATGAGGTAAGTTTCGACATCTTTGTGCTTTTACTTAAAAGTGGGAGCCTTGTGTGGCTGAGATATGTCGTACATATATATTAGCCCTGGGAGGCATTGTTGGTATTTGCTGCGTGCAGGTTTTGGGATAGTAAGAAATATAGAGGAAACTCCACCGAAATTTTCCTAGAATCTAAAGGAGATAAGCTATAAGCTTGTAATATGTCCTAACGGGAAAAGATGTTGTGCAAAAAGTAATGGCAGGACGAGATTAAGTTAGGAGTATCGTTCACAACTACAAGAGATGAGTTAAATACTATTGAATTGATAGTAATGGTAATTATAAGATCGACATCGGTACGGTAAAGAGAAATGCTAGAGTAAATTAGGGAGACTGGTAGTGCTAAAACACAGCATAGGAGACGACTGAGGCAGGGGTATGAAATACGAAGGGGTATAACGAATGTGAATCCATTGGTAAAACAACTTATATGGTAAGTGTAATAGGGCTGATTAGAAAGAGTAATAGGTTGAGTATGCTTACTTCGCAAGGTTATTCTAATTTAAGAGCAGGCTTGCGAACGAGGTAAAGAAGTGGCACACTATAGTGTTGATTATGATCAAAATAAAATGAGAGCATGGCAAGAACTGTAATACAATGTAAGTAAAGTATAGTGAGGGAACGACTAAAGATATGACATGTTCTATATGAATAAAGAATGAATCCAAGTGTGAAACCAGGAAGCGAGCCATGGGGCAGTAGATAAAAAAGCTTATAAGACCTTGTTAGAAAAATCCAGCATAGATGTTTCACAATGACAGAAATGATAGCAAGCAAACTTGAAAAAGGAATCAGAGAAATATGATATGGAAAAGTAGTAGTAGTTTGTGATTTGTATAATCGAGTGTATGAGTGATATCTTTAGCTGGATGTAAAAGACCAAGACTACATAAAGATGAATAATGAAATAGGACGATTGTTAGGAAAGGGATCAACACAATAAGGATGAGAGGGGATGATCAGAATGAACAGAATAAGTTTTGGAAGCGAAGAATGGATTGTACAAAGGTAGTATATTCTAATGAACAAAGAGGTACTAAGTTAAGAATAGGGTTCCTCGTGCAAAGAATAAAGGATTGATTATAAAACGGGAGGAAATAAGATAAATTGAGGAGGAAGGAATGTAAAGGAATAAGAATGGGAATAGAAAGAGAAGGAAATACGCCGCAAAGTACGCGCACTTAAGAAGTAGTCGTGTTATGATTAAAGGAAGATGCATCTCCTACGAATATCCTATACCAAGTTAGAACAAGTAAAGTATATGAAGTAATGAGTTGAAAAGAAAAAAGTGGCCGTGAGTTATGAGTTTACCGTACGATGATAAAGCGATAGAGCAAAGCTATCATCAACGACAAATACAATATGATTATGATTGGTTTTGAAATCAATGTTGAGTGCAACACAAGAGTAAAACCGTATGAGGCATAAGGGGTATTAGTTGCGCATGAGATTTAGGCCCTGGAAAACAAGGATGACGTTACAAGTGAACTTTGAGCACCGAAGAAGAGGGCAAGTGACATTACATGGATTATATGGATAACTAGACATACTACTATTGTGAGCATCCCTATTGGACAAAATTTTTTAATTGGAGCGGATTTAGACATTGACTCATAACTACTAGATGAGCTAAGTAAAATACATCATTGTTCGGATTGCTATCTCGGTTGTATTACTTGATTACAAAATTGCAAGATGAGTATGTTAAGACTTCACACTTGAATTATCATAGCTATAAATTATGGGAAACGGCATGAATAAGATGTAGTATAGCAAGGGATATATGAATTCAAGATTTGAAGGTGAGGCAACGAATTTGAGAATGGTACAAGTAAAACCCTAAAAGGGGGGAAGCGAGTAAAAAGAATACAAGTGTAAAGATTGAAACGATGGACCCTAAGATGTGACAGATATAGACTCTAAAACAAAGTGTGAGAGTTATGCAGAAATGAGTCTAATAACTAGTAAATAAACGAACACAAATTGATCAGGCATCTGAGACTGTACTGGAAATCATTCGCGAAGACCTTGAACCACGTGACATTGAGAGCAAATAACTCAAGGGGTATTGTAAAAGATAGCTGTCACGACCCGACTCGGGGCCGCGACGAGCACCCGGTGCTAACCCACCCGAGCACCCTCTTAGCTTACTCTTATACTTACATCTAGGTGAGCCACATAATTATACATGCATTTCCATTCATTCGTCAACTAGTCCCATATGGACAACCGCACATTTATATCATCATAGGCATTTATGCCACGTCAATATACATGGGCCAACGTGGCCGACAAAATGATATACAAAACATAGGCCGACAAGGCCAAACACATCTACCCACACACACACATGTCTACGAGCCTCTAAGAGTATAACATATCACCTTACCGGGACAGGACCCCGCTATGCCCATAATTATATATACAAAAGAATGAGTACCCAAAAGATATGGCTCCGAATCTCTAGGAAATCTCCGAATAGGCAGCTAAGGATCAAATCTGTCTACCTGCGCACCTGCGGGCATGACACAGCGTCCACAAACAAAAGGACGTTAGTACGAAGAATGTAATGAGTATGTAAAGCATGATCAACATCAATATAGAAGCATAATAGATATCATATGAAGATAGCATAGGAGGGGAGACAGTAATATCATCATCATATCGCTTACTTGCATACATCGTCGTTCGTATCCCATAATAATACTCGTACCATACTTGTGCTCATAGTCGTATACATGTCCTTATTCATATTCCTATACATAGTCTTTTCACATTCATATTCATATTGTATAAATAGTCATTTCATATACATAACATTTACATAGCATACCCGACCTCATGGGATCGGTGTCTTATACATACTTGGCCAACCAAGGCTCAAGGTCATACATACCTGGCCCTACCAAGGCATCAGGGTTATCCGTACCCTCTGCAGAGGTGTGCGCGCATTTCGTAATCGTATACAAACTTTACACATAGTCATATACATATAGTCTTACCCGGCATCATAAGCTCGGGGTCTTTTTATAGCCCTTCATAGTCACACATACACATATACCGTAGCTCGAAAGCATCTCTAGTCTCATTTTACTCTCATCATCATTACCATCCTCATCATTATCGTTACATCTACATTATAGACTTACTCATCATACGAGGAACGTAGTATCAGCATAGTACATATCAAGGGTCGTGAGCTTATGAGCTCGGAATGTCAACCAAGTGAAGACAACATACTCATATAGAGGAATTTGGCCAAGAACCATGCCTTATGAAAGAAGGGTTATCCTTACATATCTTTCCGTTGAACTATTCTATGCTTGCACGTTCCCTTCCAATGCTAGCGTTTATACCTTCATTAATATCATAACAATGGCCATTAGTCATTCACATTATCCACATTATCTAGATTCCTCAATTTGCCTCTAATTCACCCACATTCATGATTATAACACCCATCTTCGTCCATTCGTCTAAAGTGTTTAGTTCATGATCTTAATACCATTTATAACACATTCATATCACAACACAACAACATTCATAACTCAATTCAAACTATTTCTCAAAATGTCACTATTCATCATTCATGACCTAGTTGACCACATTTTCTACAATCCATGTATTTTAATTCTCCAATACCTCAAACATCTTGTAAAAATCATGAATCTTACCTTAGAAGTTGTAGGAACAAGCTTTGGTTGATAATACTCTTCTTTGAGCAAAACCCTAGTTTTTCTCCATTTGGTTTTCTTGACTTGAATGATCCTTGATGATTCCCTTATCCTTGATTTACTTGTCTTAATGTTATGGATGACTTATAATCCTTGAAAACTCATAAAATAAATGTAGAGAGAAGTTCTAGAGAGAAGTGGTGTAATGTTGTAAATGAAATAAGACAAGTCTTGATCCTCATATTTAATGAATTGAAAAATCTGTGCTGGGTGAACAGTGGTCGTCCATGGAGGTTTACGGTCCGTATTTCAGTTTACGGACCGTCCTTCGTGGTTGTTTTTAAGCTTAAGCAGAACCAGAAACTTTGGCCTGCATGCATGGTGATTTACGACCATGGTTTACGGGCCGTAAATCACTTTACGGTCCGTCCACCAGGTCGTATTTTAGCCATTTCCTCAGCTAGCAGAAAGTTGAAGTTGGACATGCCAGTTTACGACGTCAAGTTTACAGACCGTATTGCACTTTACGGTCCGTATTTTGCACTATACGACCACTGGGCAGTTTTGCCAACTTTCAATTTTTCTCATTTCTCGACTTTTCATTCTAATCTTCCACATTCCTTTACACACATTTCCCATGAAACATTATATACTCGCACTCCTCACACACATCATTAGTTCATTTACTTGCGTACCAACGGGAAATTTTCCGAGGTGTAACAATCTACCCCCCTTAGGAACATTCGTCCTCGAATGTTAAAGGCTTGGGGAATTCTATAAAAATTTCGCCAGAGTTTCCTCTGTAATGTGGCACTACCACCCTGTCACAACAACCCACAATAACAATGCCTCACAGGGCAATAATACAACAACACTAGAAATTTGGCCACACACGACCTGAATGTATAAAAGGAAAACATGCATACCTTATGATTTTGACGTCTGATCTTGGACTTCTTCCAAGGGTTGAAATAAATGTGGGTATTTGGATCGCATATTCTCTTCTGCTTCCCATGTCATTTCCTCTCGATTGTTATTTCTCCACAGAACTTTAATTGAGGCCACTTCTTTGTTTCTAAGCCTCCGTACTTGCCTATCTAATATGGCAATGGGTATTTCATCATAAGTTAACTTTTCTGTCACTTGAATATCATTCACTGGGACGATCCTCGTAGGATCTCCAACACTCTTCCGAAGCATCGAGACATGAAATACTGGATGGACTGACTCCAAATCTGGAGGTAGATCTAGCTCATAAGCCACTTTGCCTATCTTGCGCACAATTTCGTATGTCCCAATATACCGGGGACTGAGCTTCCCCTTTTTGCCAAATCTCATCACGCCCTTCATCGGCGACACTTTCAAGAATACCCAATCTTTCACTTCGAACTCTAAGTCTCTTCGACGATTATCCGCATAGGACTTCTGACGACTTTGAGCCGCTAGCAACCGATCTTGTATGAGCATAACTTTCTCTATTGCTTGCTGGACCAAGTCTGGCCCTATCAACTTAGCTTCTCCGGTTTCAAACCACCCAATTGGGGATCTACACTTTCGCCCATATAGAGCCTCATACGGTGTCATTTGAATGCTAGAATGATAATTGTTATTGTAAGCAAACTCAATGAGTGGCAAATGGTCATCCCAATTTCCTCCAAAATCTATCATACATGCCCGTAACATATCTTCAAGAGTCTGAATGGTACGTTCAGCTTGCCCATCGGTCTGTGGGTGAAACGCCGTGCTTAGGCGCACTTGGGTCCCTAAACCTTCTTGGAAAGACCCCCAAAACTTGGCTGTAAACTGAGTCCCTCTATCGGAGATAATAGATACCGGAACACCGTGGAGTCTCACTATCTCTTTAAGATAAAGCTTGGCACAATCTTCTGCCATATAGGTCGTTCTGACTGGTAAGAAATGCGCTGACTTTGTGAGCCTATCCACGATCACCCATATAGAATCATATTTACGTCGAGAATGGGGTAACCCTGTAATGAAATCCATATTAATCACTTCCCACTTCCAAGTTGGGACTTCTATAGCTTGCAATAAGCCACCCGACTTTTGGTGTTCTATCTTCACTTGTTGGCAATTAGGACACTGAGCTACAAATTCTGCTACGTCTTTCTTCATCCCATTCCACCAATATATAGTCTTAAGATCATGAAACATTTTCGTCGCTCCGGGGTGAACGGAGTAACGGGAACAATGAGCTTCTCTCAAAATCTGATAGCGTAGACCTGGCACATCGGGAACACATAACCTGCCTCCACATCGGAGAACTCCGTCTTCCGAAATGTCAAATGATGACCCCTCCTTCTGACGGAGTGTATCTCTGTACTGCATTAGCATGGTATCCTCATATTGTCGCTCTTTTACTTTAGCTACTAACGATGAAACTGCTGAATTCTGAATAGTAGCTCCGCTGCTACCTGAGTCCACCACTCGGACTCCTAGGCTAGCTAACTGCTGAAGATCACGAGCCATCTCTTTCTTTTCTGGTCGTACCTCACTTAGACTTCCCATCGACCTACGGCTAAGAGCATCAGCCACAACATTTGCCTTTCCGGGGTGGTATAGGATTTCAACATCATAGTCTTTTAGCAACTCTAGCCATTGTCATTGCCGCAAATTCAACTCTTTCTGCTTGAAGATGTACTGGAGACTCTTATGATCTGTATAAATATCCACGTGGACGCCATATAAGTAATGTCTCCATATCTTTAAAGCATGGACCACCGCGGCCAATTCTAAGTCATGGGTAGGATAATTCTGCTCATGTTTCCGTAATTATGTAGAAGCATACGCAATCACCTTACCATTTTGCATCAATACACAGTCTAGCCCGACGCCTGAAGCATCACAATAAATAACATATCCTTCCAATCCTTCTGGAAGTGTCAAGACTGGGGCAGAAGTTAGTCGGTCCTTCAACTCTTGGAAACTACGCTCGCAAGCATCTGTCCATTGAAACTTAGCTGACTTCTGAGTAAACTTGGTGAGCGGTGCAGAAATAGAAGAGAAACCCTTAACAAATCTTCTGTAATAACCGGCTAAGCCCAAAGAGCTACGAACCTCCGTAGGGGTCGTGGGCCTTGGCCAGGTCTTCACGGCCTCAATCTTTTGGCTATCCACTCAAATACCGTCAGCTGCAACAATGTGGCCTAGAAATGCCACTGAGTTCAACCAAAACTCGCATTTGGAAAACTTCGCGAATAACTCTCGAGCTCGAAGGACTCCAAGGACAACACGCAAGTGATCCGCATGTTCTGCCTCGGATCTAGAATACACTAGGATATCATCGATGAATACAATCACGAATAAATCCAGAAAAGGCCTGAATACATTATTCATTAAGTCCATAAACACTGCCGGTGCATTAGTTAGCCCAAACGACATTACTCGGAACTCGAAATGGCCATATCTTGTTCTGAAAGATGTCTTAGGGATATCTTTCTCCCTAACTCTTACTTGGTGATACCCGGACCTCAAATCAATCTTTGAAAATCATTTGGCACCTTGCAATTGATGAAATAAATCATCAATCCTCGGGAGGGGATACTTGTTCTTAATTGTCACTTTATTCAATTGCCGATAATCAATGCACATTCTCAAAGAGCCATCCTTCTTCCGGACGAACAATACGGGTGCTCCCCACGGGGATGAACTAGGCCTAATGAAGCCTTTTTCAAGCAAGTCTTTTAATTGCTCCTTCAACTCTTTCAACTCTGCGGGTGCCATCCTATAGGGAGGAATAGATATGGGTTTAGTGTCTGGCAACACATCAATCGCAAAATCTATCTCTCGCTCGGGAGGAAGGCCTGGAAGCTCTTCCGGGAACAGATCCGGAAATTCGTTCACTACCGGAACTGACTGAAGAGTCAGCGACACAGCTTCTACATCTTGAACTCGCACTAGGTGATAAATACACCCTTTCGTGATCATCTTCCTTACCTTTAGATAGGAAATAAACCTACCTTTTGGTGATGCCGAATTTCCTTTCCATTCTAAGACTGGTTCTCCCGGAAACTGGAAACGAACCATCTTCATTCGGAAATCAACAATGGCATAACAAGAAGTCAACCAATCCATGCCTATAATAACGTCAAAATCTACCATTTCTAGCTCATGCAAATCAATCATGGTACGATGATCCCAAATCACAATCACACAATTCCTATATACCCGGCTAGTTATTACCGATTCACCCACGGGTGTAGACACCTCAAAAGGTTTGATAGACTCCGGCTCAATTATAAATCGACCCGCAATATATGGAGTAACATATGATAATGTGGAGCCCGGATCAATCAAAGTATATACATCATAAGAGAATACCGATAATATACCTGTGACCACATCAGGAGAAGACTCAAGATCTTGGCGTCCAGCCAAAGCATAAATACGGTGCTGAGGACCGCTAGTACTGGGAGCTCTGCCTCTATCTCTACCATGGCTGACTGGCGCATGTGAACCTGGCCCCGTAGGGCGTACAGATGCCGAAGATCCGGCTACCGACCCTGATGGCTGGGTCCTACCTCTACCATGTACTGAGGGGCAATCACGCATAATATGGCCTGGCCGACCACATTAATAGCAAGCGTCTGAACCAGATCGACACTGACCCTAATGCAACTTTCCACACTGAGAACATCGTGGTACGGGTGGCCTTGGCTGGCCTGAATCACCTCTAAACTGAGGCCCCGAATAACCCTGACTCGGCTCGGAATGAGTAGATCTGTCAAATCTCTGCCCCGCGAACTGTGGAGGGGTACTGGTCATAGAATAGCCCGAATGGTTGGGAAACTGTTGTCTGTGTCCGCCCCTGGAGTCGCTCCTCGAACCCGAAGGTCTGGCCCTCTTGTTATGGCCCCTATCCTGCTCACGTTCATTTCTCCGCTGCTGTAGGTGTTCCTCTAATTCCTGAGCATGTGCCTGAATGCGTACAATATCCATGCCATCCTGAAGGGACGCAGTCAAACATTTATCCATCAAGTGTGGCCCTAGGCCTTTCACAAACCGGTGCACCCGATCGCCAATATCCGCTACCATGGCCGAAGCATACCTAGCCAAGGAATTGAAGCGAAGACTATACTCTGTAGCACTCATGCTACCTTGCCTCAGATTCAAGAATTTATCGGCCCTAGCTCGCCGAACTTTTGGAGGCATGTAGCGACGGAGAAAAGCATCGACAAACTCTTGCCATACCGGCGGAGGTGCATTGGCTCCCCGCGAAGCCATCCAAACCGTATACCACTGGATTGAGACATCCCTCAATCTGTATGACGCTAGCTCCACCGACTCGGTGTTTGAAGCATGTATCAACCAGAGCGTCCTTAGCATACCATCAATAAAGTCCTAGGGATCCTCCTCCAGTTTCGACCCAAAGAATTCCGGGGGTTTCAAAGCAATGAAGTCACGGGACCTTGCACTAACAGTCCTGTCACCTTGCCCTGCGCTTGGCCTCTGAGGCTGGGCCGCAATCAACTGAGTCATCAAATTAATGGCCTCTCTTACGTCTTGGCCCGAAGCATTCGGTGGAGGAGCTGGAGCTGGGGCTGAGGCTCCCACGTGCTCCTCAGTAATAGGAACTGTCTAGGAGGACTGAGATTGAGCCGCACTTTGGGACTCATCTTCTTCTACTACCGGTGGCGGTGCTCTTTCAGCCCGCTTTTCTGCCACCGTCTTGCCCTTTTGGGCTGCTGTAGCCTTTTTCATTTTAGGTATCTCTGAAATACACAACACACGATTTAGGAACAAGAATTTCTTACATCATAGCTCTATCGCACGATTCTTATGAAGAAAGAAGGTCATATATTCCTAAAATGTCCGCAGCTTCTCGTTTATAAGTGTGGCGCGCAACACACCCATAACCAAGACTCTACTAGACACGGCTCGTAGACACATCCTAGGACTGAACTGCTCTGATACCACTTTTGTCACGACCCAACTCGGGGCCGCGACGAGCACCCGGTGCTAACCCACCCGAGCACCCGGTGCTAACCCACCCGAGCACCCTCTTAGCTTACTCTTATACTTACATCTAGGTGAGCCACATAATTATACATGCATTTCCTTTTATTCGTCAACTAGTCCCATATGGACAACCACACATTTATATCATCATAGGCATTTATGCCACGTCAATATACATGGGCCAACGTGGCCGACAAAATGATATACAAAACATAGGCTGACAAGGCCAAACACATCTACCCACAAACACACATGTCTACGAGCCTCTAAGAGTATAACGTATCACCTTAGCGGGATAGGACCCTGCTATGCCCATAATTATATACACAAAAGAATGAGTACCCAAAAGATATGGCTCCGAAGGAAATGGAGCTCTCTATGAAATCTCTGAATAGGCAGCTAAGGATAAAATCTGTCTTTCTGCGCCCCTGCGGGCATGACGCAGTGTCAACAAACAAAAGGACGTCAGTACGAAGAATGTACTGAGTATGTAAAGCATGATCAACATCAATATAGAAGCATAATAGATATCATATGAAGATAGCATAGGAGGGGATACAGTAATATCATCATCATGTCGCTTACTTGCATACATCGTCGTTCGTATCCCATAATAATACTCGTACCATACTTGTGCTCATATTTGTATACATGTCCTTATTCATATTCCTATACATAGTCTTTTCACATTCATATTCATATTGTATACATAGTCATTTCATATACATAGCATTTACATAGCATACCCGACCTCATGGGATCGGTGTCTTATACATACTTGGCCAACCAAGGCTCAAGGTCATACATACCTGGCCCTACCAAGGCATCAGGGTTATCCGTACCCTCTGCAGAGGTGTGCGCGCGTTTCGTAATCGTATACAAAATTTACACTTAGTCATATACATATAGTCTTACCCGACATCATAAGCTCGGGGTCTTATTATAGCCCTTCATAGGCACACATACACATATACCGTAGCTCGCAAGCATCTCTAGTCTCATTTTACTCTCATCATCATTACCATCCTCATCATTATCGTTACATCTACGTTATAGACTTACTCGTCATACGTGGAACGTAGTATAAGCATAGTACATATCAAGGGTCGTGAGCTTATGAGCTCGGAATGTCAACCAAGTGAAGACAACATACTCATATAGAGGAATTTAGGAATTTGGCCAAGAACCATGCCTTATGAAAGAAGGGTTAGCCTTACATACCTTTCCGTCGAACTATTCTATGCTTGCACATTCCCTTCCAATGCTAGTGTTTATACCTTTATTAATATCATAACAATGGCCATTAGTCATTCACATTATCCACATTATCTAGAATTCCTCAATTTGCCTCTAATTCACCCACATTCATGATTATAACACCCATCTTCGTCCATTCGTCTAAAGTGTTTAGTTCATGATCTTAATACCATTTATAACACATTCATATCACAACACAACAACATTCATAACTCAATTCAAACTATTTCTCAAAATGTCACTATTCATCATTCATGACCTAGTTGACCACATTTTCTACAATCCATGTATTTTAATTCTCCAATACCTCAAACATCTTGTAAAAATCATGAATCTTACCTTAGAAGTTGTAGGAACAAGCTTTGGTTGATAATACTCTTCTTTGAGCAAAACCCTAGTTTTTCTCCATTTGGTTTTCTTGACTTAGATGATCCTTGATGATTCCCTTATCCTTGATTTACTTGTCTTAATGTTATGGATGACTTATAATCCTTGAAAACTCATAAAATAAATGTAGAGAGAAGTTCTAGAGAGAAGTGGTGTAATGTTGTAAATGAAACAAGACAAGTCTTGATCCTCATATTTAATGAATTGAAAAATCTGTGCTGGGTGAACAGTGGTCGTCCATGGAGGTTTACGGTCCGTATTTCAGTTTACGGAGCGTCCCTCGTGGTTGTTTTTAAGCTTAAGCAGAACCAGAAACTTTGGCCTGCATGCATGGTGATTTACGACCATGGTTTACGGGCCGTAAATCACTTTACGGTCCATCCACCAGGTCGTATTTTAGCCATTTCCTCAGCTGGCAGAATGTTGAAGTTGGACATTCCAGTTTACGACGTCAAGTTTACGGACCGTATTGCACTTTACGGTCCGTATTTTGCACTATACGACCACTGGGCAGTTTTGCCAACTTTCAATTTTTCTCATTTCTTGACTTTTCATTCTAATCATCCACATTCCTTTACAGGCATTTCCCATGAAACATTATACACTCACACTCCTCTCACACATCATTAGTTCATTTACTTGCGTACCAACGGGAAATTTTCCGAGGTGTAACAATAGCGATGCTATATTAGAATAGAGGCAAAGGCACTAACAGTAGAGTCATATTAATGATATTGCGATTTATAAGAGACAATTAAGAAAGGGACCTAAGGTTTTCTATATTAGAACATAAGATATGAAAATCAAGAGAAAAATAAAGGAAGGAAGAGAGCATGATGAGATAAGTTACTACAGATAGACAAGAGTTTTGGTATGTATGACACTGAGCCTTGTCGTGGCTGGGTATACGAAAACCACCGAACCTTTAAGGTCGGGTATCCTATGGATATGAATATGGACACGAATATGTATACGGATATGGATACATGTATAGGTATAGATGTGTATGTATACGAATCACGCAAGAACGATTATGTAACTTGCAAGTATTTATACGTTGCCAATGAAACCAAGTGGGTGCTTAAAAAGAGGAGTAAGAGGTAAATAAGAATAGTGTGTTCATGGTACTCCGGGTTAGTTGAACGAAAATATATGGTGAATTGAGTTGAAATGTTGAGTTGGGATTATCGTTAAGGATAAATAGGACAATTACTTGAAATGTGATATAAGTACATGCTATATGCTTCCTATGGTATCCCTGGGGTGTGACAACTTACGAATGCAATAAGATGACTGAATGAAGGGTGGCTTTTACCAAAAGAATATTACGCCTTGAAATTTTCATTTTTGTACGATTATGGTTATAGCAAATTTTTGACAGTTACCAAAGAGTTATGAAATTCTAAAAAATTATGAGGCCTTCGAGGAAGTCGACGACGGACACCTATGATAGGACACCTCGGATTGAGTTTATCTAGACTCTACAGATGTGGGTCAATACCATTATCGTGGTCATAAGGAAGAAAGGAAAGCGGAAGGGATTTGTAAGCCATGTGGAACTCAATACCATTATTGAGCAAGAAAAAGGACTGATGAGTCCGAGTATCAACGAGCATTATATCAGGAAAGCAACTCACTTATATCTCTTGAAAGGATATTTCTTAAGAATCGGGGAAGTATTGCACCCGAGAGTCATTACTAAGAAGAAAAACTCATTTTCAGCTATTCAAAGGGAATGATATAGATAGTGTGTTACAGGATTAAAATTATGCCTCCTACAGAAGGTTCAAGATGAAACGTTGTTGCCCCAGGTAAGCAATGCAATACCTTAAGCAGTCGCACAAATCAAAATATAGTTTATATCAAAATACGTCTTAAGCAGTCGCACAAATCAAAATGTCACATCAAATCCAAACGGAGCGGCGGAATAGACATCGCCGGTCAGAAGTGCAAATATAAGCATAAGGGCCATTTAGGGCCATCATAACAAACGGACCGCTTTAAGACCAGAAAACAAAATCAAACAAACATATATAGGACCCTCGCCCCACATATATGACTACAGGCCTCTACGAACTCAAAACAAAGACATATGGCGAGACAGGGCCCCGCCGTACCCAAATAGTCAAATGTACCGAATATACATAGCAAAAGGGAGTCTGTACCAAAAGGGGACTCCGAGTCAAGAAGGAGTACTCCGAAGTAGCAAAGAGTGAAGCCTACAGTGGAGGATCACCAATATCTGCACCTGCGGGCATGAAACGCAGCCCCCGAAGAAAGGGGGTCAGTACGAAATATGTACTGAGTATGTAAAGCACGGAGTACAGAAATATGGGCCAAAACCGAAAGCAAATCAGATGACAAAGTGGAGTACAAATCAGTATGTCAAAATCCGTATCAAAGTCATATACGTATACATAATGCAAACGAAATCATGCAAACGCTTAAGAATGTGGTCGCCACTCCGACGCTGGCGCCACACACAGCATAACACCAGAAAGTTTCAAATCTCCGTACATCCCCGATCACAAACACAAACATAGGTGAGCGTATCGCATCACGAGCCATATCACAGCATAACTCCAAACGGAACCCGGCCCTATGGCGAAGCCTCGGGAACCGCAACACAGCATACGGCCGAATTATCATAAGGCGCACGAATCATAACCGGCCCGGGAACCGGTGAACGAAGTCATAACGAGGCACGAGCGGAGTCGTGAGCAAACAAATGCAGTTCATATTTCAAAATAGCCTTTCAAAACTTAGTAATCTCACAAGTCATTTCATAGTACAAAATAATGGAATACTTAGTCGATACAAAGTTTCATTTCACAAAACGTTTCCAAAATATTACGTATGGCTCAAAACGTAACTTAGCATATCATAATATTCAAAACATATCTCGTAGGAGGAAGTTCCAAAACCGAAAGTATCATATCAAACTTTATTCAAAAGGAAAGCCCGCTAGGACAAATAGGGCGTCTCGGGGTTAGCGGGCCCACCTCGAGTCAAATTGAGGTGGCGAACATAATTTACGGACGTTTAGGGGCCAAAAGGTCATACATAATCATTTCCAAGTTACCCGACCACATTTCGATAGGTTTCGGTCATTTGGTTGCATTCTATCCAAAATAGAGCCCTTAGGCTTCAATTGAATTGAATGAATAGTAACTTTTCTGTGGATCGGGTTTCGAGGAGCAGAAATGCTCCGGAGGTTCCAATATTCACCTAGCACACTAAGACATGCCAAACGAAGAAGTGGGAAGCTTTACATACCTTACAGACGTCTTATGCTCTCCCAAAAATGAAGTCCCGTTTCGTCCGAAATCTGCAAATGGTCAAAGTTACCAATTTGAGATTCTTAGGCGTAAAAATGCCATTAACTTCATTATTGTCTACCGAAATTTCGGCAGCATTTCCCCTATAAATCTAACATCCCCGAGACTTAGCTCGGCTCAAATTACATCAACAACAACAGCCCACACATCATCAAACAACACAAATCATAATCAAACCACTCTAGCTTCAAAGTTCTACCTTATTACCTAAGTTGGAAACTTTTCATTCAAACTTCCAAAATTCTTTCAAAACATCAAAACTTACAACGAACGTTCTAACTTGCGTCGTTTCATTCCGAATTCATTAACATCAACCATAAATCATATTTAAAGTCTTTAGCACCAAAGATATACAATGATATACGCAAATATACCAAAGGTATATACTTTCCGATAATGTTCCGAAATCCTTTTCCAACGCCCTTTCAATTCACTAATCATTCATTTACGTTATAAAGGTCACAACGACGCAACTAACAAACTAAATTGAATGCAATTCGCCTTCCTTTCACACTAATATGGCTCACGGCCAAACACACCCTTCTCACACACACACGCCATGCACAAACACAACACCATTCCATAATCTTGTAACATCAATCACTGTAACATATAAACCCATTTCATAACATAAAAACATAGATTTCTCACCTTTCTTTTGAAATTCCGATTTGCCGCAAACGTCGCTCTTTCGCCAAACTACTTGTATCACATCGGAGAGCGTCTTGAGTACTTTACAACTATGTGAAAATCAAGATTTTTAAGGCTAGAATCAAGCTTGCCAATTTTTTTTTCTCTCTTCTTTTCTATTCGGCCGAGAGCCTCTTTCTCTTGGTGTTCTTCAATTTTTTTTTGTTTTGATCTAATACTTGATAATTACAAGTCTTGCATTGATATATATCCAATAGGATCACATGCATGGCACATGGTCATTAAAATGGGTCATGGGCCTTGGCCTTTGGCCGGCCACCCCATCACTTTGGGCCTCATATTTTTTGTGTTCTAATTCTTGGCCCAATTCACAAAAGTCCCGTTTTGTAATTCCCGAAACTAATTTCCGAAATTCCAAATTTACCCTCGGCCTTCCCCAACGTCTTAACATTAATGATTCCATAACCAACATAGTCATATTCAGCAAAATCAAAAATATTTCCTTATAACACACAAGTCTTATTTATTTCTCGATTTCCAATTATACGAAAGCACGGGACATAACAACCACGACCACTTATATGGGCCGTGCAATGTTATACAGACCGTATAAGTGTCCGTGGAAGTCCCGACGTGCTGAGTTAAGTTCAATTCTATAAATGTGATCCTACTTCACTAATTTCATTTCCCACACTTCTTCATCTCTCTCAAGGCTTCTAAAGGGTTCCACACACTTCTTCCATAAGAACTCAAGAGAGATTCAAGATCAACTTCATCAAACTAAGAGGGTTAAGTGTAAGAAGCTCACTAGATGTTCATCCAAGTCAAGAAATTCCATTGGAAAGGAACTAGGGTTTTGGCTCAAGTGAGGTCTTTCCACTCAAGGCTCATTCCCAGACCATCTAAGGTAAGTTTTATGATCAATCCATGTTGTTTAAGATATTGAGAGGTTGAAAGACTTAGATTATGAAAGGAGATAGAAAATGGGTTATAAAGATGAGAATGATGAGATTTTGAGTAATAGCTTGGGATGAGTCATGATTCTTGATATATTGTGATTATGATTATGCTATAAATGATATTAAGGACATGGGATAAGAATTATATGTGAGAAAACATACTAGTATGCTACGACCATGATTATGGATGAATTGAAGTGAAATTGTGGAATGTGGGTAATGTAGATGAATGAAGATTGTTGGTTATAATGTTTTGAATGTTATTACAGACGTTTGGAAATTGATATATGATATGAGGAAAGTTGTACAAACTAAGGGAATGCTGCCTAATTTTCTCTAGCTTTAGTAAGCACGTTCATATAATCGATTAGCAAATGTTAATGCGAATTCCTTTGAAGGTAGAAACGTGAGCATTGAAGGAGAAAAATCAAGCGATGGAATTGTTAAACAAAAGAGGTTTGTAAGGCTAACCCTTCTTTCATAAGGCATGGTTCCTTGGCCAAATATCTAATCTTCTATAAGCCTATGATGTCCTCCAAATGATTCTATCTTCAAAAGCTACTAAGCTCATGATTCTTGATATGTTACGATTGTACTAAATTCTTTACATGATGAGTAATCCTCTAAGGATAGATGTAATGAACGACGATAGTAATGATGCTAAAGATGCTTATGAGCTTTTATGTATATGTGTCTATGTATGACTATTATGAAACCCTGAGCTTATATGGCCGGGTAGTGTTACATCGGGTATTTTTGTATATTCGAAAAAAATTCAAGATAACTTGACTTGTAATGAATAAGGCCATATTTGGACCTTACTTGGTATGAATGTGTCGGCTAAGAATACATTGGTGTGGAATTACAAAAGGAGGCCGAGGGCAAAATAGGAATTTTGAAAATTGGTTTCGGAAATTACAAAATTTAGCTAACAATTGGGCTAAAAAAAATGAAAATAAGGCCCAATTTGAGATAGGGTGGCCGGCCAAGAGGCCTTTGGCCCAAGCCCACCAATTAGTCATGTGACTAATTATATTAAGAGATAAGACTTCAAGAAACTTCAAGAAAATTTAAGCAAAAACAAGAACAACAAAAGAGAGGGGCAATCGGCCAAAGAGGAGGAGAAAGAGAAAAAAGAAAAGAAAAATTCTTGGAGCTTAATTCTTGGTTCAAAAATCCATCTCTTTTAAAATATCTACTAAGCTCAAGGTGCTCTTCAAGTTGGTATAATTATTGTGGCAAGAAACTACCAATTGTGGCAAGTGGAAGAGTTGGGAAAAGGTAAGAATCCATCCCTTTTTATTATGTTATGGAGCTTTGTTCATGTTGTGGAATGTAGAAATGAATAGAATTTGTGAAAATATGGAAGTTTGCAAAGTGGGTGTGTTTGTTGGAAAGTGGCCGTGTGTGTGTGTTGATGTATTGATGTAATGAGTTGAATTTTTATGTTGTATTCTAGTTGTAGTTATGGTGAAAATTGTATTAGAAATGAAAGTTGAATGAATTCGACGGAAATTGGAAATATGGAATGTAGCCGTGTGGTGTTGTGTTGATGGTGGAAAATGAATTAAATTTTGTTTGGTATGTTAATTGTGTTGTTATGGTTTTGTGAAGTAGATGGAAGAATAAGGGGTTAAGCTAACGTGAAGAATTTGTTGTTAAGTTGTTGTCGGAAAGTATGTCGTTTAGTATGATCTTATGAAATTAAGAAAATGAAGTGGTTAAGGTGCAAATGATGGTTAATGTTGATAAACTTGGAAGATGGAAATGTGTTATGAACTAGTATGTTAAAGATTAGGAGAATTGGATAGATTATGGCCTTGATGGAAAGTTGGCATGTTTGTATATCTTGTGTATATCTCGTGTATATATTGTAGAAATGTTATGATATGATTCCGAATGGTATTGTAATGACTTTGATTAGAATAAATGAAAGAATGTTGATATTGATTTGGGAGCGTGAAGTCGAAATGAGGATTATTGTATTATGTCGTAAAGTAGACTAATTGTGTATATTATGAATTATGATAATTGTTGATGTTGTTGATGTTGTTGTTGGGTTGTTGTTGGTTGTTTGGAGCCGAGTTGAATCTCGGGGAGGCTATATGTATAGGGGAGGTGCTGCCCAAATTCTTATAGACAAGTATTGGTTAAGATTAGAAATGTTAGGTCTCATGAATAGTAACTGGTAAATGTGACCATTTGCAGTTTTTGAGCGAAACAGGAATCGAGTTTGGACGAGCGTAGGACGCAACCAAGGTATGTAAAGCCTATCCCTTCGTTCTTAGGCATGTTCTGAACGTAATAGGCTCGGCCGCGAGCCTTAAGTACGACTCCGTTCCTCGGAATTCGAGATGGAAATCCGCTCCAATTCCTTCAGTAAGATTGAATCATTTTTCTTATAACTTGTCTTTAAAGTGAACTTTTGTATAAAACTTTCCTAAACAGAGTCGGAATACTTCCATATGATTATAAATGACCTCATAAGGTCTATTAGCAATAATTTACGGATGTCGCCTCGAGTTAGTCCGAGGTGGGCCCACGGAGCCCCGATACCTATCGCATGATCTAAATTGTCTCATTTCTGTCCGATTTTCACAAGTAACATCTGGATTGTTATTCTGATCACGATATGACTACTTTTTATATAAATCTGATTCTGGTAATAATCTGTCGTGCCTTCCCAAGTAGGTTATAGGCGCGTATTATGAATACCATTCGAATGCTCTGATTTGACTCGCCGCTTGGCATACTTCAGTCTGATTGAGTCTGTATGTGTGTGGTTTCTCATTAATCTGTTCGTGGATGTCTCAATGCTTCCTTCACTGCGTCCCGGGCCAGGTTATGTTATCGTGCATATTCCTCTGCATTGTTCACCGCGTCCCTTGGTGTGCGGGCCGGGATCTGTTTATATCTGTATGATATTATGATCTTTGTATGGGGATGGCGGCCAGGATGGCATATAATCTGATCTGATTCTGTCTGTCCACCGCGTACGGTACTAAGAGGGCCGGGTTCTGTTACCGTGCCCCCAGACAGGGCTGGAATCTGTATGTATGTATGCATGTGCCATCAGCATTTATATAAGCACATGCCTCTGTATGATTCTGTATGACTCTATATGATTCTGTATAACTCTGTATGACTCTGCATGCATAATTCTGTCCGTCCGTCTGGATTACGATTTTGTCTGTATGTCCGTATGGATTCTGAATCTGTACGTCCGTATGGTTTACGATTCTATCTGTCTGTCTGAACCATGATTCTGTCCGTCTATCGGGATTATGATTTCGTCCGTCCGTTTGATTTATGGTTCTGTCCGCTATATATATATGCTTCTGGTTCAGACTATGATTATGTTTGTTATGTTTCTGCTTTGCATACTCGGTACATTTTTCGTACTGACCCCCGGTTCTTCGGGGGCTGCGTTACATGCCCGCAGGTACAGACGCACCTGGAGATACGCCGCCAGTTTAGGGCATCGATTCTGCTATATTGGAAGAGCTCCTTTAATCTGGAGCAAATACTTTTGGTATATATCTTCTGTCATCTGTAGACTCTGTATGTATGGTATTTTGGGGTACGGCGGGGCCCTGTCCCGTCATCTGATTCTGTATGTCTGTAGAGGCCTGTAGATAGATATGTGGGTTACGGGTTTCATCCGTTTAAGTAAGTACGAATGATTTTGTGACTCCATCTGTATGTTAGCCTCATCGGCTAGTTTGTAAATTTCTGTAAGTTCAGGTATGCGTATGCTTGCGCGCGCGCCGTATATGTATTGGCTTGATTCTGTAAACACCTGTTTGAAAAAAAAAATTGTATGGTACGCCAATTCGGTTAAGTAGGTACGTATGGGTATCCAGTTAGGATACCAGTCGCGGCCCGCGGGGTTGGGTCGTGACAGGTAGAACATTATATATATATATATATATATATATATATATATATATATATATATATATATATATATATATATATATATATATATATTGCGCGCGCACCACTGCAGTTGGGTACGGATAACCCTGAGCCTTGGTAGGGCCAGGTATGTATACTCACCGAGCCTTGCCATGGCCGGGTATGCGAAACACCGAACCTTCATGATCGGGTATGCTATGTGCATGATATGGATATGTATACGATATAAATATGAGTATAAATACGAAAGTGGATACGAAATGTAATGAGTACGGATATGAATATGGATACGAATATGGATGTATGTACACAATCACGCATTAGAAATGGAAAGTCCCTATGAAAACCAAATAAGTGTTTGTGACGATGATACTACTATCTCCCATCCTATGCAATTTCTTATGTTGTCTATTATGCTTTCATAATGCTGTTGACCATGCTTTACATACTCTGCACATTCTTCGTACTGACGTCCTTTTGTTTGTGGACACTGTGTCATGCCCGCAGGTGGCCAGAGAGACAGGCTTGATCCATAGCTTTATTACTCAAGGACTACATAGCGAAGCTCCATTTCATTTGGAGCTACAGCTTTTGATATTTATTCTTTTGTGTACATATTTATGGGCAAAGCGGGGTCCTGTCCCGCCTATATGATATGACATACTCTCCTTATTGGCTCGTAGACATGTGTATATGGTTTGATGTATTTGGCCTTGTCGGCTAGTCTTGTGTATATCATTTTGTAAGCCTCGTCGACTTATGTACATTGATATGGGCATTGTTATTGATGGTGATATATGTATATGTATGTATCGTTGCTCAATGGGATTAGTATGAATAATGAATGGAAAGTATGAATTAGCTATGTGGCTCACCTTGATGTAAATGTGAAAGTATGATAAGAGGTGCCCGGGTGGGTTAGCACCGGGTGCCCGTCGCGGCCCTCCGGTTGGGTCGTGACACATACCACTTTGTCAACTTACCTAATTAACGTTCACCGTCGAAGCCTGGACAATCTACATTTAGAATGATTCATACCATAGTTAAGCCTTAATGACACTCTTAAATTCAAATTAGAATAAATCATGATCTAATGAAAATTGGGCAGCATTTCTCCAATTTGGTCAACTTCCACCATATCACAAAACAACTCCCAAACATCCATAACACACCCACAATATCATAATCAAGTAATCACCTTCTATTAAACCCTCATAATTCACCCTTATGTTTAACTTATACCAACAACCTCACACCCATTTTAGCACATTTTCATACAATGCTTTCTTATCACCATTTCTACCTTCCATAACAAGATTATATCCATATTATACTAAGAATCATGACTCAAGTTAGCTTACTACTAAAAAACATCATAAAAGTTATATTTAACCCTCATTTTCTACTTTCTTCTTCAACCCAAGTTCTTCAACAACTAAGCATTCATGATAACATGAAATAAGCATGAAAACTAACCTTTTACCTCATGGGAAAGTGATTTGGAGAAGCTATAAACTTAGGTGAAAACCCTAGCTTCAATACCCAATAATCTTTGTAGTCCACTAACCCTAGGAAGCCTTCTAACACATGAACACTTTGATTCATATCTCTTGATCTTTGTTTTCTCTTGGATTGGGGTGGAATATGCTTGGAGAAGGGTCTTGAGCTCTCAAGACTTGTGGAAGATGAAAAATGAAATAAATGAAAAAAGGTCTTCTATTTATACAAAAAGTAAAAATTCAGCCCGATTGACTTATACAGACCACTTATACGGTCCGTATAAGTGGACCGTATAACACACAATGGAAAAGTCCCTTTCTGTAAAGGTCGAGTTATACGGACCCCCCTTATACGGACCGTATAAGTGGTCGTATAACTCCAGTTGTACGAAACTTCCTCTCGTCGATTCGTTTGGCTTCTAATCCTCATGGAACCTTCTTAGCACTTACATAATACTTCATTAACCATACAATAGGCTCTATAGCAGCCCCTCAAGACATCACAAAATAATTATTAGCTCAATGATAGCGAAAACCTTTCCGAACACGACTAATATTCCACTTCCTTCAACGAACAAAGCTCATCTATTCGTACAACTTCAAAATATTATGGTATGCACCTTAAGCTATCTAATACCTTCCTTAATCTCGTAAGGATTTTATAATCACCTTAAGCTCACATTACCCTATCCACAAGGCAACAAGTCCTAAAATTTCAGAGGTGTAACAGCTTCGAAGCATTCGAGATTCATCGCGCTGAGCCAGGGAAAACAACAGGTGGATAGACTTTTACCCCATTGTTCACTCTGTGGTAGAAAGAATGCTCACTTTTAGAAAAACAGCGAAAGTTTTCTTTGAGGCCCGACTTTTCGCCTTTTCATGTTTTCTTATTACGTGTGGTTTAATAATGAAAATGGCTCGATGTTCCATTTCGAGTCAAGACCACAGTTTGTATCACTCTTTTTTAATTTCGATGAAAACACCCAAAGTTTACAATAAGACAAAATCTCTTTACTTGACCAATATAAATATATATATATATATATATATACGTAAATTTCTTTTACATGATTGATAACCGTGTTATTTTGTTTTATAGTAATAATACAGAGGCCACAAATAATGTCATGACATGTTATGAAACAAGTAAAAATGACGACGAACAAAACAACGATCAAGAAGAAGAGATAACTGGACCAGAAGGGTTTATAAATGTCGAAAAAGAATACGAGAAAAGACCGACGCCAAACCTAGAGAAAACAAAAACAGTTAATCTAGGGAATGAGGAATTTATTCGGGAAACCAGAATAATTGTGCATTTGACAGAAACTGAGAAAGAAGGGTGTCGGAGCTTATTGAAAGAATATTATGATGTTTTTGCCTGGTCATATGCCGATATACAGGGTCTGATTACGAACATTGTTGCCCATAGGTTGCCGATCCTAGAAGGATTTGCCCTGGTAAAATGGAAAATCAGGCAGCCTAAGCCTGATGTCAGCATCCGAATTAAAGAAGAAGTAGAAAAACAGATTCAGCCGGGAGTTATGGAGGTAACACCATACCCGACATGGTTAGCAAACACAGTCCCGGTACAAAATAAAGATGGGAAAATAAGGATCGGTGTGGACTATAGTGAACTTAACCAAGCTAGCCCAAAGGATAACTTCCTACTCCTAAACATTCACATACTCATTGACAACTGCGCCAAGCATGAGGTGCAATCTTTTGTGGATTGCTATGCGGGCTATGATCAGATACTGATGGATGAAGAAGATGCTCAAAAGACGGCATTCATCATACCATGGGGGGTATATCATTATCGGGTAATGCCTTTGGGGCTTAAGAATGCTGACGCTACTTACATGAGGGCGATGACCGCCATCTTCCATGATATGATCTATAGAGAGATTGAGGCATATATGGACGACGTCATCATCAAGTCCCGAGTGGGTGATGACCATCTTGAGCACTTCAAAAAATTCTTCAACAGACTCCGCAAGTACAATTTGAAGTTCAATCCTGCAAAATGCGCATTTGGAGTTCCTGCCAAAAAATTACTAGGATTCATAGTCAGTCATCATGGCATCAAGTTGGATCCCACAAAGATCAAAGAAATCCAAGAACTCCCACCACCAAGAACAAAGAAAGAGGTCATGAGCTTATTAGGAAGGTTGAATTACATTGGACACTTAATCGCTCAGTCCACAGTAATTATAGAACCAATTCTCAAACTCCTCAAGAAAGATGCTCCAACTAATGGATGGAGGACTGTCAGAAACCCTTTGACACAATCAAAAGATACCTGTCCAATCCACCCGTTTTGGTCCCGCCAATGCCAGAAAGTCCTTTGTTATTGTACATGTTAGTATCAAAGAATGCTTTTGGGTGCATGTTAGCACAAATTGACAAACCAAGCACGAAAGAGAGAGCCATCTATTACATTAGTAAGAAGTTCACACCCTGTGAATCCAGATATTCCTGTTACACCTCAGAAAATTTCCCATCAACGTACAGTAAATAAGCTAGAGAAGAGCACGACGTATACGATGTTTCGATGAGTAAGAAATAGCATTTGATGATCCTAATCGAGATTCAAAGACTTTTGACATAAGGGAAGAAAGTTGACAAGGTACGCAAAGGATCTGTCGCGTATCGGGTAAGAATTATTAGCGACGAGTTAACAATGGCGTAATGATAATTAAAAGGTGCTTTGGAGAAAAGTTATAACGTCCTTTACATTGCTAATGAGGTGATAAACAAGTTCTAAGAAGGTTCCCTATGGATTGGAGACCAAACGAAGTGACAAGAAAAAGATTAGTGAAAACATGGGTTATACGATCGATTATACGGACTGTATAATGTTATATGGCCCGTATAATGGACCGTAGAAGTTTCACATAATGAAGTTGTTGGGGGGTTGATTTCACGGTCACTTATACGGACCGTATAAAATTATGCGGCCCGTATAATGTGCCGTCAAATTGACACAGAATGGGATGATCACTGGTGCAGTTTTACGGTCACTTATACGGACCGTATAAATTTATACGGACCGTATAAGTATCTGTATAATGACGTCGGGAGAGATTTTAAGTTTTAAATAAGAGACCCAACCATATTTATTTCATTTCATTTCTCTTCTCCACAACTCAAGAATTCTCTAAAACATTCCAAACTCCTCATATACAAGGATCCAAGTGAAATTAATGATCAATTTCATCAAATCAACAAAACTAGGTGTGGGAAATACATTAAAGTTCATCTAAGCCAAGAAATCTCATGGAAGGTGGAACTAGGGTTTTTTTCAAGTGAAGTATTTCAACTCAAGGCTTATTCCTACACCATCTAAGGTAAGTTTTATGATATTTTCATGATGTTTAGGGTATTGAGAAGTTGAAACACTTGGATTGTAGAAGAATATAGAAAGTGGGTCATAAATGTGGGAATAGTGCTATTGTTGAGTAGTAGTTTGAAATGAATCATGAATACGGATATGTTGCGATTGTAAGTAGATTATGAAGGACATTTAGAACATGGAATGAGCACTACACGTGAAAGAACGTAATAGTGAATTATAACCATAATTATGGGGAAATTGAAATGAAATTGTGAAATGTGGATAATGTAGATAAATGATGATTGTTATTTATGATATTATGAATGGTGTTACGGATGTTTGAGAGTTGATATGGAATATGGAGGAAGTCATATAAACAAAGGAAATGCTGCCCAATTTTCTTTAGCTTTAGTAAGTACGTTTAAGTAATCGATTAGCTAATGTTCATGCGACTTCTCTTGAAGGTAGAAACGTGGGCATTGAAGGAGAACAAGCTAGCAATAGATTAGTTACACGAAAAAGGTATGTGAGGCTTGTCCTTTCTTTCTATGGCATGAATCCTATGGTATGACTTTCCTTCTTCTCTATGAATTCTCTATATCCTGGAAAGCCAAGAGTCTATGAGCATGAAAAGCCAAATGAGATACGAGATGTGTTATGAGTTCAATAATGATGATGATGAGTTAAGTATAAAGATTCTAGAGTTCATGATGTAATATTCCTATAACGCTAATGATATCGTATGTTGTATACACTCACCTCATACATTAATTCCCTCAAGGTGAGGCAGAATACCATAAGGCTAATGATGTCATTCATTGTATCCACTCACCTTATATTTTATTCCCTTCAAGGTGAGGCAGACTACCATACAGTTAATGATGTCAGTTATTGTATACACTCATCTTATATACTATTTCATTCAAGGTGAGGCAGAATACTTATAAATTCTCCATGATAGAATCGGGGGTTTATGACCCCATGTCACCCCGACATAGCCATAGTTGCCTTCAAAGTCTAATGTATGCTCCTAATGATAAATGTATAATGATGCTAAGTCATGATATTTCTATGGGACGATCAATAACGTAAGATTATGTTATATCTATGCTATGTATGAAAATGTTAAATTACGATGAGTATATGATGATATGATATTACACCGTGCCTATATGGACGGGCAGACATACACACCACTATAGTGGGAAGCTTACATCCCGGACGCGAGAGGCTTAGACACAGGTAAATTATTATTACACCGTACCTATATGGACGGGCAGATTATACATTATCACACCGCACCTATATGGACGGGCAGCTTATACCTTTATGCATATATGATATGACGATAGATATGAAGTAAGTAAGCATGTGCTATTTCTTTTATTAGTGACAGTCATGTACAGTTGCTTCTTATGGATGCTTCCTTTATCTCATTGATGTATTTTCATTGCTTATGCCTCTCATACTCAGTACAATGTTCGTACTGACGTCCGTTTTCTTTGGACGCTGTTTTCATGCCCACAGGTAGACAGGGAGGTGAGCTTGATCCAGAATCGTAGGAGTTGTTAGCTGATTGAGAGCACTCCATTGTTCCGGAGGTGCTTGATCATTCTTTTGTGTATATATGCATATTTTGGGCACGACGGGGTCCTGTCCCGTCCCTATGTCTAGCACTCCAGTAGAGGCTCGTAGATACGCAGTGTGGGTTATATGGTCTCACAAGGTCACTACTGTACATATGTGTATATTATCATTTTGATAGACGAGAGGCTTATGTATATGAAAGTAAATATGTTTCCAAATGAAATATGATTTTCTTATGATATGACTACAAATCTGGTAAAAGAGCGTTAACTGAGTATGATGAGTAGTAGAACGAGCGGTGCTCGGTGATTAGCCCGGGTACCCGTCGCGGCCCCTGGTCGGGTCGTGAAAAAAGTGGTATCAGTGCAGTTCATTCTTAGGAAGTGTCTACGAGCCGTGTCTAGTAGAGTCTTGTTTATGGTGTGTTGCGCACCACGCTAATAAACAGGCGGCTATAGGGCATTTAGGAAAAATGACCATCTTTCTTCTTATGAGATCGTGCGATAGAGCCGTGTATAAGATTTTATCCTCCCTAATAGTGTGTTGTGATTTCAGAAATGCCGCCAAAGGGAAGGCTAATGGCGCCCTGAAGGGAAAGACTACGATGAAAGGGCGGGCAGAAAGAGAGCCGTCAATGAATGTAGATGAGGGTGAATCACATAATGAGGCTCCATCTATTGCTTCTTCTACTCCACCTATTACCGAGGAACAAGAAGGGGCTTCAGCTCCAGCTCCTATGCCTCCAGTTCCTCCACCGGCTACTTCGGGTCAACAAATGACCGAAGCTATTCACTTATTGACACAGTTGGTTGCCACCCAGGCACAGCGGCAGAATGCGGGCCCAAGTGATCAGTCATCTAGTACCAGAGCCCGTGATTTTATGAGTCAGAGTCCTCCGGAGTTTTTCGGGTCAAAGCCGGATGAAGACCCGCAAGGTTTTATTGATGAGATGCTGCGAACATTGAGGATTATCCATGCCTCCGAGACCGAATCCGTGGAGTTGGCATCTTATATACTTCGAGATGTGGCGGTATTATGGTATAATAAGTGGATAGCAACGAGAAAAGAGAATGTGCCTCCTCCCATTTGGCAAGAATTCGTGGATGCTTTCATTCGCCACTATTTTCCACCCGAGGTCCGCCAAGCTAGAGCGGATAGGTTCTTAAGTCTAAAGTAAGGAAATATGAGTGCCCGAGAATATAGCCTTCAATTTAATTCCTTGGCTAGATATGCCCTGACTATGGTGGCCGAGATAGGAGATAGGGTACACAGGTATGTGAGTGGCTTAGGGCCACATTTGTTCAAGGATTGTTTGACGGCTTCATTGCAAGACGGGATGGATATCACCCGATTACAAGCCCATGCCCAGAATTTAGAAGGACAACGACATCCACAAAGAAATGATCGTGATATTGATGGAAGGCAAAGCAAGAGGGCCAAATCTGTCACGACCCAACCCCATGGGCCATGACTAGTGCTCGAACTGGACACTCGTATACGTACCTGCTAAATATAGTCAGACTGAAACTAAGGACAATATGGAAACTTGCAAAAGAACCCCAAAGGTTCATAACATCATATATATATATATATATATATATATATATATATATATATATATATATCCCGATAACCTGTCTCCTGAGGAGTCACAACTAATCAAAACATAATATGATACGCAAGCCGACAAGGCTGCCACTACATGTCAATATGATACGCAAGCCGACAAGGGTTCCACTACATGTCAATATGATACGCATAGCACATCATATAGGCACAGCTGAACAAAACTTATACACAACCCACACATATGTCTACAGACCTCTAAGAGTATCGATAGTGAAATATGACGGGACAGGGCCCCGCCGTACCCTTGATAAATATATATATATACATCAAAAGATCTTTACCAAAGTCTAGGCTCCGAACAATGGGGCTCTCCAAGACAGCTGAGTGGAAATCCTAAGCTGGAGGATCACCAAATCGAGTATCTGTACCTGCGGGCATGAAACGCAGCCCCCCGAAGAAAGGGGGTCAGTACGAGATATGTACTGAGTATATAAAGCATGAAATACAATAAAGAGGATCATGACTGAAATAGAGATCACATGAGACAAGTTTGACATTCAAAATACCAATACAGTTGCCTTATGAAATGTAGATCGTGCATGTCAATATCATATATGGTACCCGGCCCATTATGGGACTTGGTGAATAAATTCATCCATGCCATCCTTGGTTGTATCTTTCACCGAGTCCCGAGCCGGGTATGTTTTCGTGAACAGTTCCACTGCATTGTTCACCGAGTCCCTCACTATAGGGCCGGGTACGGTATATATATATATATATATATATATATATGATATGATGATGTGATGATATGATGATATCACAATGTGAGGCATGCACGAGCAGAGTAGTGAGTAACCATATGCAAACTAAATTATATTTGAGACTCAATAGAATATTCAAACGAACTATCATTTGGAAATCAAGACAATAGTCATATCAAGTATCCTTCGAATGTCACTATGGAACATATCAAATAGAACTTCAGAAATCATAGATACGTATCAAGACATAATAAAGTAAGTTCGGAGAATCAAGGACATTAGCCATCCTAGTGGCTCTAAGAATAGGAGCTTCTTTGGAGTCATATACATGTCGTCTGTTTGTTTCATAAAGACAATGCCAAAAAGAAAGAAGGGTTAGCTTTACATACCTTAAGTCGCCAAAATGAACCAACAATGAACTCGTTAATGCATACACCAATCCTATAACAAGGGAATGCGTATATGAACTTAGATAACGCTAGTATATGATGTATATCAAATGATAATTCAATTTTAAAATGAAACGGGCAGCGTTGCCCCTATTCTTTAATCACTATAATGTAACCAGCTGCCCGCAACAACAACAACAACCTCATTTAGGTCCCTTTGAACTAAAATCATCCATATACAAGGGTATACATCAAACCGCCCAATATACACTTCGTATACGATACGTTATACTCTTGTTTCCTTCCAAATTTATGAACCATATTAATAACAACACGACAAAAACATCGACCACCATCCATGTACAATAAAACTACTTCGATATCATTTTAATACAAGCTCGAAACAGCCCGTCAAAATTACGACATCAAAATACGATTTTCGATCTTTACTTCGCAAAATTACTAACACACGGAAAAGAGTATAGCATTACCATGAACAACAACACCCATACATATATATGGCTATATTTCCAGCCTCTTCCACATAAACAAATTACCGTCCAATACAATACCACAATAACGACAACACATTTACAATATTCCCACCAACAAAACCATCAACGACAAGTACAATCTTCATTAATCCCTTTTGAACTTAAATCATCATCACATAAGAGTATATACCAGAACAATCCAATATACACTCGTATACAATATCTTTACACACTTTCTTCGTCCAGATTCATGAAGCATAGCACCACAATATCAGGCTCTAAGGCAGCCCATCAACTACAACTTTAATTATCATAATTCCTTCACTTTTAACACATAATTAATGACAACAACAACAATTAAATTGAGACAAATCTAATTCAGCCTGATATACAATACCAACGAAACCATACAATTTTCTCCCTTCCAATTTCTTCTAATACAATTTAATCTCTCCATTACCACATTATTAACTCCAATTTCATGACAAAAGAAGAAATCTTACCTCAAATTTAATTGGGACAGATCAACAATAATCACTTGCACTAATTGCACCGCTTCTTCTTTCTTAATTTAAATACCAAGGTTGTCGCCTCCTTGAACGTGTAGAATACTTTTAGAACATAATTTCTCTTCCTTCCAATTCTTTGAGCTCATCCGTGAGCTGCCATGGCCGTGAGAGCAGCCATGGCTATGTGCCTCTTTTTTTATTTCAATTGAATTGAATTTTTCCAAATGAAATATATGGCTAGCATGATTCATCAATTGTAAATATGTATATGCTTCCTAGCCATAGGACACGCATCCACTACCATGACATGTGTCCCACCATGTTGATACATGTCAGTGGGGTCCATTTAATACAGTTAATTAATCTTAATTAATCCCTAACCCCCACTTAATAATCTAATCATGGTTAATTAATCCCTAATCTCTACTAATATTTCCACACCAATTGTAATTAATTAGTGAACCGAGCAATAATAAAATCGGGATTAAAAGTCCTTGTCTCATATCTCAAAAATAACCTTATCCTTTAATTCATGTCGATTAGCTTACAAATAATCCAACGTACAAAAATACGGGGTATAACAAGATCTATGGGGGTAGGCAGTGATTATAGAGGGGATCAAGGTAGACACATCCCAGACACTCAGGCCAATCGATGACCAGTGTACCTCTCGATATACGGGTAGGACATTTGATCACTCCTTTCTTTCAGGACCGGGTCAAAGATCGAGAGCTTCGGGTTACCCCCAGTACCGCAATGCAGCCAGTGCGGTAGGTTACATTCCGGACGGTGTCACCAGGGTTCGGATGCTTGTTATGCCTGCGGTCGGACTGGGCACATAATGCGAGATTACCCGTCGATGAGTGGTAGATTTTGGGTCCACCCCCCGGGATCAGTGGCTGGCTCATCTTCAGTGCGCTCGAGAGGGCAGACTCCCCAGATGTCAGCAGGTAGAGGTAGAGACAGAGGGGGAGCACCTACTTCAGGTGCCACCCAGCCCCGTGTGTATGCTTTAGCCGGACGACAGGATCTTGACACCTCCCCGGATGTGGTTACAGGTACATTATCCATATTTTCCCATGATATGTATGCATTGATAGATCCGGGTTCTACCCTATCTTATATTACTCTGTATGTTGCTGGTCGTATTGGGGTAAAACTCGAGCCAATTAAACCTTTTGAGGTATCTGCTCCGGTTGGTGATCCCGTGATAGCTAGACAAGTCTATAAAAATTGTGTACTTGTGATATGCATTTGCCAGACCAAAGATGATTTAATCGAGCTGGAAATGTTAGATTTCGAAGTGATTATGGGTATGGATTGGTTGGCTTCATGTTATGCTAGTGTTGATTGCCGAATGAAGGTGGTTCGATTCCAATTTCCAGGAGAGCCCGTGCTTGAATGGAAGGGTAATACAACATCTCCAAAAGGTAGGTTTATTTCCTACCTTAAGGAAAGAAAGATGATAGCTAAAGACTATATTTATCATCTAGTCCTAGTTCATGACACCGAAGCAACGTCGCCAGCTTTCCAATCCGTTCCGGTAGTGAATGAATTTCCAAATGTATTTCCATATGAACTTCCAGGTCTTCCTCCAGAAAGAGAAATTGACATCGCCATTAATGTGTTGCCGGACACCAAGCCTATTTCTATTCCTCCTTATCGGATGGCTCCGACAGAATTGAAAGAGTCAAAGGCACAGTTAAAAGATTTGCTTGAGAAGGGGTTTATTAGACCCAGTTCATCCCCGTGGGGAGCACCAGTCCTATTTGTAAGAAAGAAAGAAGGTTCCCTACGAATGTGCATTGATTATAGGCAGTTGAATAAGGTGACGATAAAGAACAAATATCCTCTTCCAAGGATTGATGATTTGTTTGATCAATTGCAAGGTGCCAGGTGGTTCTCAAAAGTATACTTGAGGTTGGGTTACCATCAAATTAGAGTTAGAGAAGAAGATATTCCCAAAACAACTTTCAAAACGATATATGGCCACTATGAGTTCTGAGTGATGTCATTTGGGTTGACTAATGCCCCGGCAGTGTTTATGGATTTGATGAATAATGTATTCAGGCCCCTCTTGCGTGTATTTGTAATAGTATTTATTGACGATATTCTGGTAAACTCTCGCACAGAATCAAAACATACAGATCATTTACGTATTGTTCTTGGAATTCTTCGAGCTCGAGAATTATATGCAAAATTTTCAAAGTGGGAGTTTTGGCTGAATTCTATAATATTTCTAGGCCATGTTATTTCAGATGACGGTATTCAAGTTGATACTCAGAAAATTAAGGCTGTCAAGACTTGGCGAAGGCCTACGACGCCTACAGAAGTTCGTAGTTTTCTGGGATTAGCAGGGTACTATAGAAGATTTGTAGAAGGGTTTTCCTCTGTTTCAGCCCCATTGGCGAAATTAACCCAGAAGTCAGCTAAATTTCAATTGAATGATGCTTGTGAACGTAGCTTCCAGGAGTTGAAGGACAGATTAACCTCAGCTCCAGTCTTGACACTCCCAAAAGGGCCAGATGGTTATGTCGTGTATTGTGATGCTTCTGGCGTTGCGTTAGGGTGTGTAATGATGCACCATGGTAGAGTTATTGCTTATGCTTCGAGACAGCTACGGAAACGTGGAAAGAACTACCCAACTCATCATCTCGAATTGGCTGCAGTTATTCATATATTAAAAATGTGGAGACATTACCTGTATGGCGTGCATGTTGATATCTATACAGATCACAAGAGTCTCCAATACATTTTCAAACAGAAGGAGTTGAATCTGCGGTAGAGGCGGTAGTTAGAATTATTGAAAGACTATGATGTGAATATTTTATACCACCCTGGAAAGGCAAATGTAGTAGCTGACGCGCTTAGCCACCGATCTATGGGCAGCCTGTATGAAGTTCCTTTGGAGAAGAAAGAATTAATTCATGAGCTCCACGAACTAGCTAATCTTGGATTACGTTTAGTTGATTCGGGTGATGCAAGAGTTAGTGTTAATAATCCCACAGTTTCGTCCTTGGATATGGAAGTGAAAGAGCGACAATATGAAGATCCTTAGTTGAGCCATTATAGAGACGCATCTCATGGAAAAGAAAAGTATCCATTTGAAACCTCTATAGATGGGATTCTTAGTGTTACATCCGACATTTTTGCTTATTCGAAAAATTCAAGATAAATGGACTTGTGATGAATAAGGCCACAATTGGACATTTCTTGGTATGAATGTGTAGGTTATGAATACAATGGTGTGGAATTACGAAAGGAGGCCAAGGGAAAAATTGGAATTTTGGAAATTTGTCCCATGAATTTCAATAATTAGCCAACAATTTTGGGCTCAAAAATTAAGTGAAGTGAGGCCCAACTTTAAGGGGCCCAACCGGCCACAACTCACCCAAGCCCATGGATTAATTAAATTCCATGGGAAATTATTTTATATATGGATAAGTATAAAGAAGGTTCAAGATAAGTCAAGAAGACAAAACAAAAAGAAATCAAGAACAAAGAGAGAGAGAGAATTCGGGTGAGAGAAAGAAAAAGAAAGAAAAGAAGGAAAAAATTATTGGAGCCAAATCTTGATTCAAAAAATTTCTTTTGTTGTGAGATTAGTACTAAGCTCAAAGCCCGCTACAAGTTGATATAAGTATTGTGGCAAGAAAGTAATTTTATCCTCCAAGTGAAGAACTTGAAGAAAGGTAAGGATTTCATGCTTTTGTTATGTTATAAAAGGTATATGTATGTTGTAGTATGTGTGAATGAATGAAAAATATGGAAATTTTGTGTGTTGGAACTAAGTAGGTGTTGGCCATGGGTATGCATGTGTATTGCATGGTTTGGTGACTGGAATTCATGTTAGAATCTAGTATGTTATGATAAAAATTGTATTAGAAATGAAAGTGGGATGAATTAATGGAAGTTGGAGGATATTGCATGTTGGCCGTGTGGTGCTTATGTGAAAGTGAATGGGTTGAATTGATTTAATGCAATACTTGTGTTGTTATGACTTTGTGGAGTAGATGGAAGGATAATGGTTAAGCTAAAACGAAGAATTTGTTGGTTAAGTTGTTGTCGGAAAGTATGTCTCTTTAGCGTGATTTCTTGAAATTATGATTTATGATAATGAACTTGGAATATGAAAATGTGTTTATGAACTTGTATGTTGAAAGTTAGGAAAAGATTGGAAAAGTAGTGACTTAAAGGAAAGTTTGAATGTTTGTGTATCTTATGAATATTATGTGAAAATGGTATGGATGCCTCCGGTGTATGTCGTAATGATTTTGATGGATAATGGATATGAAAATAATAAGTTTGGTTTGGAAATGCAAGTTTGAAACGAAAAATGTTTCGTTATGTCGAAAGATGGCTAATGATGCCTTAGTGTATGTTTAATGTCCATTGATGTTTTGATGTCATTCCTGGGTTGTTGTGTTGATGAATTGAGCCGAGCTAAGTCTCGGGGATGTCGTATATACAGAGGAAATGCTGCCGAAATTTCGGTAGGCAAGTATGTGTAAAGTTGGAATATGGAAAGAATGAAACTAACAAATGGTAAACTTGACCATTTCCAGATTTTGGACGAAATTTGGGTTGACGCCAAGCGAGCGTAAGGCGCTATCGAGGTATGTGAAGCATTTCCCTATGTTCCTAGGCATGTTCTGGATGTGATAGGCTCGGCCGCGAGCCTTAAGTACGACTCCGTTCCCCGGAATTTGAGACGGAAAACCGCTCCAATTCCTTCAACTCAATTGAAGCTATTTTCTTACAAATTGCCTTTAAAGTGAATTTTTGTACAAAACTTCCCCAAACGGAGTCGGAACACTTCCAAATGACTATGGACGACCTCATAAGGTCTATTAGCAATAACATACCTATGTAGCCTCCAGTTGGTCCGAGGCGGGCCCACAAGGCCCGATATCTTCTGTAAAATTTTAAATACTTCCGTTTTGGTCCGATTTTCTCTAAAAACGTCTAGACTATTATTTTGTGTATAATATGGCTATTTTGGTGTAATTTATACAAATGATTTTTGAACATCTGAGAATCCGATTCTGATAATAATATGTCATGCCTTCCCAACTAGGACATAGGCGCGTACTATGCATACTATCTGGATATTCTGATTTTGGCTCGCCGTTTGGCACCCTTCAGTTTGATTGAGTCTGTATGTTGAGTCTGTATGTAAGTAGTTTCTCATTTATCGGTTCGTGTCTGTCTCAATGCATTCTTTCACTGCGACCCGGGCCAGGTTCTGTTATCGTGCATATTTCTCTGCATTGTTCACCGCGTCCCTCGGCGTACGGGCCGGGATCTGTATGTCTGTATGATATTATGATTTGTGTATGGGGATGGCGGCCAGGATGGCATATGATCTGATCTGATTTTGTCTGTCCACCGCGTCCCGTACTAAGAGGGCCGGGTTCTGTTACCGCGCCCCCAGACAGGGCCGGGATCTGTATGAATGTATGCGTGTGCCATCTATATTTATATAAGCACATGCCTCTGTATGATTCTGTATGACTCTGTACTACTCTGCATGCATAATTCTGTCCGACATACTTCTGTCTGTCCGTCTGAATTACGACTATGCCTATATGTCCGTATGGATTCTGATTCTGCTCATCTGTCCGTATTATGATTCCGTCTGTCTGTCCGAACCATGATTCTGTTTATCTGTAAAGAACACGATTCTGTATGTCTGTCTGGATCATGACTCTGTCCGTCAGTCTGATTTAGGGTTCTGTTCGTTATATTTCTGTGACTCCGGTTCGGACTATGTTTATATCTGTTATGTTCTGCTTTACATACTCGGTACATTTTTCGTACTGACCCCCGTTCTTCGGGGGCTGCGCTACATGCCCGCAGGTACCGACGCACCAGGTGATACGCCGCCAGCGTAGGTTTCTGATTCAGCTGTTTTGAAGAGCTCCTTTGATCCGGAGCGTATATTTTTGGTATATATCTCCCGTCTTCTGTATACTCTGTATGTATGGATATTCTGGGTACGGCGGGGCCCTGTCCCGTCATATTATTCTGTATGTCTGTAGAGGCCTGTAGATAGATGTGTGGGTTACGGGTTTCGTCTGTATGTTAGCCTTATTGGCTTATCTGTAAATGTCTGTATGTTCAGGTATATATATATATGTTTGCGCGCGTGCCGTATTTGTATCGGCCTACTTTTGTAACTTCTGTTTTAAAAAGAAAAAAATTTCCGTATGATTCGAAATTCGGTCGGGTAGGTATGTACGGGCACCCAGTTAGGGTACCAGTCGCGGCCCACGGGGTTGGGTCGTGACACTTAGGTATAGAGGTAGGCTATGTGTTCCGAATGTTGCAAAATTGCGTCGTCGGATCCTAGAGAAAGCTCATTATTATCGATATTCTATTCATCCAGGAACGACAAAGATGTATCATCATCTCAAGATGATATATTGGTGGGATGGCATGAAAAGAGAGATAGCAGAATCTGTAGCCCAGTGTCTAAATTGCCAGCAAGCGAAGATCGAACACCAAAAGCCAGAAGGATTACTGCAAGCGATGGAAATCCCTACTTGGAAATGGGAAGTGATCAACATGGATTTCATTGTGGGGTTACCTCTATCACACCCCGACTTTACTAGGGTGTGATGGGCACCCGACCCCATATTCGGAGCCGAGCGAACCCACTGACTCTTATTACATGCATAATATCTTTGGACTCTTAAATCGAATAAGAATGAAATACATAATAAGCTTTCAGAATCTTTCTTTTCGCTCGTACTCAAAGCAAATGGAATCTGTAATCACATGGACTTTATAAAAAAACATAAGATGACACATCAGCTGGTGGAGCCGTTTACAATACCGCCACTCTATACCCACGACTCTGTCTGCAAAGTCTCTAACTTCGAACAAGACATCATAGCATAGTACTCTGACTCGGCAACACCCCACAGCAAATGGAGCTTGCCAACTCCACTGGAACATCTTCTATAATAGCTTCTACTCATCTGGGTGTACCTGCACGGCATGAAACGCAGCCCCCGAGGAAAGGGGGTCAGTACGAGCAATGTACTGAGTATGTAAGGCCTGAATAGTAACATAGTAAGAGATGTAATTATGAACAACAACAGAATAGAGATATAGAGCATATCATGAGATAAAAGGGTAACCTGTACATCTGAGTGCCTCTTAGGGCGGATGCCATGCATTCTTAGCTTTCCTTTGAAAACATTTCCTTTTCATATACATAGAAAATGGAGCATATCATATCATAGCGCCGAATACGTCGGCTCCCCCACATATGTCTCGCGTCCGGGCATCCCGCGTCCGGGATGAAAGTTACGCCAACTGACCAGGTGGCAATGCGTCTATAGCGCAACATATGGGCCTTTTCCCCATATCCCCCATATACATATACATATATCATATACATATATTATATAAGCAGCATGCATGAGAGCCCAAAGAAAGTCATGTATCCATCGGAGTGACGTAAGGTCGGTAACCTCCGATTACATTATGGAATAACCATGGCAGCTTTGTCTCACCTTGAAGGAACAATTATTATAAGATGAGACGAGCAACGAATAACAGCATACATAAACTGACCCTGAAGGCTCAGAAACAAGTTTCGGGTCAATCCGCTTTAGTATAAGAAAGTTATGAGCGTTTGAAGTACAGAACCTTTTACGAACGTTTCAGAAGCTATTATTGGAAAAATCAAGCAGTAATCGTACCAAGTACCTTTAAGCATAAAATCATTCTTATCATAGTTATCATAGAAATATTCTCATCCTCGACATCATCAATATCGTTGTAAAACATATCCATCGTTTCTGTCATAAAAGCTTACAATACCATAGACCTTTGTTTTGGAAAAATACGAACATTTTTGGAAGACATTGACGGGTTGTCGGAAAATAATCATGCCTTGAAATCATAAACATCTAAATCATGCCTTGAAAGAAAGGGACGAGCCTTAACATACTTGTTCTGCGTCCTATTAGCTACGCTTAATTGTCCAAGCTCGCTATCGCTAGTCTACATTCAAGAAGATTGACACAATCATTAGACTCATCATCATATACTTGTCTTAATCCTTCAAATAAATTCACTTATGATCTACCGAAATTTCGGCAGCATCTCCCCTGTAAATACACCATCCCCGAGAATCTAACTCGGCCAATTTATCAATCAACAATCCGAGAATTCAACTCGGCCAAACTATCAACAACAATACCATCAATCATACCAACAACATCAACAATCAATTCAAGATGCATTCTAACATTAACAACCTTTGTCATACAATTCAACGACATTTCATTTATATTCAATTCAATTCACATAACATTCAAGACGACTCACTCAACATACTACTTCACCCGACACCTTCCAAATTCAACAAGAACAATAACAACTTATTTCCTTCTTTCAAATTCAATCACCATAACCCAACTTATGATCTTTCAAACAAATGCCTCACTTCCAAGTTCATGAATTATATTTTCAACCTACACATTAGCAATATCATTCCTATAAATATAAGAAACCATACTAATGTCACACTAACTTCCTCAATAATCCACAAACAATCACAACTTCATTTCCAACCATTAAATCCTCATTTTACATCATAGAATCCACAACTACAATAATCAAAATACTTAATAAAATTAATTCATCATTTCTTAACAACTTACCACTTATTCGGCAATACCCTACATATTCGTAATTCATGAATTCCACCCATTTCCACATACTACAACACTTCACAAATCATCTATAACACATGAAAGGGAAGATTAAACGTTACCTTTTCCCTTGATTCCTCCATTCGGCTAGGGCTTCCTATCCTGCACCATGAATGATTTGCTTGTTCCAACAACCACTCCATATTAATTAGGACCTTCAAATTAGTTGGAATACTAGAAGAAAATAATTTTTGTTGATCAATTTCCATGGCTCAATTTTTTTTTTTTGGAGCCTTGGCCAAACCCTACCATATTTCTCTCTTCATATTCCTAACTTGGAAGATGAAATTGTCTTGCCTTGCAAGCATTGGCCTATATTTATAATTAACTCCAACAAATGATAAGGGAACACATGCCCCCTTCTCCTTTTTTCTTGAAACTTCTTAAAATAGTCAAAGAAGACTAATGTCTTGCCATGCAAGCTTTGTCCATATGCATAATTTGCCCCATCAAATAAAAATGTGGGCACATGCCACACACATGCCACACGGCCATCTTGGCTTTTTCATGAACTTTCTTGAATATTTTGTGAAATTCCCATTTTTCCCCTAGCCTTCCACAATATTACCATGAGCCATTTTGTGAATTTCCCTTTTTGCCCCTAGCCTCTCTCAATATTTCCATACTACTAATGTTCATAAATAATATTCATAACCAAGTTGTACATTAAAATAATTTTGGAAGATGGTCATTCCCTTAATTTACCACGACTACCTTGATATCCGAACGTACAAAATACGGGATATAACAACCTCGTTCCCGAGGCAAGTATGATTCTATATGGGTGATCGTGGACAGACTCATGAAAGCAGCTCATTTTCTTCTAGTCAGACCCACATATTCAGCAGAAGATTATGCGAGGTTGTATCTCAAAGACATTGTGCGACTCCATGGTATTCCACTATCCATTATCACAGACAGAGGAGTGCAATTTACAGCCAAGTTCTGGAAGTCTTTCCAAGAAGGTCTTGGTACCCAAGTGAAGCTTAGCATGGCATTTCATCCACAGACTGATGGACAAGTCGAACGTACTATTCAGATTTTGGAAGATATGCTACGGGCATGTGTATTAGATTTTGGTGGTAGCTGGGATGATCACTTACCTCTGATTGAGTTCGCATACCATAATAGTTATCATTCCAATATCCAAATGGCTCTGTATGAAGCTTTATATGGAAGGAAGTGTAGATCTCCAATCGGATGGTTTGAAACAGGAGAAGTACAGTTAATAGGCTTTGAATTGGTTCAGCAAGCGGTAGAAAAAGTCAAGGTGATCCGAGATCGATTGTTGACAGCCCAAAGTCACTAAAAATCTTATGCAGACAATCGCCGGCGAGACTTGGAATTTCAAGTTAATGATTGGGTATTTTTGAAAGTGTCGCCAATGAAAGGAGTGATGAGATTTGGCAAGAAAGGGAAATTAAGTCCACGATATATTGGACCTTATAAAATTATCCGTAAGGTGGGTCATGTAGCGTATGAATTGGACTTGCCTTCAGAGCTTGAATCAGTCCACCCAATTTTTCATGTCTCAATGCTCCGCATGTGTGTTGGAGATCCTACGAGCATTTTTCCAGTAGATGATGTTCAGGTGACAGAAAAGTTAGTTTATGAAGAAGTGCCCATTGCCATATTAGACAGGCAAGTACGAGGACTTCGAAATAAGGAAGTGGCCTCAGTTAAGGTTTTATGGCGAAATAACAATCGAGAAGAGATGACTTGGGAGGCGGAAGAGAAGATGAAATCCACATATCCGCATTTCTTTCAGCCCCCGGAAGAAATCTATGATGAGACATCGAGATTATGAGGTATGTATGCTTTTCTTTTATGCATATGGGTCGTGTCTGGTCAATTTATATTGCTATTGTGTTATGGCCTTGTGTGGCAATGTTATTGTGGGTTGTTGTGACAGGATGGTAGTGCCATATTATACGGGAAACTCTGGCAAAATTTTTATAGAATTCCCGATGACTTAACATTCGAGGACGAATGTTCCAAAAGGGGGGAAGAATGTTACACCTCAGAAAATTTCCCATCAACGTACAGTAAATAGGCTAGCGAAGAGCATGACGTATACGATTTTTCGATGAGTAAGAAATAGCATTTGATGATCCTAATCGAGATTCAAATACTTTTGACATAAGGGAAGAAAGTTGACAAGGTACGCAAAGGATATGTCGCGTATCAGGTAAGAATTATGAGCGACGCGTTAACGATGGCGTAATGATAATTAAAAGGTGCTTTGGAGAAGAGTTATAACGTCCTTTAGATTTCTAAAGAGGTGATAAACAAGTGATAAGAAGGTTCCCTATGGATTGGAGACCAAACAAAGTGACAAGAAAAAGATCAGTGAAAATATGGGTTATACGGTCGATTATACGACCCGTATAATGGACCGTAGGAGTGTCACCGAATGAAGTAGTTCGGGGGTTGATTTCACGGTCACTTATATGGGCCGTATAATTTATACGGCCCGTATAATGTGCTGTCAAATTGACACAGAATGGGATGATCACTGGTGCAGTTTTACGGTCACTTATACGGACCGTATAAGTGTCCGTATAATGACGCCGGGACAGATTTTATGTTTTAAATAAGAGACCCAACCACATTTATTTCATTTCATTTCTCTTCTCCACAACTCAAGAATTCTCTAGAACTTTCCAAACTCCTCATATACAAGGATCCAAGTGAAATTAATGATCAACTTCATCAAATCAACAAAACTAGGTGTGGGAAATACATTAAAGTTCATCTAAGCCAAGAAATCTCATGGAAGGTGGACTAGGGTCTTTTTCAAGTGAAGTATTTCAACTCAAGGATTATACCTACACAATCTAAGGTATGTTTTATGATATTTTCATGATGTTTAAGGTATTGAGAAGTTGAAATACTTGGATTGTAGAAGAATATAGAAAGTGGGTCATAAATGTGGGAATAGTGCTACTGTTGAGTAGTAGTTTGGAATGAATCATGAATACGGATATGTTGCGATTGTAAGTAGATTATGAATGACATTTAGAACATGGAATGAGCACTACACGTGAAAGAACGTAATAGTGAATTATGACAATAATTATGGGGAAATTGAAGTGAAATTGTGAAATATGGATAATGTAGATAAATGATGATTGTTATTTATGATATTATGAACGGTATTACGGATGTTTGGGAGTTGATATGGAATATGGGGGAAGTCATATAAACAAAGGAAATGCTGCCAAATTTTCTTTAGCTTTAGTAAGTACGTTTAAGTAATCGATTAATTAATGTTCATGCGACTTCTCTTGAAGGTAGAAACGTGGGCATTGAAGGAGAACAAGCAAGCAATAGATTACTTAAATGGAAAAGGTATGTGAGGCTAGTCCTTTCTTTCTATGGCATGAATCCTATGGTATGACTTTCCTTCTTCTCTATGAATTCTCTATATCCCGGAAAGCCAAGAGTCTATGATCATGAAAAGCCAAATGAGATACGAGATGTGTTATGAGTTCGATACTGATGATTGTGAGTTAAGTATAAATATTCTCGAGTTCATGATGTAATATTCCTATAACGCTAATGATATCGTACGTTGTATACACTCACCTCATATATTAATTTCCTCAAGGTGAGGCAGAATACCATAAGGCTAATGATGTCATTCATTGTATCCACTCACCTTATATGTTATTCCCTTCAAGGTGAGGCAGAGTACCATACAGTTAATGATGTCATTTATTTTTTATACTCACCTTATATACTATTTCCTTCAAGGTGAGGCAGAATACTTATAAATACTCCATAATAGAATCGGGGGTTTACGACCCCATGTGACCCCGACATAGCCATAGTTACCTTCAAAGTCTAATGTATGCTCCTAATGATGAATGTATAATGATGCTAAGTCATGATATGTCTATAGGACAATCAATAACATAAGATTATGTTATACCTATGCTATGTATGAAAATGTTAAATTACGATGAGTATATGATGATATGATATTACACCGTGCCTATATGGACGGGCAGACATACACACCACTATAGTGGGCAGCTTACATCCCAGACTCGGGAGGCCTGGACGCAGGTAAATTATTATTACACCGTACCTATATGGACGGGAAGCTTATACATTATCATACCGCACCTATATGGACGGGCAGCTTATACCTTTATGTATATATGATATGATGATGGATATGAAGTAAGTCAGCATGTGCTATTTCTTTTATTAGTGACAGTCATGTACAGTTGCTCCTTATTGATGCTTCCTTTATCTCAATGATGTATTTTCATTGCTTATGCCTCTTATACTCAGTACAATGTTCGTACTGACATCCGTTTTCTTTCGACGCTGTGTTCATGCCCACAGGTAGACAGGAAGGTGAGCTTGATCCAGACTCGTAGGAGTTGTTAGTTGATTGAGAGCACTCCATTGTTCCGGAGGTTCCTGATCATTCTTTTGTGTATATATGCATATTTTGGGCACGACGGGGTCCTGTCCCGTCCCTATGTCTAGCACTCCAGTAGAGGCTCGTAGATACGCAGTGTGGGTTATATGGTCTCACAAGGTCACTACCGTACATATGTACATATGTGTATATTATCATTTTGATAGCCAAGAGGCTTATGTATATGAAAGTAATTATGTTTCCAAATGAAAAATGATTTTCTTATGATATGAGTATAAATCTGGTAAAAGAGCGTTAAATGAGTATGATAAGTAGTAGAACGAGCGGTGCTCGGTGGTTAGCCCGGCTACCCGTCGCGGCCCCTGGTCGGGTCGTGACAATTCCTTAGTGGAAAAGACGTGTTGTGCTATGACATGGGTGTCTCATAAACTAAGACATTATATGGCTGCATATATAACTCATTTGATTTCGAGAATGGACCTCCTAAGGTACATCTTTCGCCAACCTATGACGATAGGGAAGTTGGCCAAATGGGAAATGCTATTAACTGAGTTTGACATCCAATACGTCACACAGAAAGCAATTTAGGGGCAAGCATTAGCAGATTTACTAGCAGGAAGCCCAGTGGATGTCAACCCTGTACGTTTGTGGAGTTACTTCCCGGATGAAGAAGTAATGACAATTGAGGGCGAGGAAAATGGAGATGAATTAGGCTTGAAAGTATACTTTGATGGAGCGGTCAACTTTAAAGGATCAGGAATTGGAGCCGTCTTGGTCTCAGACTCAGGCTAATATTATCCAATGGCTGCCAAGTTGAACTTCAGTTGCACCAACAACATGGCTGAATACAAGGCATGTATCTTGGGTCTACGTTTAGCCCTCGACATGGGTGTGAGAGATCTTTAGGTAATTGGTGACTCGAATTTGTTGATTCATCAGGTTTGAGGAGAATGGGCCACAAAAAATGAGAAGATCATACCGTATGTTGGACTTCTGCAAAGATTAGCAGATCGGTTCCAAGAGGTCAAGTTGAAAAACATAACAAGAACCCAGAATGAGTTTGCTGATGCATTGGTAACAATAGCATCCATGATTCAGCATCCTGACAGTAGGTACATTGATCCACTCAAAATTGAAATCAGATATCAACCAGCTCACGGTGCTTTTGTAGAAGCAGAGACTGATGGAAAACCTTAGTACGTTGACATTAAAATGTTCTTGGAGAAAGGAGAATATCTTGGAAGAATCACCATTCATCAGAAGAAGACCATCAGGAAGTTGGCGAATGGTTTCTTCCTCAACAAGAATGTTCTATACAAAAGAACCCCGGATTTAGGATTGTTTAGATGCGTTGACTCCATCAAAGCCACAAGATTGATCGAAGAAGTGCATGCTGGAACCTGCGAGCCTCACATAAATAGGTTCGTGCCAGCAAAGAAAATCTTAAGAGCAGGTTATTACTGGATGACCATGCAGAATGATTGTAGCAAGCTCTTCCAGAAATGCCACAAGTGTCAAACTCATAGATATTTGATAAAGGTCCCTCTAACAGAACTGAATTCTATGATGTTGCCATGGCCATTCACCGCTTGGGGCATGGATGTCATAGGACCAATTGAGCCAACTGCGTCAAACAAGCACCGTTTTATTTTGGTCGCCATAGACTACTTCACTAAGTGGATGGAAGCAGATCTTATGCATCAGTAACAAAGAAAGTAGTCGTAGATTTTGTACACAACAACATCATATGCCGATTTGGTATCCCAGAATCAATCATAACAAACAATTGGGCTAATTTGAGCAGTCACTTGATGAAAGAAATATGTGCACAATTCTGAATTACTCACCAAAATTCAACCGCATACCGGCCACAAATTAATGGGGCTTTGGAAGCCGCCAACAGAAACATCAAGAAGATTCTCAGAAAGATGATTGATAACAACAAAGACTGGCATGAACAACTGCCATATGCATTACTGGGATATCGCACTACTGCCAGGACTTCAGCTGGGGCCACTTCGTACTTGTTGGTGTATGGCACCGAAGCAGTAATACCAGCCGAAGTAGAAATCCCTTCACTTCGAATCATAGAAGAAGCTAAGTTGGACGATGCGGAATGGATCCGCAAGAGGTATGACGAACTAGCCTTCATAGGTGAAGAGCGAATAATTGTTGTTTACCATTGTCAATTGTACCAACAGAGAATGACACGAGCTTTCAACAAGCATGTGAGAATCCAGATTTTCAAATTGGGAAATTGGTGCTCAAATGAATATTCCCAAATCAAGAAGAATACAAAGGAAAGTTTGCACCAAACTGGCAAGGGCACTATATGGTGCGAAAGGTACTATTAGGAGGAGCTGTGGTACTTGCTGAAATGGATGGTCAGGACTCAGGAGTGGCCAAGAGCAATAAATTCAGATGCCATCAAGAGAATACTATGTGTGAAGAAGAAGACGACTATGAAGATTTAGAATTTTTATAGTTTATGTTGCTCTAATTGCATTTTCTTTGCTTGTAATTTTGCATTTTTCTTAGAAAAATCGAATCCAAAAATATGTACGAACTACGTGAGGACCTGATTCCCTATACTTATAAGGTGATACGTAGGCGCTTTTCCAAGCTCGTTCGTTTTAAACCAAAAAATCCAAAATTATGCGTTTTGAACTACGTTATCACCTGATTCACATTCGGGATACATAGGCGCTCTTTTGATTCGGTCTCACAAAAAAAATCCAATATATTTACCCCGAACTATGTTTCGACCTGATTCCTGAAACTGGATACATAGGCACTATCCCGAGCTCGGTTATTCCAAAAAAAACTCCAAATAAACCTTAGGAAATCTCGGAATTGATCTAGCAAGAGAGAGATAAAGGTAACCCCACAAGGAAACTGGGGCTTAATTTTTTAGTGGACCTAAAAAATTCTTTAAGTATATCAGTTCAAAAGAACGAACTGATTAAAACTTCTACATTAGGGCAGAATTTTTGAGAAGAATCTCAAAAATTCCTCTGGCACAGTAAAATTCAGAATCGACAAGTACACACTTACAAACTGGGGAAAAATTTTCCAAAAGGATATGAAAATTTTAGTGCAAGACAAGACAAAGATGAAGAAAAGTGATAGAGGATTTTGTTTGAGTAACCAATATCATGACATTAAAAGGCTGCGTATAAAATATATCATTTTCAATATATATATATATATATATATATATATATATATATATATATATATATAAACCACTACTACAGATTTATTACTACAAATATATATGTTTTTTCCAAAATCATCGCCAAAAATTTTCAACTTTGCTAAAAAATAAAAGGATTTTCAAGGAAAATGAGCATTCTTTCTTGTCAAAGTATGAATGGAAGAAGTCCATGTGCAGGGAGAGCATTCAACCATATACGAAACTGACGAATTTTTCTGTGGATGCAGGAACAAACAAGAATGGATGCTTCTAAACTAACTTGTTTGCTAAGATGTTTGAAACAGGATAGCGACAACGAGCAAAGTGAAGAAGAAACTTCGAGGAATAGCGGCAAAGAAGAGTATATGAAAGGGTAGCGAAGCCATCCCCATGTAAAGTTTGTTTTACGTTGACAAGTTTGTTCGTTTTGTAGAGCACAAAGATTTTTACAAAAGAAAATTTTAAGATTACAAAAAGATATAATCACGATTTACCGAAGCTTGGTCTCCACTAAATAATATTGTATCAAAGTATTAATGTTACACCCGGTAGTTCTATACGTTGAAATTTACAAGTGTTAGTTGTTTTAGGCATGGACTCTGGAATTTGCCTTCAAGGATATATATATATATGATTGTATGCATTTATACTATGGTTACAAAGGTTTAGTTCATATAGTAAGCTATGGGAGGATTGGAGATCTGGTGAATTATGAAAACTAAGTCTGTTAGAACTTTGGAGAAGATATGAAGGGAAATTTTGGTCCGATTTGGACAAATAATATCTTTTAGAATATGATGAGTTTTGAGGCAAAGCAAAACCCTAAAGTGAATTTAATAAAGTCTAGTTTTCAGCGCAACAAACTGCTCGTTGATACGACATCGGGGTAAGGAGATATGAACGTCACAAGTCAGGCTGGCAAGCTAGGAAATTGCTCTGCGTGAACGCGCCAAGAGGTGGCGCGAACGCCCTACCCAGCGCGAACGTGCCACTACCCAACGCGAACGCTCCATGTTCGCGCTGAGTATTTTTTAGGTCGGTGTAACTGTCACGACCCAGCTAGGGGCCGTGACGGGTACCTGGGGCTAGCCACCGAGCACCACTCACTCTACCACTCATCTTGCTCACTTAAGGCCCTTTTATCAACTTTATACACGAATTATAGGAAAAACATATTTTAGATAGAAATATAAATGCTTTATATACATTTTCCTCTCGGCCAGCAAAATAATATATACATATAATAACCTCTTGTGAGACCATCTAACCCACACTGCGTATCTACGAGCCTCTACTGACAGACTGAATACATATAGACGGAACAAGACTCCGTCGTGCCCAAAATATGCATATATACCAAAAGGGGAATCACAAGAACCTCCGAACAATGGAGTGCTCTCAATCAGCTGACAGCTACTATGGATCTGGATCAAGCTCACCTCCCTGTCTACCTGTGGGCATGAACACAGCATCCAAAGAAAACGGACGTCAGTACAAATATTGTACTGAGTATGAGAGGCATAAACAATGAAACAAGACAATGATATAAAGAGAATACCAATATGAAGCTTCTGGATCTGACTGATATACATAAGGAAAGTAATGCATGTTGTCTTACTCATACTCATCATCAAATCATATATGCATAATGTATAAGCTGCCCGTCCATGTCGGATCGGTGTAATAATTAATAACATTAGCCCGCGTCCAGGCCTCCCGCGTCCGGGGTACCATCTCATGCCGCCCACTAGTGGTGTCTGCCCATGCCAAAAGGTCATGGTGTATCCGTATAGCTGTCCGCCTTGGCGGTGACTGCCCGGCCAACTAGGCCCAGTGTGATGCAATCATGACATGTTTATCATAAAATACTTATAATAATATGCTTATCAAAATATACTTGTCATCATACATGCATAAAGACTCTAGCACGACTGCATTCTATCAGGGTGACGTAAGGTCGTGAACCCTCGATTCCATTATGAACATATATGAGCATTATGACTCACCTTGGGGGAAATAATACATAAGGTGAGTGTGGACAATAAATAACATTATTATCAACATGGCATCATCATATCATATCTCTTTATCTTATATGGGCACTTATGGATATAGGCTTTTAACTTTTCAGAATACATGAACTCATAAACAGGAAAGCAATTTATACCATAGGATTCATGCCATTGGAAAGAAAGGACTAGCCTCACATACCTTTGTCGTTTAGCTAAGCTATCGATCACTTGCTCTCCTTAATGTCACGTCGCTACCTTCACGAAAGAATCCGTATTAACGTTAGCTAATCAACTCAAGGGAATACGTCACTATTTCTAGTGAAAATTGGGCAGCACTTCCTTTATTTATACTACCTCTCCCATAGTCTATATCAACTCCCCAACGTTCACAAAAACATCCACAATATTACCATCAACAACCATCATTTATATACGTTTATCACATTCCCACCATTTTCCTCCAATTTCCCCACATTTATTCTTATAATTCATTTTTGTGTTTTCGCACACTTAATACTTGTTTCATGATATAAACATCAATTATAATGTATTCATAATCGCAACACATCAACATTCATGATTCAATGTCACTATCATTCAATGGTGACACTACTCCCCCATTCTAGACCCATTTCATATGTCTTTCTACAATTCAAGCTTCTTAGTCTTCTAATACCTTAAACAACATGATAAAGTCATGAAACTTACCTTAGATGATGGTTGAATAAGTCTTGAGTAGTAATGCCTCATTTGCACCAAAACCCTACTTCACCTTTCTTGGGTTTTCTTGAGGTAGATGACCATTACTTGCATTTCATACACTTTGTTTCATGGATTTAATGTTTATGATCTTGATGTTCCCTTGATTCCCTTGGATGAAGTGTTTTGGAGAATATTCTAGAGTGTTCTTGAATTGTGGAGATGAGAAATGAAATAAAATGAGGTTAGGGTCCCTTTTTAATACTCAAAATCTAATTTTTGATGAACAACAGTGGGGGTGTACAGTGGTCGTAAACCACAGTTTACGGACCGTATACTGGTTTACGGTCCGTCCTCCACAGTCGTATTTAACCATATCAGAAACAAAAAGGTTGGCTGGAGATCCTGGCAATTTACGACTCAGTTTACGGGCCGTATTTCGATTTACGGTTCGTATTCTGGGTCCTATTTTACCATTTCAACATTTAACAGAAAGTCGAAATTTTTGAAATATTGAAGGACGATGGCACTTTACGGTCCGTAAATCACTTTATGGGCCGTAAATCACTTTACGACCACTGCGTTGAAATAAAATTCCGCAACTCTCTTATTTCCAAAAATTCATAATTAGCCATTCCCTACTTAGTAAAACATCGCACACTCAGACCCTTCATTGGTCTATTCTTTGTAGGCTCGCGGAAAATTTTCGAAGTGTTACATTCTTCCCCCCTTTTGGAACATTCGTCCTCGAATGTTAAACACTTGGGATTCTACGAAAATTTTGCCAAAGTTTCCTCTGTAATCTGGCGCTATCATAGCCTCACAGGGCTACATCACAATATCAACACATCCATGGCTACACACGACCAAGAACAAAAAAAGTAAGCATACATACCTTATAATCTCGGCGTATCATCTTGAACTTCATCTGGAGATTGGAATAAATGCGGATATTTGGCTTTCATATTCTCCTCCGCTTCCCAAGTCATTTCTTCCCGATTGTTGTTTCGCCACAAGACCTTCATTGAAGCTACTTCTTTGTTTCGAAGTCTTCGCACTTGTCTATCTAAAATGGCAACAGGCACTTCTTCATATGCTAGTTTCTCCGTCACTTGGACATCATGAACCGAAACTATTCTTGTTGGGTCTCCAATACACTTGCGGAGCATCGAAACATGAAAAACTGGGTGCACTGACTCAAGCTCTGAAGGTAAGTCCAATTCGTAGGCTACACGACCCACCTTACTGATAATTTCATAAGGTCCAATATATCGTGGGCTCAACTTCCCCTTTTTACCAAATCTCATTACCCCTTTCATTGGCGATACTTTCAAGAATACCCAATCATTGACCTGAAATTCCAGATCTCGCCGGCGATTATCTGCATAAGACTTTTGGCGGCTCTGGGCTGTTAGCAATCGAGCTCGAATCACCTTACCTTTTTCTACTTCTTGCTGAATAAGTTCGGGGCCTATCAATTGTGCTCCTCCTGTTTCAAACCATCCAATCGGGGATCTGCATTTCCTTCCATAAAAGCTTCATATGGAGCCATTTGAATACCGGAATGGTAGTTATTGTTGTAGGCAAATTCAATAAGAGGTAAATGCTCATCCCAACTACCGTCAAAATCCAACACACATGCTCGTAGCATATCCTCCAAAGTCTGAATAGTGCGTTCGGCTTGTCCATCGGTCTGTGGATGAAATGTCGTGCTAAGCTTAACTTGAGTACCTAGACCCTCTTGAAAAAACTTCCAGAACTTAGCTGTAAATTGGGCTCCTCTGCTTGTAATAATGGCTGATGGAATTCCGTGAAGTCGCACAATTTCTTTCAAGTACAACCTAGCATAATCTTTTGCGGAATACGTGGTTCTGACTGGAAGAAAGTGAGCTGCTTTGGTCAATCTATCCACGATCACCCATATAGAATCGTATTTTCCTCGGGAGCGAGATAATCCTACAATGAAATCCATATTAATTTCTTCCCATTTCCATGTAGGAATTTCCATTGCCTGCAATAAGCCCCCTGGCTTCTGATGTTCGGCTTTCACTTGTTGGAAATTTGGGCACTGTGTTACAAATCCTGTTATTTCTCGTTTCATGCCATCCCACCAATACAACAATTTGAGATCATGACACATCTTGGTTGCACCTGGATGAATAGAGTACCGAGAATAGTGTGCTTCCTCTAGAATCCGTTGGCGTAATTCTGCTACATCCAGCACCCATAGCCTGCCTCGATATCTAAGGACCCCATCTATCGAAACTTCAAATGGAGACTTCTCTTTTTCACAAGAGACATCCCTGTAATGACACATTTGCGGATCTTCGTACTGGCGTTCTTTTATCTCCACATTCAAGGGCGAGACCGTAGGATCATTGACATTAATTCCTGCATTACCCGAATCAATTACATGTACTCCAGGGTTTGCTAATCGATGGAGCTCACGAACCATTTCTTTCTTTTCTGAAGGAACTCCACATAAACTGCCCATGGATCGGCGACTAAGCGCATCAGCTACCACATTCGCTTTTCCGGGATGATATAGAATATTCACATCATAATCCTTCAGTAATTCTAACCATCACCTCTGCCGCAGATTTAACTCCTTCTGTTTTAAAATATGCTGGAGACTCTTGTGATCCGTATAAATATCGACGTGCACACCATACAGATAATGGCTCCATATCTTCAAGGCATGAATAACCGCAGCCAATTCGAGATCATGAGTTGGATAATTCTGTTCATGTTTCCGCAACTGTCTCGAAGCATATGCATTAACCTTCCCATGTTGCATTAATACACATCCTAGTCCCACACCGGAGGCATCACAATACACGACATATCCATCCGGCCCTTCGGGAAGTGTTAACACTGGAGCTGAAGTCAATCTGTCTTTCAACTCTTGAAAACTATGCTCGCAAGTGTAATCCCACTGAAATTTCGCCGACTTCTGGGTTATCTTCGTCAATGGAGCTGAAATAGATGAAAATCCCTCTACGAATCTTCTATAATAGCCTGCTAAACCCAGAACACTACGAACTTCCGTAGGCGTTGTAAGCCTTGGCCAAGTCTTCACAGCTTCTATTTTCTGAGTGTCGACTCGGATGCCATCATCTAAAATAACATGACCTAGAAATGCCACAGAATTTAGCCAGAACTCGCACTTTGAAAATTTTGCATATAATTCCCGAGCCCGAAGAACGCCAAGAACAATTCTTAAATGATCTGCATGCTATGATTCTGTGCGAGAATACACCAAAATATCATCAATAAACACTATCACGAAGAGATCCAAAAATGGCCTGAATACATTATTCATTAAATTCATGAACACCGCTGGGGCATTTGTCAACCCAAACGACATCACACGGAGCTCATAGTGACCATACCTCGTTCTAAAGGCTGTTTTGGGAATATCTCCTTCTCTAATTCTCACTTGATGATGACCAGATCTGAAATCTATCTTGGAGAACCACCTAGCCCCCTGTAATTGGTCAAACAAATCGTCAATTCTTGGGAGGGGATACTTGTTCTTTATTGTTACCTTGTTCAGTTGTCTGTAATCGATGCACATCCGTAGAGATCCGTCCTTCTTTCATACGAAGAAGACCGGTGCTCCCCAAGGCGATGAACTGGGCCTTATAAACCCCTTTTCAAGCAAGTCCTTCAACTGTGCCTTCAACTCTTTCAATTCTGCCGGAGCCATTCGATAAGGAGGAATGGAAATAGGCTTGGTGTCCGGCAACACATCGATGGCAAAATCAATCTCTCTTTCTGGAGAAAGACCCTGGAAGTTCGTCTGGAAACACATCTAGGAATTCATTCACTACCGGAACTGATGGAAAAGCTGGTGGCCTTGCCTCGGTGTCATGAACTCGAACTAAATGAGAAATGTAGCCCTTGGCTATCATCTTCCTCGCCTTGAGGTAGGAAATAAACCTACCTTTCGGAGAAGCTGTATTACCCTTCCACTCAAGCACCGGCTCTCCCGGAAATTGGAATCGAACTACTTTTGTCCGGCAACAAACATTCGCGTAACATGATGCCAACCAATCCATCCCCATGATTACATCAAAATCTATCATTTCTAGTTCAATCAAATGAGCTTTTGTCTGACGATCACATATAATAACTACACAATTCTTATATACTTGTCTTGCTATCACGGGATCACCAACCGGAGTAAATACCTAGAAAGGTTTAATTGGCTCGGGTCACACCCCAATACAATCAGCAACATACGGAGTAATATATGATGAAGTAGAACCCGGATCGATCAGAGCATATACATCACGGGAAAATATAGTCAATGTACCTGTAACCACATCTGGGGAGGACACAAGATCCTGTCGTCCAGCCAAAGCATATACGCGGGGCTGAACAGTACCTGAAGTAGGTGTTCCCCCTCTGCCTCTACCTCTACTGGCTGAAGTCTGGGAAATCTGTGCTGTCGGACGTACCGAAGAAGAACCTGCTGCGGAGCCTGTGGGCTGAATCCCAATTCTATCTCTCGCTGACGGACAGTCTCTCATCATATGGCCAACCTGCCCGCAGGCATAACAGGCATCCGAACCCTAACGACACTATCCGGATGCAATCTACCGCACTGGCTACACCGCGGTACTAGAGGCCTCCGCTGACTAAAATCTCCCTTAAACTGAGAATCTGAGGCCCTTGAACTCTGGCCCTTTCCTGACTAAAAAGAATGATCAAACCTCCTGTCTGAGAATCTAGGAGGTGCACTAGTCGCTGACTGAGCTGAGTGCCTAGAATGCATCTGTCTCGGTCCCCCTCTATATTCACTGCTCGCTCCCATAGATCTAGCCCTCTTACCTTGTCTTCCGTCGCTATCACGATCACTTCTTTGCGGTTGTTATCATTCCTCAAGATTCTGAGCATGGGCCTGTATTCGGGAAATATCCATCCCGTCTTGCAAAGAGGCCGTCAGACAATCTCTAAACAAGTGTGGCCCCAAACCACTCACAAATCTATGGACTCCGTCTCTCATGTCGGCCACCATAGTTGGGGCATATCTAGCCAAAGAATTGAACTTCATACTATACTCTCGGGCACTCATGCTTCCTTGCTTTAGATTCAAGAACTTGTCCGCTCTAGCTCGTCGGACTTCGGGCGGTAAGTAATGACGAATGAAGGCATCCACGAACTCTTGCCACATCGGAGAGGGCACATTCTCTCCTCTTGACACCATCCAATTGTTGTACCATAATACTGCCACATGGCGGAGTCTATAAGAAGCCAACTCCACGGATTCGGTCTCAGAGGCATGAATAATATTTAAGGTCCTCAACATTTCATCAATAAAGTTTTGTGGATCTTCATCCGGTTTCGACCCAAAGAACTCCGGAGAATTTAAGGTCATAAAATCACGAGCTCTCGTGCTAGCTGAACGATCACTCGGGCCCGCATTCTGTCGTTGTGCCTGGGCGGCAACCAATTGGGTCAATAAATGTATGGCCTCAGTCACCTGTCGACCCGAAGCACCCGCTGGAGGAATCGGAGCCGAGGCTCCTCCTTGCTCTTCTACATTGGGCGGGGCCTCATTTTGTGATTCGCCCTCTTCTACATTCATCAAAGGCTCTCTTTCCGCCCGTCTTTTTGTCGTAGCTTTGCCCTTCTGGGCAGCTGTAGCTTTTCCCTTTGGCTGCATTTTGAAATCATAACACACTTTTAGAAAGAATGGAATCTTATACGTTGCTCTATCGCACGATCTCATAGAAGAAAGATGGTCATTTTCCTAAATGCCCTGCAGCCTCTTGTTTATTGATGTGGCGCGCTACACACCATAAACAAGACGCTACTAGACACGGCTCGTAGACACTTCCTAGGACTGAACCACTCTAATACCACTTTTGTCACAACCCAGCTAGGGGCCACGATGGGTACCCGGGGCTAGCCACCGAGCACCACTCACTCTACCAGTCATCTTGCTCACTTAAGGCCCTTTTATCAACTTCATACACGAATTATAGGAAAACATATTTTAGATAGAAATATAAATGCTTTATATACATTTGCCTCTCGGCCATCAAAATAATATATACATATAATAACCTCTTGTGAGACCATCTAACCCACACTGCGTATCTATGAGCCTCTACTGATAGACTGAATACATATAGACGGAACAAGACTCTGTCGTGCCCAAAATATGCATATATACCAAAAGGGTAATCACAAGCACCTCCGAACAATGGAGTGCTCTCAATCAGCTGACAACTACTATGGATCTGGATCAAGCTCACTTCCCTGTCTACCTGTGGGCATGAACACAGCGTCCAGAGAAAACGGACGTCAGTACGAATATTGTACTGAGTATGAGAGGCATAAACAATGAAACAAGAAAATGATATAAAGAGAATATCAATATGAAGCTTCTGGATCTGACTGATATACATAAGGAAAGTAATGCATGCTGTCTTACTCATACTTATCTTCAAATCATATAAATGCATAATGTAAAAGCTGCCCGTCCATGTCGGATCGGTGTAATAATCAATAACATTAGCCCTCGTCCAGGCCTCCCGCGTCCGGGGTACCATCTCATGCCGCCCACTAGTGGTGTCTGCCCATGCCAAAAGGTCATGGTGTATCCGTATAGGTGCCCGCCTTGTAGGTGGCTGCCCGGCCAACTAGGCCCGGTGTGATGCAATCATGACATGTTTATCATAAAATATGTATAATAATATGCTTATCAAAATATACTTGTCATCATTCATGCATAAAGACTCTAGCACGACTGCATTCTATCGATGTGACGTAAGGTTGTGAACCCTCGATTCCATTACGAACATATATGCGCATTCTGCCTCACCTTGGGGGAAATAATACATAAGGTGAGTGTGGACAATAAATAACATTATTATCAACATGGCATCATCATATCATATCTCTTTATCTTATATGGGCACTTATGGATATAGGCTTTTAGCTTTTTAGAATACATGAACTCATAAAGAGGAAAGGAATTTATACCATAGGATTTATGCCATTGGAAAGAAATGACTAGCCTCACATACCTTTGTCGTTTAGCTAAGCTATCGATCGCTTGCTCTCCTTAATGTCACGTCGCTACCTTCACGAAAGAATCCGTATTAACGTTAGCTAATTGACTCAAGGGAATACGTCACTATTTCTAGAGAAAATTGGGCAGTACTTCCTTTATTTATACTACCTCTCCCATAGTCTATATCAACTCCCCAACGTTCACAACAACATCCACAATATTACCATCAACAACCATCATTTATATACGTTTATCACATTCCACCATTTTCCTCCAATTTCCCCACATTTATTCTTATAATTCATTTTTGTGTTTTCGCACACTTAATACTTGTTTCATGTTATAAACATCAATTATAACATATTCATAATCACAACACATCAACATTCATGATTCAATGCCACTATCATTCAATGGTGACACTACTCCCCCATTATAGACCGATTTCCCATGTCTTTCTACAATTCAAGCTTCTTAGTCCTCTAATACCTTAAACAACATGATAAAGTCATGAAAATTACCTTAGATGATGGTTGAATAAGTCTTGAGTAGTAATGCCTCCTTTGCACCAAAACCCTACTTCACCTTTCTTGGTTTTTCTTGAGGTAGATGACCTTTACTTGCATTTCATACACTTTGTTTCATGGATTTAATGTTGTTGATCTTCATGTTCCCTTGATTCCCTTGGATGAAGTGTTTTGGAGAATATTCTAGAGTGTTCTTGAATTGTGAAGATGAGAAATGAAATAAAATGAGGTTAGGGTCCCTTTTTAATACTCAAAATCTAATTTTTAATGAACAACAGTCGGGGTGTACAGTGGTCGTAAACCACAGTTTACGGACCGTATACTGGTTTACGGTCCGTCCTCCACAGTCGTATTTAAGCATATCAGAAACAGAAAGGTTGGCTGGAGATCCTGGCAGTTTACGACTCAGTGTACGGGCCGTATTTCGTTTTACGGTCCGTATTCTGGGTCGTATTTTACCATTTCAACATTTAACAGAAAGTCAAAAATTTTGAAATGTTGAAGGACGTTGGCACTTTACGGTCCGTAAATCACTTTACGGGCCGTAAATCACTTTACGACCACTGGGCTGAAATAAAATTCCGCAACTTTCTTATTTCCAAACATTCATAAATAGCCATTCCCTACTTAGTAAAACATCGCACACTCACACCCTTCATTGGTCTATTCATTGTAGGCTCGCGGAAAATTTCCGAGGTGTAACATTTTCCCCCCTTTTGGAACATTCGTCCTCGAATGTTAAACACTTGGGATTCTACGAAAATTTTGCCAAAGTTTCCTCTGTAATCTTGCACTACAAACCTGTCACAACAACCCACAATATCATTGCCTCACAGGGCTACATCACAATAACAACACATCCATGGCCACACACGACCAAGAACAAAAAAAGTAAGCATACATACCTCATAATCTCGGCGTATCATCATGAACTTCTTCTGGAGATTGGAATAAATGCGGATATTTGGCTTTCATATTCTCCTCCGCTTCCCAAGTCATTTCTTCCCGATTGTTGTTTCGCTACAAGACCTTCACTGAAGCTACTTCTTTGTTTCTAAGTCTTCGCACTTGTCTATCTAAAATGGCAACAGGCACTTCTTCATATGCTAGTTTCTCCGTCACTTGGACATCATGAACCGAAACTATTCTTGTTGGGTCACCAATACACTTGCGGAGCATCGAAACATGAAAAACTGGGTGCACTAACTCAAGCTCTGAAGGCAAGTCCAATTCGTAGGCTACACGACCCACCTTACGGATAATTTCAGAAGGTCCAATATATCGTGGGCTCAACTTCCCCTTTTTACCAAATCTCATTACCCCTTTCATTGGCGATACTTTCAAGAATACCCAATCATTGACCTGAAATTCCAGATCTCGCCGGCGATTATCTGCATAAGACTTTTGGCGGCTCTGGGCTGTTAGCAATCGAGCTCGAATCACCTTACCTTTTTCTACTGCTTGCTGAATAAGTTCGGGGCCTATCAATTGTGCTCCTCCTGTTTCAAACTATCCAATCGGGGATCTGCATATCCTTCCATACAAATTTCGTGAAGTCGCACAATTTCTTTCAAGTACAACCTAGCATAATCTTCCGCGGAATACGTGGTTCTGACTGGAAGAAAGTGAGCTGCTTTGGTAAATCTATCCACGATCACCCATATGGAATCGTATTTGCTTCGGGAGCGAGATAATCCTACAATGAAATCCATATTAATTTCTTCCCATTTGCATATAGGAATTTCTATTGCCTGCAATAAGCCCCCTGGCTTCTAATGTTCGGCTTTCACTTGTTGGCAATTATGGCACTGTGCTAAAAATCCTGCTATATCTCGCTTCATGCCATCCCCCCAATACAGCAATTTGAGATCATGATACATCTTGGTTGCACCTGGATGAATAGAGTACCGAGAATAGTGTGCTTTCTCTAGAATCCGTTGGCGTAATTCTGCTACATCCGACACGCATAGCCTGCCTCGATATCTACGGACCCCATCTATGGAAACTTCAAATGGAGACTTCTCTCTTTCACAAGAGAAATCCCTGTAATGACACATTTGCGGATCATCGTACTGGCGTTCTTTTATCTCCACATTCAAGGGCGAGACCGTAGGATCATTGACATTAATTCCTGCATTACCCGAATCAATTACATGTACTCCAGGGTTTGCTAATCGATGGAGCTCACGAACCATTTCTTTCTTTTCTGAAGGAACTCCACATAAACTGCCCATGGATCGGCGACTAAGCGCATCAGCTACCACATTCGCTTTTCCGGGATGATATAGAATATTCACATCATAATCCTTCAGTAATTCTAACCATCACCTCTGCCGCAGATTTAACTCCTTCTGTTTGAAAATATGCTGGAGACTCTTGTGATCCGTATAAATATCGACGTGCACACCATACAGATAATGGCTCCATATCTTCAAGGCATGAATAACCGCAGCCAATTCGAGATCATGAGTTGGATAATTCTGTTCATGTTTCCGCAACTGTCTCGAAGCATATGCATTAACCTTCCCATGTTGCATTAATACACATCCTAGTCCCACACCGGAGGCATCACAATACACGACATATCCATCCGGCCCTTCGGGAAGTGTTAACACTGGAGCTGAAGTCAATCTGTCTTTCAACTCTTGAAAACTACGCTCGCAAGTGTAATACCACTGAAATTTCGCCGACTTCTGGGTTAGCTTCGTCAATGGAGCTGAAATAGATGAAAAGCCCTCTACGAATGTTCTATAATAGCCTGCTAAACCCAGAAAACTACGGACTTCTGTAGGCGTTGTAGGCCTTGGCCAAGTCTTCACAACTTCTATTTCTGAGTATCGACTCGGATGCCATCATCTAAAATAACTCGACCTAGAAATGCCACAGAATTTAGCCAGAACTCGCACGTTGAAAATTTTGCATATAATTCCCGAGCCCGAAGAACGCCAAGAACAATTCATAAATGATCTGCATGCTCTGATTCTGTGCGAGAAAACACCAAAATATCATCAATAAACACTATCACGAAGTGTCACGACCCAACCCCGTGGGCCGCGACCAGTGCCCGAGCTGGGCACCTATACGTACCCGATACCCCAAATTAGCATATTAACAGAATAATAATATAATAATAATATAATAATAATATTAGTGGTCGCTACAGAACTTAGCAGAAAAGCAGACTTGGCACACATAGGCCGATAAGGCCATCACAGAACAGAATATCCCAAACATATGTACAGAACCCACACAGATGTATCCACAGACCTCTACAGAACATATCATAATCATAAGACGGGACAGGGCCCCGTCATACCCTGAACAAAGTACATATCCAGATAGCAGTGACAGACTGTACCAAAAGATGGGCTCTGTAGAAGAGAGCGCCCCAAATAGCAGAAATAGGATCCTAAACGTGTGGATCAGCGAACCTGTCGTCAGTACCTGCGCGGCATGAAAACGCAACCCCCGAAGAAAGGGGGTCAGTACGATATATGTACTGAATATGTAAAGCGGAATCACAGAAGTCAAATAATAATGATTACAGAAAATGGGTAGAAAATCCAGAGTGTCAAATGCATATTTCCAAATCAGACAGAATGTGTACAGAAACATATGTCATATCATATCCGATCCCCGCCACGGGACTCGGCAGACAGAACGTGGTCACCCTCCCGACACTGGTGCCACAATACAGAGGAATCAGAAAAGGGGGCGTGGCCCCGTATCATAAAATGTCATATCAGAATGGCCATAACAGATCAGATCAGAATAGGCGGACATGGCACATCATACTCCACAGACCCATGTACGCGTATACCTGCCCCCTCACATCGGGGCGCGGCGAACAATGCAGAGAATTACGCTTGACAACATATCCTGGCCCGGGCTCAGTGGGGGACACATTGAGGCATCCACGAACGGAGTAGTGAGAAACTAAATGCACTAAAAATACCATATATATATATATATATATTTCCAGAGACTCAATGAGGCATATCGAATGTCAAATCAAATCAATGAAATCGGACGGAAACATAGTAAGTAAATTTAGATGTCATAATGGGTTACGGAGGCATAATCTATCCGAGATCGTTTTCAAGATTCAAAACAATTTATAAGACTTAATGAAATATTTAAAATAGTTTTTATTTAGTAGATAAAGGAGTAGTTAGAGTATCTCTAACGAAAACGCTCGAAGACAAGTCATAGACACATAAAGGGTAAAATTGGAAATAGTGGGCCCACCTCGGAACCAATGAAGCGGTGGGCTCAAATTACGTATTTTTAAGCTTATGGGGTCACCTACAAAGGTTCTAGGACATTCCATAACTTCCTAAGCAATTTGGGAAATTTTTTCATAATTTTTCATCAAAGCATACTTAAGGAATTCAATTCTATTGAATGAAAAAGCGACGATTTCAAACGCGGATTCCGATGGACAGAATATTCCCCGAGGCGTAAATCCAAGCCTAGTACATCTAGGACATGCCAAGAGAAGAATCGGGATAGCTTTACATACCTTATATGCGTCTTACGTTCGCCAAAACTCAAATCTCGTTTCACTCCGAATCTACAAATGGTCAAAGTTACCAATTAGGAATTACAAGACTTTAAGAATTCACTTAACTTTATATTTGTCTACCGAAATTTCGGCAGCACTTCCCCTATACATATAACATCCCCGAGAATTCAACTCGGCCAAAACAATCAACAACAACCCAACAGCAACATCAACAACAACAACAATCACTATAAACACAATATAACTTAACTTGCCATCTTTCCAACATAATGTCATAACCTTCATTTCAACTTCAATTTCCAAACCAATCTCAATGGTTTCACATTCATCATTAATCTAGATCATCACAATATAATTTAGAAGCATTTCATATCATTTCCACAAAAATATTCATAAGGTATACAAAATATACAAACTTTCCACCAAAGGCATAATTCACCCAAAGCTTCTAATCTTTAGCATACTTATTCATAACATGTTTCCGTCTTCCAAGTTCATCAACAATAATCATGATTTGCACCTTAACAACTTCATTTCCATAATATCATAAAATCATTCTAAAATGACATAACCTTCTACATTCCATTTCAATGCCAACTTAAACCATTTAACCTTCATTTGCCTTATAAGGATCTCAACAACACAACTAACATATTAAACAAAATTAATTCATTTCCATTTCAACTTCACAATATCAAGCTAATATCACCATTCTCATATTCATTCACTAACTCAAGGTTATTCAAACATAATTCAATAACACTCCAATCAATACCCAAGGATTTAAACAATTCCATCAATTCCACCCAACATTCCTACATATGCAACAAAACCATCACAACACATTTTCTACTTACAAATTCATATCCAACAACAATAATCCACACTTTATTAACTTCCTTTCCATAATGTCATAAAATCACATTAAAATGACATAATTTCCTACAACCAATTTCCATGCTAATATGGACTAGCATCCTTCTAAATTCACCAACCAACATAACAATTCACATATAGCTATTTCATAATTTTTATTTCCGTAATGAAGTCGAAATTAATACTAACAACATCAATAGCAACATCCTCCACATTCTACAAGTTAACTACATTTATTTTCATCCAAAATTCTCTTCAAATCTCATTCCATAATTCACAATACCAACTGACGAATTTATATCGCTATTTTTCCCGTTCTAATCCGTTAAAACTTTAAATAAACTTGTTAGCAATGAAAAAGAACCTACATATTACCTTAAGTAGGCAGCCACCACGTCATCACCCTCCTCTTTGGTTGATTTTTAGCTCAAATTGAAGACAACGTAGCGTACAACACTTTTCCCTTCATGGGCTTCGGGATTCGGGGCTCGGATTTTGGTCAAAATTGTTTTTTTTTTTCTCTCCAAAGCTCCTCTCTCTCTTTCCAGAATTTTCTGGTTGTTCCTGGTGTTAAAATGATGAAGAAGGCCGAAATTGGCACTTATAAGGACATGGGTAATGGGCCTAACCCGGTTGGGCTCGGATTGGGCCTAGCCCACTGACCTTTCTGCCTTAAAACGTCCATATCTCCTTGTACCGACGTCACCTGGGAACCCACGACCTATGGATGGAAAGCTAATTCAATTATCTACAACTTCTATTTCTTGGTACTTTTCCAAATTCCAAACTTATAATATCGTGTTTGCCCCCCAAAGTCAGGTTACCCGAAAACGTTTTCTTAAAAATATTCGTTTGGAGGACTTCCACTTTGATTTGGCCCAAGGGTCCTTCTTGAGTTGTGTTTAACTTCACATATGTGATTCATATAATTTGTCACATGTCCCAAAAAAAATCTTGACGTGTGGGCCCCACCTCAACTTACAATTAATCCGACGTTCAAAAATACGGGATGTAACATCCTCCCCCCCTTTAGAACATTCGTCCTCGAATGTTAAATTAATCTTATAGGGTCTTGTAAGCATTTTGGGGAAAATATATCACATAGTAGAGGCTAGATCTGTTAATACACTTATATTTCGAAAAAGACATTAGTATACTTGTATCCGCGTTTGGTAGCGCCTCCGGGTCCTGTCGACTAGTCAAGGCATAGATGAGCAGCCAATACTAAGCAGCTATCAACAAAATACCGATCCAGCCCCATAATATATCTGTGCATCCGGTCCGCCATAGTAGCCACCACAGTAGGTGCATATCGGGCCAAGGAATCAAACTCCAAACTGTAGTCCCGGATACTGCGGCCCTTCTGCCTCAATAATAAGAATCTATCAGATCTGGCTCGTCGCAACTCTGGGGGCAGAAAATGTCCAAGAAATGCCTGAGAAAAATCGCCCCAAACTGCTGGAGGAGCGCCGTCCCCACTGGATAGCCCCCATGACTCGTACCAGTTTGCCGCCACATCATATAACCGGTACGAAGCTAACGTGACTGACACTGTCTCGGAAGCATTAATCAAATCTAGAGTGCGTCGCATCTTCCTGATAAACTCCTCAGGATCCTCCTCGGGCTTTGTCCCGAAGAACTCTGGAGGGTTACAAGTCAAAAACTCACGGGCTCTCGAACTATCACGTCTGTCTGCACGACCATCCCCAAGTCCGTGCCTATGAACCTGCCCTGCTACCAGTCTGGTCAACAACTGGACCGCATCTCTCATAGCCCGATCCTCAGCCCCTGGCTGTGGAGCTGGAGGCTCAGGTACTGGAACCTCTGGAGCTACTGGTGAAGCCGCCCCCTGATCCATAGTGGCAGCGGCTGCTGCTCCAGACTCCTCCGATGATGATGATGTAGTAGAGTCGGTTGGCCGGGGCGCAGTATCTTGCATAATTTGAGCAAGGGTCCGAGTGACTTTCTGAGCCCGACTAGTCTCTCCGGCTGCTACTGACTTGCCTTTCTGGGCAGCTGTCGCTTTCTTCGGAGGCATGGCTGAAAACAAAACAATTCGTTAGGGAGGAGTCATCCTGATAATATCGCTCTATCGCACGATCTAAGATAAGAAGGAAGGGTAGCATCCTAAATGCCCTGTAGCCTCCTGTTTATAGATGTGGTGCACAACACACCGATAAACAAGACTCTACTAGACACGGTCTGTAGACATTCCGAGAACCAAACCGTTCTGATACCACTTCTGTCACGACCCAACCCCGTGGGCCGCGACCAGTGCCCGAGCTGGGCACCTATACGTACCCGATACCCCAAATTAGCATATTAACAGAATAATAATATAATAACTATATTAGTGGTCGCTACAGAACTTAGCAGAAAAGCAGACTTGGCACACATAGGCCGATAAGGCCATCACAGAACAGAATATCCCAAACATATGTACAGAACCCACACAGATGTATCCACAGACCTCTACAGAACATATCGTAATCATAAGACGGGACAGGACCCCGTCATACCCTGAACAAAGTACATATCCAGATAGCAGTGACAGACTGTACCAAAAGATGGGCTCTGTAGAAGAGAGCGCCCCAAATAGCAGAAATAGGATCCTAAACGTGTGGATCAGCGAACCTGTCGTCAGTACCTGCGCGGCATGAAAACGCAGCCCCCGAAGAAAGGGGGTCAGTACGAAATATGTACTGAATATGTAAAGCGGAATCACAGAAGTCAAATCATAATGATTACAGAAAATGGGTACAAAATCCATAGTGTCAAATGCATATTTCCAAATCAGATAGAATGTGTACAGAAACATATGTCATATCATATCCGATCCCTGCCACGGGACTCGGCAGACAGAACGTGGTCACCCTCCCGACACTGTGCCACAATACAGAGGAATCAGAAAAGGGGGCGTGGCCCCGTATCATAAAATGTCATATCAGAATGGCCATAACAGATCAGATCAGAATAGGCGGACATGGCACATCATACTCCACAGACCCATGTACGCGTATACCTGCCCCCTCACATCGGGGCGCGGCGAACAATGCAGAGAATTACGCTTGAAAACATATCCTGGCCCGGGCTCAGTGGGGGAAACATTGAGGCATCCACGAACGGAGTAGTGAGAAACTAAATGCACTAAAAATACCATATATATATATATATATTTCCAGAGACTCAATGAGGCATATCGAATGTCAAATCAAATCAATGAAATCGGACGGAAACATAGTAAGTAAATTTAGATGTCATAACGGGTTACGGAGGCATAATCTATCCGAGATCGTTTTCAAGATTCAAAACAATTTATAAGACTTAATGAAATATTTAAAATAGTTTTTATTTAGTAGATAAAGGAGTAGTTAGAGTATCTCTAACGAAAACGCTCGAAGACAAGTCATAGACACATAAAGGGTAAAATTGGAAATAGTGGGCCCACCTCGGAACCAATGAAGCGGTGGGCTCAAATTACGTATTTTTAAGCTTATGGGGTCACCTACAAAGGTTCTAGGACATTCCATAACTTCCTAAGCAATTTGGGAAATTTTTTCATAATTTTTCATCAAAGCATACTTAAGGAATTCAATTCTATTGAATGAAAAAGCGACGATTTCAAACGCGGATTCCGATGGACAGAATATTCCCCGAGGCGTAAATCCAAGCCTAGTACATCTAGGACATGCCAAGAGAAGAATCGGGATAGCTTTACATACCTTATATGCGTCTTACGTTCGCCAAAACTCAAATCCCGTTTCACTCCGAATCTACAAATGGTCAAAGTTACCAATTAGGAATTACAAGACTTTAAGAATTCACTTAACTTTATATTTGTCTACCGAAATTTCGGTAGCACTTCCCCTATACATATAACATCCCCGAGAATTCAACTCGGTCAAAACAATCAACAACAACCCAACAGCAACATCAACAACAACAACAATCACTATAAACACAATATAACTTAACTTGCCATCTTTCCAACATAATGTCATAACCTTCATTTCAACTTCAATTTCCAAACCAATCTCAATGGTTTCACATTCATCATTAATCTAGATCATCACAATATAATTTAGAAGCATTTCATATCATTTCCACAAAAATATTCATAAGGTATACAAAATATACAAACTTTCCACCAAAGTCATAATTCACCCAAAGCTTCTAATCTTTAGCATACTTATTCATAACATGTTTCCGTCTTCCAAGTTCATCAACAATAATCATGATTTGCACCTTAACAACTTCATTTCCATAATATCATAAAATCATTCTAAAATGACATAACCTTCTACATTCCATTTCAATGCCAACTTAAACCATTTAACCTTCATTTGCCTTATAAGGATCTCAACAACACAACTAACATATTAAACAAAATTAATTCATTTCCATTTCAACTTCACAATATCAAGCTAATATCACCATTCTCATATTCATTCACTAACTCAAGGTTATTCAAACATAATTCAATAACACTCCAATCAATACCCAAGGATTTAAACAATTCCATCAATTCCACCCAACATTCCTACATATGCAACAAAACCATCACAACACATTTTCTACTTACAAATTCATATCCAACAACAATAATCCACACTTTATTAACTTCCTTTCCATAATGTCATAAAATCACATTAAAATGACATAATTTCCTACAACCAATTTCCATGCTAATATGGACTAGCATCCTTCTAAATTCACCAACCAACATAACAATTCACATATAGCTATTTCATAATTTTTATTTCCGTAATGAAGTCGAAATTAATACTAACAACATCAATAGCAACATCCTCCACATTCTACAAGTTAACTACATTTATTTTCATCCAAAATTCTCTTCAAATCTCATTCCATAATTCACAATACCAACTGACGAATTTATATCGCTATTTTTCCCGTTCTAATCCGTTAAAACTTTAAATAAACTTGTTAGCAATGAAAAAGAACCTACATATTACCTTAAGTAGGCAGCCACCACGTCATCACTCTCCTCTTTGGTTGATTTTTAGCTCAAATACAAGACAACGTAGCGTACAACACTTTTCCCTTCACGGGCTTCGGGATTCGGGGCTCGGATTTTGGTCAAAATTGTTTTTTTTTTTCTCTCCAAAGCTCCTCTCTCTCTTTCCAGAATTTTCTGGTTGTTCCTGGTGTTAAAATGATGAAGAAGGCCGAAATTGGCACTTATAAGGACATGGGTAATGGGCCTAACCCGGTTGGGCTCGGATTGGGCCTAGCCCACTGACCTTTCTGCCTTAAAACGTCCATATCGCCTTGTACCGACGTCACCTGGGAACCCACGACCTATGGATGGAAAGCTAATTCAATTATCTACAACTTCTATTTCTTGGTACTTTTCCAAATTCCAAACTTATAATATCGTTTTTGCCCCCCAAAGTCAGGTTACCCGAAAACGTTTTCTTAAAAATATTCGTTTGGAGAACTTCCACTTTGATTTGGCCCAAGGGTCCTTCTTGAGTTGTGTTTAACTTCACATATGTGATTCATATAATTTGTCACATGTCCCAAAAAATATCTTGACGTGTGGGCCCCACCTCAACTTACAATTAATCCGACGTTCAAAAATACGGGATGTAACACGAAGAGATCCAAAAATGGCCTGAATACATTATTCATTAAATTCATGAACACCGCTGGGGCATTTGTCAACCCAAACGACATCACTCGGAACTCATAGTGGCCATACCTCGTTCTGAAGGCCTTTTTGGGAATATCTCCTTCTCTAATTCTCACTTGATGATAGCCAGATCTCAAATCTATCTTGGAGAACCAACTAGCCCCCTGTAATTGGTCAAACAAATCATCAATTCTGGGGAGGGGATACTTGTTCTTTATTGTTACCTTGTTCAGCTATCTGTAATCGATGCACATCCGTAGAGATCCGTCCTTCTTTCTTACGAAGAAGACCGGTGCTCCCCACGACGATGAACTGGGCCTTATAAACTCCTTTTTAAGCAAGTCCTTCAACTGTGACTTCAACTCTTTCAATTCTGCCGGAGCCATTCGATAAGGAGCAATGGAAATAGGCTTGGTGTCCGGCAACACATCGATGGCAAAATCAATCTCTCTTTCTGGAGAAAGACCTGGAAGTTCGTCTGGAAACACATCTGGGAATTCATTCACTACCGGAACTGATGGAAAAGCTGGTGGCCTTGCCTCGGTGTCATCAACTCGAACTAAATGAGAAATGTAGCCCTTGGCTATCATCTTCCTCGCCTTGAGGTAGGAAATAAACCTACCTTTCGGAGAATCTGTATTACCCTTCCACTCAAGCACCGGCTCTCCCGGAAATTGGAATCGAACCACTTTTGTCCACCAACAAACATTCGCGTCACATGATGCCAACCAATCCATCCCCATGATTACATCAAAATATATCATTTCCAGTTCAATCAAATCAGCTTTTGTCTGACGATCACATATAATAACTACACAATTCTTATATACTTGTCTTGCTATCACGGGATCACCAACCGGAGTAAATACCTCGAAAGGTTTAATTGGCTCGGGTCTCACCCCAATACAATTAGCAACATACGGAGTAATATATGAGAAAGTAGAACCCGGATCGATCAGAGCATATGCATCATGGGAAAATATAGACAATGTACCTGTAACGACATCTGGGGAGGACTCAAGATCCTGTCGTCCAGCCAAAGCATATACGTGGGGCTAAACAGTACCTGAAGTAGGTGCTCCCCCTCTGCCTCTACCTCTACCGGCTGAAGTCTGGGAAATCTGTGCTGTCGGACGTACCGAAGAAGAACCTGCTGCGGCGCCTGTGGGCTGAGTCCTAACTCTATCGCTCGCCGACAGACAGTCTCTCATCATATGGCCAACCTGCCCGCAGGCATAGCAGGCATCCGAACCCTAACGACACTGTCCAGAATGCAATCTTCCGCACTGGCTACATCGCGGTACTGAAGGCCTCCGCTGACTAAAATCTCCTTTAAACTGAGAATCTGAGGCCCTCGAACTCTGGCCCTGTCCTGACTAAAAAGAATGATCAAACCTCATGTCTGAGAATCTGGGAGGCGCACTGGTAGCTGACTGACCTGAGTGCCTAGAATGCATCTGTCTCGGTCCCCCTCTATATTCACTGCTCGCTCCCATAGATCTATCCCTCTTACCTTGTCTTCCGTCACTATCACGATCACTTCTTTGCGGCTGTTGTCGCTCCTCAAGATTCTGAGCACGGGCCTATATTCAGGAAATATCCATCCCGTCTTGCAAAGAGGCAGCCAGACAATCTCTAAACAAGTGTGGCCCCAAACCACTCACAAATCTATGGACTCGGTCTCCCATGTCGGCCACCATAGTTGGGGCATATCTAGCCAAAGAATTGAACTTCATACTATACTCTCGGGCACTCATGCTTCCTTGCTTTAGATTTAAGAACCTGTCCGCTCTAGCTCGACGGACTTCGGCCGGTAAGTAATGACCAACGAAGGCATCCACGAACTCTTGCCACACCGGAGGGGGCACATTCTCTCCTCTTGACGCCATCCAAATGTTGTACCATAATACCGCCACATCGCGGAGTCTATAAGAAGCCAACTCCACGGATTCGGTCTCAGAGGCATGAATAATCTTTAAGGTCCTCAACATTTCATCAATAAAGTTTTGTGGATCTTCATCCGGTTTCGACCCAAAAAACCCCGGAGGATTTAAGGTCATAAAATCACGAGCTCTCGTGCTAGCTGAACGATCCCTCGGGCCCGCATTCTGTCGTTGTGCCTGGGCGGCAACCAATTGGGTAAATAAATGTATGGCCTCAGTCACCTATTGACCCGAAGCACCCGCTGAAGGAATCGGAGCCGAGGATCCTCCTTGCTATTCTACATTGGGCGGGCCTCATTTTGTCATTCGGCCTCTTCTACATTCGTCAGAGGCTCTCTTTCCGCCCGTCTTTTTGTCGTAGCTTTGCCCTTCTGGGCAGCTGTAGCTTTTCCCTTTGGCGACATTCTAAAATTATAACACACTTTTAGAAAGAATGGAATCTTATATGTGGCTCTATCGCACGATCTAATAGAAGAAAGATGGTCATTTTCCTAAATGCCCTGCAGCCTCTTGTTTATTGATGTGGCGCGCTACACACCATAAACAAGACGCTACTAGACACGGCTCGTAGACACTTCCAAGGACTGAACCGCTCTGATACCACTTTTGTCACGACCCAGCTAGGGGCCGCGATGGGTACCCGGGGCTAGCCACCGAGCACCACTCACTCTACCACTCATCTTGCTCACTTAAGGCCCTTTTATCAACTTCATACACGAATTATAGGAAAAACATATTTTAGATAGAAATATAAATGCTTTATATACATTTGTCTCTCGGCCATCAAAATAATATATACATATTATAACCTCTTGTGAGACCATCTAACCCACACTGCGTATCTACGAGCCTCTACTGACAGACTGAATACATATAGACGGAACAAGACTCCGTCGTGCCCAAAATATGCATATATACCAAAATGGGAATCACAAGCACCTCCGAACAATGGAGTGCTCTCAATCAGCTGACAACTACTATGGATCTGGATCAAGCTCACCTCCCTGTCTACCTGTGGGCATGAACACAGTGTCCAGAGAAAACGAACGTCAGTACGAATATTGTACTGAGTATGAGAGGCATAAATAATCAAACAAGACAATGATATAAAGAGAATATCAATATGAAGCCTCTGGATCTGACTGACATACATAAGGAAAGTAATGCATGCTGTCTTACTCATACTCATCATCAAATCATATATGCATAATGTATAAGCTGCCCGTCCATGTCGAATCGGTGTAATAATCAATAACATTAGCCCGCGTACAGGCCTCCCGCGTCCGGGGTACCATATAATGCCGCCCACTAGTGGTGTCTGCCCATGCCAAAAGGTCATGGTGTATCCGTATAGCTGCCCGCCTTGGCGGTGGCTGCCCGGCCAACTAGGCCCGGTGTGATGCAATCATGACATGTTTATCATAAAATACTGATAATAATATGCTTATCAAAATATACTTGTCATCATACATGCATAAAGACTCTAGCACGACTGCATTCTATCGAGGTGACGTAAGGTCGTGAACCCTCGATTCCATTATGAACATATATGATCATTCTGCCTCACCTTGGGGGAAATAATACATAAGGTGAGTGTGGACAATAAATAACATTATTATCAACATGGCATCATCATATCATATCTCTTTATCTTATATGGGCACTTATGGATATAGGCTTTTAGCTTTTCAGAATACATGAACTCATAAAGAGGAAAGGAATTTATACCATTGGATTCATGCCATTGGAAAGAAAGGACTAGCCTCACATACCTTTGTCGTTTAGCTAAGCTATCGATCGCTTGCTCTCCTTAATGTCACGTCGCTACCTTCACGAAAGAATCCGTATTAACGTTAGCTAATCGACTCAAGGGAATATATCACTATTTATAGAGAAAATTGGGCAGCACTTCCTGTATTTATACTACCTCTCCCATAGTCTATATCAACTCCCCAACATTCACAACAACATCCACAATATTACCATCAACAACCATCATTTATATACGTTTATCACATTCCACCATTTTCCTCCAATTTCCCCACATTTATTCTTATAATTCATTTTTGTGTTTTCGCACACATAATACTTGTTTCATGATATAAACATCAATTATAACATATTCATAATCACAACACATCAACATTCATGATTCAATGCCACTATCATTCAATGGTGACACTACTCCCCCATTCTAGACCCATTTCCTATGTCTTTCTACAATTCAAGCTTCTTAGTCTTCTAATACCTTAAACAACATGATAAAGTCATGAAACTTACCTTAGATGATGGTTGAATAAGTCTTGAGTAGTAATGCCTCCTTTGCACCAAAACCCTAGTTCACCTTTCTTGGGTTTTCTTGAGGTAGATGACATTTACTTGCATTTCATACACTTTGTTTCATGGATTTAATGTTGTTGATCTTGATGTTCCCTTGATTCCCTTGGATGAAGTGTTTTGGAGAATATTCTAGAGTGTTCTTGAATTGTGGAGATGAGAAATGAAATAAAATGAGGTTAGGGTCCCTTTTTAATACTCAAAATCTAATTTTTAATGAACAACAGTCGGGGTGTACAGTGGTCGTAAACCACAGTTTACGGACCGTATACTGGTTTACGGTCCGTCCTCCACGGTCGTATTTAAGCATATCAGAAACAGAAAGGTTGGCTGGAGATCCTGGAAGTTTACGACTCGGTTTACGGGCCGTATTTCGATTTACGGTCCGTATTCTGGGTCGTATTTTACCATTTCAACATTTAACAGAATGTCGAAATTTTTGAAATATTGAAGGACGATGGCACTTTACGGTCCGTAAATCACTTTACGGGCCGTAAATCACTTTACGACCACTGGTCTGAAATAAAATTCCGCAACTCTCTTATTTCCAAAAATTCATATTGAGCCATTCCCTACTTAGAAAAACATCGCACACTCATACCCTTCATTGGTCTATTCATGGTAGGCTCGCGGAAATTTTTTGAGGTGTAACAGTAACCCGACCCTAGAATATTATAAAAAGGGGTTTACCCTCTTATTCTTCATACAAACATCTCCTAAACCACCCCAAACTTCTGGAAACCTCTCCCAACTTCCACACATCAAATTTTAACGCAAGTCAAGTGTAATCCCCGAATTTTGGTGCGGATAGCGTATAGTTGCAATTATAAAATCGTATAGTGGCGAGTCTTGGCTCAAATTCAAGGTACAAAGTGAAGATATTGCGGTACTAGCGGGAGTAAGGTTTGAATCTTTCCTTGTTAATATTTATTTATTTTTATTTATAGAGATAAAGTTATTAAATAATCATATGACAAGTCGGTTAGTTGAGAAATTTGAGAAACATCACGGGGGATGTTTATGGAGCATATTGGTTTTGCTAATGTTGTTGTCGATTGTTACACCTTGGAAAATTCCCCGTTAATGTACAGTGAATAGGCTAGGGAATAAGTTAAAACACTTGGATTGTAGAAGAGTACAGAAAATGGGTCATAAATGAGTGAATAGTGTCATTGTTGAACAATAGTTTGATTGAATTATGAATATTGGTATGTTGTGATTGTAAACATGTTATGAATGACCTATAGACCATGGAATAAGTATTATATATGAGACAACGCGATAATAAGCTATGACCATAATTGTGGGAAATTGAAGGGAAATGATGAATGTTGTTATGAACGTTTGGGAGTTGATATAGAATATGGGGAAAGTAGTATAAACAAGGTAAATTCTGCCCAATTTTCCCTAGAAATAGCAACACGTTCTTATAGTCGATTAACTAACGTTAATGCGAATTCTCTTGAAGGTAGAAGCGTACATATTAGAGAGGAACGTTCAAGCGATAGAGTAGCTAGACGAAAAGGTATGTGAGGCTAGTCCTTTCTTTCTATGACATGAATCTTATGGTATAAATTTTCTCCTTCTTCAAGAATTTCCTATCTTCAAGAAAACAAATAGTCTATGTTCATGAATAGCTATATGAGATGAGAGATACATTATGAGTCCAATGATGATGATGATAAGCTTGAGTCCAAAGACTCTAGAGTTCATGATATGACGTTCCTATAGCACTAATGATGTCGTATGTTGTATACACTCACCTCATACATTATTCCCTTCGAGGTGAGGCAGAATACCATTACGTTAAATATGTCATGTATTGTATAAACTCACCTTATGTATTGTTCCTTCAAGGTGAGGCAGAGTACCATAAAGTCGATGATGTTATGCATTGTACACACTCACATTATATACTACTTCCTTCAAGGTGAGGCAGAATGCTTGTGAATGCTTCATAATGAAATCGGCGGATCACAACCTTACGTCACCCCGATAAAGATAGTTGTCCTGGAGTCTTCATGCATGTATTATGATGATCCAAACTCATAGGAGCTAGCAGCTGATTTGAGAGCACTCCATTTTCTGGAGGTGCTTATGATTATTCTTTTGTGTATATGTATTTTGGCCATGACGGGGTCTTGTCCCGTCCTAATGTCTCGCATTCCAGTAGAGGCTCGTAGATACGCAATGTGGGTTATATGGTCTCACGAGATTGCTACTATGTATATATATTATTTTGATGGCCGAGAGGCATATGTATATGAAAGTATTTATGTTTTCAAATGAAAGATGTTTTCTTATAATTTGAGTGTGAATTTGATAAAAGAGCGTTTAGTGAGCATGATATGTAGTAGAACGAGTGGTGCTCGGTGGTTAGCCCCGGGTACCCGTCACGGCCCCTAGTCGGGTCGTGACAAAAGTGGTATCAGAGCAGTTCAGTCCTAGGAAGTATGTACGAGTCGTGTCTAGTAGAGTCTTTTTATGGTGTATTGCGCGCCACACTAATTGTTACACCCCGGAAAATTTTGCGTTACAAAGACTGTCGACGGCTTAGTATGAGCTCAAGGGAGAGCAAAGTTATACAAGGATTAGGGATGAAGATTATATTATCTGAGTATAAGAATATACATATGACATTTGGAGATCGTATGGAGTAAATCAGTTAACAAGTTACTTGATGATAGCCCTCGTAACCATAAGTTAAGGTGGGGCCCACTTGTCGGGATTTTATAAAGGACATATGAAGAGATATATGAGTAGTACATGTGAAGTTGAGCAAGTCCAAAGAAGAACCCTTAAGCCAAATATGGGCATAAGCCCTCCAAAAGGATGATTTAAAGATACGTTTTCGGATGACCTAACTTGGAGGGGCCAAAACGCTATTATACGTTTGGAATTTGGAAACACACAAAGAATGAAAGTTGTAGATAATTGAAAGAGATTTCCAACCATAGGTCGTGGGCCCTCACAGAATATTGGGATCAAAGGTTATGGCCATTTTAAGATCAGGACTCTAAGCTGCCAAAATGGCTCCGCGGGCCCCACATGGGTAAGTCGGTGGAACCGACCTAGGGGGGCTATAAATACCCCACCAACTCGTTGTTTTCAGCATGTTAACATTCCAAAAAGTCCTAGAAGTCTCTCAAAACATCTCCCAAGCATTATAGCCTGATGAATCAAAAATTTAACGAGATTACGCAAAACTAGTCCGTGAAAGGTGATTGTTATTGCTTCTACTTGAGCTTGGTGTTGGAAAGAGTTGGTGTGGCTGAGTTTCTTCAAGTATAAGGTATGTTTTTTCATCCTATCTCCTATATTGAGTTTATTTGAAGGCTTAGCAAGCCGGAAAAGTGAAAATAGTTACGGAGGAAAGGTCATAAAGTGTTGTGTTATAGTTGTCGTGTTCATGGGCCGTTTTGAACATGTTGTGGCCGTATGGATGGACCTATCTATGCGTGTAAAAATGGTATCTAACATCGTTGGTGTGTTGATGAGGTTATATTCCTTGATTGGGATGCAAGAAAGTGTATGTTGTTGTATGTTGAAGAACATCGTGTGGGATGTTTATGGAATATTTATTGGTATGAATAATGGTGTTGTTGATGTTGGTATTATTGTTGTTGTTGATTGGTTGCTGAATTGCAATTTTGGGCTAGGCATATAAACAGGGGAGATGCTGCCCGATTTTCGGCAGAATATAGAATAGTTTGATTTGAAATTTGGAACAAGTGTGCAATAAAGAGTCTAACTTTAGTGTGAATCCTTTTAAATGTAGACTTACGAACTTGGACAAATAAGCGTAGCTAATAAGAGGTGGAACAGGTACGTTAAGGCTCGCCCCTTTCTTTCAAAGGCATGATTCCGATGTTATGGCTTCATAAATGTTTCCATATCTTCCTTGTTCTCAAAAGTTAGATGTTTATGACTCCAAGGCATAATTCCTTTCCTAACAATTCATAGTTGTTTTCCAAAATGCCATATTTTTCCTAAACTAGAGGTTTATGATTTTGAAAGCCCTTATGACAACAAGGATGGACATGTTTTTATCATGATGGCAATGATGCCAAAAATGATAATATCTTTCTACGGTAATTATTATGAGAACGATTCCATGTTTAAAGGTTCCAAGTTTACGATTTCAATGACGATATATGAATGTTGAGCTATTTCTTGATTTCCCAATTTTATTCATGGATGACGACTATTTTAAAGATTCCAAAGTACATGGAGTGACGCCTAATGAGATTTATGATCTTATTTTAGGTTCTCTTAATGCTATTATTCGTTGCTAGTCTCATCTTATAATAATTGTTCCTTCAAGGTGAAACAAAGCCATGATGATTATTCCATAATATAATCGGAGGTTACCGACCTTACGTCACTCCGATAGAGACATAACTTTCCTTGGGCTCTCCTGCATGCTGCGTACGTGATATATGTATATGATACATGAACAAGATATATGCACATGATACATCAATATGATATATGTATATGTATATGGGGAAGATGGGAAAAAGGGGCCAGAGCGCTATATACGCTGGGATATGCACACGATACATGTATCTGTCTATGACATGATGTCATCCCGGACGCGGGATATATGTGGTTAAATGGATCGGAGCCGACACCTCGGCAATATGATATGCTCTATTTTCTATATATATGAAAAAGAAATGTTTTTCAAAGAAAGTATTACAATGGATATATGTATATATGTATATATGTGGATCGGGCTGCACGTTCCGCAGCACTAAGCATGCATGGTGCCTCCAAAAGGCATTCATATGTACAAATTACTCTTTTATCTTACGATATGCTCTATATTTCCATTCTGTTATTATTCATACTTTACATCCCTTACTATGTTACTATTCATGCCTTACATACTCAGTACATTGCTCGTACTGACCCCCTTTCTTCGGGGGTTGCGTTTCATGCCACGCAGGTGTATACAGATGAGTATAGGACATTGCTAGGAGATGTACCAGCTGGATTGGCGAGTTCCATTTCTTCCCGGAGTGTTGCCGAGTCAGAGTATTCATGATTATGGTATCTTGATTTATGTTAGAGACTTTGCAGACAGAGTCACGTGTACAACATGTCAGTCTTGTAAGCAGCTCTGCAAGCTATCGTACCATTACGCATTATGTTACAAATTCCATATGATTACAGATTTTACTTGATTTGAGAACGACGAAAAGAATGGTTTTGACAAGTATTTATTATGCATTTCATTTTGTTACTCAAGAGTCCAGTGAGGTTATGAACATAACGAGAGCTAAAAGGGGTTCGCTCGGCCCTGGGTATGGGGTCGGGTACCCATCATGCCCTATCAAGATTAGGGTGTGACAAATTGGTATCAGAGCAGTTCGTCCTAGGGGTTGTCTGCAAAGTCGTGTCCGGTAGAGTCCCGTTTATGGGTGTGAAGCCGACCACACTTATAAACAGGAGGCTGCAGGGCATCTAGGGATCATTGACCTTCTTTCTGTCTTAGATCGTGCGATAGAACCAAGTCATAGAAAATGAGATTCCTTATACTAACCTTTTATTTCAGCAGACGCCCAGTATCGATGGGAGAAGGTGAGTGATGATATGGGAAGTCACAGAGGTAAGTTCTGATATTTTTGTTCTTTTACCTGAAATTGGGAGCCCTGGGTGGCTGGGATATGTCGTATACATATGTATGCCCTGTGAGGCATTGTTGGTATTTGCTGCGTGCAGATTTTGAATAGTAATAATTGTAAAGGAGACTCTTTCAGAATTGTTCAAAATCAGGTCATTTAGTTAGGTGCACCTAAGAGGAAGAAGTGTGGAAAGGAAATATCGTAAATAGACAATAAATGGGATGCGTTGTTTTAGAGGAGTTATGTTATATCCCGTGTTTTCGCACATTTGGAAAATTAGAAATAATCTTGACTTGTATGAAATAAAGTCATAATTGATTATATTTAGCACATGAGTTGTTTATGAAAGAATATTTTTGTGGAAGTGTGGAATAGGGCTAAGGGCAAAATTTGGAATTTCGGAAAATTAGTTTCGGGAATTACAAAATATGATATACGAGCCAATTGGGCTCAAAATGAGAATTGAAATGAGGCCCAAAGAGAGATGGGGTGGCCGACCAACTATGGCCCAAACCCATGGCCTAAAGTAATTTCCATGTGATAAATTAACTAAGGGGGACCATATTATACTTATTATATATCATCTTCATCCTTTAGAAGATTGAAGAAAGAACAAAAAACAAAAGAACAAGAGCAAAACAAAAGGGGGGTTTCTGCTTTGGCAAGGAAAAATTGGCTATCAAAAATATTGCTCCAAAAATTTTTCTTTTGTGGTTTTCCTACTAAATTGAGTACCCTTCTCAACTTGGTGTAGTTGTTTTGGAAGAAAGAGGCCTTGGTTCATCAATTTGATCAATTGTCCAAGTGAAGAATACTAGAGAAAAAGGTGAGGATTCATTCCTTTTTATTGTATTATGAAGTCCTGTTTGTGTTGTAGTATGTAGAAATGTGTTGATTGTATGAAGAAATGGAAGTTTGCAAAGTGGGTGTGTGGTATATATGTGTAGCCGTGTGCATGTGTATATTGTATAGCCATAATGTGTTGAATTCATGTTATATTCTAGTTGTGGTGGTAGTGAAATGCATGTCGGGAATGAAAGTTGAATGAATTGAGTTGAAGTTGATAAAAAGAGTATATGGCCGTGTGGTGTGGAGTGTGTGCAATGGAAATGGATTAAGTTTATTTAGTGTGTTAGTTGTGTTATTGTGATTCTTGCAATGTAAATGAAAGTAACATGATATGAGTTTGCTTTGAAATGAAATGTAGAAACTTATGTTGCTTTAGTACGATTTTACGACATTATGAAAATGAAGTTATTAGGTTGCAAATTATGATGATCATTGATAGATTTGGAAGTTGGAATCATGTTGTGAATATGTATGTCAAAGATTAGAAGTTTTGAACGAGTAAGGACTTTGGCTGAAAGTTTGTATATTATGTATATCGTGTGTATAATTTGAGGAAACGATATGAAATGCTTCTAAACTATGTTGTGGTGATCTAGATTGATAATGAATGTGAAATCATTGATATTAGTTTGAAAGTTAAGTTAAAGTGAAGGTTATGATATTGTATTGAAAAGATGGCTAAATAAGTTATATTGCGTTTATAGTGATTGTTGTTGTTGTTGATGTTGTTGTTTGGGTTGTTGTTGATGATTTTGAGCCGAGTTGAATTCTCGGGGGATCTATATGTATAGGGGAAGTGCTGCCGAAATTTCGGTAGACAAATACGAGTTGAATTGAATTCGTAGCATCTATACCTTACACTTGGTAAATGTGACCATTTCCAGATTTTCGACGAAACGGGGAGTGAGCTTGGATAGGCTTAAAAAGCTCAAAAGGTATGTAAAGCTACCCGATCCTTCTTTTGGCATGCCTAAGCGTATTAGAATCGGATTCGGGCCTCGAAAGACTTTCTGCCCCTCGGAATCCGCAAGTGAAAATATCACTTTTTCTTTCAGTAAGATTGAACTCTTTTGGTGTGCTTTCTTGGAAATTATGCAAACTTTCTCTAAACCACTTGGGAAGCTATAGAACGTTCGTAGAACCTTTGTAGGTGACCCCATAATCTTAAAATATGTAATTTGAGCCCACCGCCTTGCTTGTCCCGAGGTGGGCCCACTATTCCCGGTTTTACCCTTATTGTACTTAAGGCCTGTTTTCGAACGGTTTTTGAAAGGAATGTTCTGAATGCTCTTTTAACTTCTAAACATAAACTATTTTAAATATTTCCTTAAGTCTTATAAATTGTTTTGGCACTTGGAACGACTTCAGAAAGGTTATGCTTCTGTAGTTCGTTATGACATCTGAAACCCACTTATTACGATCCCGTCTGACTTCGTTGAATTGGTTTGTCATTGATATGCCTCATCGAGTCTCTGAAAATATTTATGATATTTTAACTGCATTTAGTTTCTCACTACTCTATTCGTGGATGCCCCAATGTTTCCCACACTGAGCCCGGGCCAGGATATGTTGTCAAGCGTGATCCTTTGCATTGTTCGCCGTGCCTCGATGTGAGGGGCAGGTATACGCGTACATGGGTTTGTGGAGTATGCTGTGCCATGTACGCTTATTCTGATATGATTTGCTATGGCCATCTGATATGATATATTATTTGACGGGGTTATGCCCCCATTCGGATTCTTCTGTGTTGTAGCACCAGCGTCGGGAGGGTGGCCACGCTCTGTCTGCCGAGTCCCTTGGAAGGGGCCGGATTTGATATGACATATGTTTCGGTACACACTCTGCATGTTTTGAAAATATGTATTTGATACTTTGGATTTTCTGCTCACTTTCTATACGTTCTGTACCAGTTATGATTTTGTTTCTGTAATTCAGGCTTTACATATTCAGTACATATTTCGTACTGACCCCCTTTCTTCGGGGGCTGCGTTTTCATGCCGCGCAGGTACCGACGACAGGTTTGCTGATCCGTCCGTCTAGGATATCTTTTCTGCCATTTGGAGCGTTTTTTTATTCAGAGCCATCTTTTGGTACAGTCTGCCACTTCTATATATGTATATTCTCATTCATGGGTACGGCGGGGCCCTGTCCCGTCATATGATTCTGTCGGTCTGTTTAGAGGTCTGTAGATATGTTTGTGGGTTAGGGTCTTTCTGTACAAATGTGTGTATATGTTGTGTTTGGGCGATCCCATTCGCCGCCGCGGCCGGTCCGCATATATTTAAATGTTGCTCTGTTGGCCCTGTGTGGCCTTTGTTGGTCTTTTCTGCGTGCAGGGTATTTGGGATAGTCCGTAAAACAAAGGAGACTCTGCCGAAATTTTTCTGGAAATTAGCTAAATTTGAGATAAAGCCTTGTCGGCTTCTGCTATATACTGGAATGCGTTTGAGTGCCCATATCGGGCACTAGTCACGGCCTACGGGGTTGGGTCGTGACAAAAGTGGTATGAGAGCGGTTCGTCCTCGGAATGTCTACAGACCGTGTCTAGTAGAGTCTTGTTTATCGGTGTGTTGTGCACCACACCTATAAACAGGAGGCTACAGGGCATTTAGGATACTACCCTTCTTTCTGTCTTAGATCGTGCGATAGAGCTGTGTTATCAGGATGATTCCTCCCTAACGAATTGTTACATTTGCAGTTATGCCTCCAAAAAAGGCGGCAGCGGCCCAAAAGGCCAAGGCAGCAGCTGTGGGAGAGACTAGTCGGGCCCAGAGGGTTACCAGGGCCCATGCACATATTGCTCCTGATATTTTGCCCCCGGCAGAGGGCTCTTCCACACCGCCACATGTAGAGGAGATTGGAGCAGCAGCAGCTGCAGGTCGAGGGGCGGCTCCACCGCCAGCTCCCAAGATTCCAGTACCTGAGCCTCCAGCTCCACGGCCAGGGACTGAGGATCAGACTATGAGAGAGGCAGTCCAGCTATTGACCAGACTTGTGGCAGGACAGGTTCAGGGGCACGGATTGGGAGGTGACCGAGCATATAGGCGTGACAGTTCGAGAACTCGTGAGTTCTTGACTTGTGGCCCTCCAGAGTTCTTCGGGATAAAGCCCGAGGAGGATCCTGAGGAGTTTATCAGGAAGATGTGGCGCACCTTACATTTGATTAATTCTTCCGCGACAGAGTCAGTCACATTGGCTTCGTACCGGTTGTATGGTGTAGCGGCAAATTGGTACGAGTCATGGGCGTTATCCAGAGGCGACGGCGCTCCCCCAGCAGTTTGGGATGATTTTTCTCAGGCTTTTCTTAGCCATTTTCTGCCTCCGGAGTTACGGCGGGCCAAGGCTGACAGATTCTTATTGCTGAGACAGAGGGGCCGCAGTGTTCGAGAGAACAGTATGGAGTTCGACTCATTGGCCCGATATGCACCTGCTATGGTAGCTACTATGGCTGACAGGATGCACAGGTATATTATGGGGTTGGACCGGTATTTTGTCGACAGTTGTTTGGTATTGGCCGCTCAGCCCGATATGGATATTGCCTGTATTCAGGCGCACGCCCAGGGCATGGAGGACCGGCACAGGGGTCATCAGCCCGATAGGAGTCAGGATCGGAGACAGCCCAAGAGGGCCAGATCGTCCGGGTATTCTGGAGCGTTTCGGGGCAGACAGCCTCAGCAGCCGCAGCAGCCTAGCAGATATCCATCCCAGCCGGCACAGAGCGCACCTCCACAGCCTACAGGTCACAGATTTGATAGCCCGGGTTATTTAGGAGCAGGTCAGAGCTCCAGGGCTTCAGGTTCGCGGACGGATAGGGGTTCTGGTCAGACGAGGCCACCTAGGCCTCAGTGTTCTTATTGTGGCAGATACCATCCTGGGGAGTGCTACAGAGCCACCGGTGCATGTTTTTCTTGTGGCCGTCAGGGCCATTCTGTGAGAGATTGCCCGTATAAGGGTAGTTCGGGTGGTACAGCGCAGCAAACCGGATCAGCCGTCGGGTCATCATCTTCATCAGTGGCTATGCGCCCTACAGGGCCAGGTACATCAGCACCGGCGGGTCGCGGCAGAGGTCGTGGTGGAGCTTCTGGTACTAGCGGTCCTTCAAACCGCATTTATGCTTTGGCCAGCCGCCAGGACCAGGAGGCATCGCCTAATGTCGTTACAGGTACATTATTGGTCTTCTCCCGGTCTGTGTATGCATTTATTGATCCTGGTTCAACTTTGTCGTATATTTCGCCTCTTGTTGCTAGTAAAATTGGTATAACGTCCTAGCCTATAGAGCCATTTGAGATAGCTACACCGATCGGGGACTTTATTGTAGCGAAACAGGTATATAAAGACTGTTCTGTAATTATATGCGGCCGAGATACTAAGGCAGATCTGGTGGAGTTAGATATGATCGAGTTCGATGTTATTATGGGTATGGACTGGCTGGCTTCCTGTTATGCCAATGTTGACTGCCAAAATAAGGTAGTTCGTTTCCAGTTTCCTGGGGAGCCAGTTATAGAATGGGCCGGTAATACTGCATCGCCGAAAGGTAAGTTTATTTCATACCTTAAGGCGAGGAAGATGATCAGAAAGGGGTATATTTATCATCTGGTTCGTGTGCAAGACTTGAAAGCAGAAACGCCGACTCTTCAGTCAGTTCCAGTGGGTAGTGAGTTCCCGGATGTATTCCCAGATGAGCTTCCAGGTCTTCCTCCAGAGCGGGAGATAGATTTTACTATTGATTTATTGCCGGATACTCAGCCTATATCTATTCTCCCGTATAGAATGGCACCTGCAAAACTAAAGGAATTGAAGGAGCAGCTGAAGGATCTATTAGAAAAGGGCTTTATCAGACCCAGTACTTCGCCTTGGGGAGCCCCGGTATTATTCGTGCGTAAGAAGGACGGGTCGTTGCGTATGTGTATTGATTACCGACAGTTGAATAAGGTAACCATAAAGAATAAATACCCCCTCCCCAGAATTGATGATTTGTTTGATCAGTTGCAGGGCGCCAAATATTTTTCGAAGATAGATCTTCGGTCAGGCTATCACCAGGTGCGGGTACAAGAGGCCGATATTCCTAAGACAGCATTCCGGACCCGATATGGGCATTATGAATTCAGAGTTATGTCTTTTGGGTTAACTAATGCTCCTGCGGTATTCATGGATCTGATGAACCGGGTATTCAGGCCATTCTTGGATATGTTCGTAATTGTATTTATCGATGATATTCTGGTTTATTCTCGGTCCGAGGCAGAGCACGCATATCATTTGAGAGCGGTATTAGGGGTACTTCGGCATCAGAAATTATATGCAAAATTTTCTAAATGTGAATTCTGGCTGGCTTCAGTGGCATTCCTGGGGCATATTATTGCAGCTGATGGTGTCCGGGTGGATACACAGAAGATTGAGGCCGTGAAGAATTGGCCCAGACCCACGACGCCCACGGAGGTACGGAGTTTTCTGGGGTTAGCAGGCTATTACAGGTGATTTGTGGAAAGGTTTGCTTTGATTTCAGCGCCTTTGACAAGGCTAACTCAGAAGGGAGCTAAGTTCCAGTGGATCGATGCATGTGAACGAAGCTTCCAGTTGCTGAAAGAGAAGTTGAGTTCAGCTCCAGTTCTGACTCTTCCAGAGGGACCCGATGGATATGTTATTTATTGTGACGCTTCTGGCGTGGGATTGGGCTGTGTATTGATGCAGCACGGCAGAGTTATAGCTTATGCTTCTCGGCAATTGAAAAAGCATGAAAAGAATTATCCTACTCACGATCTGGAGCTTGCAGCGGTGATCCATGCCCTGAAGATATGGAGACATTATTTATATGGCATTCATGTTGATATCTATACAGATCATAAGAGTCTCCAGTATATTTTCAAGCAGAAAGAGATTAATTTGCGGCAGCGGAGGTGGCTGGAGCTCCTGAAAGACTATGATGTGGATATTCTGTATCATCCGGGCAAGGCTAATGTTGTTGCAGATGCGCTTAGCCGGAAATCTATGGGCAGCTTGGCAGATTTACAGCCAGACAGGAGAGAGATAGTACGTGATATTCATCAGTTGACTAATCTTGGGGTTCGTCTCGCCGATTCTGGTGGTACGCGGATTTCTGTCCGAGGGGTTTCTGAATCATCTATTAATGCAGATATTAAGCAGCACCAGTATGAAGATCCTGTTTTAGCTCGGTACAGAGACACTGCCCAGGAAAAGGAGAAGACTCCATTTGAGTTTACTTCGGACGGGACCTTACTATACAGAGGCAGGTTGTGTGTACCTGATATTGCAGGGCTTCGGCAGCAGGTTATGGGCGAGGCACACTATGCTCGCTATTCTGTTCATCCTGGGTCTACGAAGATGTACCATGATCTCAGGTGCCTGTATTGGTGGGACGGTATGAAACGGGATATCGCAGAGTTCGTCGCCCAGTGCCCAAATTGTCAGCAGGTCAAAATCGAACACCAGAAACCGGGTGGACTGTTGCAAGAGATGGAAATTCCGACGTGGAAGTGGGAGATCATTAATATGGACTTCATTAGAGGTTTGCCTCGCACTCCACGGAAGTATGATTCCATCTGGGTTATTGTTGATAGGCTGACAAAATCAGCCCATTTTCTCCCCGTCAGAACTACTTATTCCGCTGAGGATTATGCCAGGCTTTATATTAAAGAAATTGTACGACTTCATGGAGTTCCTATATATATTATCACTGACAGAGGTGCCCAGTTCACGGCAAACTTCTGGAGATCTTTCCAGGAAGGATTAGGGACTCAGGTGAGTCTGAGCACGGCTTGTCATCCTCAGAGTGACGGACAGGCCGAGCTCACTATCCAGACGCTTAAAGATATGTTGTGGGCCTGTGTTATTGATTTCAGAGGTAGCTGGGAGGATCACTTGCCATTGATTGAATTTGCGTATAATAACAGCTACCATTCCAGCATCCAGATGGCTCCGTACGAGGCTTTATATGGTAGGAAATGCAGGTCACCTATCGGCTGGTTTGATATTGGCGAGACAGAGTTAATTGGCCCAGATATGATCCAGCAGGCCGTTGATAAGGTGAAACTTATCCGAGAGCGACTGTTAGCAGCCCAGAGTCGACAGAAGTCATACGCCGATAAACGGCGTCGACCGTTGGAATTCCAGGTAGGCGATTGGGTATTCCTGAAGGTATCGCCTATGAAAGGCGTGATGCGGTTTGGCAGAAAGGGTAAGCTCAGTCCGCGTTATATTGGGCCTTATCAGATTGTTAGAAAAATCGGAAATGTCGCCTATGAGTTAGATCTACCATCAGATTTGGAAGCGGTACATCCGGTATTCCATGTATCTATGCTCCGCAAATGCATTGGTGATCCCTCCAGAATATTCCCTGCGGATGATATTCAGGTGACGGAGCAGTTATCTTATGAGGAGCAGCCCGTAGCTATCTTGCACCGCCAGGTAAGGAAGCTCCGGAACAAAGATGTAGCCTCTGTTAAGGTGCTGTGGCGGAACAACAATAGGGAAGAAATGACCTGGGAGGCCGAAGAGGAGATGAAGAAGAAATATCTTCATTTGTTCCCTATGCCCACAGGTAATCTCGAATCTTTGTTTAATTCCATTTCTATAACGAATGTGCTGTCTATAAACAGAAACTCCCCCGAAGTATTTTCAGACCCTATAAGATTAATTTAACATTCGAGGACGAATTTTCTAAAGGGGGGGAGGATGTTATATCCCGTGTTTTCGCACATTTGGAAAATTAGAAATAATCTTGACTTGTATGAAATAAAGTCATAATTGATTATATTTAGCACATGAGTTGTTTATGAAAGAATATTTTTGTGGAAGTGTGGAATAGGGCTAAGGGCAAAATTTGGAATTTCGGAAAATTAGTTTCGGGAATTACAAAATATGATATACAAGACAATTGGGCTCAAAATGAGAATTGAAATGAGGCCCAAAGAGAGATGGGGTGGCCGGCCAACTATGGCCCAAACCCATGGCCCAAAGTAATTTCCATGCGATAAATTAACTAAGGGGGACCATATTACACTTATTATATATCATCTTCATCCTTTAGAAGATTGAAGAAAGAACAAAAAACAAAAGAACAAGAGCAAACCAAAAGGGGGGTTTCGGCTTTGGCAAGGAAAAATTGGCTATCAAAAATATTGCTCCAAAAATTTTTCTTTTGTGGTTTTCCTACTAAATTGAGTACCCTTCTCAACTTGGTGTAGTTGGTTTGGAAGAAAGAGGCCTTGGTTCATCAATTTGATCAATTGTCCAAGTGAAGAATACTAGAGAAAAAGGTGAGGATTCATTCCTTTTTATTGTATTATGAAGTCTTGTTTGTGTTGTAGTATGTAGAAATGTGTTGATTGTATGAAGAAATGGAAGTTTGCAAAGTGGGTGTGTGGTTTATACGTGTAGCCGTGTGCATGTGTATATTGTATAGCCATAATGTGTTGAATTCATGTTATATTCTAGTTGTGGTGGTAGTGAAATGCATGTCGGGAATGAAAGTTGAATGAATTGAGTTGAAGTTGATAAAAAAAGTATATGGCCGTGTGGTGTGGAGTGTGTGGAATGGAAATGGATTAAGTTTATTTAGTGTGTTAGTTGTGTTATTGTGATTCTTGCAATGTAAATGAAAGTAACATGATATGAGTTTGCTTTGAAATGAAATGTAGAAACTTATGTTGCTTTAGTACGATTTTACGACATTATGAAAATGAAGTTATTAGGTTGCAAATTATGATAATCATTGATAGATTTGGAAGTTGGAATCATGTTGTGAATATGTATGCCAAAGATTTGAAGTTTTGAACGAGTTAGGACTTTGGCGGAAAGTTTGTATATTATGTATATCGTGTGTATAATTTGAGGAAACGATATGAAATGCTTCTAAACTATGTTGTGGTGATCTAGATTGATAATGAATGTGAAATCATTGAGATTAGTTTGAAAGTTAAGGTTAAAGTGAAGGTTATGATATTGTATTGAAAAGATGGCTAAATAAGTTATATTGCGTTTATAGTGATTGTTGTTGTTGTTGATGTTGTTGTTTGGGTTGTTGTTGATGATTTTGAGCCGAGTTGAATTCTCGGGGGTGCTATATGTATAGGGGAAGTGCTGCCGAAATTTCGGTAGACAAATACGAGTTGAATTGAATTCGTAGCATCTATACCTTACAATTGGTAAATGTGACCATTTGCAGATTTTCGACGAAACGGGGAGTGAGCTTGGATAGGCTTAAAAAGCTCAAAAGGTATGTAAAGCTACCCGATCCTTCTTTTGGCATGCCTAAGCGTATTAGAATCGGATTCGGGCCTCGAAAGACATTCTGCCCCTCGGAATCCGCAAGTGAAAATATCACTTTTTCTTTCAGTAAGATTGAACTCTTTTGGTGTGCTTTCTTGGAAATTATGCAAACTTTCTCTAAACCACTTGGGAAGCTATAGAACGTTCGTAGAACCTTTGTAGGTGACCCCATAATCTTAAAATATGTAATTTGAGCCCACCGCCTTGCTTGTCCCGAGGTGGGCCCACTATTCCCGGTTTTACCCTTATTGTACTTAAGGCCTGTTTTCGAACGGTTTTTGAAAGGAATGTTCTGAATGCTCTTTTAACTACTAAACATAAACTATTTTAAATATTTCCTTAAGTCTTATAAATTGTTTTGGCACTTGGAACGACTTCAGAAAGGTTATGCTTCTGTAGTTCGTTATGACATCTGAAACCCACTTATTACGATCCCGTCTGACTTCGTTGAATTGGTTTGTCATTGATATGCCTCATCGAGTCTCTGAAAATATTTATGATATTTTAACTGCATTTAGTTTCTCACTACTCTATTCGTGGATGCCCCAATGTTTCCCACACTGAGCCCGGGCCAGGATATGTTGTCAAGCGTGATCCTTTGCATTGTTCGCCGTGCCTCGATGTGAGGGGCAGGTATACGCGTACATGGGTTTGTGGAGTATGCTGTGCCATGTACACTTGTTCTGATATGATTTGTTATTGCCATCTGATATGATATATTATGTGACGGGGTTATGCCCCCATTCTGATTCTTCTGTGTTGTGGCACCAGCGTCGGGAGGGTGGCCACGCTCTGTCTGCCGAGTCCCTTAGCAGGGGCCGGATTTGATATGACATATGTTTCGGTACACACTCTGCATGTTTTGAAAATATGTATTTGATACTTTGGATTTTCTACTCACTTTCTGTACGTTCTGTACCAGTTATGATTTTGTTTCTGTAATTCAGGCTTTACATATTCAGTACATATTTCGTACTGACACCCTTTCTTCGGGGGCTACGTTTTCATGCCGCGCAGGTACCGACGACAGGTTTGTTGATCCGTCCGTCTAGGATATCTTTTCTGCCATTTGGAGCGCTCTTTTATTCAGAGCCATCTTTTGGTACAGTCTGCCACTTCCATATATGTATATTCTCGTTCATGGGTACGGCGGGGCCCTGTCCCGTCATATGATTCTGTCGGTCTGTTTAGAGGTCTGTAGATATGTTTGTGGATTGGGGTCTTTCTGTACAGATGTGTGTATATGTTGCGTTTGGGCGATCCCATTCGCCGCGGCGGCCGGTCCGCATATATTTAAATGTTGCTCTGTTGGCCCTGTGTGGCCTTTGTTGGTATTTTCTGCGTGCAGGGTATTTGGGATAGTCCGTAAAACAACGGAGACTCTGCCGAAATTTTTCTGGAAATTAGCTAAATTTGAAATAAAGCCTTGTCGGCTTCTGCTATATACTGGAATGCGTTTGAGTGCCCAGATCGGGCACTAGTCACGGCCTACGGGGTTGGATCGTGACAAGTTATGGATTTGGCATGGCATGAAGGATGATTGCGAGAAAGACGATTAGTAGTCCAAAGGATTAAAATGGGTTACATTCGAGGTTTAGTAAGAGCAAGGCCTATTGGGGGATTCAGGGAAAGTCGACAAATAAGTTCTGTTGTAGATTATTATGTAAGAATGGTGAGTGGAAATCCAAACAGGCTGATAACCGAGTATTTATAATTAATGGAGACGAAGGTGTGTTCCCTACCATCAGGAATCTAGAAATTCAGGATGAAAGGTAGCCATACACACAGGTGAAAGGTGAATATTGGGGATTGAAAAGGCGAAAACAGTTATTATGCAGTCGGAAGAGTAAGAGACCCTTTCTAATTCGGAGGGAGACGTGTTACGAGAACGTTTGGGAGTCTGTCAAGGCTTCAATATGCTTTAAATTAGGTGATAAAGGCCATGCAGTAAGGTGGATATGATTATACCAGCATTAACGCACTGAATTTCCTCAGAGTTTCAAGGTTAAGCGTGCTGGGGTGAGAGAAATATTAGGATGGGTGACCCCCTGGGAAGTGTACTAAAAGTCCTATAAATTCATACACGAGAGACAAATGAGAAGCTAGAGTAGCCTAAAGGAAGTTAGAGTATGCGGAGTGGTTAGAAACCTTTAAGAAGTCGCGTAGGACTAGGCGGACTAGACCAGTGAAGAAAAAGAAGGTGCATCACAGCTCTAGAATTTGGGTGAGTTTGAATAGTGTTTGGAAATATTTTGTAAGCGAGACGGTAGTAATTATATATATATACGTATGCATATGATATCCCATACATGGCTATGTCAGCGGGTATGTGTATCCCGGCAACCAACGTTGCGGTGGATGGAAGGCATCAATCGAACAGGGTAACGGAGTTCAATGGACAAAACAAAAGATATGGTACAGATGTTACAGGGTAAGCTGATGTTGTTTCCACTACAGGTTAAGATTGGAAAGTCCTAATACAACGATATTTGGAAAAGAAAGAAAGTGAGTAGATGGAAGGTAAGGAGATCAAAATGTCGGAAAGAGTGAAAGGTAAGAAACATGAGTGAGTGAAGCCCCCGAGAGAAACTACAGGCAAGGCACGAGACTATTTGGGTAGAAATTCGAAGGTAGGCATGTGAAAGGGATAGAGTGTGGTAATATGAAACAAGAGAGGAACGTGTGGGGTTCGAGAACCGATTTCAATAAGTGAGGCTAAGAGAATGGTGACCACGACAAAGAAAGTGAAGTAAGAGAAAGAATGAATAAGCCCTGCGACGATGCTAGGAGATTTTCGGCCCTTGAAAGTTATATAGAGGGATAAATGTGTAGCCATATTGATGTGGTTGCCTCGGACATGGAGGAGCTTTCCTGAAAGGATGACTTAAGAATAGAACAGATTTGTGCGTTTAAAGGAATATTTCATGAACTTCAGAGCCGATACTACAAATGATAAGAGAAGAAAGGTGCTCGAAGAGGAAGAAACCCAATGAGGGTTAAGGATGAAAGTAGGAAAGGTATACTAATGGGTTGGCCAAAGGAAGAGGAGAGCATTTAGGAGAAAAGTAACCATGGGAATAAGAAGGATACTTTAACAAATTGGCGGTAGGAAACCGATTACTCATCGAGGAAAGAACAAGGATGATGAGTCGACCCAAGTGATTAGAAAATTAATGACATGGGATAAGAATTCATGTGAGGACCGAGAGATTTGATCATAAAGGAAATGAAATGAAATATAAGGAACGTGCAAGGGTGACAGCTCGGCCGTAGCATCATAAAGATAGATAAAGGTTCGATAAACGAGGATAGAGGGAGTGTAAACGGTAAGAATTCCATGCTAAGAGCAAGAAGTAGTAGGACATTCGGAAAACTTGGATGCGCAGCTGCAACATAAACGCGTAGTTAAGAAGAATTACGAGTAAGTGAGCTAAATGGGTGAAAGGACTAATGGTGGATGGGAAGATATGGCAATATGGACAAGAATGACGATATAGGCGTAAATGAAAGAAGAACTTAGGGTAAGAAGTTTTCAATATGTTGTGCGCGGAGTCGGGAAGAAAGACAAGGAGTAAGGTATAACCGACGACTTCATAAAAGGACATAGTGAATCTCGACGTCCTCATGAACTTGTGAGTCCGGGACACCGTTAGTCATAAAAGACAGGGGTATGGAAAGACGAAAACAAAGGCATCAGAATTGGATACCCTTATAAGTATTCTAGTTAAATACGAGAGTGTAAGTAGCAAGAAGATAGACAAGTCAGACCATACGATGACGGAACCCCGACCTTAAGAAGATAGTGAAGGTCGGTAGATAATTATCGAAGACAAGGGTGCTCGAAGACTATTAGTGTATAAGGATCTCCTTAATAAGGGGGGAAGAACATACTAGACTTGAAAGGAGCTATGACGTTTCAAGCTCTAGAAAAGGAAACTTATTAGCTCGGGGCCAGAGTTCGAGGTGTGTTGGCATATCGTGAAGGTAACGAAAGGACGTAGAAATGAATTGACCATAAGGATACCGTATACGAGAAAGATAGTGTGTTGCTAACAAGGGAAACAAGGAACGAGGAAAAAGAGAAATACTTAGGAGCCGATGAATAGTTACGACACGATAAGTCAAGACTATAATAATGGAGACGGATGAGATCAAGATGCTAGTTAATTTCCGACCAAGTACTTGCAAGCAAAGAAGTGAAAGAATCTGCCTGGAGCAACGAAAGAGTTAAGGGAAGATGAGAAGAAACTGAGCCAAGTTAGAGTCTAAACAAATGGTAATCGGAACCTAAGGGAAGAATAACAGTTCTAAGGAATCAAAGATGGTGTCGTGGGTTGGCAATATTGCAACATTCGAGGACGAATGTTTCTAAGGGGGGAAGGATGTTACACCCCGGAAAATTTTGCGTTACAAAGACTGTCGACGGCTTAGTATAAGCTCAAGGGAGAGCAAAGTTATACAAGGATTAGGGATGAAGATTATATTATCTGAGTATAAGAATATACATATGACATTTGGAGATCGTATGGAGTAAATCAGTTAACAAGTTACTTGATGATAGCCCTCGTAACCATAAGTTAAGGTGGGGCCCACATGTCAGGATTTTATAAAGGACATATGAAGAGGTATATGAGTAGTACATGTGAAGTTGATCAAGTCCAAAGAAGAACCCTTTAGCCAAATATGGGCATAAGCCCTCCAAAAGGATGATTTAAAGATACGTTTTCGGATGACCTAACTTTGAGGGGCCAAAACGCTATTATACGTTTGGAATTTGGAAACACACAAAGAATGAAAGTTGTAGATAATTGAAAGAGATTTCCAACCGTAGGTCGTGGGCCCTCACAGAATAACGGGATCAAAAGTTATGGCCATTTTAAGATCAGGACTCTAAGCTGCCAAAATGGCTCCTCGGGCCCCACATGGGTAAGTCGGTGGAACCGACCTAGGGGGGCTATAAATACCCCACCAACTCATTGTTTTCAGCATGTTAACATTCCAAAAAGTCCTAGAAGTCTCTCAAAACATCTCCCAAGCATTATAGTCTGATAAATCAAGAATTTAACGAGCTTACGCCAAACTAGTCCGTGAAAGGTGATTGTTATTGCTTCTACTTGAGCTTGGTGTTGGAAAGAGTTGATGTGGCTGAGTTTCTTCAAGTATAAGGTATGCTTTTTCATCCTATCTCCTATATTGAGTTTATTTGAAGGCTTAGCAAGCCGGAAAAGTGAAAATAGTTACGGAGGAAAGGTCATAAAGTGTTGTGTTATAGTTGTCGTGTTCATGGGCCATTTTGAACATGTTGTGGCCGTATGGATGGACCTATCTATGCGTGTAAAAATGGTATCTAACATTGTTGGTGTGTTGATGAGGTTATATTCCTTGATTGGGATGCAAGAAAGTGTTTGTTGTTGTTGTATGTTGAAGAACATCGTGTGGGATGTTTATGGAATATTTATTGGTATGAATAATGGTGTTGTTGATGTTGGTATTATTGTTGTTGTTGATTGGTTGCTGAATTGTAATTTTGGGCTAGGCATATAAACAGGGGAGATGCTGCCCGATTTTCGGCAGAATATAGAATAGTTTGATTTGAAATTTGGAACAAGTGTGCAATAAAGAGTCTAACGTTAGTGTGAATCCTTTTCAATGTAGACTTACGAGCTTGGACAAATAAGCGTAGCTAATAAGAGGTGGAACAGGTATGTTAAGGCTCGTCCCTTTCTTTCAAAGGCATGATTCCGATGTTATGGCTTCATAAATGTTTCCATATCTTCCTTGTTCTCAAAAGTTAGATGTTTATGACTCCAAGGCATAATTCCTTTCCTAACAATTCATAGTTGTTTTCCAAAATGCCGTATTTTTCCCAAACTAGAGGTTTATGATTTTGAAAGCCCTTATGACAACAAGGATGGACATGTTTTTATCATGATGGCAATGATGCCAAAAATGATAATATCTTTCTACGGTAATTATTATGACAACGATTCCATGTTTAAAGGTTCCAAGTTTACGATTTCAATGACGATATATGAATGTTGAGCTATTTCTTTATTTCCCAATATTATTCATTGATGACGACTATTTTAAAGATTCCAAAGTACATGAAGTGACGCCTTATGAGATTTATGATCTTATTCTAGTTTCTCTTAATGCTATTATTCGTTGCTAGTCTCATCTTATAATAATTGTTCCTTCAAGGTGAAACAAAGCCATGATGATTATTCCATAATATAATCGGAGATTACCGACCTTACGTCACTCCGATAGAGACATAACATTCCTTGGGCTCTCCTGCATGCTGCGTACGTGATATATGTATTTGATACATGAACAAGATATATGCACATGCTACATGAATATGATATATGTATATGTATATGGGGAAGATGGGAAAAAGGGGCCAGAGCGCTATATACGCTGGGATATGCACACGATACATGTATCTGTCTATGACATGATGTCATCCCGGACGAAGGATGCCCGGACGCGGGATATATGTGGTTAAATGGATCGGAGCCGACGCCTTGGCAACATGATATGCTCTATTTTCTATATATATGAAAAAGAAATGTTTTTCAAAGAAAGTATTACTATGGATATATGTATATATGTGGATCGGGTTGCACATTCCGCAGCACTAAGCATGCATGGTGCCTCCAAAAGGCATTCATATGTACAGGTTACTCTTTTATCTTACGATATGCTCTATATTTCCATTCTGTTGTTATTCATACTTTACATCCCTTACTATGTTACTATTCATGCCTTAAATACTCAGTACATTGCTCGTACTGACCCCCTTTCTTCGGGGGCTGCGTTTCATGCCACGCAGGTGTATACAGATGAGTATAGGACATTGCTAGGAGATGTACCAGCTGATTGGCGAGTTCCATTTCTTCCCGGAGTGTTGCCGAGTCAGAGTATTCATGATTATGGTATCTTGATTTATGTTAGAGACTTTGCAGACAAAGTCACGTGTACAGCATGTCAGTCTTGTAAGCAGCTCTGCAAGCCGTCGTACCATTACGCATTGTGTTACAAATTCCATATGATTACAGATTTTACTTGATTTGAGAATGATGAAAAGAATGGTTTTGACAAGTATTTATTATGCATTTCATTTCGTTACTCAAGAGTCCAGTGAGGTTATGAACATAACGAGAGCTAAAAGGGGTTCGCTCGGCCCTGAGTATGGGGTCGGGTGCCCATCATGCCCTATTAATATTAGGGTGTGACACTAATAAACAAGAGGCTACAGGGCATTTAGGAAAAATGACCATCCTTTTTCTTATGAAATCATGCGATAGAGCTGTGTATAAGATTTTGTCCTCCCTAATAGTGTGTTGTGATTTCAGAAATGCCGCCAAAGGGAAAGGCTAAAGCCACCCAGAAGGGCAAGACTACGATGAAAAGGCAGGCAGAAAGAGAGCCGCCAATGAATGTAGATGAGGGTGAATCACATAATGAGGCTCCGTCTAATGTTTCTTCTACTCCACCTATTACCGAAGAACAAGAAGGGGCTTCAGCTCCAGCTCCTATGCCGCCAGTCCCTCCACCGGCTACTTCGGGTCAACAAATGACGGAAGCTATTCACTTATTGACACAGTTGGTTGCCGCCCAGGTACAATGGCAGAATGCGGACCCAAGTGATCGGTTAGCTTTTACCCGAGCCCGTGAATTTACGAGTCGAAATCCTCTGGAGTTTTTCGGGTCAAAGCCGGATGAAGACCCGCACGGTTTCATTGACTGTTACACTTCGAAAAAAATTTCCGTTCATGCACAGTGAATAGACTGACGAAGGGTATGATGTAAGTGATGTTTTGATGAGTAAGCAATAACATTTGATGATTCTAATTGAGATTCCAAAGACATTCGAAGTAAGGGAAGAAGGTTGCCAAGAGGAGGCAAGACATACGAGATGTATCATAAAGGATTTACGAATAACGAATTAACGATGACTTAATGATTCTTTCGAGAAGAGTTATAACAACCCCTAGATTGTTAATGAAGTGATAAACAAGTGTCAAGAAGGTTCCATAAAAATTGGAGATCAAACGAGTCGACGAAAATGATTTTCGAAAACTGTGAATTGTACGGTCCATTATACGGACCCTACAAAAGATACGGACCGTAGATCTGGCCGTATAACTTGTCCAGAGAAGAGACTCCACTGGAACCATTATACGGTCACACATACGGACCGTATGTGTGTCCATATAAATGGGTCGGGACTGATTTTGTATATTAAAAAGGGGATCCAAGTTCATTTCATTTCATTTTCCCTTCACTCCTCTTCTCTCTAAAACATCTCTCTACACTTCTCCACCAAGAATTCAAGGGGTATTTGTGATCAATTACATCAAACCAAGGAAATCAAGTGTAAGAAACTCATTAAAGTTCATCCAAGACAAGGAATCCAAGTGAAGGTGAAACTAGGGTTTTGCTCAAGTGAAGTGTTTGCACTCAAGGGTCATTCCTACGCTGTCTAAGGTAAGTTTTATGGTATTTACATGTTGTTTAAGGTATTTGAAATTTTAAACACTTGGATTGTGAAAGGATATAGAAAATGGGTCATGAAAGTGTGAATAGTGTCATTTTGAGTGATAATTTGAATTGAGTCACGATTATTGATGTGTTGTGATATGGTTATGTTATAAATGATATTAAAGACATGGGATAAGCATTATATGTGAGAAAACTCACGAGTATACTATGACCATGATTATGGATGAATTGAAGTGGAATTGTGAAACGAGGGTAATGTAGATGAATGACGATTGATGGTTATGATATTATGAACGTTATTATGAATGTTTGGGAGTTGATATACAATATGAGAAAAGTTGTATAAACAAAGGAAATGCTGCCCAATTTTCTCTAGCTTTAGTAAGCACATTCATGTAATCGATTAGCTAATGTGAATGCGAATTCTCTTGAAGGTAGAAATGTGAGCACTGAATGAGAACAATCAAGCGATGGAAATTGTTAAGCGAAAGAGGTATGTAAGGCTAGTCCTTTCTTTCCTAGGCATCAATCATATGGCATGAATCCTCCTATCTCTCTATTATTTTCCTACATATTGGGAGCTATGAATCTACGAGTATAAATAATGTTAGACCCCGTATTTTTATACGTCGAGTTATTCGTGAAGGAATCGACGTGAGTTAAAGACGGAACCCTTCCCGGACACGGAATAGAAATCCTTAATTTTTCAATTTTTATTAGAACATAAATTTGTTTATAAATTTTACTTAGTGTAAACATATTAATGGAGATTATGGATTAATTAACCATGATTGGATTATTAAGTGGGGATTAAGACATAAATATTCACTAATTATGCACTAGTGGCCGTGTGGGCCCCACTGCCACATGACCAAATCAGATTTTGGCCCATGCTTTAGTTGGGGGAACGTGTAAGACCCTCTTGGGCAGCAAAATGGTCTACTTTGTTGACCAAGTTGCAGCTACAACTCATTTCCCAACCCCACAAAGTGAACTTAGAGAGAGAGGCTCTCATCTTCACCAAGTGAAGAGGAAAGAGAGCCACGACCAGCCATGGCAGTTCCACCACCAAGCACGGCCAGCCCTTCTATTTTGTTTCTTACCATTAAACCCCAAAAGTGTTCTACACATTCACCATTATGTTTCAAGTGAAGGAGAAACCATAAACATGCCATGCAAGCTCTTATAAGCTCACGCCCAGATTTGAGCTCTCCATTTTGATTAAAAAAAATAAAAATTCCAAGGTGTTTCAACCCTTAGGAAGGTGCATAGCAATGTGGAATAGCCATTGGAACAACAATAACAAGTATTAGTTCAAGTCATCAAATTCTAGCCAAGTTGAGAAGTTAGATTGTTAAGGTAAGAATTGATCATCTTTTTACACATTTTTAGTAAGGATTTTGACGTGTTGTAAATGTGCAAATGTAAATTGAATCCATGCAATTAGGTGTGTTGATGTTGGATCATGATAATATCCATGGAATTATATGTGTTGATGTTGAAGCATGGTTGTAACTTGGTGAACATGAATTGCATGTATAAAATTTTGAATGTTGGTGTTGGAATGCTAATGTGGCCATAGGGACTGTTTTAGTTGAAATGGGTGGACTGATTTTATTTAGTAATTATGGTTGTTGCTATCATAAATTACATATTAAAAGGATGAAAAGAATTAAAAAGTTAAAGGTGAAGTTGTGTTGATATGAATACAAATTGAATCCATGAAATTATGTGTATTGATGTTGAAGCATGGTTGAAGCCGTGTAGGGACTGTTTTGTGTAGAAGGTGGTGAACTAATTTTACTTGGTATTTTGATTGTTTTTGTCATGAATTTTATGATGGAAATGAAGGTATTTAATGGTTAGAGTTGGAGCTAAAATTGTTTGTGGGTTGTTGTAAGGATTGTAGTGATAATAATGTAGCTTATTTGCGTATGAATTGATGATGTAGTTGTCGTGTGGCTGCTGGTCGTATCCCACTGAAATTATATGAAAAGAAGATATGAAATAATGTGTAAGAATCGTATGCGGTTTGCTTAGTATGTTCGTAAGCGTTTGCAAGAATTCCGAGCATCTTTTGTGTGAAAGTTAGGGGCTGTTTTGGATGTGTCATTGTTGTTCTTATTGAGCTTGGAAGATTGATGATAATTAAGATTATGCATTGTGTTGTATGTTGGTTGGGCTGTTATAAAGTTGGTTACATGAAAACATTAAGGTTACGGACTATTAGGAATAACTTGAAGACGTAGTAGTCGTATGTGAATCGTTATTGAATATTGTGAACGTTGGTTGTTTGGAATATTGCGTGGACTGTTTGGAATGTTGTGCGGGCTGTTCGGAGTGATTCTTGCATCTTGTCTTGAATAGCCTCGATATAGTACTTAAACGTATAATTATTGGCGTTAGCTAGACTATTATGTAATTAGTTTGGGATGTAAGGAAACTATCGTCTAAATTGTCTAGAAAGGAGTTGCTAACGTTGGGAAACGTTTTGAATCTCCCCGTAGCTTAACCATAATTGTTGACGTCTTAATATAGGTTGAAACTTTGGGCAGTGTATACGAGTTGTGTCACGAATAAACGCCAAAGGTATGTAAAGTTAACACTTTTATTTTTTTTTGGCATGATCCTTACAAAATGAATAGACGATATGTATATGGTTCCAAAGAAGTTCCTATTCTTAGAGCCACTATGATGGCTAATGTTCTTGATTCTCAGAATTTGATTTACTATTATTTTGATATTTACATATGATTTCAAAGTTCCATTTTGATAAAATCCACAGGGACATCCGAAGGTACTTGATATGATTATTATTTGAATTTGCAAATGATAGTTCGTTTTGAGTATTCCATTGAGTCTTGATAATGTTTAAAATTACATATGGTTTCTCACTACTCTGCTCGTGCATGGCTCAATATATCTTTCACCGAGTCCCAGGCCGGGTATGTTATCGTGCACAGTTTCACTGCATTGTTCACCGAGTCCCTCACTAGAGGGCCGGGCATGGTATATATATATGATGGTATGATGACATGATGATGAGATGATGATATGATGATATAATGACATATTATGGCGGCCAGGAGGGCATATGATGACTTTATTCACCGAGTCCCTCACTAGAGGGCCGGGTACGGTATATATGTATATGATATATGATATTGACAAGCATGATTATGTTTCAAAGGCAAGTGTTTTGGTATTCTGAACATTGTACTTGTTTCCTGTACTCTCTATTTCAGATATGCTCCTTTTACTGTATTTCCCGCTTTACATGCTCAGTACATATTCCGTACTGACCCCTTTTCTCGGGGGCTGCGTTTCATGCCCGCAGGTACAGATACTCGCTTTGGTGAGCCGCCAGCTTAGGACTTCCCTTCTGCTATCTTGGAGAGCTCCGTTGTTCCGGAGCCCAGATTTGGTATAGATCCTTTTTTATCTAAATATATGTATATGTTGTCTAAGGGTACGACGGGGCCATGTCCCGTCATATTTCACTGTTGAAACTCTTAGAGGTCTGTAGACATGTATGTGGGTTTTATTCAGATGTGATCAGTTGTGTGTATGATCAATACACGTGTTCTATCGTTGTAGCAGCCTTGCCGGCTTGCATATATTGTCATGTTGTGGTAGCAGCCTTGTCGGCTTGCTTGTGTTATTGTTTCGTAGTGTAAGCCTTGTCGGCTTGCGTATATATATAGTTGGGACGTTCCCACATATTATGTTATATCCTGCATTTTTCGCATTCGGATAATTTAAGGTAATTGCGGGAGATTAAGAGCAAGATTATAAGTTTGATCTTGTTTGGTGTACAAGTTGTTTATAAAAATTTTGAAGTGGAAATATGGAGAATGGCGAAGGGCAAATTTGGAAATTGGAAAAATGCTTCATGAATTACATAAACTAGCTAAAATATCAAGTGGGCTTGAATTAAATTTTTAAGACAAAATCATAGGCCCAACCGGCCATACCCATGGGCTAGGCCCAAAGTGGGTCAAAGTATGTAGTTAAATAAGATGACCAAGTCATCTTTATCGTAACAATTTCTAGAAATTTCAAGAAAAGAACAAAGAAAGAAGGAGAAAACCCTAAGGCATTTCGGCCATAGTAAAATTTCCCAAGGAAAATTGATACAATTCTTCCAAAAATCATTTCCTACCAAGCTAAAGGTGCTTAACAAGGTGGAGTTGTTGTTGGAGCAAGAACAACTCATAATCCTACAAGTTGCCAAAAGATAGGCAAGTGAGAAGTTGAAGAAGAAAGATTTTGACGAGATTGTGACTCGAATTTGGAGTAGCTAAAGGAGCGGAAAGAGGTATGTAAGGCTTCACCCTTCTTTCTATGGCATGTCTTGACTAAAAGAAGTCGGGTACGAGTCTCGGGGACAACCCTAATCCCCGGAATCCGCACCTAAAGTTTTCAACTTTTCGTTCAATTGAATTGAAGTAAAAAGTGTGCAAAATGATGAAAAGACCTTCTAGACCCCTATAACTTGCCTAAGTGGGACCCAATTACCCTAAGACTCATACAAGTAACGCTATGACACGTAATATGGGTAAATTGTATACGCTACCTCGTCCGGCCCGAGGTGGGCCCGTTACTCTCGGATTTTCCTATAATCTTGGTTAACGTACTTGAAGTGAATCAAAAGGGGGCCTTTGATCCCGATTTCGTCACCAAGTGATAAGTGCTATGACTACTCCAGCGGGAGTGTTTCTATGATGATAATGATAATGACAATGTCGGACAAGAGAATGTAGCTATGATAAGTATGACCGGAACGACTCTACGGCTAAGCCAAGCACCTAATATAAACATGAAAGCGATAAACTAATTTTTGAATCATATTTATATTTTCTAGCTATAACTTTATTTTCTAAGATTCCAAAACCTATGACTGTCATCTAAAAGGCTTAAGATTTCGTTTTCGGTTACTGTAACACTATTCTCCGTTGATAGTCTCGCCTTAAAATACTTGTTCCTTCAAGGTGAGACGAAGCTATCACTAGCATTCCGTAATGTAATCGGAGGTCTCCGACCTTATGTCACTCCGATGGATACATGATTTTCCTTGGCTCTCTTGTGTGTTTATATGATATAGGTACATAAAACGGGTATACGTGTATGGGTATGTATATATATATGGTAAAGTAAATGTATATAAGACATGTATATGCATAAAAGATGAGTAAATGTATATGTATGTGTATGTGGGGAAAAAGGGAAGGGCCACTGTTATATCACCACCTGATTCAGCTGGATTCCATCCTGGACGCGGGATGCCCGGACGCGGGATATGGGATGAGCCGTACGCGGCGTCTGTATATATATATATATATATATATATAATGTGTGATACATATGTGATGTAATATGTTGGGTCATCGTTGGGGAGGGGGTTGGGAGAGCCGATTGTATTCGGCGTCTGTAAATGTAAATGAAAGCTACCGTCTATTGAATTGTACTGTTTTCTGTATACATGAATAAGGGACACCGAGGGGGTTGGGAGAGCCGATTGTATTCGGCGTCTGTAAATGTGAGCAAAAGATACCGTTACTGAAATGTACTGTTTTCTGTACACGAGAATAAATAATATAAAAATGTTGACTACTATGCCCATGAAAAGAAACGTTTCAAAGATAAAAAGACAAGCCTACATGACAGCCGGCCTAAAGAGGGGACTTCCTATGTACAGGTTACGTTCTTGCCTCGTTATACGCCCTATGGCTCCGTGATATTATTATTGATCATACTTTATGTTACTGCTTGCATTGTTTTCCATACCTTACATACTCGGTACATTATTCGTACTGACGTCCCTTCTTGTGGACGCTGCGTTTCATGCCGCGCAGGTCAGCAGGTATACGGACCAGATTCCTAGCGCCCTATCAGCAGCATTCGATAGCGCTCCAGTTGTTCCGGAGCCTTATTTCATCGGTACTATTTTGTGTATGTATTTTCGGGCGCGATAGTACTCGGCCCTTTCTCTGTATAAATGTACTATGTCTAGAGGCTCGTTGACAGATATACACAGTCAGCTATGTACAGTTTAATGTATTTTATTCCGAATGGTTCGCGTTCTGGTGTAACGCGATATTAGAAAGTTTACTGCAAATGTTGATGTTTAGAAAAAAAAAATATATGGCACTGTTTATACAGGATAGCTAAGGGGTGCTCGGTACAAGTATCGGGTACTCGTCACGGCCCCTGGTCGGGTCGTGACAGAAGTGGTATCAGAGCAGTTCGTTCCTAGGGTTTGTCTACGAGCCGTGTCCGGTAGAGTCTTGTCTATGGGTGTGTAGCGCGCCATACTTATAGACAGGAGGCTACAGGGCATTTAGGAAATGTGACCTTCTTTGTATTCCGAAATTGTGCGATAGAGCTATGTTACCAGGCTTCCATGCTCCTTTTCTAAAATCGATGTTATGGTTTCAGTAATGCCGCCGAAGAAAAAGGCTACGATGGCCGAGAAAGCCAAGAGGGTGGTGGCCAGCAGAGTTGAACGGGAGCTAGAAGAAGAAGAATCTCATAATGAGGCTCCCCCTCAGACTGTTCCTGCACCCCCTGCACCGGCAGAGCAGGGAAGAGCTCCAGCTCCAGCCCCCGCACCTCCAGTTCCACCGCCAGCAGCTCTGGGCCAGCAGATAGCAGAGGCCATCCAGTTATTGACCCAGCTAGTCGCCGCACAAGCTCAGCGGCAAGATGTGGACACAGGCGACAGGGCGGTAAGCGCAAGGGCCCGAGACTTTATTACCCTGAAGCCGCCAGAGTTCTATGGATCGAAGCCAGAGGAGGACCCGCAGGGTTTTATAGACGAGATGCTGAGGACTCTGAGGATCATACATGCTTCGGATACGGAGTCCGTAGAGTTGGCTTCATACAGGCTGCGGGATGTGGCAGTTCTGTGGTACGGTAACTGGATATCATCGAGGGGAGCAAATGCACCCCCTCCGGTTTGGCAGGAGTTCGCTGAGGCTTTCCTACGACATTTCCTACCGCCAGAGGTTCGACGGGCTCGAGCCGATATGTTCTTGAACCTGAGACAGGGAAATATGAGCGTTCGGGAATACAGTCTTCGTTTCAACTCGCTAGCCAGGTATGCCCCCGCCCTGATAGCCGATAGGGGAGACCATGTGCACCGGTTTGTAAGTGGGCTAGGGCCACATTTGGTTAAGGAGTGTTTGACGGCCTCACTCCAAGACGGGATGACTATTACCCGCATCCAGGCCCACGCCCAAAATCTGGAAGAGCAGTATCAGACACGGAGAGAGGAGAGCTATCCAGATAGGGGTTCCAGAAAAAGAGGCAGATTTTCCAGGGGTAGGAGCGAGTATAGAGGGGGGCAGGCACAAGAGCAATCTGGGTATTCGGGCCAACCAGCGGCCAGTGCACCTCCTCGATTTGCGGAATGGGGATTTGACCGACCTACCAATTCAGGAACAGGATAAGGCTCTAAGGCTTCAAGACTCCAGTACAGAGCCGATTCTAGCAGGACGGGGCTTCCCCCACCACGATGTGCTCGGTGTGGCAAGCCACACTCTGGGCAGTGCTACCTAGACACCGGTGGTTGTTTTGCCTGTGGACGGACTGACCATTTTGTACGTGATTGCCCACTAAAGGGTGAAGGAGGCCAAACTCAGCTAGCCGGATCAGCGATCGGTTCATCGTCGACCGTGCGCCCTCGTGGACAGACTTCCCAGGCTCCAGCGGGGCGCGGCCGAGGTAGGGGAGGAGCACCCAGTTCAGCCGGTCCTCCGCACCGCTTATATGCATTGACAGGACGACAGGATCCTGAGCCTTCTGCAGACGCGGCCACAGGTACTTTTTCAGTATTTTCTGTAATAGACGTGTGTTAATTAACTCGAATTTTATTTTTCCTATACTGTCCTCTGTATTACTGAACACATTAAGAATTTGGAAATCTGGACGAAAAGTGGCCATACGCATAGGTAAAAGGCGAATACTGGAAATTGGAAAGGTCCGAACTGTAAATAAAGGAAAAGACGTGTTACGCGGACGTTTCGAAAACTGCCGAGACCCCAACTCGTTCCATATAATGCGACATAAGTAGTACGGGGAAGCGGAGGTAAAAATATTGACACCGAGACCTCGAAATGCATTAAAGTTCCAGGGTTAAGCGTGCTCAGGTGGGAGTAATCCCATGATGGGTGACCCCCTGGGAAATATGCTGAAAATTTTGTAAATGCGAAAACAAGAGATGAGTGTAAAAGTAGGCAGCCCAGTGTAAATTGGGGTGTGGAAAATGGTTAGAAACCCCACACGAGTCACATTGTCCGAACCGGACTACACTAACAGAAAAAGGGAAGTCGTGACAACGGAAAGCTTTGGGAACAAAGGAGAAAAAGTACAGATGTCACAGGGTGGGACCAATATTGAGTCCACACTAACTAAGGTAAGGAATCCCTAATGTGGCGATGTACGGGAACGTGTCTAGTAAGGGGATAGACGCGGCGGATGCCACGAAAAAGGGATTATAACCGTGAAGATCGCAAGAGGCAACCTTAGCTCCTAAGATGAATATGCTAAGTGACATGAGGTATCTACAGAGGAGACCTCCCCGAAGTATTACAATACGCTATGAGGCTAGTTTAACATTCGAGGACGAATGTTCTAAAGGGGGGGAGGATGTTATATCCCGCATTTTTCGCATTCGGATAATTTAAGGTAATTGCGGGAGATTAAGAGCAAGATTATAAGTTTGATCTTGTTTGGTGTACAAGTTGTTTATAAAAATTTTGAAGTGGAAATATGGAGAATGGCGAAGGGCAAATTTGGAAATTGGAAAAATGCTTCATGAATTACATAAACTAGCTAAAAAATCAAGTGGGCTTGAATTAAATTTTTAAGACAAAATCATAGGCCCAACCGGCCATACCCATGGGCTAGGCCCAAAGTGGGTCAAAGTATGTAGTTAAATAAGATGACCAAGTCATCTTTATCATAACAATTTCTAGAAATTTCAACAAAAGAACAAAGAAAGAAGGAGAAAACCCTAAGGCATTTCGGCCATAGTAAAATTTCCCAAGGAAAATTGATACAATTCTTCCAAAAATCATTTCCTACCAAGCTAAAGGTGCTTAACAAGGTGGAGTTGTTGTTGGAGCAAGAACAACTCATAATCCTACAAGTTGCCAAAAGATAGGCAAGTGAGAAGTTGAAGAAGAAAGATTTTGACGAGATTGTGACTCGAATTTGGAGTAGCTAAAGGAGCGGAAAGAGGTATGTAAGGCTTCACCCTTATTTCTATGGCATGTCTTGACTAAAAGAAGTCGGGTACGAGTCTCGGGGACAACCCTAATCCCCGGAATCCGCACCTAAAGTTTTCAACTTTTCGTTCAATTGAATTGAAGTAAAAAGTGTGCAAAATGATGAAAAGACCTTCTAGACCCCTATAACTTGCCTAAGTGGGACCCAATTACCCTAAGACTCATACAAGTAACGCTATGACACGTAATATGGGTAAATTGTATACGCTACCTCGTCCGGCCCGAGGTGGGCCCGTTACTCTCGGATTTTCCTATAATCTTGGTTAACGTACTTGAAGTGAATCAAAAGGGGGCCTTTGATCCCGATTTCGTCACCAAGTGATAAGTGCTATGACTACTCCAGCGGGAGTGTTTCTATGATGATAATGATAATGACAATGTCGGACAAGAGAATGTAGCTATGATAAGTATGACCGGAACGACTCTACGGCTAAGCCAAGCACCTAATATAAACATGAAAGCGATAAACTAATTTTTGAATCATATTTATATTTTCTAGCTATAACTTTATTTTCTAAGATTCCAAAACCTATGACTGTCATCTAAAATGCTTAAGATTTCGTTTTCGGTTACTGTAACACTATTCTCCGTTGATAGTCTCGCCTTAAAATACTTGTTCCTTCAAGGTGAGACGAAGCTATCACTAGCATTCCGTAATGTAATCGGAGGTCTCCGACCTTATGTCACTCCGATGGATACATGATTTTCCTTGGCTCTCTTGTGTGCTTATATGATATAGGTACATAAAACGGGTATACGTGTATGGGTATGTATATATATATGGTAAAGTAAATGTATATAAGACATGTATATGCATAAAAGATGAGTAAATGTATATGTATGTGTATGTGGGGAAAAAGGGAAGGGCCACTGTTATATCACCACCTGATTCAGCTGGATTCCATCCTGGACGCGGGATGCCCGGACGCGGGATATGGGATGAGCCGTACGCGGCGTCTGTATATATATATATATATATATATATAATGTGTGATACATATGTGATGTAATATGTTGGGTCATCGTTGGGGAGGGGGTTGGGAGAGCCGATTGTATTCGGCGTCTGTAAATGTAAATGAAAGCTACCGTCTATTGAATTGTACTGTTTTCTGTATACATGAATAAGGGACACCGAGGGGGTTGGGAGAGCCGATTGTATTCGGCGTCTGTAAATGTGAGCAAAAGATACCGTTACTGAAATGTACTGTTTTCTGTACACGAGAATAAATAATATAAAAATGTTGACTACTATGCCCATGAAAAGAAACGTTTCAAAGATAAAAAGACAAGCCTACATGACAGCCGGCCTAAAGAGGGGACTTCCTATGTACAGGTTACGTTCTTGCCTCGTTATACGCCCTATGGCTCCGTGATATTATTATTGATCATACTTTATGTTACTGCTTGCATTGTTTTCCATACCTTACATACTCGGTACATTATTCGTACTGACGTCCCTTCTTGTGGACGCTGCGTTTCATGCCGCGCAGGTCAGCAGGTATACGGACCAGATTCCTAGCGCCCTATCAGCAGCATTCGATAGCGCTCCAGTTGTTCCGGAGCCTTATTTCATCGGTACTATTTTGTGTATGTATTTTCGGGCGCGATAGTACTCGGCCCTTTCTCTGTATAAATGTACTATGTCTAGAGGCTCGTTGACAGATATACACAGTCAGCTATGTACAGTTTAATGTATTTTATTCCGAATGGTTCGCGTTCTGGTGTAACGCGATATTAGAAAGTTTACTGCAAATGTTGATGTTTAGAAAAAAAAAATATATGGCACTGTTTATACAGGATAGCTAAGGGGTGCTCGGTACAAGTATCGGGTACTCGTCACGGCCCCTGGTCGGGTCGTGACATATTATGACAGCCTTGTCGACTTATGTACTGCGTTATCTGTTGATAGTTGTGACTCCTCAGGAGACGGGTTGCGGGACATATATATACATTTATGTGACAGCCCGAGACTATGTTTTGGTCTTTATAAGTTCCATGTTATGTTTGTTGTGGATTGATCATGTAGCTAACAGGTGTGTATACAGGTGTCCAGCCCGGGCACCATTCACGGCCTACGGGGTTGGGTCGTTACAAAAGTGGTATCAGAGCGGTTTATCCTTGGAGTGTCTACAGACCGTGTCTAGTAGGGTTGTCACACCCCGACATTTCGAGGGTGTGATGGGCACCCGACCCTTACTTAGGGCCGAGCGAACCCTCAGACTCCTGCTACACAGAAAATCACATCGAACTTTCTAAATCGGATAAGGTAAAATGCATAGTATTTCTTTTTTTCAGAAATATTCTTTCAAATCGAACAAATGCATATAATCATACAGAATCCAGTACATAACTCAGACCTACATATCGGCCGATGGAGCCGCTTACATACAAACAACCAATACTCACGACACTGTCTGCAAAGTCTCTAACATAATCCAGAACCATAACATACGGACTCTGACTCGGCAGCACTCCAGAAGCAAATGGAGTTTGCTGACCCCGCTGGATCATCTTCTGTAATAACTTTAGCTCATCTGGGAGTACCTGCGTGGCATGAAACGCAGCCCCCAAAGAACAGGGGGTCAGTGCGAAAGTGTACCGAGTATGTAAAGCAAAAATATCACAAATATAATAATAGCCCGGACCAGAAGCACAGAAATATATACAAACATATAACAGGCATAATCGAATCCAAATCCAAGACAGACATACCGAGTTTAACTGACAGAATCATCGCACAAAGTTGGGGAACAGATGTAACTGATACCATCGTAATCAGAGACAGAGGTACAGAACGGAACAGACTGAGTCGTGGTCCGGATCAGACTACCCGAAGTACAACATACAGGAACGTAATTTAGCCGGACAGACAGAAGGGTAGCGGACAGAACCATAATCTTATCAGACAGACCAAAATGTACGAATAGAATCATAATCGTATCGGGCAGACCGAGGCGTAACGGACAGAATCAAAATCCAGACGGACAGACAAAATCATACTCCAGACGGGCAGATAGAATCATATTTCAGACGAACAGGAAGAATCAGATTCCCGACGGATAGACAGAATCACATTTCAGATGGACAGACAGAATCAGATTTCAGGCGGATAAACAGAATCATAATCCAGAGTTATATAGAGTCATATGCCATATCAGAATGCCATAGCGTATCGGATCAGATGTTGCCACCTGTGAATCATATGATGTTTACAAAGAGTGTGCCACCTCGAGCTCAGCCCAGTACAGTGGTCACACCATACACAAACATATCGTATCAAATCATATCAGCTCATATCAGAATACGCGTCTACAAGGGGTATGCCACCTCGAGCTCGGCCCAGTACAGTGGTCATCCCATGCAGAAACTGCCCATTTTTCCCGCTCGAGCTCTGCCTAGTACACGGGTCACGGACCAGTCTCGGGAGCTCGAGCTCCGCCCAGTACACTCCCAACGCGTCTGCCTGGTATCAAATCACACAGCGCAGATACTATCCGCTTTGGGGATCGAGCTCAGCCCAGACCACCCCTCACGGTTTTATTTCAGCACACCATAGGCAACATAGGGAAATAGCGCACGACAGCATAGCTTGGTCCAGCTCAGTGAATAGACATGGTAGGGCTTGCACGAACGGAGTAGTGAGAGACCAGATACACATATTTTCAGACTCGATAGATACAAACACTTATTGACATTTGAGGATTATAGACGTAATTCAGAACGATCAGAATTGATACGTGATATTTACGGACACGTTTACCACAAAATCGTTACGAACGTTTCAAAACGGATTTCGATCGACGAAGCAGTTCAAGGAATCGGACAGTAGTCATAAGGCACATACATAACTTTTCGGATGGCACGATGGAATGTATCAGCACATAACGTCTGGAGTCATTTTATATGTCCAAGCATTTTATAAGGCTTGTGAGAGTGATTCAACATACTATCAGAATATTCGTAACGGATTACTCGATCAAGATGTTCATATCCGAATACTCATATCAAAATAGCTCTAACGGAGTGCCTGTATCGGAACACCTATACTCGGATACTCGTATCAATAGGAGGGCATACGGTCGGATTGTCATGATTCGTGCGATCAATAACCGGCCCAGGGACCTATGAGCGATATCAAATTAATGGGCACGAGCGGAGTCATGAACGACTAATGCAACTTACGGATCGGAATAGCAATAGGGCCCAATATAGTCATGTGTCGGCCCGTTAATCCAACTACTCTGAACAAGTGGTCAACACGGGGTTTATTTCACAAAAGTTCTCCCAAAATTATGTTTATATTTCAAAATGTAATTTAGAATGTCGAAATACCGTTCCTTTTTTTTTTATAAGCTTGATAAAATCATAGGTTGGCCCAATAGTCAAAATAATTCGGATAATTAATCAACGGGGTTCATTTCACAAAAATATTTCCAAAATGGTCGTTGTGGTTCAAAATATAGTTTAAGATATCGTGGCGACCAAAACATTATTTTATGATAGTCAAATTCATAAACAAAAGTCCTTTACCGGCGTTATGCCAAAGTGAATCTTATAGGGCAAACGAAAAGGTTTCGGACTTAGCGGGCCCACCTCGGGTCAAGTCGAGGTGGCGGACATGACTTACGGACATTTGAGGTCTATGGAATCAAACATAAAGGTTTCGAAGTGATCTGACTATGTTTGCACAGGTTTCGGACGTTTGGTTACTTTCTAGCCAAAATAGGGTCCTTAAGCTTCAATGGGATTGAATGAATAGTAGTCATTTTCTAATTCGGATTTCGAGGAGTAGAATTGCTCCCGGGGTTCCAATATCAACCTAACATACTTAAGACATGCCCAAAAGAAGGAATGGGGAGCCTTACATACCTTTCTTACTTCGTACGCTCGATCAAACTCGATTCCCGTTTCGTCCAAAATCTGCAATTGGTCATTGTTACCAATTAGAATTTTCAAGGCTTAAGAATGCACTTAACTTCATTTTGTCTACCGAAATTTCGGCAGCATCTCCCCTATAAATATAGCACCCCCGAGAATCACCTCGGCTCAAATAGTAGTAACAACAACCCAACAACGTCAACAATGTCCACAATCACCACAATATAGCAAAATATAAGGCAACTAGTTCTACTTTCCGACACAATGCAATAACGTTCATTCCGACTTCACATTTCCAAACTAATCTCAAATTTTCATATTCATCATTAATCAAGGTCATCACCATATAGTTTAAAAGCATTTCATATCGTTTTCACAAAATATTCACACGATATACAAAATATACAATTTTCCACCAAAACCATATTTCATTCAAAACTCCTAATCTTTGGCATACATATACATAACATGTTTCCATCTTCCAAATCCACCAATGATCATCATAATTGTATCCTTACAACTCCATTTTCATAATGTCATAAAATCATCATAAAACGACATAAACTTCTACTTCCCATTTCAATGCAAACTTATCTCATTTCATCTTCATTTACATTGCAAGCATCACATTAACAAAATTAACATATTAAACAAAAGTGATTTATTTCCATTCAAATTTCAACATCACACGGCCAACCTACACATTTCCCACTTCAAATTCATTCCACTTTCATGCTCAATGCAATTCCCACAATTATCACAACTAGAATACAACATAAATTTCCATTCATCACATGCACACATTAATACACACACGGCCACACATGGGTATGCACTCCCACTTTGCAAACTTCTATATTTTCATGAATTCTACTCATTTCCATATACTACAACACAAACAAACCTTCATAACTTAATAATATGGAATGAATTCTTACCTTTTCTCTTCAACTTCTTCACTCAAATATGTTGTCCCATTGAAGAAACTAGTGCCCTTTCTTCCCAAATAATTGCACCATGTTGTAGAGGGACCTTGAATTAGTGCAAATACCACAAGAAAAATATTTTGGAAGCAAGATTTAAAGGGGGTGAAAGTGAGAGCAAGGGGCCGAATGCCCCTTCTCTCTTGCTCTCCTTGTTTTATTTCCTCTCTTTGGCTTGTTTCTTGAACTTTCTAATGGCTAAGCTTGTATATATAATATGTTTGCTTACTTAGTTTGTCACATGGTCATCACATGACCAATTAAGTGGGTTGGACCCTCCTTGGCTGGCCACCCTTGGCCATTTGGGCCTAATTTTCTTTCCATTGTCTTAAGCCCAATAAAGAAAATTCTCATTTTGTATTTCCCGAAACTAAGTTTCAAAATTCCAATTTTTGCCCTTGGCCTTCCTCCGTGTTTCCACACCAATATTTTTCATGAACAACACACACATATGTGAATTTAAATCAACATATGGCCTTATTCCTTGCCAATCAAAATCATTCGAATTTTCCCGAACATGCGAAAGTACGGGATATAACAAGGGTCTTGTTTATCGGTGTGTTGTGCACCACATCTATAAACAGGAAGCTATAGGACATTTAGGATGTCATCTTTCCTTCTTATCTTAGATCGTGCGATAGAGCTATATTGTCAGGAAAATCCCTTTCTAACAGACTACTATATTTACAGCTATGCCTCCGAAGAAAGCGACAGCTGCCCAGAAGGGCAAATCGATAGTAGGAAATACTAGCCAGACACAGAGAGTTACCACAGCTCGTGCCCAGTCTATGCCTGAGGTTGGGTTCCAGTCCGCGAGTTCTGCTACATCGTCACCTCCAGAGAAACCTAGACAGCGACAGCTCCAGGTCAGGGGGCGGCTCCACCGCCAGCTCCCGAGTTCCCAGCACCTGAGCCTCCAGCTCCCCAGCCAGGGGTGGAGGATAGAGCTATGAGGGATGCAGTTCAGTTGTTGACTAGATTAGTGGCAGGACAGGCTCGCAGGCAAGGACTAGGGGTTGATCAGATAGATAGACATGACAGTCTGAGAGCCCGTGACGTTCTAAGCTGTAATCCTCCAGAGTTTTTCGGGTCAAAGCCCGAGGATGACCCGCAGGAGTTCGTTCGGTAGATGCAGCGTACGCTGAGGATAATTAAGGCTTCTGAGGCTGAGTCGGTTGAGTTAGCGTCGTATCGACTACGGGATGTAGCTATCAACTGTATGAGTCGTGGGAGCCGTCTAGGGGCGCGGATGCTCCTCCAGCAATATGGGACGAGTTTGTGGAGGCCTTCCTTGGCCACTTTTTTCCTCCAGATATACGGCAAGCGAGAGTTGATAGATTCTTACGTCTGAGGCAAAATGGCAGGAGTGTTCGAGATTATAGTCTTGAGTTTGATTCGTTGGCCAGATATGCACCTACTATTGTAGCTGATATGACCGATAGGATGCATCGATATGTGGTGGGTTGGATCGTTATTTGGTTGATAGTTGTATGGTAATGGCCTCCCAGCCAGGGATGGATATTGCTCGAGTACAGGCGTATGCACAGGGGATGGAGAACCGGCACAAAGGGCGTCAGCCCGACAGAGATCATGACCGAGGCCAGCCCAAGAGGGCTAGATCGGCTGGTTATTCCGGTGAGTTTCGAGGCAGGCAGCCTCAGCAGCAGCATAGTAGATATCCTTCTCAGCCAGCACGAAGTGCACCCCCGCAGTTCTCGGGTAGGAGATTTGATAGTACAGGGTATTCAGGAGCCTGTCAGAGCTCCAGGGCTTCGGGTTCGCAGGTGCCCAGAGGTTCGAGTCAGTCGAGGCCACCCTTACCTCGGTGTTCTCGGTGTGGTAGACCCCATTCTGGGGAGTGCCGTATCGCTACTGGTGCTTGTTTTTCTTGTGGTCGTCAAGGCCATATTATGAGAGAGTGTCCCTATGGGGGTAATCCAGGTGGTGCAGCTCAGCCTACTGGGTCAGTTGCTGGTTCATCTTTTTCTGTGGCTATGCGCCATATGGGGCAGGGTTTCCAGGTACCAGCAGGCCGTGGTAGAGGTCATGGCGGAGCTTCTAGTTCCAGTTGTTATATCCCGTGTTTTTGCGCATTTGGAAAATTTGGAATAATATTGCCTTGTAGGAAATAAGGCTATATTTTTATTTTATTCAACATATGTGTGATATTCATGAAAAATATTGATGCAGAAATACGGAGGAAGGCCAAGGGCAAATTTGGAATTTTGGAAATTAGTTTCGGGAAATACAAATAAAATCCATAAATTATTGGGCTCAAATAATAAAAGAGAATTGAGGCCCAAATTGAGAGGCTTGGCCGGCCATGCTAGCCTAAGCCCATGGAATTTATTTAATTTCCATGTGATTAAATTAGCCTTATCCATTAGAAACTTCAAGACAAATTGAGAAGGGAGAGAACAAGAGAAAGAACACCAACAAAATAAGGGCCATTCGGCCAAGACCCATAAAAATTGCCCTTAAAAATCTTGCTTCAAAAATTATTTTCTTGTGGTATTCCCACTAATTTAAGGGTCCTTTACAACTTGGGACAATTATTTTTGAAGATAGGGAACTTGTTTCATCAATTTAACACCTTAGCCAAGTGAAGAAGCTTGGAGAAAAAGGTAAGAATTAATTCCTTTTTATCATGTTATGAAGGTTTGTTTATGTTTTGGTATGTGGAAATGAGTAGAATTTATGGAAATATGGAAGTTTGCAAAATGGGTGTGCATGTGTGCATGTGGCCGTGTGTGTGTATTGTTGTGTACTTAAGATGAGTTGAATATTATGTATTATTCTAGTTGTGGTTATGGTGGAATTCATATTGGAAGTGAAAGTTGAATAAATTTGATTGAGGTTGGAAATATGGAATGTAGCCGTGTGGTGTAGGGGAGGTAGAATGGAAATGGATTAATTTTGTTTAGTATGTTAGTGTGTTGTTGTGATCCTTATAATGTAAATGAAGGCTAAGTGGTTTAATTTGGCATTGAAGTTGATTGTAGAAGATTATGTTATTTTAGTATGATTTTATGATATTATGGAAATGAGGTTGTTAAAGTGTGGATTATTGTTGTTGGTTATGAATTTGTAAGTAGAAAATGTGTTGTGATGGTTTTGTTGCATATGTAGGAATTTTGGGTGGAATATGGAATTGATGGAATTGTTGAATATTGGATATATGGCTTGGAATATTTTGGCCTATGATTGAATGACCTTAAACTTGTATATGGACATGCAAATATTAATATAGATTTGAAAGTGCAAGTTGGATTGGAAGTTGTTGCATTATTTGGAAAAGAAGGCTATTTATGTTATAATGCGTTTCTAGTCGATTGTTGATGTTGTTGGTGTTGTTGTTGGTATGGTTGCTGCTAATTTGGCCGAGTTTAAATCTCGGGGATGTTGTATGTATAGGGGAGATGCTGCCCAAATTTCTGTAGACAAATATTGGTTAAGATTGAATTCTTAAAGCCTTATGATTAATATTTGGTAAATATGACCAATTGTAGATTTCGGACGAAACGGGATTTGAGTTTGGGCGAGCGTAAGGCGCAAGTAAGGTATGTAAAGCTATCCCTTTCCTTCTTTTGGCATGTCCTAGACATACTAGGTTGAGATTTGAGCCTCGGGGGCAATTCTGTTCATGGAAATCCGAGTCTGATTTTAGGTACTATTCATTCAATGTAATTGAATTATAATTCTTATGTTGTGTTGGAAAACTATTCGAACATCCATAATTTGCACAAATGTGATAGAATCATTTTGAAACATTACATGGATGACTCCATAGAGCCTAATGTTCGTAATTTATGTTCGCCACCTCGACTTGACCCGAGGTGGGCCCACTAGCCCCGAGACTTCCTTTGTTTGTCTTACTTAATCTACTCTCGTATGATATAAAGAGGGGACTTTTGCCTATGAATTTAAGGATCTGTTTGATTTGTTCTATAAGTTATTTGAAAGCTCCTAAATGTGAACGACACTAAATTTTCAGAAAATGGCTTATGAGGTATCTTTATATTTATATATATGTATTTATTTGTCGAGTCTTGGAATTTAATCGTGTATATGCATATGGTTTCCGCACTACTCTGCTCGTGCCTATTACTATGATATCGTTCGCCAGTTCCCGGGCCGGTTTATGATCGTGCGCACTATGATAAATTCGGCAGTATGATGTGTTACGGTTTCCGAGACCTCGCCATAGGGCCGGGTTCCGTTTATGGAGTTATGCTGTGATTTGGCTTATGATATGTTTTGATGATATGATATGATGTGATCATATGTTGTGTTCGGGGTGTACGGAGATTTGAAACCTTCTGGAGTATGTTGTGTTGTGGCACCAGCGTCGGAGTGGTGACCACGTTCCTGAGCCTTATGCATGATGTCTGTTTGCATTATGTACATGTGTCTTCAGTACATATTTTGATCCGGTATTCTCTCTCTGTACCCTTCACTTCAGTTATGGTTTGGATTTCTGTACTTTATGCTTTCCATACTCAGTACATCTTTCATACTGACCCCCTTTCTTCGGGGGCTGCGTTTCATGCCCGCAGGTACAGAGGTTCGTGATCTGCCGGTGTAGGCCACACATTCTGCTATTACAGAGTGCTCCTTTTGATCCGGAGCCCATATATTGGTACATATCTTTTGTGATGTATATGCTTCTGTATATTTGATTATTTGGGGTACGGCGGGGCCCTGTCCCGTCATATGATTCCGTTATGGTTTGTAGAGGCCTGTAGTCATACATGTGGGTAATGGGTCATGTGTGTGTTCGTTTGTCTATGATCTACGTCTTAATGCGGTCCCGTTTGCTATGATGGCCAAACGGCCTAATCTTTTGTACACGTGCATGTATCTGGCGATGTATATTCCGCCAATCTATCAGATTTGGATGCGGCCTAAATGGCCTGTATGTTTGTATATGTGTATATATTCGGCGATGTGTATTCCACCGTCCCTTCTGACTTTGATGTGATATTGTTGCACGTGCGACCGCTTAAGATAATATTTGCTTCCAATCTGTTTAAAATGATTAATATGAAATCTGAGATAATTAGAAAATGACGAGTTAGCAGGTGAGTTTGTTTGAGGTGTCCAAATAGGGCACCAGTCGCGACCCACGGAGCTGGGTCGTGACAAAAGTGGTATCAGAGCGGTTTGTCCTCGGAATGTCTACAGGCTGTGTCTCGTAGAGTCTTGTTTATCAGAGTGTTGTGCACCACATCTATAAACAGGAGGCTACAGGACATTTAGGGTGTTAGCTTTCTTTGGATCTTAGATCGTGCGATCGAGCCAGCCGTAGGAAATGAATTCCTATTTACTAACCCTTGATTTCAGCCAAAGAACGGTATCGGCAGAAGATAGTGACTGATGATATTGGAAGCTACACAGTACACAGGTAAGCAATGGTATGAAAGATGTATGTTGGGGAAGTCATTTGAAGTATGATTGAAATATAAAGTTGAAAATCGAAAAGGAAAGTAAATAGAAAAGTGTCGCCGGTGCCGTTCGAATTATGTATGTGAGGTAAGTCTCGATATATTCATACTTTTACTTGAAATTATTAGCCTTGTGTGGCTATGATACGATATGATACGTACGTATATATGTTGGCCCTGTGAGGCATTGTTGGTATTTCTGCGTGCAGGTGTTGGGATAGTAAGAAGTACAGAGGAACCTCTACCCAAATTTTTCCAAAATTATAAAAAGGAAAATGAGATATAAGTTCTTAACATGTCTTGAAAGTCGATACCGATAGAGTAAATCTATTATGTTGGATTAAAGTTTAAGAGATACCTTCCATGTCATTCGTAAGAAGCACCGTCCTTATGTGGGAAATTTTTATTTCGAAAAAACATATATGAGCAGCAAATTTGCAATTTATTTAAACGGACCAAAATACGTTCCAACCACACTTTGCCTTGGAAAAGCCTATGTTGAGGGGCAAAAATGTCCAGCGATTAAGTTTCACCTTATTGGAAAAATAAAAAGCGTATAACAAGTAGTTGGGAATTAAATGGGTTGCTCACAACTCATATATATATGGAGGTAATTATGTGAATTAAGTACTAAGGAGTTCTGCGATGTTTGTCGGACCCCAGTTTCCTCTGCTGGTAGTTGGAAAAGGCCTTACAGTAACATTTTATCGGTTCTCATCGACTAATTGGAGATGAAATTTGTGGAATAAAATTTTAAACTTGTGGGTTGTTTAGAATTAGATATATAGACGAAGGTAAATATTGAGGATTTAAAAAGGGGCGACACAGTAATTATATAGTCAGAAAAGTAAACGAATCCTCTCTAGATCGGGGTGGGACCCGCTACGAGAACGTTTTGGAAGTTGTTAAGACCCCGACTTGCCTAAATTTACGTGATAAAGGTCGTGCGGGGCAGTTGATGTGATTATACCGGCCTTAACGCACCTAAATGCATTAAAGTTTTAAGGTTAAGCGTGCTAGGGCCAGAGCAATTTTGGGATGGGTGACCCCCTGGGAAATGTACTAAAATTTTCACGAATATAGATATCAGAGATAAATAGGAAATTTAGGGCAATCTAAAGGGAATTAGAGTATGTGGAATGGTTAGAAACTTTATAGGGGTCACGTGAGCTGAGACGGATTAGATTGGTGAAAAGGAAGAAAGAGCAATGCAGCTCTGGAATTAGAGTAAGTTTGAACAAGTGACTGAAGATATTTTGTAAAGGAAATGACAGTGATACATATATGTATGTATAGGACCCCCCTTTTATGACTATGTCAATCGATAGGTGAACCCTAACAGCTAGTGTTGTAATTTATGAAAGACATTAAGTGGATAGATTTATGAGACAAAGCGAAAGGTATGGTACAAATGTTACGAAATAAATTGATATTGATTTTTCTATAGGCTGAGATTGGAAGCTTCTAATACAACGATATTTGGAAAGAAAAGAGAGTAATTGAGTAGAACATAAGGAGATCAGAACGTCAGAAAATTTAAAGGTAAGAAACGTAATTAAGCAGAGCCTCAAAAAAAAAAAAGAGCCGCAGGGCAAAGCACGAAATTATTTGCAAAAAGGAACTGGAATGTAATAGTGCAGGGCAAAAGGAAAACCTATGGTATGGAATGGCAAATCATGTGAATATCAAATAATTCGATTGTCGAGAAAACAGAACGACAGATAAGGAACGGGTATGAAGGAAGGATGTGATTGCTAAAAGATAAATTGCTACATTAATTATATTACTTTAGGGCCAACTATCAGATAAGATTTTGTACTATTTAATCGAGAGTCTCATCGCCTCGTGATTTTATTAAGGTCTCGTATGAAGCTAATCATGTTATACATTATAAAGAAAAGACATGAATATGGTATGAGTACAACCCCAAGGGAGCTAACGGAGCTAACTCAGAAGGCAGTGAAATTCCAGTGGATCGGTATTTGTGAATATAGTTTATTAATTACAGCTCCAGTTCTGGCCCTTCCCGAGAGGCCAGACGGGCAGGTTATTTATTGTAATGTTTTAAGTGTTGGAACAGGTTATGTATTGATGCAACACGGCCGAGTTATAGCATGTGCTCCCCCGGCAGTTCAGATCGCACGAGAGGAATTATCCCACTCATGATCTGGAATTAGCTGCGATGATTTATGTTTTGAAGATATGGCGGCATTATTTATAAGGGGTCCACGTTGATATTTATACGGACCATAAAAGTCTCCAGTATATTGTTAACCAAAAGGAGCTGAATTTGCGATAAGGAAGATGGTTTGAATTATTGAAAGATCATGACGCCGATATTTTGTATCATCCTGGAAAAGCTAATGTTGTAGCAGACGCACTTAGTCGCAAATCTATGGGCAGTTTGACCGGCGCGCAGCCAGAAGGGAGGAATTGGTTCGTGAAATTCACCAGTTAGCTAGCCTTAGAGTCCGTTTGGACGATTCTGGAAATATTGGCGGACTCTATCTGAGAAGTTGCTGAATCATCGATTATGGAAAAGGTAAAACAGCGTCAGTTCGAGGATACGATTCTAATACAGTGCAGAGATACAACTCTTGATAAGTAAAAGACCCAGTTCGAGGCTTCACCTGATGGGGTATTGTTATACAAAGGTAGATTATATATGCCTGACGCTGCAGGGCTGCAGCGACTAATTATGAGCGAAGCACGATACTTAGTATTCTATTCATCTTGGATTCACTAGAATATATTACGATCTTAAATGTTTATACTGGTAAGGATGGTATGAAAAGAGACACTGCAGAGTTTGTTGGCCAAAGCCCAGCGGATTGCTACAGGAAATGGAAATTCCAGCTTGGAAATGAGAAACGATTAACATGGACTTCATTATAGGTGTATCGCGCACTCCACGCAGATACGATTCTATTTGGATTATTGTCGATAGATTGGCGAAATCAGCCCATTTCCTTCCGGATAGAACTACTTATTCGGCTAAGGATTATGCCAGATTGTATCTTAAAGAAATAGTAAGACTTCACGGGGTTCCTGTATCTATTATTACTGACAGAGGTGCCCAGTTCACAGCGAATTCCTGGAGATCATTCCAGGAAGGATTGGGGACTCAGGTGAGTCTTAGTACAACATTTCATCCCCAGTCCGATGGACAGGCCGAGCGCACTATTCAGACATTGGAAGATATGTTGCGGGCCTGTGTTATTGATTTCAGAGGTAGCTGGGACGATCACATGCCGCTTGTTGAATTTGCTTATAATAATAGTTATCATTCCAGCATACAGATGGCGCCGTACGAAGCCCTATATGGTAGAAAATGCAGATCTCCGATCGGTTGGTTTGACGTGGGTGAAACTAAATTAATTAGTCCAGATGTGGTCCAGCAGGCAGTTAATAAAGTGAAACTGATTCGAGTGACTATTAGTGGCCCAGAGTCGACAGAAATCTTATGCTGATAAACGACGTCGACCTTTGGAGTTCCAGATTGGAGACTGGGTATTTCTAAAAGTGTCGCCCATGAAGGACGTGATGAGATTCGGCAGAAAGGGAAAGCTCAGTCCGCGATACATTGGGCCTTACCAGATTGTTCGGAAGATTGAGAATGTCGCTTATGAGCTGGACTTACCATCAGATCTAGAGGCAGTGCACCCGGTATTCCATGTATCCATGCTCCGAAAATGTATTGGTGATCCTGAAAGAATATTTCCAGTAAATGATATTCAGGTAACGGCGGACTTGTCTTACGAAGAGCAACCTATAGCTATTCTGGATCGTCAAGTGAGGAGGCTGCGCACCAAAGAAGTGCCTTCTGTTAAGGTCATTTGGCGAAATAATAACAGAGAAGAAATGACCTGGGAAGCAGAGGACGAAATGAAGAAGAAATATCCTCACCTGTTCCCCGTGTCTCCAAGTAAAAATTTAAATTCGGTGATTAATTACATTAATCAGTAAATACTTTATGTGTGCCACCCATATAAAGGACCTCCCCTAAAACGTTTGTAAAATCTATAAGGTAAATTTAACATTCGAGGACGAATGTTCTAAAGGGTGGGGGGGGGGGGGGGGGCGGAGAATGTTATAACTCGTGTTTTTGCGCATTTGGAAAATTTGGAATAATCTTGCCTTGTAGGAAATAAGGCTATATTTTTATTTTATTCAACATATGTGTGATATTTATGAAAAATATTGATGCGGAAATACGGAGGAAGGCCAAGGGCAAATTTGGAATTTTGGAAATTAGTTTCGGGAATTACAAATAAAATCCATAAATTATTGGGCTCAAATAATAAAAGAGAATTGAGGCCCAAATTGAGAGGCTTGGCCGGCCATGCTAGCCTAAGCCCATGGAATTTATTTAATTTCCATGTGATTAAATTAGCCTTATCCATTAGACACTTCAAGACAAATTGAGAAGGGAGAGAACAAGAGAAAGAACACCAACAAAATAAGGGCCATTCGGCCAAGACCCATAAAAATTGCCCTTAAAGATCTTGCTTCAAAAATTGTTTTCTTGTGGTATTCCCACTAATTTAAGGGTCCTTTACAACTTGGGACAATTATTTTGGAAGATAGGGAACTTGTTTCATCAATTTAACACCTTAGCCAAGTGAAGAATCTTGGATAAAAAGGTAAGAATGAATTCCTTTTTATCATGTTATGAAGGTTTGTTTATGTTGTGGTATGTGGAAATGAGTAGAATTTATGGAAATATGGAAGTTTGCAAAATGGGTGTGCATGTGTGCATGTGGCCGTGTGTGTGTATTGTTGTGTAGTTAAGATGAGTTGAATTTTATGTATTATTCTAGTTGTGGTTATGGTGGAATTCATATTGGAAGTGAAAGTTGAATAAATTTCATTGAGGTTAGAAATATGGAATGTAGCTGTGTGGTGTAGGGGAGGTAGAATGGAAATGGATTAATTTTGTTTAGTATGTTAGTTGTGTTGTTGTGATCCTTATAATGTAAATGAAGGCTAAATGGTTTAATTTGGCATTGAAGTTGATTGTAGAAGATTATGTTATTTTAGTATGATTTTATGATATTATGGAAATGAGGTTGTTAAAGTGTGGATTATTGTTGTTGGTTATGAATTTGTAAGTAGAAAATGTGTTGTGATGGTTTTGTTGCATATGTAGGAATTTTGGGTGGAATATGGAATTGATGGAATTGTTGAATATTAGATATATGGCTTGGAATATCTTTGGCCTATGATTGAATGACCTTAAACTTGTATATGGACATGCAAATATTAATATAGATTTGAAAGTGCAAGTTGGATTGGAAGTTGTTGCATTATTTGGAAAAGAAGGCTATTTATGTTAGAATGCGTTTCTAGTCGATTGTTGATGTTGTTGGTGTTGTTGTTGGTATGGTTGCTGCTAAGTTGGCCGAGTTTAAATCTCGTGGATGTTGTATGTATAGGGGAGAGGCTGCCCAAATTTCTGTAGACAAAAATTGGTTAAGATTGAATTCTTAAAGCCGTATGATTAATATTTGGTAAATATGACCAATTGTAGATTTCGGACGAAACGGGATTTGAGTTTGGCCGAGCGTAAGGCGCAAGTAAGGTATGTAAAGCTATCCCTTTCCTTCTTTTGGCATGTCCTAGACATACTAGGTTTAGATTTGAGCCTCGGGGGCAATTCTGTTCATGGAAATCCGAGTCTGATTTTAGGTACTATTCATTCAATGTAATTGAATTATAATTCTTATGTTGTGTTGGAAAACTATTCGAACATCCATAATTTGCACAAATGTGATAGAATCGTTTTGAAACTTACATGGATGACTCCATAGAGCCTAATGTTCGTAATTTATGTCCGCCACCTCGACTTGACCCGAGGTGGGCCCACTAGCCCCGAGACATCCTTCATTTGTCTTACTTAATCTACTCTCGTATGATATAAAGAGGGGACTTTTGCCTATGAATTTAAGGCTCCGTTTGATTTTTTCTATAAGTTATTTGAAAGCTCCTTAATGTGAACGACACTAAATTTTCAGAAAATGGCTTATGAGGTATCTTTCGCAAGTACGATGTGTTACGGTTCCCGAGACCTCGCCATAGGGTCGGGTTCCGTTTATGGAGTTATGCTGTGATATGGCTTATGATATGTTTTGATGATATGATATGATGTGATCATATGTTGTGTTCGGGGTGTACGGAGATTTGAAACCTTCTAGAGTATGCTGTGTTGTGGCACTAGCGTCGGAGTGGTGACCACGTTCCTGAGCCTTATGCATGATTTCTGTTTGCATTATGTACATGTGTCTTCAGTACAGATTTTGATATTTTGATCTGGTATTCTCTCTCTGTACCCTTCACTTCAGTTATGGTTTGGATTTCTATACTTTATGCTTTACATACTCAGTACTTCTTTCGTACTGACCCCCTTTCTTCGGGGGCTGCGTTTCATGCCCGCAGGTACAGAGGTTCGTGATCTTCCGGTGTAGGCCACACATTCTGCTATTACAGAGTGCTCCTTTTGATCCGGAGCCCATATATTGGTACATATCTTTTGTGATGTATATGCTTCTGTATATTTGATTATTTGGGGTACGGCGTGGCCCTGTCCCGTCATATGATTCCGTTATGGTTTGTAGAGGCCTGTAGTCATACATGTGGGTAATGGGTCATGTGTGTGTTCGTTTGTCTATGATCTACGTCTTAATGCGGTCCCGTTTGCTATTATGGCCAAACGGCCTAATTGTTTGTACACATGCATGTATCTGGCGATGTATATTCCGCCAATCTATTAGATTTGGATGCGGCCTAAATGGCCTGTATGTTTGTATATGTGTATATATTCGGTAATGTGTATTCCGCCATCCCTTCTGACTTTGATGTGATATTGTTGCACGTGCGACCGCTTAAGATAATTTTTGCTTCCAATCTGTTTAAAATGATTAATATGAAATCTGAGATAATTAGAAAATGACGAGTTAGCAGGTGAGTTTGTTTGGGGTGTCCAAATAGGGCACCAGTCGCGGCCCACGGAGCTGGGTCGTGACACCAGCGATCCTTCGAACCACATATATGCTTTGGCCAGTAGACAGGATCAGGAGGCGTAACCTAAAGTGGTTACAGGTATGCTATCGGTTTTCTCTCGAGACGTGTATGCATTGATTGACCCAGGTTCCACATTATCGTATATTTCTCTATATGTTGCTTGTAGAATTAGGATAAAACCTGAATTGATAGAACCATTTGAGGTTGCTACACCAGTAGGAGATTCTGTTATAGCAAGACAAGTATATAGAGATTGCTCGGTGATCATATATAGTTGTTGCACCAAGGCAGATTTGATAGAACTAGATATGACTGAGTTTGACGTTATTTTGGGTATGGATTGGTTAGCTTCTTGTTATGCTAACATTGATTGTAGAGGCAAGATAGTCCGGTTTCAGTTCCCAGGAGAGCCAATTATAGAGTGGATGGGAAATACAGCATCGCCGAGGGGTAAGTTTATTTCATACCTCAAGGCAAAAAAGATGGTCAGGTAGGGTTATATTTATCATCTGGTATGGGTACACGACCTGAAGGCAAAGGCGCCGACTTTTCAGTCAGTGCCGGTAGTTAGCAAGTTTCCTGATGTATTCCCAGATGAACTTCCAGGCCTTCCTCCTGAGCGGGAGATAGAGTTCACTATAGACGTATTACCAGACACTTAGCCCATATCTATTCCTCCTTACAGAATGGCACCTGCAGAACTGACGGAACTGAAGAAGCAACTGAGAGATTTATTAGAAAAGGGCTTCATCAGGCCTAGTACATCACCTTGGGGAGCACCGGTATTATTTGTAACGAAGAAAGATGGGTCGCTGCGGATGTGTATTGATTATAGGCAGCTGAATAAAGTAACAATAAAGAACAGGTATCCCCTCCCCAGGATCGATGATTTTTTTGACCAATTGCAGGGTGCTAAGTGTTTCTCGAAGATAGACTTGCGGTCAGGTTATCACCAGGTGCGGGTAAAGGAGGCAAACATTCCAAAGACTGCATTAACAACCCGATACCGGCATTACGAGTTTAGAGTGATGTCCTTTGGGTTGACTAATGCTCCAGCAGTATTTATGGATTTGATGAACTGAGTGTTCAAGCCATTCCTTGACCTGTTCGTGATTGTATTCATTGATGATATTCTGGTCTATTCACGATCAGAAGAGGAGCATGCAGATCATTTGAGGGCGGTACTTAGGGTGCTTCAGCACCAAAAATTGTATGCTAAGTTCTCCAAATGTGAATTCTGGTTAACTGCAGTAGCATTCTTGGGGCATATGATTGGAGCTGACGACATTCGGGTAGATACACAGAAGATCGAGGCAGTGAAGACTTGGCCTAGACCTACAACACCTACTGAAGTACACAGTTTTCTGGGACTAGCCGGGTATTACAAGAGGTTCGTAGAGAAGTTTGCCTCAATTTCAGTGCCTTTAACAAGGCTAACCCAGAAGGCAGCTAAGTTCCAGTGGACCGATGCTTGTGAACGGAGCTTCCAGTTGTTGAAAGATAAGTTGACTACGGACCCAGTTCTAACTCTCCCTGAGGGACCCGGTGGCTATGTCATTTATTGTGATGCTTCCGGTGTTGGGTTAGGTTGTTTGTTGATGCAGCATAGCAAAGTTATAGCCTATGCCTCCCGACAGATCAGAAAGCACGAAAGAAATTATCCCACCCATGATCTGGATTTAGCAGCGGTGATTCATGCTTTAAAAATATGGAGACATTCTTTATATGGTGTGCATATTGACATTTATACAGATCATAAGAGTCTCCAGTCCATCTTTAAGTAGAAGGACCTGAATTTGCGGCAGAGGCGGTGGCTAGAGTTGCTGAAGGACTATGATGTTGACATTCTATACCACCCAGGGAAAGCAAATGTCATAGCAGATGCACTCAGCCGTAAATCTATGGGTAGTTTGGCAGATGTACGACCAGAGCAGAAGGGCATAGTCCGTGAGATTTGTCAGATAGCTAATCTGGGAGTCCGTTTGGCTGATGCTGATAATGGCAGGGTTTCTGTTCGAGCAGTTGCTGAGTCCTCTATCATAGAAGGGATAAAGAGACACCAGTACGAGGATCCTATTCTTGTACATCATAGAGATGCAGCTCTTCAAAAGGAAGAAACCCCATTCGAGGTCGCACCTGACGGAGTGCTACGATACAAAGGTAGATTATGTGTACCTGAGGTTGCAGGGTTATGACAACAGGTGATGGGAGAGGCACACCATGCCCGTTATTCTGTTCGTCCAGGGTCAACGAAGATGTATCATGACCTCAGATGCTTGTATTGGTGGGATGGCATGAAGAGGAATATAGCAGAGTTTGTTACTCAGTGTCCGAATTGTCAACAGGTTAAGATCGAGCACCAGAAGCCTAGGGGACTATTACAGGAGATGGAGATTCCGACCTAGAAATGGGAGGTGATCAATATGGACTTCGTCACAGGTTTACCTCGCACTCCGCGAAAATATGACTCTATTTGGGTCATCGTTGATAGGTTGACAAAATCAGCCCACTTTCTTCGAGTCAGGACTACATATTCAGCTGAGGATTATGCCAGGTTGTACCTTAAGGAGATAGTGAGACTTCACGGGGTTCCCACAGCTATTATCTCTGATAGAGGAGCCCGGTTCACAGCTAACTTCTGGAGATCTTTCCAGGAGGGATTGGGGACACAAGTGAGTTTCAGCATGGCATTTCACCCTCAGACTGACGGACAGGCCGAGCGTACCATTCAGACGCTACAAGATTTGTCACGGTCCTATGTTATTGATTTCAGGAGTAGCTGGGATGATCACTTGCCACTTATTGAGTTCGCCTATAATAACAACTACCATTCGAGTATTCAGATGGCACCGTATGAGGCCTTGTATGGGAGGAAGTGCAGATCACCTATTGGCTGGTTTGATGTTGGTGAAACTAAGTTGTTAGGCCCAGATATGATTCAGCAGGCTGTTGATAAAGTGAAGCTTATTCAGGAGAGATTACTGGCAGCCCAGAGTCAACAGAAATCATATGCAGAAAATTGACGTCGACACTTAGAATTTCAGGTTGGTGACTGGGTGTTCCTAAAGGTGTCGCCCATGAAGGGTGTTATGAGATTTGGCAGGAAAGGGAAGCTAAGCCCGAGATACATTGGGCCTTATCAGATGGTCCATAGAGTAGGCCAGGTTGCCTACGAGTTAGACCTACCAGCTGATTTGGAAGCAATGCATCCAGTCTTTCACGTGTCAATGCTTCGCAAATGTGTAGGCCATCCTTCCAGAGTATTTCCCGTAGATGATATCCAGGTGACAGAGGAGTTATCCTATGAGGAGCAACCTATAGCCATACTTGATCGGCAGATTAGGAGGTTGCGAACTAAGAACGTGGCTTCCGTCAAAGTATTATGGCCAAACAACAATAGGGAAGAGATGACCTGGGATGCTGAGGAGGAGATGAAGAACAAGTATCCTTATGTCATACCCCGACCTCCCTAGGGTGTGATGGGCACCCGACCCCGTATTCGGAGCCGAGCGAACCCGCTGACTCTTATTACATACTTAATCTCCTTTGACTCTTTCATCATTAAGAAATGAAAAACATAGTAAAGCTTTCAGAACGTTTCTTTTCTTTGTACTCAATTCAAGTAAAATCTTTCATCACATGAAACTCGTGACATGAAACATAATAACATATCGGCTGGTGGAGCCGCTTACAATACCGACACTCTATACCCACGACTCTGTCTGCAAAGTCTCTAACCTCGAACAAGACGACATAAAAGGAATAGATAGAGCATATCATGAGATAGAAAAACAACATGCACATGTGAGTGCCTTTCAGCGGGTACCATGCATGCTTAGTGCTGCGGAACGTGCAGCCCGATCCATATACTTTGCTGCGGAACGTGCAGCCCGATCCATATATACATATATCATGCTTTACTTTCTGTGAAAACATTTCTTTTTCATATATATAGAAAATATCATATTGCCGAGGCGTCGGCTCCGATCCATTTAACCACATATCCCGCGTCCGGGACGTTATCATGTATCATACTCCAACTGATCAGGTGGCTGTGCGTCTATAGCGCCTTACCTTTCCCCTTACCCCATATACATATACATATATCATATCCAGGTGTCATATACATATATCATATAAACAACATGCATAAGAGCCCGAAGAGGGTCATGTATCTATCGGAGTGACGTAAGGTCGGTAACCTCCGATTACGTTATAGAATAATCATAATCGCCATGGCTCACCTTGAAGGAAGTAAAATTATAAGGCGAGGCTATCAATAAAGAGTAGCGTTAAGAGAAAACATATAATAAAATCGTAAACCTCATAAGGCGTCAATTTATATTCGTGGCAGTCCTTAGGAAGTAGAGTCATATTCAAGGAATAAAGTTGAGGATCAAGAACTAGCTCCATATTCTCATATTCATATTGAATCCATAACTTGAGATTTGCAACCTTGAGACCATATTCATCATAATCATCATCGACATATTCTCATTTTTGACAACATCGTTTTCATTACAAAACATGTCCGTCGTCATAATTATGAAAGCTTACAAAATCATAAACCCTTGTTTTGAAATAGTATAGACAGTTTTGGAAAATATTTACGAGTTATCAGGAATAGAATCATGCCTTAGAATCCAAAACATCTAACTTTTGAAAACCAGGAAAATATGGAAACATTTACAAAATCATAGCGCAGGAATCATGCCTTTGAAAGAAATGGGCAAGCCTTAACATACCTTGTCCGCTTCCTAAGCTACGCTTATTTGTCCAAGCTTACAAGTCTACATTTAAGATAATTCACACTAATGTTAGCCTTTTCATCGTACACTTGTACCATACTTCAAATTATACTATTTTATATTCTGCCGAAAATCGGGCAGCATCTCCCCTGTTTATATGCCTAGCCCGAATTCTTAATTCAACAACCAACAACAACAACAACAATACCAACATCAATTATAATGTTTCCAACTCCAAAATATCTCATAAAACAGCCCACACGCTGTTTTCCAACTTTCCATAACTAATTAACTCAGTATACAATTATTTAATCCCGTATTCTTCATAAATAAACTAGTATTAACACAAATAGGAAGAGATTCATACCTTTCTCCTTTTAATATTGTTGTATCTTCACCTTTACACGCTAATTTTTGGCCACCACACGCCCGCCATATGATTCTGCAGGGAAAACTATACGCTATCCGGACTGGAATTGGGAAATTATACCTGGTTTGGGCTAAAATTTGGTGGTGGGGAAGTTGGGAAATTTTCTGGAATATTGGAGTGTTTTTTGTGTGTGTTGATCTAAAAAATGGGGGATAACCCCTTTTTTATAACGTTCCAGGTTCGGCTGGAACCGACATAAAATTTCTTCTTCGCGTTCGCGCCCCCTTTGGGCGCGTTCATGCAGGTTTAAATAAATTCCTTCTGCGCGTTCGCGCAGAGTTATCTTTTCTCACTGAACCTTCGTTCAGTAAAACGGTCATAACTTTTGATCCCGATATTGTTTGAGGCCCCACGACCTATGGTTGGAAAGCTAATTCAATCATCTACAACTTATATTTCTGGGGGTTTTCCCAAATTCCAAACTTATAATGCAGTTTTTGCCCCTTCAAGTCGGATCACCCAAAAACGCTTTCTTAAATCGTCCTTTTGGAGGGTCTACACTCATTTTTGGCTTATAGGTCCTTCTTAGGACTTACTCAACTTTACATATACTATTCATATGTCTCATCATATGTCTTTTATGAAATGTCGATATGTGGGCCCCACTCAGCTTGCAGCAACGAGGGCTTTTCGTCAATTAACATATGAACTAATTTACACCATATGGTCTCCAAATGTCATATATATGCTATTATTACCTTCTTATAACACAACCTTCATTCCGAACTTGATTTTTAAATTTTTGTTCAGCGCGTTCGAGCCATGTGGGGGCGCGTTTGCGCTGTATTGGCCCTTACTAAGCCATCTACAGCTTTGGTAACGCAAACTTTTTCCGGGGTGTAACACCTTACTTGTTCCCTACGCCTATAGGTAACTTAAACTCCTACCTTGATTATATTGATTGTCGGATAAGACTATATGTTATGACGATAAGGGAAACCTTTCCAAAAATTCTTATAGGACGTTACGGGACCAATTCAACATTCGAGGACGAATGTTCTAAAGGAGCGACAATGTTAGACCCCGTATTTTTATACGTCGAGTTATTCGCGAAGGAATCGACGTGAGTTAAAGACGGAACCCTTCCCGGACATGGAATAGAAATCCTTAATTTTTCAATTTTTATTAGAACATAAATTTGTTTATAAATTTTACTTAGTGTAAACATATTAATGCAGATTAGGGATTAATTAACCATGATTGGATTATTAAGTGGGGATTAAGACTTAAATATTCACTAATTATGCAATAGTGGCCGTGTGGGCCCCACTGCCACATGACAAAATCAGATTTTTACCCATGCTTTAGTTAGGGCAACGTGTAAGACCCTCTTGGGCAGAAAAATAGTCTACTTTGTTGACCAAGTTGCAGCCACAACTCATTTCCCAACCCCACAAAGTGAACTTAGAGAGAAAGGCTCTCATCTTCACCAAGTGAAGAGGAAAGAGAGCCACGGCCAGCCATGGCAGTTCCACCACCAAGCACGGCCAGCCCTTCTATTTTTTTTTCTTACCATTAAACCCCTAAAGTGTTCTACACACTCACCATTATGTTTCAAGTGAAAGAGAAACCATAAACATGCCATGCAAGCTATTATAAGCTCACGGCCAGATTTGAGCTCTCCATTTTGATTCAAAAAAAAAAAAATCCAAGATGTTTCAACCCTTAGGAAGGTGCATATCAACGTGGAATAGCCATTGGAGCAACAAGAACAAGTATTAGTTCAAGTCATCAAATTCTAGCCAAGTTGAGAAGTTAGATTGTTAAGGTAAGAATTGATCTTCTTTTTACACGTTTTTAGTAAGGATTTGGACGTGTTGTAAATGTGCAAATGTAAATTGAATCCATGCAATTAGGTGTGTTGATGTTGGAGCATGATAATAGCCATGGAATTATATATGTTTATGTTGAAGTATCGTTGTAACTTGGTGAACATGAATTGCATGTATAAAATTTTAATGTTTGTGTTGGAATGCTAATGTGGCCGTAGGGACTGTTTTAGTTGAAATGGGTGGACTGATTTTATTTAGTAATTATGGTTGTTGCTATCATAAATTACATATTAAAAGGATGAAAAGAATTAGAAAGTTAAAGGTGAAGTTGTGTTGATATGAATACAAATTGAATCCATGAAATTATGTGTATTGATGTTGAAGCATGGTTGAAGCCGTGTAGGGGCTGTTTTGTGTAGAAGGTGGTGAACTAATTTTACTTGGTATTTTGATTGTTGTTGTCATGAATTTTATGATGGAAATGAAGGTATTTAATGGTTAGAGTTGGAGCTAAAATTGTTTGTGGGTTGTTGTAAGGATTGTAGTGATAATAATGTAGCTTATTTGCGTATGAATTGATGATGTAGTTGTCGTGTGGCTGCTGGTCGTATCCCACTGAAATTATATGAAAAGAAGATATGAAATAATGTGTAAGAATCGTATGTGGTTTGCTTAGTATGTTCGTAAGCGTTTGCAAGAATTCCGAGCATCTTTTGTGTGAAAGTTAGGGGCTGTTTTGGATGTGTCGTTGTTGTTCTTATTGAGCTTGGAAGATTTATGATAATTAAGATTATGCGTTGTGTTGTATGTTGGTTGGGCTGTTATAAAGTTGGTTACATGAAAACGTTAAGGTTACGGACTATTAGGAATAACTTGAAGATGTAGTAATCGTATGTGAATCGTTATTGAATATTGTGAACGTTGGCTGTTTGGAATATTGCGTGGACTGTTTGGAATGTTGTGCGGGCTGTTCGGACTGATTCTTGCATCTTGTCTTGAATAACCTCGATATAGTACTTAAACGTATAATTATTGGCGTTAGCTTGACTATTATGTAATTAGTTTGGGATGTAAGGAACCGTCGTCTAAATTGTCTAGAAAGGAGTTGCTAACGTTGGGAAACGTTTTGAATCTCCCCGTAGCTTAACCATAATTCTTGACGTCTTAATATAGGTTGAAACTTTGGGCAGCGTATACGAGTTGTGTTACGGATAAACGCCAAAGGTATGTAAAGTTAACACTTTTTTTTTTTTTGGCATGATCCTTACAAAACGAATAGACGATATGTATATGGTTCCAAAGAAGTTCCTATTCTTAGAGCCACTAGGATGGCTAATGTTCTTGATTCTAAGAATTTGATTTATTATTATTTTGATATGTACATATGATTTCAAAGTTCCATTTTGATAAAATCCACAGGGACATCCGAAGGTACTTGATATGATTATTATTTGAATTTGCAAATGATAGTTCGTTTTGAGTATTCCATTGAGTCTTGATAATGTTTAAAATTGCATATGGTTTCTCACTACTCTGCTCGTGCATGCCTCAATATATCTTTCACCGAGTCCCGTGCCGTGTATGTTATCGTGCACAGTTTCACTGCATTGTTCACCGAGTCCCTCGCTAGAGGGCCGGGCATGGTATATATATATGATGGTATGATGACATGATGATGAGATGATGATATGATGATATAATGACATGTTATGGCGGCCAGGAGGGCATATGATGACTTTATTCACCGAGTCCCTCACTATAGGGCCGGGTACGGTATATATGTATATGATATATGATATTGACAAGCATGATTATGTTTCAAAGGCAAGTGTTTTGGTATTCTGAACATTGTACTTGTTTCCTGTACTCCCTATTTCAGATATGCTCCTTTTATTGTATTTCCCGCTTTACATGCTCAGTACATATTCCGTACTGACCCCCTTTCCTCGGGGGCTGCGTTTCATGCCCGCAGGTACAGATACTCGCTTTGGTGAGCCGCCAGCTTAGGACTTCCCTTCTGCTATCTTGGAGAGCTCCGTTGTTCCGGAGCCCAGATTTGGTATAGATCCTTTTTGATCTAAATATATGTATATGTTGTCTAAGGGTACGACGGGGCCCTGTCCCGTCATATTTCACTGTTGAAACTCTTAGAGGTCTGTAGACATGTATGTGGGTTGTATTCAGATGTGATCAGTTGTGTGTATGATCAGTACACGTGTTCTATCGTTGTAGCAGCCTTGCCGGCTTGCATATATTGTCATGTTGTGGTAGTAGCCTTGTCGGCTTGCTTGTGTTAGTCTTTCGTAGTGGCAGCCTTGTCGGCTTGCGTATATATATAGTTGGGACGTTCCCGCATATTATGACAGCCCTGTCGCTTGTGTACTGCGTTATCTGTTGATAGTTGTGACTCCTCAGGAGAAAGGTTGCGGGACATATATATACATTTATGGGACAGCCCGAGACTATGTTTGGGTCCTTATAAGTTCCATGTTATGTTTGTTGTGGATTGATCATGTGGCTAACAGGTGTGTATACGGGTGTCCAGCCCAGGCACCAGTCACGGCCTACGGGGTTGGGTCGTGACAAAGAACTTCATATGAGATAAAGAAAAGAGATATGTTACGAATACGACGATACCGATGATGAATCTAAGTCTAGAAGTCATAAAGCTCATGATATAATATTCCTACGAAGCTAATGATCCTTATACGATTCCTATGATAGTATTTTCCTTACCTCTCCATGACTTTCCTACCTTCCGGAAAACTAAGAGCTTATATTCATGATTAGCCATATGGGATAAGATAAGAGGTATGTTACGAATGCAGTAATGATGATGATGAATCTAGGTCTAAAGATTCTAAGGCCCATAATATTATGATTCTACAAGGCTAATGATCCATATTATGATCCGTTGATGTTGTTCATTGACTACACTCACCTTATATGCTAATTCCTTCAAGGTGAGGCATAATGCTTATGAATGCTCCATAATGAAAACGGGGGCTCTCGACCTTATGTCACCCCGACATTGTTATAGATTGCCCATAAGCTCTAACACATATGCTATGACCAATGTCCCGAAAAGTTGCGAGTCTATACCCATAGAGGATTTCACATGAGATAAAGGTAAGAGATGTGCTATAGATACGACTATGGTAACGATGAGGCTAAGTTAGAGATCATAAAGGCTATTATGCGATATTATTACGAAGCTCGTGCTACGAATACGATGCGATTCTCATATATTGTCTTTAAATCGAAATGTATGCTCAATGAAAGGTTATGATAATTTTATGAGACATATTTGATGATAATGATGACGTTGTTGAAAGTGATGATGCTAAAGATATTTATGGGCTTTTATGTATATATATATGTGCCTATGTATGACTATTATGAAACCCCAAGCTTATAAGGCCGGGTAGAATATGTATATATTTATGTAATGCGCGCACACCTCTGCAGTTGGGTACGGATAACACAGAACCTTGGTAGGGCCAGGTAGGGATAACACTGAGCCTTGGTAGGGCTAGGTATGGATAACACTGAGCCTTGGTAGGGCCAGGTACTAATAACACTGAGCCTTGGTAGGGCCAGGTACGAATAACACTGAGCCATGGTAGGGCCAGGTACGGATAACACTGAGCCCTGGTAAGGCCAGGTAGACATAACACTGAGCCTTGGTTGGGCCAGGTAGACATAACACTGAGCCTTGGTAGGGCCAGGTAGACATAACCCTGAAGCCTTGGTTGGCCAGGTATGTATATGATATAAATATGTATATGCTATGATTATATATATAATATATGAATGAAAAGCCTGGAAAATATGTAGGTGATATTGTCAAGCCACTACGTGGTCGCACACGGATAACGTTTAATATGTATGAGCAGATGCGGTGTTATGATATATATGTATGTATGATACGACGATGTATGAGCTATGATGATACATGTACCGTGATAATATATAATATAGGCACGAAAGGTATCCTCCCTTAAAAGTTACGCAGGTTATGTCTTACGATTCTCTATTATGTTTATTTCTTTTATGCCTTACATACTCAGTATAATATTCGTACTGACGTCCGTTTTCTTTGGACGCTGTGTTCATGCCCACAGGTAAGCAGGGAGGAGACTCAGAATTGTAGAAGTCGATAAGCATAGTGTTGAAAGCACTCCATTATTCTGGAGGTGCCACTGAGTTACTACTTTATATATATGTATGTTTTGGGCACGACGGGGTCCTGTCCCGTCCATATGTCTAGTACTCAAGTAGAGGCTCGTAGATATGTATGTGTGGGTAGTATGGTCTCACGACTTTGATAAGCATATATATATATATATATATATATATATATATGTATGTGTGTATTATTTTGATAGCCGAAGGGTTCATGTATATAAAGGTAATTATGTTTCCAAGTGAAAAACGATGTTTCCATGATATGAGTATGAATTTGATGAATGAACGCTTAACGAGTAATGATAACTAGCAGAATGAGCGGTGCTCAGTGGATAGCCCCAGGTACCCTTCGCGGCCCCTAGTCGGGTCGTGACAAAATTGGTATCAGAGCAGTTCAGTCCTAGGAAGTGTCTACGAGCCATGTCTAGTAGAGTCTTGTTTATGGTGTGTTGTGCGCCACATCTATAAACAGGAGGCTACAGGGCATTTAGGAGGGTTACTCTTCTTTCATCTCTAAGATCGTGCGATAGAGCTAAGCCATAGGAAATGAGATTCCTTATACTAACCCCTGATTGCAACAGAAGAATGGTAATGATAGATAAAAGTGATAGATGACATTGAAAGCTACGGAGGTAAGCCCCTTCGTTGAGGCTACGTTATCGAAATATGTAACTATATGATGATAAATTGATTGTCATGAAAGTAAGTCAGTGCTCATATGACAGAGAAATTGATTAAATGTGTCTCTTGATGATAAGTTCAGCTATAAGTTGAGAACTAAGCAAATTGAATGAATCAGAACAAAGGTAAGCAACGGTACGAATGATATGTGTCGAATAAAGTAAGAATGTTGATATATGATTGAAATGTAAAGCTAAAGGATGAAAGAGAAAGTAAATAGGAAGAGGTAACAGGGCAGATCGCTACAGGATCAAGTACATCTCGAAGTGCGATATATGAGGTAAGTTTCGACATCTTTGTGCTTTTACTTGAATGTGGGAGCCCTGTGTGGCTGAGATATGTCGTATATATATACATATATATATATATATATATATATATATATATATATATATATATATATATATATATATATATATATATATATGTATGTATTGGCCCTGTGAGACATTGTTGGTATTTGCTGCGTGCAGGTTGTGGGATAGTAAGAAATATAGAGGAAACTCTGCCGAAATTTTCCTAGAACCCAAAGGAGATAAGATATAAGCTTGTAATACGTCGTAATAAGAAAAGATGATGTGCAAAAAAAGGTAATGGCAAGGCGAGATTAAGTTAAGAGTATCGTTAACAATTACGAGAGATAAGTTAAATACTATTGAATTGATACTAACAATAGTTATAAGATCGACATTGATACGGTAAAGAGAAATGCTTGGTAGCACTAAAATATGACATAGAAGAGGAAGGGTAACTCCAATACAGTGTGATACGGAAGTATTGATTGGATGGATAAGCACGAGTAAGATATGATAAGTTTACTAGTAAATAAAGTAACAACACCCAGAGACAGAGATACAAATATGAAGGGTTATAATGAATGTGAATACATCGGTGAGATGACTTATGTGGTAAGTGAAATAGGGATAATCAGAAAGAGTGATAGGTTGAGTATGCCTACTTCACGAGGTTTATTCTATGTCATAAGTGAAATTGCGAATGAGATCAAGAAGTGTCACCCTATAGAATTGATTATGATCAAGGTATAATGAGAACATAACAAGAATTGCAATACAAAGTGTAGCGAGGAAACACCTAGAGATGTGACATGTTCTATATGAATAAAGAGTGAATGCAAGTGTGGAACCAACAAGCGAGCCATGGAGAAGTAGATGAAGAAGCTTATAAGACCTTGTTAGAGGAAAGTCCAACAACGAGGTTCCTCAATGACAGAAATGATAGCAAGCAATGACAAAAAAAAAGGGGGGGGGGGGGGGGGGGGGAAGTCAACTTGAAAATGAAATTAGAGAAACGTGATATGGCAAAGTAGTAGTAGTTTGTGATTGGTATAATAAAGAGTATACGTGATATCTTTAGCTGGATTTAAAAGTCCAAGACTACAGAAAGATGAATAACGAATAGGACGATTGTTACAAAAGGATCAACACAATAAGGATGAGAGAGGATGATCAGAATGAATAGGATAAGTTTTGATGCGAAGAATGGATTGTACAGAGGTAGTATAATCTAAAGGACAAAGCGGTGCAAAGTTGAGAATAAGGTTCCTCGTGTGAAGAATCAAGGATTCATTATAAAGCGGAAGAAAATAAGATAAATTGAGAAGGAAGGGATGTAAAGGAACGAGAATGGGATTAGAAAGAGAAGGAAATGCGCCGCAAAGTACGCGCGCTTAAGAAGTAGTCGTGTTATGATTAAAAGAAGATGCATCTCCTACGAATATCGTATACCAAGTTAGAATGAGTAGAGTATATGAAGTAATAAGTTGAAAAGAAAAGATGATCATGAGTTATGAGTTTACCGTCGATGATAAAACGATAGAATAAAGCTATCACCAACGACGAATGCGATATGATTATGATTGGTTTTGAAACCAATGTTGAGTGCAAAACAAGAGTAAAAGAGTATGAGGCATAAGGAGTATTAGTTGTGCATGAGACTTAGGTCCTGGAAAACAAAGCTAACGTTAAAAGTGAATTTTAAACACCGAAAAAAAGGGCAAGTGACATTATATGGAGGGTGTGGATAACTATACCTACTACTCTTGTGGGAATCCCTATAGGGCATTTTTGTTTTAATTGAAGCGGATTTAGACGTTGTCCAAATGAGCTAGTAAAATACATTCTTGTTCGGATTGCTATGCCGGTTGTATTACTTGATTACAAAACTGCAAGGTGAGTATGTTAAGACCACCCACATGAATTATCACAGTTATAAATGATGGGAAACATCATAAATGAGATGTATTATAGTGAGGGATATATAAATTCAAGATTTGAAAGTGAGACAACAGATTTGAGAATGGTACAAGTAAAACCCTTAAAGGGGGGAAGCGAGTAAAGAGAATATAAGTGTAGAGATTGGAATGATGGACCCTAAGATGCGACAGACATAGACTCTAAAACAAAGAATGAGAGTTACATAGAAATGAGTCTGATAACGAGTAAATAAACTAACATGAATTGAGCAAGCATCTGAGACTGTACGGGAAATCATTCATGAAGACCTTGAACCACGTGACATTGAGAGCAAATAACTCAAGGGGTATTTCAAAGGATGGCGATGTGATACTAGAATGGAGGCAAAGGCACTAACGGTAGAGTCGCTGTTAATGATATTGCTATTTATAAGTGACAATGAAGAAAGAGACTTAAAGTTTCTATAGTAGAACATAAGATATGATAATCAAGGGAAAAATAAAGGAAGGACGAGGGCATGACGAGATAAGTTACTACAGATAGACAAAAAAGTTTTGGTATGAATGATCATCGAGCCTAGTCATGGTCGGGTACGCGAAACACCGAACCTTCGTGGTCGGGCATGCCATGTGAATGATATGTATGAGAATATGACTATGGATACGATATGTGAATGAGTAAGATTATGAATACGGGTATGGATATGAATACATGTATATGTGTAGATAGGTATATACTTGAATCACGCAAGAACGATTATGTAACTCGCAAGTATTTATGCGTCGCCAATGAAACCAAGTGGGTACTTAAAGAGAGGAGTAAGAGGTGAGAAAGAATAGTGTGATCATGACACCCCGGGTAAGTCGAAGGAAAATATATGGCGAAATGTTCATAGAATCAGGGATAGTTTAACATTCGAGGACGAATGTTCCCAAGGGGGGAAGAATGTTACACCTCGAAAGAATTTTCCGTTCATGCACAGTGAAAAGGCTGACGAAGGGTACGACGTATGCAATGTTTTGATGAGTAAGAAATAACATTCGATGATTCTAAATGAGATTTCAAAGACATTCGAAGTAAGAGAAGAAAGTTGCCCAGAGGAGGCAAGACATACGAGATGTATCGGAAACGATTTACGAATAAAGAATTAACGATGACTTAATGATGCTTTGGAGAAGAGTTATAACGACCCATAGGTTGTTAATGAAGTGATAAACAAGTGTCAAGAAGGTTCCATTAGGATTGGAGATCAAACGAGTTGACGAAAATGATTTTCGGAAAACTGTGAATTGTACGATCCATTATACAGACCGTACAAAAGATACGGACCGTAGATCTGGCCGTATAACTTATCCAGAGAAGAGACTCCACTGGAACCGTTATACGGTCACACATACGGACCGTATAAATTGTACGGACCGTATGTGTGTCCGTATAAATGGGTCAAGACTGATTTTGCGTATTAAAAAGGGGATCCAAGTTCATTTCATTTCATTTTCCCTTCACTCCCCCTCTCTCTAAAACATCTCTCTACACCTCTCCAAAAAGAATTCAAGGGGTATTTGTTATCAATTACATCAAACCAAGGAAATCAAGTGTAAGAAACTCATTAAAGTTCATCCAAGACAAGGAATCCAAGTGAAGGTGAAACTAGGGTTTTGCTCAAGTGAAATGTTTGCACTCAAGGTTCATTCCTACACCGTATAAGGTAAGTTTTATGGTATTTACATGTTGTTTAAGGTATTTGAAAGTTGAAACACTTGGATTGTGAAAGGATATAGAAAATGGGTCATGAAAGTGTGAATAGTGTCATTTTGAGTGATAATTTGAATTGAGTCACGATTATTGATGTGTTGTGATATGGTTATCTTATAAATGATATTAAGGACATGGAATAAGCATTATATGTGAGAAAACGCACGAGTATACTATGACCATGATTATAGATGAATTGAAGTGGAATTGTGAAACGAGGGTAATGTGGATGAATGACGATTGATGGTTATGATATTGTGAACGTTATTATAAATGTTTGGGAGTATATATACAATATGGAAAACGTTGTATAAACAAAGGAAATGCTGCCCAATTTTCTCTAGCTTTAGTAAGCACATTCATGTAATCGATTAGCTAATGTGAATGCGAATTCTCTTGAAGGTAGAAATGTGAGCATTGAAGGAGAACAATCAAGCGATGGAAATTGTTAAGCGAAAGAGGTATGTAAGGCTAGTCCTTTCTTTCCAAGGCATGAATCATATGGTATGAATCCTCCTATCTCTCTATCATTTTCCTACATATTGGGAACTATGAATCTACGAGTATAAAGAACTTCATATGAGATAAAGAAAAGAGATATGTTATGAATACGACGATACCAATGATGAATCTAAGTCTAGAAGTCATAAAGCTCATGATATAATATTCCTACGAAGCTAATGATCCTTATCCGATTCCTATGATAGTATTTTCCTTACCTCTCCATGACTTTCCTACCTTCCGGAAAACTAAGAGCCTATGTTGATGAATAGCCATATGGGATAAAATAAGAGGTATGTTACGAATGCAGTAATGATGATGAAGAGTTTAAGTCTAAAGATTCTAAGGCCCATAATATTATGATTCTACAAGGATAATGATCCATATTACGATCCGTTGATGTTGTTCATTGACTACACTCACCTTACATGATAATTCCTTCAAGGTGAGGCATAATGCTTATGAATGCTCCACAATGGAAGCGGGGGCTCTCGACCGTATGTCACCCCGACATTGTTATAGATTGCCAATAAGCTCTAATACATGTGCTATGACCAATGTCCCGAAAAGTTGTGAGTCTATGTCCATAAGGGATTTCACATGAGATAAAGGTAAGAGATGTGCTATAGATACGACTATGGTAACGTGGAGCCTAAGTTAGAGATTACAAAGGCTATTATGCGATATTATTACGAAGCTCGTGTTACGAATACGATGCGATTTTCATGGATTATCTTTAAATCCAAATGTATGCTCCATGAAAGGTTATGATAAGTTTATGAGAAATATGTGATGATAATGATGACAATGTTGATAGTGATGACGCTAAAGATATTTATGGGCTTTTATGTGTATATATATATATGTGCCTATGTATGACAATTATGAAACCCGAGCTCATAAGGTCGGGTAGAATATGTATATATTAATGTAACGCGCGCACACCTCTGCTATTGGGTACGAATAACACTGAGCCTTGGTAGGGTCAGGTACGGATAACACTGAGCCTTGGTAGGGCCAGGTACGGGTAACACTGAGCCTTGGTAGGGCAAGGTACGGGTAACACTGAGCCTTGGTAGGGCTAGGTACGGATAACACTGAGCCTTGGTAGGGCCAGGTAGACTTAACACTGAGCCTTGGTAGGGCCAGGTAGACATAACCCTGAAGCCTTAGTTGGCCAGGTATGTATATGATATAAATATGTATATGCTATTATTATATATATAATATATGCATGAAAAGCCTGGAAAATATGCAGGTGATATTGTCGAGCCACTACGTGGCCGTCTACGGATAACGTTTAATATGTATGAGCAGATGCGGTGTTATGATATATATGTATGTATGATACGACGATGTATGAGCTATGATGATACATGTACCGTGATAATATATAATATAGGCACGAAAGGTATCCTCCCTTAAAAGTTACGCAGGTTATGTCTTACGATTCTCTATTATGTTTATTTCTTTTATGCCTTACATACTCAGTATAATATTCGTACTGACGTCCGTTTTCTTTGGACGCTGTGTTCATGCCCACAGGTAAGCAGGGAGGAGACTCAGAATTGTAGAAGTCGATAAGCATAGTGTTTAAAGCACTCCATTATTCTGGAGGTGCCATTGAGTTACTACTTTATGTACATGTATGTTTTGGGCACGACGGGGTGTTGTGCCGTCCATATGTCTAGTACTCTAGTAGAGGCTCGTAGATACGTATGTGTGGGTAGTATGGTCTCACGACTTTGATAAGCATATATATATATATATATATATATATATATATGTGTGTGTGTGTGTGTGTGTATTATTTTGATAGCCGAAGGGCTCATGTATATAAAGGTAATTACGTTTCCAAGTGAAAAACGATGTTTCCATGATTTGAGTATGAATTTGATGAATGAACGCTTAATGAGTAATGATAACTAGCAAAATGAGCGGTGCTCGGTGGATAGCCCTGGATACACGTTGCGGCCCCTAGTCGGGTCGTGACATTGACGAGATGTTGAGGACGTTGAAGATTATTCATGCCTCCGAGACTGAATCCGTGGAGTTGGCATCTTATAGACTCCGAGATGTGGCGGTATTGTGGTATAATAATTGGATAGCATCGAGAGAATATAATGCGCCTCCTCTCGTGTGGCAAGAATTTGTAGATGCTTTCATCCGTGTCACTTTTGGCCACCCGAGGTCCGCCGAGCTAGAGCGGATAGATTATTAAATCTTAAGCAAGGAAACATGAGTGCTCGGGAATATAGCATTCAATTTAATTCATTGGCTAGATATGCCCCGACTATGGTGACCAATATGGGAGATAGGGTACATAGGTACGTGAGTGGCATAGGGCCACATCTATTCAAGGATTGCTTGACGGCTTCGTTGCAAGAAGGGATGGATATTTCCCGAATACAAGCCTATGCCCAGAATTTAGAGGGACGACAACAACCACAAAGGGGTGATCGTGACATTAATAGAAGGCAAATAAAGAGGGCCAGGTCTATGGGAGCAGGCAGTGATTATAGAGGGGGATCGAGGCAGACTTATTCCAGACATTCCGGCGAGTAAGTGACCAGTGCATCTCCTCGATTTATGGGTAGGAGATTTGATCGCTCCTTTCGTTCAGGACAGGGTCAGAGTTCGAGGGCCCCAGATTCTCAGTTTGGGGAATATTATAGCCAGAGGATACCCTCAGTACCGCAATGCAGCCAGTACGGTAGATTACATTCCGGACGATGTCGCCAGGGTTCGTATGCTTGCTATGCCTGTGGCCGGGTTGGGCATATGATGAGAGATTGCCCGTCGATGAGTTGTAGAGTTGGGATTCAGCCCACAGGATCAGCGGTCGGTTCTTCTTCAGTGCGCCCGATAGGGCAGAGTTCTCAGATTCCAGCAGGCCGAGGTAGAGGCCGAGGGGGAGTATCTACTTCAGGTGCCACTCAGCCCGGTGTATATGCTTTAGGCGGACGACAGGATCTCGAGTCCTCCCCGGATGTTGTTACAGGTATATTGTCCATATTCTCCCATGATGTATATGAAATGATAGATCCGGGTTCTACTTTCTCTTATATTACTCCATATGTTGCTAGTCGTATTGGGAGCCAATCAAAACTTTTGAGGTATCTATTCCGATTGGTGATCCCGTGATGCAAGACAAGTGTATAAAAATTTTGTACTGGTGATATGTGATCGCCAGACCAAAGCTGATTTAATCGAGCTGGAAATGCAAGATTTTGATGTAATTATGGTATGGACTTGTTGGCATCATATTATGCTAATGTCAATTGCCGAATGAAAGTAGTTCGATTTCAATTTCCGGGAGAACCCGTGCTTGAATGGAAGGGCAATGCAACATCTCCGAAAGGAAGGTTTATTTCCTACCTTAAGGCAAGAAAGATGATAGCTAAAGGCTATATTTATCATCTAGTCCGAGTACATGACACCGAAGCAAAGTCGCCAATTTTCCAATCTGTTCCGGTAGTGAATGAATTTTCGGATGTATTCCCATATGAACTTCCAGGCCTTCCTCCAGAAATAGAAATTGATGTGTTGCCGGACACCAAGCCGATTTCTATTCCTCCTTATCGAATGGCTCCGGCAGAATTGAAAGAGATAAAGGTGCAGTTGAAAGATTTGCTTGAAAAAGGGTTTATTAGACCCAGTTCTTCACTGTGGGGAGCACCAGTCTTGTTCGTGAGAAAGAGATACGGTTCCCTACGAATGTGCATCGATTATAGGCAATTGAATAAGGTGACAATAAAGAACAAATATCCTCTCCCAAGGATTGATGACTTGTTTGATCAACTACAGGGCGCCAAGTGGTTCTCAAAAATAGACTTGAGGTCGGGTTATCATCAAGTGAGAGTTAGAGATGAAGATATTCCTAAAACAGCTTTCAGAACGAGATATGGCCACTATGAATTCTGGGTGATGTCATTTGGGTTGACTAATGCTCCGACCGTGTTTATGAATATGATGAATAATGTGTTCAGGCCACTCTTGGACTTATTTGAGATAGTATTCATTGACGATATGTTGGTGTACTCTCGTACAGAATCAGAACATGCAGATCATTTACGTATCGTTCTTGGAATCCTTCGAACCCGAGAACTGTATGCAAAAATTTCGAAGTGCGAGTTTTGGCTGAATTCTGTAACATTTCTCGGCCATGTGATTTCAGATGATGGCATTCGAGTCGACACTCAGAATATTGAAGCTGTGAAGACTTGGCCAAGGCCTACGACGCCTACAGAAGTCCGTAGTTTTCTAGGATTGGCAGGTTATTATAGAAGATTCGTAGAGGGATTTCCCTCTATTTCAGCACCATTGACGAAGCTAACCCAAAAGTCAGCTAAATTTCAATGGAGTGATACTTGTGAACGCAGCTTCCAAGAATTGAAAGACAGATTAACTTCAGCTCCAGTCTTAACACTTCCAGAAGGGCCAGATGGTTATGTAGTATACTGCGATGCTTCCGGTGTGGGGCTAGGATGCGTGTTAATGCAGCATGGTAGAGTTATTACATATGCTTCGAGACAACTGCGGAAACATGAAAAGAACTATCCAACTCATGATCTCGAATTGGTTGCGGTTATTCATGCACTGAAAATGTGGAGACATTACTTGTATGGAGTGCATGTCGATATTTATACAGATCACAAGAGTCTTCAGTAAATTTTCAAGCAGAAGGAGTTAAATCTGCGACAGAGGCGGTGGTTAGAATTGTTAAAAGATTATGATGTGAACATTTTTACCACCCCGGGAAAGCAAATATAGTAGCCGACGCGCTTAGCCACCGATCAATGGGAAGCTTATGCGAAGTTCCTCAGGAAAAGAAAGAGATGGTTCACGAGCTCCATAAATTAGCTAATCTTGGAATTCGTGTAATTGATTCGGGCAGTGCAGGGATTGGCATTTATGATCCCAAAATTTCATCTCTGAATATAGAAGTGAAAGAGCGTCAGTATGAAGATCCTCATTTGTGCCATTACAGAGACACCTCTCATGTCAAAGATAAGTCTCCATTTGAATTTTCCATAGATGGAATTCTTAGATACCGAGGTAGGTTATGTGTGCCAAATGTCGCAGAATTGCGCCGACGGATTCTAGAAGAAGCCCATTATTCTCGGTATTCTATTCACCTAGGTATAACCAAGATGTATGACGATCTCAAATTGATATATTGGTGTGATGGCATGAAAAGAGACATAGCAGAATTTGTAGCTCAATGTCCAAATTGCCAACAAGTAAAGATCGAACATCAAAAGCCTGAAGGATTATTGCAAGCAATAGAAATCCCTACTTGGAAATGGAAAGTGATAAACATGGATTTTATTATAGGGTTACCCCGTTCTCGAGGCAAGTATGATTCTATATTGGTGATCGTGGACAGACTCACGAAATCAGCCCATTTTCTTCCGGTAAGAACAACATACTAAGCAGAAGATTATGCGACGCTGTATATCAAAGAAATTGTGCACCTTCACGGTATTCCACTATCCATTATCATAGATAGAGGAGCACAGTTTACAGCCAAGTTCTGGATGTCCTTCCAAGAAGGTCTAGGTACCCAAGTGAAGCTTAGCACGACATTTCATCCGCAAACCGAGGGACAGGCCGAATGTACTATTCATACTTTGGAAGATATGTTGCGGGCATGTATATTAGATTTTGGTGGTAGCTGGGATGATCATTTGCCTCTAATCGAATTTGCATACAACAATAGTTATCATTCCAGTATCCAAATGGCTCCGTATGAAGCATTATATGGAAGGAAGTGCAGATCTGAAATTGGATGGTTTGCAATAGGAGAAGTACAACTAATAGGCCCTGAATTGATTCAGCAAGCAGTAGAAAAGGTCAACGTGATCCGAGATCGATTGTTGACGGCCCAAAGTCGCCAAAAGTCTTATGCAGACAATCGCTGACGAGACTTGGAATTTCAAGTTGATGATTGGGTATTTTTGAAAGTGTCGCCAATGAAAGGGGTGATGAGATTTGGCAAGAAAGGGAAGTTAAGTCCTAGATACATTGGACCCTATAAAATTATCCGCAAGGTGGATCGTGTAGCCTATGAATTGGACTTGCCTTCAGAGCTTGAATCAGTCCACCTAGTATTTCATGTCTCAATGCTCTGTAAGTGTATTGGAGATCCTAAGAGGATTTTTCCAATTGATGATGTCCAAGTGACAGAAAAGCTAGCATATGAAGAAGTGCCTATTGCCATCCTAGACAGGCAAGTGCGAAGACTTCGAAATAAGAAAGTAGCTTCAGTCAAAGTCTTGTGACGGAACAACAACCGGGAATAAATGACTTGGGAAGCGAAAGAGAAGATGAAATCCACCTATCCGCACTTATTTCAATCCTTAAAAGAGATTCGAGATGAAACAATAACACTATGAGGTATGTACGCTTACTTTTTATGCTTTTGATCGTGTGTGGCCATAGATATGTTGATATTGTGTTGTAGCCCTGTGAGGCAATGATATTATGGGTTGTTGTGACAGGATGATAGTGCTACATTACAGGGGAAACTCTGGCGAAATATTCATAGGATTCCCGAGTGTTTAACATTCGAGGACGAATGTTCCAAAAGGGGGGAGAATGTTACACCTTGGAAAATTCCCCGTTAATGTACAATGAATAGGCTAGGGAATAGCATGACGTATACGATGAGTTGATAAGTACGAGATAGCATTTGATGATCCAAATTGAGATTCAATGACATTTGACCAAAAGGAAGAAGTTTGACAAAGAAAGTAAAGGATATGTTATGTGTCGGGTAGGAATTTTAAGCAATGAGTTAATGATGGCATAATGACATCTTAGAGAAGAGTAATAACTTTCCCTTAGATTGGTATTGAGGTGTTAAACAAGTGTCTAGAAGTTTCCATAAGGATCGGAGATCAAACGAGTCGACGAGAACAAGTCTCGGATAGCTGGACATTATACGGCCAGACATACTGGTCGAATAAAATACACGGACTGTATGTCCAGCCGTAGGTTCAGCCCAGAATGGAACACTTCACTGGACCAAACATACGGTCCAGACATACGGTCAGTGAAAAATATACGGACCGTATGTTGGCCCGTATGTTCTGGCCGGGACAAATTGTGAATTAATATAAGGGATCTTTCTCTCATTTCATTTTCACTCCACAAGTCAAGAAACTTCTAGAATATTCTCTCCATTCTTCATCCACAAGAATCCAATGGAAATTGATGATCAACTTCATCAACCAACAAGAATCAAGAGTGTGAAACCCATTAAAGTCATCCAAGCCAAGAAATCCCAAGAGAAGTGAAATAGGGTTTTGGTGCTAGAAGAGTATTTCCATTCAAGGCTTGTTTCTACACTATCTAAGGTAAGAGTTACACCCCGTATTTTTGGACTAGGAAATTGGATCGTCCAACATGAATAAATTTACTCAAGCCCAGAGAATTTGATCATATTCATGCATGAAACGAATAACTTGGTGTGTACAAGGAATGAAGTCCCAAAATTACTTAAGACGAAAAAGTGTGACGACGGTGATTGGGAATGATATTTTATGTGTGGAGAATAAGGTTATGGACTAGTGCTATATTACGTGAGTATTGTTATACCCCGTACATTTATACGTTGAAGTATTCGCAATAGAATCGACTCAAGTTAAAAGGCGGGATCATTCTCGGACACGGAATAGAAACCCTTAATTTTTAATTTCTAAATTAGAACCAATTGTTTATAAATTTTATTTAGTGTAAAAAAATATTAATATTGGAAATTAGGAATTAATTAAATTGTGATTAGATTATTAAGTGGGAATTAGTAATTAATTAAATTAATTAAAGTTAATTACAAAGTGGGCCCCACCCGATTAATAAAGAATAATAAAAAATCATAAGCTATTGACACATAAGAGGGCACGTGTAGTATCTAGGGAGAGAGTATATAAATCAAGGAGATGATTCATATGTAACATTTCATTTCTAGAAAAACAAGAACAAAAAAAAAATTGAGCACAAAAAAAAAAGCTCTCGGCCATGGTTGCTTGGCCGAGCATGGGGTAAGCTTAGAGGAGGATTAAGTATTGTGGTGTTTTGCACATTCAAGGGATTAACAATATCAAGGAGCCAAGTTTATTAAGGTAAGATTAAATCTTTTTTTGTATACACGTTTTGAAGGTGATTTAAACTTATATAAATTGATAGATGTGTGTTGAATATAAAGAGTTGTATGTGATGATGTTAGGTTGTTGTGTTGTCCGTGAGTATGGGATGTTTTAGCTTAAAAATGGTGATTAATTTTGACGTTGTTATCGCTATGGTTGTTATGGATCGTGTGACGAAGTAAAAGAGTTTAATAATTAAAGTAAAAGGTGTGGTATTGTGAACATATTGTCATCCGTGTTAAGTTGGAAAGATTGAAGATATGACTATGTCTACAGGTTGTTGTTGGTATTTCTATGTTGACAGGAGGGTAATTGGAAATTCGGGATAGGCGCATATATAAGGGAAATGCTGCCCGATTTTCGTTAAGCCCTTAACTAATGAAAGACCCTAAACGAGGATGTATAAGTTAAAGAACAAGTTCTATAAAGTGATGGGCTACGGTTTACGAACTAGAAAGTATAGTTACTGATGATAACGTTACGTTTATGTTAAATAGGCTAAAAGAGCGACAAGCGAACGGTTTTGCGATTAGTCGTCAACAGGTATGTAAGGCAAACCTTTCTTCCTTTGGCATGATTCTTGTGCTATTAATTATATATGTACTCCATATTATTCCATTCTTAGACGAGTAAGGTCTAAATGCTTCTTGTGATGGCTTATTGATATTGTACTCCTATTCTGTTCCGAAGGGAACACCCATAAGGTGCCAGTTGAGTTGTGTATATGGTTTTACTAATGATTTCGAGAAAATTAGTTTTATACTAAGGAAACATAAAGTTTGATTTTCAAAACCACTCCGAAGGGGGTGCGAGATTTTACTGTTTCATTTCATTTACGATTTATGTTTACATTCCATAGCATCATCTCTTTGTATTGATATTTGTGGATTAAGTTTGTGTTGACATGATTGTGATATTAAGACGGAAGCGGCTGCCCGAAGGGGCCATCATTATTAAGCCGCAAGCGGCTGCCCGAAGGGGCCATTATTACTAAGCTGGAAGCGGCTGCCCAAAGGGGCCATTATTATTAAGCCAGAAGCGGCTGCCCGAAGGGGCCATTATTATTAAGCCGGAAGCGGCTGCCCGAAGGGGCCATCATTATTATGCCGGAAGCGGCCGTCTGAAGGGACTATTGTGATGCTAGCCGGAAGCGGCTGTCCGAAGGGACCATTTTGTTAACATGTCAGAAGTGGCATGTGTGTTAGATTGCATTATTTACTTAAAGAATGTGTGTTAGATTGCATTATTTACTTAAAGAATGTGCGTTGGATTGCATTATTTACTTAAAGATTGTTTTGAGACTTCGTGTATACATTTATGTTTCTTCCAGCGAAGGATGCAGGTATTGAGTTAGATTGTGATTTCTTCTATCCTAAATCAAATTATGATTATGATTTGTTACCACCTTAAATACTCAGTAAATTGTCCGTACGGATGTCCTTTTGCCTGGGGACGCTGCGTTCATGCCCGCAGCCCCAGATTGTTTGGCAGGTTAAGTGTATAGCTAGGATGCTCTGACGACTGCTGGGATTGGCAAGTTCCACCTCATTCTGGAGCTGTGCTGAGTCATGTATATATATGTATGATTATGGGTATGTCAGGGCCCTGTCCTGACTCATAATGTCCAGTTCACTTCTTAGAGACTTCTGTAGACAGTGTCCTGTGGTATGTTTGTCGAGATGTCGACAAAGTGATATCAGTTGAGTCATTTATGGATTTTAAAAAAGTATGTATTGTAGATGATTTATATTGGTCTAAAGTACTTATTGATTGAAAGTTTTCGTAATCGTTATAGAGATAATGATTTCTACTTGGAAAAATTTTATGTTCTTAAAAGTTTTTGAAATGACAGGTTTTAATAGAGCGAATGTCTAAGGGTTCGCTCGACTCTGATGAGAGTCGGATGCCCGTCATGAAAGTAAGTTTCATGGTATTTTCATGATGTTTGATGTATTGATAAGTTGAAACACTTGGATTGTAGAAGAGTATAGAAAATGGGTCATAAATTAGTGAATAGTGTCATTGTTGAACAATAGCTGGATTGAATTATGAATATTGGTATGTTGTGATTGTAAACATGTTATGAATAACCTATAGACCACGGAATAAGTATTATATATGAGACAACGCGATAATGAGCTATGACCATAATTGTGGGAAATTGAACGGAAATGATTAATGTTGTTATGAACGTTTCGGAGTTGATATAAAATATGGGGAAAGTAATATAAACAAGGGAAATGCTGCCCAATTTTCCCTACAAATAGTAACACGTTCTTATAGTCGATTAACTAACGTTAATGCGAATTCTCTTGATGGTAGAAGCGTACATATTGGAGAGGAATGTTCAAGCGATAGAGTAGCTAGACGAAAAGGTATGTGAGGCTAGTCCTTTCTTTCTATGGCATGAATCTTATGGTATGAATTTCCTCCTTCGTCAAGAATTTCCTATCTTCAAGAAAACAAATAGTCTATGTTCATGAATAGCTATATCAGATGAGAGATACATTATGGGTCCAATGATGATGATGATAAGCTTGAGTCTAAAGACTCTAGAGTTCATGATATGACGTTCCTATAGCGCTAATGATGCCATATGTTGTATACACTCACCTTATACATTATTCCCTTCGAGGTGAGGCAGAATACTATTAAGTTAAATATGTCATGTATTGTATACACTCACCTTATGTATTGTTCCTTAAAGGTGAGGCAGAGTACCATAAAGTCGATGATGTTATGCATTGTACACAGTCACCTTATATACTACTTCCTTCAAGGTGAGGCAGAATGCTTGTGAATGCTTCATATTGAAATCGGGGGACCACGACCTTACGCCACCCCGATAAAGATAGTTGTCCTGGAGTCTTCATGCATGTATTATGATGAGCATACTATGATGAACATTTTATAACGAGCATATGATGATGATATTACATAGTACCTATAGGGTCGGGGAGATATACACACCACTATAGTGGCAGCTTATGCCCCGGACGTGGGAGGCCTGGACGCAGGCTACTTATTATTACACTATACCTACATGGACGGGCAGCTTATACTTATACATTCCTATATGATGATGAGTGTGAGTAAGACAGCATGATTTATTTCTTTTATGATTCACAGTCAGTTACAAATTACTCCTCATTTGATGCCTCCTCATTTCATTGATGTTTCATTATTGTTTATGCCTCTCATACTCAGTACAATGTTCGTACTGACTTTCGTTTTCTTTTGACGCTGTGTTCATGCCCACAGGTAGGCAGGGAGGTGATCCTGATCCAGACTCATAGGAGCTAGCAGCTGATTTGAGAACACTCTATTGTCCGGAGGTGATTATGATTATTCTTTTGTGTATATGTATTTTTGGCATGACGGGGTCTTGTCCCGTCCTTATGTCTAGCACTCCAGTAGAGGCTCGTAGATACGCAGTGTGGATTATATGGTCTCACGAGATTGCTACTGTGTATATATATTATTTTGATGGCCGAGAGGCATATATATATGAAAGTATTTATGTTTTCAAATGAAATATGTTTTTCTTATATTTTGGTAAGAAATCATATTGAATTTTGACTTTCATCTTCCTGATGTCCTTTGTATCCTCATTCTCTATTTCCAACATCAGAAACTAAGGTAATTCAGCAAGAAGATCAACTTGAACCTTGACTCGAGCACAACTAGGTCGAGTCTTGTTTATGGTTGCCAAGTCCAACTGTAAAGGCTTTCCAACAGCAGAAGCCATAGTAAACAAAGATTCTTTGACAAAGAAAGTAGGTAATAAGTTTGGAAAATAAATCCACGCCATTGCCTAAGATGTTTCTTCATCCACTTTGAATTTAGAATCATAAATAAGAGGCCTCATCTGATAAGTAACACCATCTTTAGCCTTCAAATAATATGCTCCTCTAGACGTAAGATTGATAAAATCTTCCATCAGTGAGCATCTGATCAATACATGTCTTGGCCTAAATAAACCAACCTTAGAGTAACCTTTTAAACCACATTATGATGGTATAATGTTGCGTAGTTCTTCCAACTCAGGCCACCCATGAGAAAATTTGCCAATTACTGTATGTTGAAGGTCTTCCAATATCTCCATTCTTTTGATTTCAGCCTCGGTCCACTTCACCATTGGAATACCATCAATATACGTTAGATTCTTCCTAGGTAAAGGCTCACATTGCTTCTCTACTGTTGTTACACCTCGGAAATTTTCCGTTGGTACGCAAATAAATGGACTAATGATGTGTGCGAGGAGTGTTAGTATATAATGTTTCATGATCAAGGTGCGTAAGTGGACGAGAATGATTAGAATGAAAAGTCGAGAAATGAGAAAAATTGAAAGTTGGCAAAACTGCCCAGTGGTCGTATAGTGCAAAATACGGACCGTAAAGTGCAATACGGTCCGTAAACTTGACATCGTAAACTGGCATGTCCAACTTCAACTTTCTGCCAGCTGAGGAAATGGCTAAAATACGACCTGGTGGACGGACCGTAAAGTGATTTACGGCGGCCCGTAAACCATGGTCGTAAATCACCATGCATGCAGGCCAAAGTTTCTGGTTCTGCTTAAGCTTAAAAACGACCACGAGGGACGGTCCGTAAACTGAAATACGGACCGTAAACCTCCATGGACGACCACTGTTCACCCACCACAGATTTTTCAATTCATTAAATATGAGGATCAAGACTTGTCTTATTTCATTTACAACATTACACCACTTCTCTCTAGAACTTCTCTCTACATTTATTATATGCGTTTCCAAGGATTATAAGTCATCCATAACATTAAGACAAGTGAATCAACGATAAGGGAGTCATCAAGGATCATCCAAGTCAAGAAATCCAAATGGAGAAAAACTAGGGTTTTGCTTAAAGAAGAGTATTATCAACCAAAGCTTGTTCCTACAACTTCTAAGGTAAGATTCATGATTTTTACAAGATGTTTAAGGTATTGAAGAATTAAAATACATGGATTGTAGAAAATGTGGTCAACTAGGTCATGAATGATGAATAGTGACATTTTGAGAAATAGTTTGAATTGAGATATGAATGTTGTTGTGTTGTGATATGAATGTGTTATAAATGGTATTAAGATCATGAACTAAACACTTTAGACGAATGGACGAAGATGGGTGTTATAATCATGAATGTGGGTGAATTAGAGGCAAATTGAGGAATCTAGATAATGTGGTTAATGTGAATGACTAATGGCCATTGTTATGACATTAATCAAGGTGTAAACGCTAGCATTGGAAGGAAACGTGCAAGTGTAGAATAGTTCGACGGAAAGGTATGTAAGGCTAACCCTTTTTTCATAAGGCATGGTTCTTGGCCAAATTCCTAATTCCTCTATATGAGTATGTTGTTTTCACATGGTTGACATTCCGAGCTCATAAGCTCACGACCGTTGATATGTACTATGATTATACTACGTTTCTCGTATGACGAGTAAGTCTATAATGTAAATGTAGCGATAATGATGAGGATAGTAATGATGATGAGGGTAAAACGAGACTAGAGATTCTTACGAGCTATGATATGTATATGTGTGCCTATGAAAGGCTATGATAAGACCCTGAGCTTATGATGCCGGGTAAGACTATATGTATATAACTATGTATAAAGTATGTATATGATTACGTAACGCGCTCGCACTTCTGCAGAAGGTACGGATAACCCTGATGCCTTGGTAGGGCAAGGTATGTATGACCTTGAGACTTGGTTGGCCAAGTATGTATAAGACACCGATCCTATGAGGTCGGGTATGCTATGTAAAGGCTATGTATATGAAATGACTATGTATATAATATGAATATGAATGTGAAAAGACTATGTATAGGAATACGTATAAGGACATGTATACGAATATGAGCACAAGTATGGTACGAGTATTATTATGGGATACGAACGACGATGTATGCAAGTAACCGACATGATGATGATATTACTGTCTCCCCTCCTATGCTATCTTCATATGATATCTATTATGCCTCTATATTGATGTTGATCATGCTTTACATACTCAGTACATTCTTCATACTGACGTCCTTTTGTTTGTGGACGCTGCGTCATGCCCGCAGGTGCACAGGGAGACAGATTTGATCCTTAGCTGCCTTTTGGAGATTTCATAGAGAGCTCCATTTCCTTCGGAGCCATATCTTTTGGGTGATAGCGGGGTCCTGTCCCGCTAATGTGATATGTTATACACATAGAGGCTCGTAGACGTGTGTGTGTGGGGGGGTAGATATGTTTGGCCTTGTCGGCCTATGTTTTGTATATCATTTTGTCGGTCACGTTGGCCCATGTATATTGATGTAGCATAAATTCCTATGATGATATAGATGTGCGGTTGTCCATATGGGACTAGTTGACGAATGAATGGAAATGCATGTATAATTATGTGGCTCACCTAGATGTAAGTATAAGAGTAAGCTAAGAGGGTGCTCGGGTGGGTTAGCACCGGGTGCTCGTCGCCGCCCCGAGTCGGGTCGTGACAAAGAGGTAGAGGCAGAGCTCCCAGTACTAGCGGTCCTCAGCACCGTATTTATGCTTTGGCTGGACGCCAAGATCTTGAGTCTTCTCCTGATGTGGTCACAGGTATATTATCGGTATTCTCTCATGATGTATATATTTTGATTGATCCGGGCTCCACATTATCATATGTTACTCTATATATTGCGGGTCGATTTATAATTGAGCCGGAGTCTATCAAACCTTTTGAGGTGTCTACACCCGTGGGTGAATCTGTAATAGCTAGCCGAGTATATAGGAATTGTGTGATTGTGATTTGTGATCGTCGTACCATGATTGATTTGCATGAGCTAGAAATGGTAGATTTTGACGTTATTATGGGCATGGATTGGTTGGCTTCTTGTTATGCCAATGTTGATTGCCGAATGGAGATGGTTCGTTTCCAGTTTCCGGGAGAACCAGTCTTAGAATGGAAAGGGAATGCGGCATCACCAAAAGGTAGGTTTATTTCCTATCTAAAGGCAAGGAAGATGATCACGAAAGGGTGTATTTATCACCTAGTGCGAGTTCAAGATGTGGAAGCTGAGTCGCCGACTCTTCAGTCAGTTCCGGTAGTGAACGAATTTCCGGATGTGTTCCAGGAAGAGCTTTCAGGCCTTCCTCCCGAGCGAGAGATAGATTTTGCGATTGATGTGTTGCCATATCTATTCCTCCTTATAGGATGGCACCCGCAGAGTTGAAGGAGCAATTAAAAGACTTGCTTGAAAAAGGCTTCATTAGGCCTAGTTCATCCCCGTGGGGAGCACCCGTATTGTTCGTCCGGAAGAAGGATGGCTCCTTGAGAATGTGCATTGATTATCGGCAATTGAATAAAGTGACGATTAAGAACAAGTATCCCCTCCCGAGGATTGATGATTTATTTGATCAATTGCAAGGTGCCAAATGGTTTTCAAAGATTTATTTGAGGTCCGGGTATCACCAACTAAGAGTTAGGGAGAAAGATATCCCTAAGACAGCTTTCAGAACAAGATACAGTCATTTTGAGTTCCGAGTAATGTCGTTTGGGCTAACTAATGCACCGGCAGTGTTTATGGACCTAATGAACAATGTATTCAGGCCTTTTCTGGATTTATTCGTGATTGTATTCATCGATGATATCCTAGTGTATTCTAGATCCGAGGCAGAACATGCGGATCACCTGCGTGTTGTCCTTGGAGTTCTTCGAACTCGAGAGTTATTCGCGAAATTTTTCAAATGCGAGTTTTGGTTGAACTCAGTGGCATTTCTGGGCCACATTGTTGCAGCTGACGGTGTTCGAGTGGATAGCCAAAAGATTGAGGCCGTGAAGACCTGGCCAAGGCCCATGACCCCTACGGAGGTTCGTAGCTTTTTGGGCTTAGCCGGTTATTACAGAAGATTTGTTGAGGGTTTCTCTTCTATTTCTGCACCGCTCACCAAGTTGACTCAGAAGTCAGCTAAGTTTCAATGGACAGATGCTTGCGAGCGTAGTTTCCAAGAGTTGAAAGACCGACTGACTTCAGCCCCAGTCTTGACACTTCCAGAGGGATTGGAAGGATATGTTATTTATTATGATGCTTCAGGCGTCGGGCTAGGTTGTGTATTGATGCAAAATGGTAAGGTGATTGCGTATGCTTCTAGACAATTACGGAAACATGAGCAGAATTATCCTACCCATGACTTAGAATTGGACGCGGTGGTCCATGCTATAAAGATATGGAGACATTACTTATATGGTGTCCACGTGGATATTTATACAGATCATAAGAGTCTCCAGTACATCTTCAAGCAGAAAGAGTTGAATTTGCGGCAACGACGATGGCTAGAGTTGCTAAAAGACTATGATGTTGAAATCCTGTACCACCCAGGAAAGGCAAATGTTGTGGCTGATGCTTTTAGCCGTAGGTCGATGGGAAGTCTAAGTGATGTACGACCAGAAAAGAATGAGATGGCCCGTGATCTTCAGCAGTTAGCTAGCCTAGGAGTCCGAGTGGTGGACTCAGGTAGCAGCGGAGCTACCATTCAGAATTCAACAGTTTCATCGTTAGTAACGGAAGTAAAAGAGCGACAATTTGAGGATCCCATGCTAATGCAGTACAGAGATACACTCCCTCAGAAGGAGGGGTCATCATTTGACATGTCAAAAGACGGAGTTCTCCGATGTCGAGGCAGGTTATGTGTTCCCGATGTGGCAGGTCTACGCCATTAGATTTTGAGAGAAGCTCATTGTTCCCGTTACTCCATTCACCCCGGAGCGACGAAAATGTATCATGATCTTAAGACTATATATTGGTGGAATGGGATGAAGAAAGACGTAGCGGAATTCGTAGCTCAGTGTCCTAATTGCCAACAAGTGAAGATAGAACACCAAAAGCCGGGTGGTTATTGCAAGCTATAGAAATCCCAACTTGGAAGTGGGAAGTGATTAATATGGATTTCATTATAGGGTTACCCCGTTCTCGATGTAAATATGATTCTATATGGGTGATCGTGGATTGGCTCACAAAGTCAGCGCATTTCTTACCGGTCAGAACGACCTATGTGGCAGAAGATTATGCCAAGCTTTATCTTAAAGAGATAGTGAGACTCCATGGCGTTCCGGTATCTATTATCTCCGATAGAGGAACTCAGTTTACAGCCAAGTTTTGGGGTCTTTCCAAGAAGGTTTAGGGACCCAAATGCGCCTAAGCACGGCATTTCACCCACAGACCGATTGTTATGTCCCGTATTTTCGTATAACGGGAAATCGAGAAATACAGAAGACTTGTGTGTGTTGAGGAAATATTTTGATTCGAGTTGTTATGATTATGTTGGTTAGGGAATCATTAATGTCAAGACCTCGGGGAAGGCCGAGGGTAAATTTGGAATTTCGGAAATTAGTTTCGGGAATTACAAAACGGGACTTTTAATGAGTTGGGCCAAGAAGGTTGAACTAGAATTTAGGCCCAAGTCCTTGGGGGTGGCCAGCCCCAAGGGAGGCCCAAACCCATTTTTAAATTTGTCATGTGCTATGCACATGACTCCTTCTAATGGATATATACTAGGTGCTCTTTGGAAATTATCAAGAAAACCATTCACAACACAAAAAAAAAAATTGGGAGAACACCCTTAGGTGCTCTCGGCCGAGAAGTGAAAGAAAAAAAAAATTTACTTGGCTTTTGTTTCTAATCCTCACACCTAGTCTCTTTTGAATGATTGATGAGTTCGAGGTGCTCTTCGTTGTGGTACAATTAGTTTGACGAAAGGGCGACGTTTGCGGCGAATCGGAATATTAGGATCAAGGTAAGAAATCTATGTTTTTATGTTATGAAATAGATATATATGTTTTAGTGATTGGATTAGCATGAAGATTTTGGAATGGTGTTGTGTTTGTGCATGGCGTGTGTGTGTAGAAAGGGTGTGTTTGGCCGTGAGCTATATGGGGTGGAAGGACAAGTGAACTGATTTCGTTCAAGCTTGTTAGTTGTGTCGTTGTGATCTTTATGTTGTAAATGATTGATTAAAGAATTGAGTTGGCGTTAGAAAATGATTTCGGACGTTATCGGAAAGTGTATACCTTTGGTATATTTGTGTATATCATAGTATATTTATGATATTAAGGACTTTAAATATGACTTATAGTTGATATTAATGAATTCGGGATGAAACGACGCAAGTTAGAATGTTCGTCGTAACTTTTGGTGTTTTGAATGAAATAGGGAACGTAATGGATTTTGGGAAACTTTGTATATGGTTTGGAACTTGTTTGTTATGTAGTGGAATAATCTTGAATGAATGAATACAATAATGTGGATATGAGTTGGAATTGTGAAGTTTGAATATAGGATTACCAACTTATGCATTAAGGTGAAATTTTGAAGCTAGTGTGGTTTGATTGTGGTTTGTATTGTGTAATGATGTTTGGGTTGTTGTTGTTGTTGTATTTTGGGCCGAGCTAAGTCTTGGGGGTGTTAGATTTATAGGGGAAGTGCTGCCGAAATTTCGGTAGCCAAGTTTAGCCCAAAGACAAAAATGTTAACTTTCATGAATAGTAACTGGTAAAAGTGACCATTTGCAATTTTCGGACGAAACGGAAATCGCGATTTGGCGAGCGTAAGGCGCCAACCAGGTATGTAAAGCCTACCTATCTTTCTTTTGGCATGTCCTAGTCATACTAGGTTAAGATCGGAATCTCGGGGGTAACTCTGCTCTTGGTAATTTAGGTTCAAGTTTGGGTACTATTCATCCAGCGCAATTGAACCCTTTTGTGGCATTTGGTCAAAAGAATGTTCGAATCGTCATAACTTTTGCTGTTGTGTCCGAAACTCTCCGAAACTTTCGTAGATGGCTCTAGGGAGCCTAAGGTCTGTGATTTGTGTTCGCCGCCTCAATTCGACCCGAGGTGGGCCCGCAAGCCCTGAGGCTTCCCTTATTCGGTTTGTTTGGTTCGCTTGTGTCCGCTATGATCAGCGATCGTTTGTTTATGACTCAATGGTGCGTTTGAAACTTCCTATGCCGTTAGTGAACGTTTTGCACTTCGAGTAATGTGAAATTTTCGGAAAATGACCTATGAACGGCTTTCTAAAAATCTGGCAGTCTGGAACTTCGTAACTTTTATACACAAATTTTGATCAATCTGATTCCTACTCCGAGCCCTCTGGCGTCGGTATATGCTCATCTGTAACTATATGTTGAGTCCGTTAATTTACTTTTGATATGCATATGGTTTCTGCACTACTCCGTTCATGCTGTCTGCTATGATTTCGTTCGTCGGTACCCGGGCCGACTTTGTGATCATGCGCGCTATAACATATTCGGGAGTTATGATGTGTTACGGTTTCCGAGGCCTCGCCATAGGGCCGGTTACCGTTCATGGAGTTATGATGTGATATGGCATTTGATATGTTCTGATGATGTGATGTGTGTGTGATATGATGTGTCTGGAGACTGTACGGAGATTTGAAAACTTCTGGAGTTATGATGTGTTGTGGCACCAGCGTCGGGGGTGACCACGTTCCTAAACCCTATACATGATTTGATTTGCATTTGTACGTTTGCCTTCCGCACAGGTTTGCTTTGTTACGTTGACGTTGTGTTTGTTCTTTCTGACTCCAGCTGTGTTTGTGATTTCTGTACCTTCTGCTTTACATACTCAGTACTTCTCCCGTACTGACCCCGTTTCTTCGGGGGCTGTGTTTCATGCCCGCAGGTACAGAAGCTCGTTTGGGTGGTCCTCCAGTTTAGGCTACTCATTCTGCTGTGTTGGAGAGCTCCCCTTGATCCGGAGCCTACTTTTGGTACATACCTTCTGTTGTGTATGTGTTCGGTACATTTGTGGATGGCTCTAGGGAGCCTAAGGTCTGTGATTTGTGTTCGCCGCCTCAATTCGACCCGAGGTGGGCCCGCAAGCCCTGAGGCTTCCCTTATTCGGTTTGTTTGGTTCGCTTGTGTCCGCTATGATCAGCGATCGTTTGTTTATGACTCAATGGTGCGTTTGAAACTTCCTATGCCGTTAGTGAACGTTTTGCACTTCGAGTAATGTGAAATTTTCGGAAAATGACCTATGAACGGCTTTCTAAAAATCTGGCAGTCTGGAACTTCGTAACTTTTATACACAAATTTTGATCAATCTGATTCCTACTCCGAGCCCTCTGGCGTCGGTATATGCTCATCTGTAACTATATGTTGAGTCCGTTAATTTACTTTTGATATGCATATGGTTTCTGCACTACTCCGTTCATGCTGTCTGCTATGATTTCGTTCGTCGGTACCCGGGCCGACTTTGTGATCATGCGCGCTATAACATATTCGGGAGTTATGATGTGTTACGGTTTCCGAGGCCTCGCCATAGGGCCGGTTACCGTTCATGGAGTTATGATGTGATATGGCATTTGATATGTTCTGATGATGTGATGTGTGTGTGATATGATGTGTCTGGAGACTGTACGGAGATTTGAAAACTTCTGGAGTTATGATGTGTTGTGGCACCAGCGTCGGGGGTGACCACGTTCCTAAACCCTATACATGATTTGATTTGCATTTGTACGTTTGCCTTCCGCACAGGTTTGCTTTGTTACGTTGACGTTGTGTTTGTTCTTTCTGACTCCAGCTGTGTTTGTGATTTCTGTACCTTCTGCTTTACATACTCAGTACTTCTCCCGTACTGACCCCGTTTCTTCGGGGGCTGTGTTTCATGCCCGCAGGTACAGAAGCTCGTTTGGGTGGTCCTCCAGTTTAGGCTACTCATTCTGCTGTGTTGGAGAGCTCCCCTTGATCCGGAGCCTACTTTTGGTACATACCTTCTGTTGTGTATGTGTTCGGTACATTTGTGGATGTGTGGGTACGGCGGGGCCCTGTCCCGTCATATGTTCATCTGTTCTGTTTTGTCTAGAGGCCTGTAGTCACATTTGTGGGTCGTGGGTCCGGTGTGTTTGTATGTGAGCCTGTTTTGCGTTCTTAAGCGGCCCGTACGCTACTATGGCCAAGTCGGCCTCTGAGTTTGTATGTGTGTGTGTGCATTTGGGCGATGTACATTCCGCCCCCTTTCGGATGTGTGTGTTTGTGCATTTGGGCGACGTATATTCCGCCACCTTTCTGATTTTGATTTGACTAATCTGAACGGGCGACCGCTTAAGATAAGTGTTCGATAAATGTTTGTGTCTGGCGTCTGTTGTTCATTTTCAGTTTGGATAACGTATGTTGAGTTTGAACGAGTCTGAATACGACGATCTGGTTGTGAGTTTGTTTGGGGTGCCTAAGTAGGGCACCAGTCGCGGCCCACGGGGTTGGGTCGTGACAAAAGTGGTATCAGAGCGGTTTGTCCTCGGAATGTCTACAGGCCGTGTCTAGTAGAGTCTTGTTTATCGATGTGTTGTGCACCACATCTATAAACAGGAGGCTACAGGGCATTTAGGATGTTACTTTCTTTGGAATCTTAGATCGTGCGATAGAGCTGTGCTATTAGCGTCATTCTGATCTGACCCGTTGTTGTGTTTGCAGTGATGCCTCCGAAGAAGGCAACGGCGGCCCAGAAGGGCAAGGCGAAGGTGGGAGAGACCAGTCAGGCACAACGAGCTACTCGGGCTCGTGTCTATGATTTGCCTGAGGTTGCACCTCATTCTGAGGGGTCTGCTACACCCCCATTAGTACAGCCTGGAGCAGGACCTTCAGCAGCTCCAGAGGTCCGTGTACCCGCTCCTGAGACTCCAGCTCCTCAGCCAGGGGCGGAGGATAGGACCCTGAGGGAGGCTGTACAATTGTTGACCACGATAGTAGCGGGGCAGGCTCGCAGGCGCGGGCGGAGGGACGATGATGATGAGGACAGGCGGGACAGCCTGAGAGTTCGGGAGTTCTTGTTATGCGGCCCTCCAGAGTTTTTCGGGTCTAAGCCCGACGAGGACCCCCATGACTTCATTCGGGGGATGCGGCGTGCATTAGACTTGGTCAGGGCTTCAGAGACCGAGTCGGTTGAGCTGGCTTCACATAGACTTCGGGATGTTGCCGCGCATTGGTATGAGACTTGGGAGCTATCTAGGGGTGAGGGTGCTCCTCCAGCTATGTGGAATCAGTTTGTGACTGCTTTCACCCGCCACTTTCTGCCCCCAGAGTTACGACGGGAGCGAGATGATCGGTTTTTACATTTGCAGTAGAGGGGTCGAAGCGTTCGTGAATATAATTTGGAGTTTGATTCCCTGGCCCGATATGCCCCTGCCGTGGTGGCAGATATGACAGATCGGATGCATAGATATGTTATGGGGTTGGATCGTTACCTGATTGACGGCTGCATGGCGGTGTCATTACAGACAGATATGGACATTGCCCGTCTACAGGCCTACGCCCAGGGGATGGAGAACCGGCACCGAGCAGATCGGCCCAGCAGAGAGTATGATGGGAGACGGCCCAAGAGGGCCAGATCAGCGGGGCATTTTGGAGATTCTCGGGGCGGGCAGCCTCAGTATCAGTCCAGTGGGTACTTTCCTCCGGCAGGCCGGGACACACAGTCTGTTAGTAAGAGATTTGATGGCGCAGGACCGTCCAGGGCAGACCAGAGTTCCAGAGCCCCAGGTCCTCAGGCGAGCAGGGGTCCCAGTCAGACTAGGCCACCTATGCCCCCGTGTTCGTATTGTGGAAGGTCGCACCCAGGTGAGTGCTTCAGGGCCACAGGGGCCTGCTTTGCTTGCGGCCGCCAGGGCCATATCATGCGGGATTGTCCGTGGGCAGGCGGTTCCGGTAGCGCAGCACCGCCGATGAGATCCGTTGCTGGTTCGTCATCTACCCCTTCGGCCACGCGCTCCACGGGGCGAGGTATGCCAGCACCGGCGGGCCGCGGTAGAGGCCGTGGTGGGGTTTCCGATTCTAGCGGTCCCTCGAACCGCATTTATGCTTTGACTGGTCAGCGGGACCCAGAGGCATCCCCAGACACAGACCCAGGTATATTACTAACCTTTTTCTGAATGAATATGTGCAATGATAGGTCTGTATCCCAGTATTATGCGATATTCTCTTTTTGTGTGTCAGTAAAAGTAGGGTAAGAATCCGAATTAATGAAACTATCCGAGGCAGTTATCTGTACATGTGGGAGGAAAATATATGGAATTTGGAAGGCTAGAACGATAAACCACACAGCCAGGAAAGCAAACGACCTCTTTGGGTCGGGGTGGGACCCGCTACGAAAATTTCCGAAAAATTTGCTAAGACACCGTTTGGCCCTAAAATTACGTGACAAGGTCGTGTGGGGCAATCGATGAAATTATATCAGTCCTAACGCGTCAAAATGCATGAAAGTTTCGGGGTTAAGCGTGCTCAAGCCACAGCAATTCTGGGATGGGTGACCCCCCCTGGGAAGTAATGCAAAGTTCTTCATAAGTGAGAATATGATAAAAATAAATGGAAATTTGGGGTAACCAAGAGGTAAATAGAATGTGTGTGGAGTAATTAGTGCCCTTTTGGGAGTCGCGCGGAACGAGGCGGACTAAACGGGCAAAAAGAAAAAGGGTATAACACCTCTTGGGAAATTGAACGAACTTGAATAATAGCCAGAGATGTTCGCCAGTAAGGTCTGAATAAGTGTGTGTATGTGTACGTGTATGTGTATGTGTGTGTATGATTTTCATTCGGTGCCATGTGGGTTAAGAGCCGAGCCCCGGCAACTAATGTTGTGACAGATGGAAGGTAAGCAGTGTGAATAAATAGAATCTTTGAAAGAGTCGGTACGCGAGACGCAAGATAATTTGTGTGACAACTTGGCGAATAAGTTTACCAATAAAGGGAAATTCCCATGAAGCATTGGAGCCTTAATATGAACGATTCGATTCTAAATTGACATTCTATCTGTTGTGCTTCTGCACTTCCGATTCCGATAAGGCTCTGCCTAGTACGCCTTTGTATTTCTGAGCTCGATGATGTTCCCGTCCGATGAATCTTTGTGTGTTTGATCCTGAATACGTTTCTGTCTGGCACACCTCTGTATGTCTGACTCTGGATATAAATCCGTTTGATATGCTTCTGTGCGTTTGATTTTGACCGCGCGTGTGTTTGATACATTTCAGTCTGTCTGATATACTTCCGTACCTTTGATGTTGACTATGAATCCGTCCGATATGCTTATGCGCGTCCGGCTTTAGCTCTGAATCTGTTTAGCATGAAGTGTCTGGTATGAAGTAAAGGGAGAGTACGACGATGTGGTAAGAAATTCAGAAGTGTAACGAAAAATGATATTGGCTATGATGTCTGGAAAGCGTTCGTCCATTACAAGAATATAGCGTGTGGTCCGGTAATTACGTGGGGTATGAGAAAGTGTATTATGAAGGCATTTGAGTCAGTGACGTGAAAATTTGCCCCCTAATGTTGGTAAAGGAGCCATGTCGGAAAAATCAATAAAGGACAACTATCAAGAGAACCCTCCCGGAGTAGTACGACACCCATGAGGGCGATTCAACATTCGAGGACGAATGTTCTTAAGGGGGGGAGAATGTTATGTCCCGTATTTTCGTATAACGGGAAATCGAGAAATAAAGAAGACTTGTGTGTGTTGAGGAAATATTTTGATTCGAGTTGTTATGATTATGTTGGTTAGGGAATCATTAATGTCAAGACCTCGGGGAAGGCCGAGGGTAAATTTGGAATTTCGGAAATTAGTTTCGGGAATTACAAAACGGGACTTTTAATGAGTTGGGCCAAGAAAGTTGAACTAGAATTTAGTCCCAAGTCCTTGGGGGTGGCCTGCCCCAAGGGAGGCCCAAACCCATTTTTAAATTTGTCATGTGCTATGCACATGACTCCTTCTAATGGATATATACTAGGTGGTCTTTGGAAATTATCAAGAAAACCATTCACAACACAAAAAAAAATTGGGAGAACACCCTTAGGTGCTCTCGGCCGAGAAGTGAAAGAAAAAAAAATTTACTTGGCTTTTGTTTCTAATCTCACACCTAGTCTCTTTTGAATGATTGATGAGTTCGAGGTGCTCTTCGTTGTGGTACAATTAGTTTGACGAAAGCGCGACGTTTGCGGCGAATCGGAATATTAGGATCAAGGTAAGAAATCTATGTTTTTATGTTATGAAATGGATATATATGTGTTAGTGATTGGATTAGCATGAAGATTTTGGAATGGTGTTGTGTTTGTGCATGGCGTGTGTGTGTAGAAAGGGTGTGTTTGGCCGTGAGCTATATGGGGTGGAAGGACATGTGAATTGATTTCGTTCAAGCTTGTTAGTTGTGTCGTTGTGATCTTTATGTTGTAAATGTTTGATTAAAGAATTGAGTTGGCGTTAGAAAATGATTTCGGATGTTATCGGAAACTGTATACCTTTGGTATATTTGTGTATATCATAGTATATTTATGATATTAAGGACTTTAAATATGACTTATAGTTGATATTAATGAATTCGGGATGAAACGACGCAAGTTAGAATGTTCGTCGTAACTTTTGGTGTTTTGAATGAAATAGGGAAAGTAATGGATTTTGGGAAACTTTGTATATGGTTTGGAACTTGTTTGTTATGTAGTGGAATAATCTTGAATGAATGAATACAATAATGTGGATATGAGTTGGAATTGTGAAGTTTGAATATAGGATTACCAACTTATGCATTAAGGTGAAATTTTGAAGCTAGTGTGGTTTGATTGTGGTTTGTATTGTGTAATGATGTTTGGGTTGTTGTTGTTGTTGTATTTTGGGCCGAGCTAAGTCTCGGGGGTGTTAGATTTATAGGGGAAGTGCTGCCGAAATTTCGGTAGCCAAGTTTAGCCCAAAGACAAAAATGTTAACTTTCATGAATAGTAACTGGTAAAAGTGACCATTTGCAATTTTCGGACGAAACGGAAATCGCGATTTGGCGAGCGTAAAGCGCCAACCAGGTATGTAAAGCCTACCTATCTTTCTTTTGGCATGTCCTAGTCATACTAGGTTAAGATCGGAATCTCGGGGGTAACTCTGCTCTTGGAAATTTAGGTTCAAGTTTGGGTACTATTCATCCAGCGCAATTGAACCCTTTTGTGGCATTTGGTCAAAAGAATGTTCGAATCGTCATAACTTTTGCTGTTGTGTCCGAAACTCTCCGAAACTTTCGTAGATGGCTCTAGGGAGCCTAAGGTCTGTGATTTGTGTTCGCCGCCTCAATTCGACCCAAGGTGGGCCCGCAAGCCCTGAGGCTTCCCTTATTCGGTTTGTTTGGTTCGCTTGTGTCCGCTATGATCAGCGATCGTTTGTTTATGACTCAATGGTGCGTTTGAAACTTCCTATGCCGTTAGTGAACGTTTTGCACTTCGAGTAATGTGAAATTTTCGGAAAATGACCTATGAACGGCTTTCTAAAAATCTGGCAGTCTGGAACTTCGTAACTTTTATACACAAATTTTGATCAATCTGATTCCTACTCCGATCCCTCTGGCGTCGGTATGTGCTCATCTGTAACTATATGTTGAGTCCGTTAATTTACTTTTGATATGCATATGGTTTCTGCACTACTCCGTTCATGCTGTCTGCTATGATTTCGTTCGTCGGTACCCGGGCCGACTTTGTGATCATGCGCGCTATAACATATTCGGGAGTTATGATGTGTTACGGTTTCAGAGGCCTCGCCATAGGGCCGGTTACCGTTCATGGAGTTATGATGTGATATGGCATTTGATATGTTCTGATGATGTGATGTGTGTGTGATATGATGTGTCTGGAGACTGTACGGAGATTTGAAAACTTCTGGAGTTATGATGCGTTGTGGCACCAGCGTCGGGGGTGACCACGTTCCTAAACCCTATACATGATTTGATTTGCATTTGTACGTTTGCCTTCCGCACAGGTTTGCTTTGTTACGTTGAGGTTGTGTTTGTTCTTTCTGACTCCAGCTGTGTTTGTGATTTCTGTACCTTCTGCTTTACATACTCAGTACTTCTCCCGTACTGACCCCGTTTCTTCGGGGGCTGTGTTTCATGCCCGCAGGTACAGAAGCTCGTTTGGGTGGTCCTCCAGTTTAGGCTACTCATTCTGCTGTGTTGGAGAGCTCCCCTTGATCCGGAGCCTACTTTTGGTACATACCTTCTGTTGTGTATGTGTTCGGTACATTTGTGGATGTGTGGGTACGGCGGGGCCCTGTCCCGTCATATGTTCATCTGTTCTGTTTTGTCTAGAGGCCTGTAGTCACATTTGTGGGTCGTGGGTCCGGTGTGTTTGTATGTGAGCCTGTTTTGCGTTCTTAAGCGGCCCGTACGCTACTATGGCCAAGTCGGCCTCTGAGTTTGTATGTGTGTGTGTGCATTTGGGCGATGTACATTCCGCCCCCTTTCTGATGTGTGTGTTTGTGCATTTGGGCGACATATATTCCGCCACCTTTCTGATTTTGATTTGACTAATCTGAACGGGCGACCGCTTAAGATAAGTGTTCGATAAATGTTTGTGTCTGGCGTCTGTTGTTCATTTTCAGTTTGGATAACGTATGTTGAGTTTGAACGAGTCTTAATACGACGATCTGGTTGTGAGTTTGTTTGGGGTGCCTAAGTAGGGCACCAGTCGCGGCCCACGGGGTTGGGTCGTGACACCGATGGGCAAGCTGAACGTACTATTCAGACTCTTGAAGATATGTTACGGGCATGTATGATAGATTTTGGAGGAAATTGGGATGACCATTTGCCACTCATTGAGTTTGCTTACAATAACAGTTACCATTCAAGCATTCAAATGGCACCGTATGAAGCTCTATATGGGCGAAAGTGTAGATCCCCAATTGGGTGGTTTGAAATCGGAGAAGCCAAGTTGATAGGGCCAGATTTGGTCCAGCAAGCAATAGAGAAAGTCAAGCTCATACAAGATCAATTGTTAGCAGCTCAAAGTCGCCAGAAGTCCTATGCAGATAATCGTTGAAGGGACTTAGAGTTCGAAGTGAAAGATTGGGTATTCTTGAAAGTGTCGCCGGTGAAGGGCGTGATGAGATTTGGCAAAAAGGGGAAGCTCAGTCCCCGGTATATTGGGCCATACGAAATTGTACACAAAATAGGCAAAGTGGCCTATGAGCTAGATCTACCTCCAGATTTGGAGTCAGTCCATCCAGTATTTCATGTCTCGATGCTTCGGAAGTGTGTTGGAGATCCTACGAGGATCGTCCCAGTGAATGATATTCAAGTGACAGAAAAGTTAACTTATGATGAAATGCCCATTGCCATATTAGATAGGCAAGTACGGAGGCTTAGAAACAAAGAAGTGGCCTCAATTAAAGTTCTGTGGAGAAATAACAATCGAGAGGAAATGACATGGGAAGCAGAAGAGAATATGCGATCCAAATACCCACATTCATTTCAGCCCTCGGAAGAAGTCCAAGATGAGACGTCAAAACCATAAGGTATGCATGTTTTCCCTTTTATACATTCAGGTCGTGTGTGGCCAAATTTATAGTGCTGTTGTATTATTGCCCTGTGAGGCATTGTTATTGTGGGCTGTTGTGACAGGGTGGTAGTGCCACATTATAGAGGAAACTCTGGCGAAATTTTTATAGAATTCCCCAAGCCTTTAACATTCGAGAACGAATGTTCCTAAGGGGGGTAGAATGTTACACCTCGGAAATTTCCATTGGTACGCAAGTAAATGGACTAATGATGTGTGCGAGGAGTGTTAGTGTATAATGTTTCATGATCAAGGTGCGTAAATGGACGAGAATGATTAGAATGAAAAGTCGAGAAATGAGAAAAATTGAAAGTTGGCAAAACTGCCCAGTGGTCGTATAGTGCAAAATACGGACCGTAAAGTGCAATACGGTCCGTAAACTTGACGTCGTAAACTGGCATGTCCAACTTCAACTTTCTGCCAGCTGAGGAAATGGCTAAAATACGACCTGGTAGACGGACCGTAAAGTGATTTACGGCCCGTAAACCATGGTCGTAAATCACCATGCATGCAGGCCAAAGTTTCTGGTTCTGCTTAAGCTTAAAAATGACCACGAGGGACGGTCCGTAAACTGAAATACGGACCGTAAACCTCCATTGACGACCACTGTTCACCCAGCACAGATTTTTCAATTCATTAAATATGAGGATCAAGACTTGTCTTATTTCATTTACAACATTACACCACTTCTCTCTAGAACTTCTCTCTACATTTATTATATGAGTTTCCAAGGATTATAAGTCATCCATAACATTAAGACAAGTGAATCAAGGATAAGGGAGTCATCAAGGATCATCCAAGTCAAGAAATCCAAATGGAGAAAAACTAGGGTTTTGCTCAAAGTAGAGTATTATCAACCAAAGCTTGTTCCTACAACTTCTAAGGTACGATTCATGATTTTTACAAGATGTTTAAGGTATTGAAGAATTAAAATACATGGATTGTAGAAAATGTGGTCAACTAGGTCATGAATGATGAATAGTGACATTTTGAGAAATAGTTTGAATTGAGATATGAATGTTGTTGTGTTGTGATATGAATGTGTTATAAATGGTATTAAGATCATGAACTAAACACTTTAGACGAATGGACGAAGATGGGTGTTATAATCATGAATGTGGGTGAATTAGAGGCAAATTGAGGAATCTAGATAATGTGGTTAATGTGAATGACTAATGGCCATTGTTATGACATTAATCAAGGTGTAAACGCTAGCATTGGAAGGGAACGTGCAAGTGTAGAATAGTTCGACGGAAAGGTATGTAAGGCTAACCCTTTTTTCATAAGGCATGGTTCTTGGCCAAATTCCTAATTCCTCTATATGAGTATGTTGTTTTCACATGGTTGACATTCCGAGCTCATAAGCTCACGACCATTGATATGTACTATGATTATACTACGTTTCTCGTATGACGAGTAAGTCTATAATGTAAATGTAGCGATAATGATGAGGATAGTAATGATGATGAGGGTAAAACGAGACTGGAGATTCTTACGAGCTATGATATGTATATGTGTGCCTATGAAAGGCTATGATAAGACCCCGAGCTTATGATGCCGGGTAAGACTATATGTATATAACTATGTATAAAGTATGTATATGATTACGTAATGCGCGCACTTCTGCAGAAGGTACGGATAACCCTGATGGGGTAGGGCCAGGTATGTTTGACCTTGAGCCTTGGTTGGCCAAGTATGTATAAGACACCGATCCTATGAGGTCGGGTATGCTATGTAAAGGCTATGTATATGAAATGACTATGTATATAATATGAATATGAATGTGAAAAGACTATGTATAGGAATACGAATAAGGACATGTATACGAATATGAGTACAAGTATGGTACAAGTATTATTATGGGATACGAACGACGATGTATGCAAGTAAGCGACATGATGATGATATTATTGTCTCCCCTCCTATGCTATCTTCATATGATATCTATTATGCCTCTATATTGATGTTGATCATGCTTTACATACTCAGTACATTCTTCGTACTGACGTCCTTTTGTTTGTGGACGCTGCGTCATGCCCGCAGGTGCACAGGGAGACAGATTTGATCCTTAGCTGCCTTTTTGGAGATTTCATAGAGAGCTCTATTTCCTTTGGAGCCATATCTTTTGGGTACACATTCTTTTGTGTATATAATTATGGGCATAGCGGGGTCCTGTCCCGCTCATGTGATATGTTATACACTTAGAGGCTCGTAGACGTGTGTGTGTGTGGGTAGATGTGTTTGGCCTTGTCGGCCTATGTTTTGTATATCATTTTGTCGGCCACGTTGGCCCATGTATATTGATGTAGCATAAATTCCTATGATGATATAAATGTGCGGTTGTCCATATGGGACTAGTTGACGAATGAATGGAAATGCATGTATAATTATGTGGCTCACCTAGATGTAAGTATAAGAGTAAGCTAAGAGGGTGCTCGTCGCGGCCCCGAGTCGGGTCGTGACAACTGTTGTACAGACTTCTTCTCTACCCGTTAATGTATTGGCAAAGCTTTTGAAGAAGTAGGATATTTAGAAGAGTTTACGTTAGGGTTTGAAGAATTAGGGTTTGGTTGAGATGAAGATGAAGGTGGTAGGTTGGATTGAGGTAGGGGTGGAAATATGATTGAGGAGGTTAGAGGGAGAGGCTGGTCAGTCGCCGACGACAGCTGACCAGTAGCCGGAATGGCCATGTTACGGCTAGATTAGGGTTTGTTGTATTAGGGTTTGCATGAACTTTAAGGAGAGAGAAGAGAGCATTTTTCAAGTGAGACGGAGCAATTATCCTAACCTCCATACCAAACACACTCTATATGTTATGGGTTTTATCTATTTTACCCATTAATATTTTTTTTAAGCAAAACCAATCAGCCTGATGTTGTTGGATTTTATTAAAAATAAACAAAGATATTTACAGAACAAAATGAAAGAAAGATGAAAAAAGCTATACTACTCTATCCTAGGAAATGAAAGTAAAGTCTAAGCCTTGTTTGAACAGCCAAGTGTAACAATGAAGAAATTGCAAACAAGAACACTCCTTCTTTGGATTGATGCCATTATCAGTCACCTCAAGCTCTCACCAGGTGCTATGGTATCTAATCTCACTGAAAATCTTTCAAGAAGAAGTGTGGTATGAAGGTCCTCATGGATGTTGTGCTTTACTGTCCAATATCCCTGATCAATCTTACACATGAGGTTATGTTGAATGTTTGTAGCTGGATTTGGTAACTAAGGAGATCCGGTTAGTAGGATGAAAATTTCTGTTAATACCACACACTAACAAGGATAACCATAGTCATCCAACCGGGACTACAACAATCAGATGAAGCTGTTATCATGAACCTTTACTTCCTTGTGAAACTGAATCTTGTGTCATCACTTGTTGGCATGTATACAGAGATCAGATGCATATGATCAGTCTGGTTCTCTATTTCTGTAGATCATGCTTCTGAAATTAGGCATCATCATCTTGTCACTATTGATAATCTTCTTTGCACCTGTTGGCAACTCAGCAAATGAATGAAAATGAACTGTACCTGCAAAATCAAAAACCAGGTTAGTTAAAAAATCAACAAGTGCATTGCCTTCCCTTAGGATATGAGCAAACTGCACTTGTCCCTTGTTCCTCCAAAAGTTGATCTTACTAACTTCCATACTGATCTTCCATGGAATCTCCCATATTCCTTGAATAATGTTTATCATGGACAGAGAATCTGATTCAATCATTACAGGCACCAGATCATTTTTAATATAGAACTAAATTCCATCCAATATAGCTACAGATTCTGCTGTGATGTTAGTTGTATCAGCTATTCTTCTTGCCCCAGCATATATCAGGTTTCCAACCTCATCTCTAACGCAGAGAGCAGCTGAACTCAACCCTAGATTACCCCTAGAGGCCCCATCAGTATTGCACTTGAACCAACCATCATCAGGAAACTTCCATTGCACCATCTTATATCCTATTCTAGGCCCGTAGTCCTCTAAATATTTCACCATGTGAGGCCAATCATGTGGAATATTTCTCAGCCAAGGATATAATGTCTTCACCAATTGTTGTAGTGTCACGACCCAACCCCGTGGGCCGCGACTAGTGTCCGTGCTAGACACCCGTACGTACCCAACCACCCAAACTAGCATATAAACAGAATATATAGATATAGGCGGCTATTGGCGTTACTAATTACCACAGATAAACCGATATAACGCGGGGAAGCCGATAAGGCTATCGCAGAACATATCAACCCAAAACATATACACAACCCACAAGTATCTCTACAGACCTCTACAAATAGCAACAGAAACATAAGACGGGACAGGGCCCCGTCATACCCCTGAATAACATATATATATGTACAATAGAAAAGTCTGTACCAAAATATATAGGCTCCGGACAAGAGAGCCCTCCAAAACAGCGGAGTGAAATCCTAAGCGGGCGGATCAACAAATCGGTCATCTGTACCTGCGCGGCATGAAAACGCAGCCCCCGAAGAAAGGAGGTCAATACGGAATATGTACTGAATATGTAAAGCCTGGAGTACAGTAATAAAATCATAGTCGGAACAGAACGTGCAGAAAATGAGTGTAATGTCCAGAATATCAAATGCATATTTACAAACATAAATAATGTATGCAAAAACATATTCCATATCCGGCCCCTGTCAAGGGACTCGGTGAACAGAACGTGGTCGCCACCCCGACACTGGCGCCACAACACATCATACTCCAGTGTAGGGAATAACTCCATAACATGTCATATCATATCAGATGGCCATATCGTATCATATCATATCATATTTGAATATGTGTACATGGCACAGCATACTCCACAACCCATGTACATGTATACCTGCCCCCTCACATCGAGGCACGGCGAACAATGCAGTGAAATACGCTTGATAACATATCCTGGCTCGGGCTCAGTGAAGGAAACATTGAGGCATCCACGAGTGGAGTAGTGAGAAGCTAAATGCAATATAAAACAAAATACATTTACAAAGACTCGATGGAATATCTCGATAACAAATCTTAATAATGAAATCGCACGATAATCATAGTGCGTGTATTTCGGATATCACAATAGGTTACATAAAAATAATCTTTCTGGGATCATTTCCATGTTCCAAAATAATTTATAAGACTCAACGGAATACTTGCAACAATTGTCATTTAGCAGTTAGAAGGGTAGTTAGAACGTTCCATTTGAAATCGCTCGAAAATAGGTCAATACACAATAGGAGAGGGATCGGGAATAGTGGGCCCACCTCGGGTCAACTGAGGTGGCGTACACAATTTACGTACGTTACACTTCATGACGTCACTTGTGAGAGTTTTAAGGTAGTCGGGTCCTGTTGGCGCAAGTTCTAGGTGTTTAAGCAATTCTTCCAACTATTCATAAAATATTTAATTCAATTCTACTGAATGAAAAAGGGGCAAATTTAAGCGCGGATTCCTAAGAGTAGAGTCGTCCCCGAGGCTCGTATCCAAACCTATCACACCTAAGACATGCCAAGAGAAGGAAAGGTAAAGCTTTACATACCTTATTCGCTATAAGACTTTAGGACTTGAATCTTAAATTAACACTTTTCTACAGAAATTTGGGCAGGATCTCCCCTGTAAATTAAACATCCCCGAGATTTTAACTCGGCCAAAATAATCAACAACAACACCCACAACAATACCAACAACATCAACAATCACTACAAAACACATTCTAACATAAATAGTGTTCTTTCCAACATAGTGCGACAACTTCCAATCTAACTTCGCACTTCTAAACCAATATCAATATTTTCATATTTATTTACTAATCAAGATCATTCCCATACAATTAGGAAGCATTTCATATCATTCTACAAAATATGTACAAAATATATAAAAATTCCACCAAAACCATAATTCATCTGAAACCTCTAATCTTCGACATAAATATTCATAACACATTTTCATCCTCCAATTTCATTAACAATAATCATAATTCGCACCTTAACAATTTCATTTTCATAAATACATAAATCTACCATAAAATCACAAAACTTCCCATAACAACTTAACAACCAATCTTTCATGCTAATATGGACTAGCATTCTTCCAAATTCACCAATCAACATAACAATTCTCATTTAGAACTCCACTTCCATAATTACATAAAAACTATATTAAAATCACATAAGTTCCTATAATCATTTTCAACAATTTTTCATGCCAACTTAAACCATTTTCCCTCCATTTCCATCACAAGGCCTCAACAACACAATTAACACAACAAATAAAATTTTAATCATTCCTACCCATCCATACCATTTTCGGCCATACACATACATACCCATAACACAAAATTTTTCATACTCTACAATTCTTTCCACATTCTACAACACATGTATATATTTCTTCCAAGACAAAAGAAGTAAAATCTTACCTTTTTCAAGAATTTTCCACTTGCCAACACAAGCACTTTCTTGTCCTAAAAATTATACCCCGTTGAAGAGGGTCTTGCGCTTAGTAGGAATACAAGAAATTCTTGATTTTTGGATAAAAGGTTGATGGCAAAAAAATTTCTTTCTTTTCTTTCCTTGTGGCCGAATATGGGGTGGTCTTTATTTATTTTTCAAGCTTCTTGAACTTTCCTTGGTTGAAGATGAATTTATCATCTTTTAAGTCTATAAATTAAAACCCACTCATGGGCCTTGACCCATTAAGGGGCCGGCCACCCCCTACAATTCGGCCTTGATTTTTTTTTTTTTTTTTGCTCTTTCTAGCCCAATTAATTATGGGCCCTATTTGTAATTCCCGAAACTAATTTCCGAAATTGCCTATTTTTCTCTCGGCCTTTCTCTATATTTCCACATCAATATTCTTTCACGAACAACTCATATGTTAAATAAAATCAATTATGACCTTATTTCTTACAAGTCAAAATTATTTCAAATTTTCCGAATGCGCGAAAATACGGGATATAACATCCTCCTCCCCCCCCCCCCCCCCCCCCTTTAGAACATTCGTCCTCGAATGTTAGATTGGTCTTATAGGGACTGTAAGCATTTCGGGGGAGTTTCTTTTTATAGTCAGCTCTTATAATAAGTATTCATTATTGAATATAACCAAGTAAGGAATTTAGATTACCTGTAGGCATAGGAAACAGGTGAGGGTACTTCTTCAGCCTCCCAGGTCATCTCCTCCCGGTTCTTGTTTCGCCAGAATATTTTAACGGAGGCTACATCCTTATTGCGCAATCTCCTCACCTGGCGATCCAGAACGGCTACAGGCTGCTCCTCGTAAGACAGTTCTTCCGTCACCTGAATATCATCCACCGGAAATATTCTGGAAGGATGACCAACACATTTGCGGAGCATGGATACATGAAATACCGGATGTACTACTTCCAGATCAGATGGTAGATCTAGCTCGTAGGCGACATTCCCAATCTTTCGAACAATCTGATAAGGCCCAATATATCGCGGACTGAGCTTTCCTTTTTTGCCGAATCACATTACGCCCTTCATAGGAGAAACCTTCAGAAATACCCAATCACCAACCTGGAACTCCAAAGGTCGACGTCGTTTATCGGCATATGATTTTTGTCGACTCTGGGCTGCTAATAACCGCTCTCGAATGAGTTTCACCTTATCAACCGCCTGCTGGATCATATCTGGGCCGATTAATTCAGTTTCGCCAACATCGAACCAGCCGATCGGTGACCTGCATTTTCTGCCATACAAAGCCTCGGACGGTGCCATCTGGATGCTAGAATGATAGTTGTTGTTATAAGCAAACGCAATCAGTGGCAGGTGATCATCCAAGCTACCTCTGAAATCGATAACGCAGGCCCGCAACATGTCTTCTAACGTCTGTATAGTGCGCTCGGCCTGTCCGTCGCTCTGAGGATGAAATGTTGTACTAAGACTTACCTGAGTCCCCAATCCTTCTTGGAATGATCTCCAGAAATTCGTTGTAAACTGGGCACCTCTGTCAGTGATAATAGATATAGGAACTCTGTGAAGTCTTACTATATCTTTATTATATAGTCTAGCATAATCCTCAGTTGAATAAGTAGTTCTTACTGGAAGGAAATGGGTTGATTTTGTCAGCCTATCAACAATAACCCATATGGAGTCACACTTCCGTGGAGTGCGAGGCAAACCTGTAATGAAGTCCATATTAATTATCTCCCACTTCCAAGCTGGAATTTCCATTTCCTGCAATAATCCACCCGGCTTTTGATGTTCAATCTTAACCTGTTGACAATTCGGGCACTGGGCAACGAACTCTGCGATGTCCCGTTTCATGCCATCCCACAAGTACAGGCATCTGAGGTCATGGTACATCTTCGTCGATCCCGGATGGACAGAATAACGGGCATAGTGTGCTTCGCCCATAACCTGCTGTCGTAGCCCTGCAACATCAGGAACACACAATCTGCCTCGATATAATAATATCCCGTCAGGTGTAAACTCGAATGGAGTCTTCTCCTTTTCGTGGGATATGTCTCTGTACTGTGCTAAAATAGGATCTTTATATTGGTGCCGCTTTATGTCTTCCCTAATGGAGATTCAGAAACCCCTCGGACAGAAATTCTCGTACCTCCAGAATCGGCCAGACGAACTCCAAGATTAGCTAGCTGGTGAATATCACGTACTATCTCTTTCCTTTCTGGTTGTAAATCTGCCAAGCTACCCATAGAATTGCGGCTGAGTGCATCTGCTACGACATTAGCCTTGCCCGGATGATACAGAATATCAACATCATAGTCTTTCAGAAGTTCCAGCCACCTCCTCTGCCGCAAATTCAGCTCTTTCTGCTTAAAAATATACTGGAGGCTCTTGTGATCTGTATATATATTAACATGGACGCCATATAGATAGTGTCTCCATATTTTCAAAGCATGGATTACCGCTGCTAGCTCCAGATCATTGGTAGGATAATTTCTTTCATGCTTTTTGAGCTGCCGGGAAGCGTAAGCTATAATTCTGCCATGTTGCATTAATACACAGCCTAACCCAACGCCGGAAGCATCACAATAAATAACATACCCGTCTGGTCCCTCTGGAAGAGTCAGAACTGGAGCTGTAGTCAACTTCTCTTTCAGCAACTGGAAGCTTCGTTCACAAGCATCAGTCCACTGGAACTTGGCTCCCTTCTGAGTTAGCCGTGTCAACGGCGCTGAAATCGAAGAAAACTTTTCCACAAATCTTCTGTAATAGCCTGCTAGTCCCAGAATACTACGTACCTCGGTGGGAGTTGTAGGTCTAGGCCAATTCTTTACGGCCTCAATCTTCTGTGTGTCTACCCGGATGCCATCAGCTGCAATAATATGTCCCAAAAATGCCACTAAAGTCAGCCAGAATTCACACTTAGAGAATTTTGCATATAATTTCTGATGCAGAAGGACCCCAAGTACTGCCCTCAGATGATGTGCGTGTTCCTCCTCTGACCGTGAGTAAACCAAGATATCATCAATAAATAAAATCACGAACATATCCAGGAACGGTCTGAATACCGGATTCATCAGATCCATGATTACCGCTGGAGCATTAGTCAGCCCAAAGGACATCACTCTGAATTCATAATGCCCGTATCGGGTCCGGAATGCTGTCTTAGGAATATCAGCCTCTCGTACCCACACCTGGTGATAGCCTGACCGCAGATCTATCTTCGAAAAAAACATAGCGCCCTGCAACTGATCAAACAAATCATCAATTCTGGGGAGGGGGTATTTATTCTTTATGGTTACCTTATTTAGCTGCCGATAATCGATACACATACGCAGCGACCCGTCTTTCTTTCTTACAAATAATACCGGGGCTCCCCAAGGCGAGGTGCTGGATATCCTTCAGTTGCTCTTTCAATTCTTTTAATTCTGCAGGTGCCATTCTGTACGGGGGAATAGATATAGGCTGAGTATCTGGCAGCACATCAATAGTGAACTCTATCTCTCGCTCCGGAGGAAGACCTGGAAGCTTATCTGGAAATACATCTGGAAATTCATTAACCACTGGGACTGACTGAAGAGTCGGTGCTTCTGCTTTCAAGTCTTGTACCCAAACCAGATGATAAATATACCCTTTCCTGATCATCTTCCTCGCCTTAAGGTATGAAATAAACTTACCTTTCGGCGATGCTGTATTACCTGCCCACTCTATAACTGGTTCCCCGAGAAATTGGAAGCGAACCACCTTTTTCTAGCAATCAACATTAGCATAACAGGAAGCTAGCCAATCCATGCCCATAATAACATCAAATTCAATCATGTCTAAATCCACCAAATCTGCCTTAGTATCTCGGCCACATATGATTACAGAACAATCTTTATATATCTGTCTCGCTATAATCAAGTCCCCAATCGGTGTAGCTACTTCAAATGGCTCTATAGGTTCGGGCGTTATACCAATTTTACTAGCGACGAGAGGAGAAATATATGAGAAGGTAGAACCGAGATCAATCAATGCATATACAGACTGAGAGAAGACCAATATTGTACCTGTAACAACATTTGGCGATGCCTCCTGATCCTGGTGGCTGGCCAAAGCATAAATGCGGTTCGAAGGACCGCTAGTACTGGAAACTCCACCACGGCCTCTGCCGCGACCTGCTGGTGCTGGTGTACCCTGCCCCGTAGGGCGCATAGCCACCGAAGAAGATGATGACCCAGCGGCTGATCCGGTAGGCTGCGCTGCACCTCCCAAATTACCCTTATACGGGCACTCTCTCACCGTATGGCCCTGGCGGCCACAAGAAAAACAAGCACCTGTAGCCCGGTAGCACTCTTCAGGGTGATATCTCCCACAATAAGAACACTGAGGCCTGGGTGGCCTCGTCTGACCGGAACTCCTGTCTACCCGCGAACCTGAAGACCTAGAGCTCTGGCCTGCTCCTGAATACCCTGGCTATCAAATCTCCTTCCTGAGAACTGTGGAGGTGTGCTCTATGCCGGCTGGGAAGAATGCCTGCTAGACTGCTGCTGCTGCTGAGGCTGCCTACTCCGAAACTCTCCAGAATACCCAGTTGACCTGGCCCTCTTGGGCTGCCTCCGGTGCTGACCCCTGTCGGGCTGATGCCCCTTATGTCGGTCCTCCATACCCTGGGCGTGCGCCTGTATACGGGCAATATCCATCCCGGGCTGAGCGGCCATAACCAGACAACTATCGACCAAATAACGGTCCAGCCCCATAATATACCGGTGCATTCGGTCAGTCATAGTAGCTACCATAGCAGGTGCATATCGGGCCAATGAGTCAAACTCCAAACTATAATCTCGGACGCTACGGCCCCTCTGTCTCAGCAATAAAAATCTGTCGGCCCTAGCCCGTCATAGCTCCGGAGGCAGAAAGTGGCCAATAAAAGCCTCAGTAAACTCGTCCCATACCGCTGGGGGAGCGCCGTCGCCTCTGGATAACACCCAGGACTCATACCAATTAGCTGCTACATCGTGGAACTGGTATGAAGCCAACTCAACTGACTCGGTCGCAGAAGCCTTAATCAACCGTAACGTACGCTGCATCTGCCTGATAAACTCCTGGGGATCCTCCTCGGGCTTTGTCCCGAAGAACTCCGGAGCATTACAGGTCAGGAACTCACGAGCCCTCGAAGTATCATGTCTGTCTGCACGATCACCTCCAAATTCGTGCCTATGAACCTTCCCAGCCCTCAGTCTGGTCAACAACTGGACCGCATCTCTCATGGACCGATCCTCCGCCCCTAGCTGTGGAGCTGGAGGCTCTGTTACTGGAACCTCGAGAGCTGGCGGTGGAGCCGCCCTCTGACCTGCAGCTGCTGCTGCTCTAATCCCCTCTGGTGGCGGCGGTGTTGAGGGGCCCTCTGACTGGGGCATAATCTCGGGAATAATCTGTGCACGGGCCCTGGTAATCCTCTGGGCCTGGCTAGTCTCTCCCGCCGCCGCTGACTTGGCCTTCTAGGCCGCTGTCGTCTTTTTTGGAGGCATGACTGCAAATATAACAATTCGTTAGGGAGGAGTCATCCTGATAACACAGCTCTATCGCACGATCTAAGATAAGAAAGAAGGGTAGAATCCTAAATGTCTTGTAGCCTCCTGTTTATAGATGTGGTGCACAACACACCGATAAACAAGACTCTACTAGACATGGTCTGTAGACACTCTGAGGACGAACCGCTCTGATATCACTTTTGTCACGACCCAACCCCGTAGGCCGCGACTAGTGTCCGTGCTGGACACCCGTACGTACCAAACCACCAAAACTAGCATATAAACAAAATATACAAATATAGGAGGCAATTGGCGTTACTAATTACCACAGATAAACAAATATAACGCAGGGAAGCCGATAAGGCTATCGCAGAACATATCAACCCAAAACATATACACAACCCACAAGTATGTCTACAGACCTCTACAAATAGCAACAGAAACATAAGACGGGACAGGGCCCCGTCATACCCCTGAATAACATATATATATGTACAATAGAAAAGTTTGTACCAAAATATATAGGCTCCGGACAAGAGAGCCCTCCAAAACAGCGGAGTGAAATCCTAAGCGGGCGGATCAGCAAATCGATCGTCTGTACCTGCGCGGCATGAAAACGCAACCCCCGAAGAAAGGGGGTCAGTACGGAATATCTACTGAATATGTAAAGCCTGGAGTACAGTACTAAAATCATAGTCGGAACAGAACGTGCAGAAAATGAGTGTAATGTCCAGAATATCAAATGCATATTTACAAACATAAATAGTGTATGCAAAAACATATGCCATATCCGGCCCCTGTCAAGGGACTCGGTGAACAGAACGTGATCTCCACCCCGACACTGGCGCCACAACACATCATACTCCAGAGTAGGGAATAACTCCATAACATGTCATATCATATCAGATGGCCATATCGTATCATATCATATCATATCAGAATATGTGTACATGGCACAGCATACTTCACAACCCATGTACATGTATACCTGCCCCCTCACATCGAGGCACGGCGAACAATGCAGTGGAATACGCTTGATAACATATCCTGGCCCGGGCTCAGTGAAGGAAACATTGAGGCATCCACGAGTGGAGTAGTGAGAAGCTAACTGCAATATAAAACAAAATACATTTACAAAGACTCGATGGAATATCTCGATAACAAATCTTAATAATGAAATCGCACGATAATCATAGTGCGTGTATTTCGGATGTCACAATAGGTTACATAAAAATAATCTTTCTGGGATCGTTTCCATGTTCCAAAATAATTTATAAGACTCAACGGAATACTTGCAACAATTGTCATTTAGCAGTTAGAATGGTGGTTAGAACGTTCCCTTTGAAATCGGTCGAAAATAGGTCAATACACAATAGGAGAGGGATCGGGAATAGTGGGCCCACCTCGGGTCAACTGACGTGGCGTACACAATTTACGTACGTTACACTTCATGACGTCACTTGTGAGAGTTTTAAGGTAGTCGGGTCCTGTTGGCGCAAGTTCTAGGTGGTTAAGCAATTCTTCCAACTATTCATAAAATATTTAATTCAATTCTACTGAATGAAAAAGGGGAAAATTTAAGCGCGGATTCCTAAGAGTAGAGTCGTCCCCGAGGCTCGTATCCAAACCTATCACACCTAAGACATGCCAAGAGAAGGAAAGGTAAAGCATTACATACCTTATTTGCTCCTTGCGCCTCTCCAACTCAATTCCCGTTTCCTCCAAAATCTACAATTGGTTACAATTACCAAATGTTAACTATAAGACTTTAGGACTTGAATCTTAAATTAACACTTTTCTACAGAAATTTGGGCAGCATCTCCCCTGTAAATTAAACATCCCCGAGATTTTAACTCGGCCAAAATAATCAACAACAACACCCACAACAATACCAACAACATCAACAATCACTACAAAACACATTCTAACATAAATAGTCTTCTTTCCAACATAATGCGACAACTTCCAATCTAACTTCGCACTTCCAAACCAATATAAATATTTTCATATTTATTTACTAATCAAGATCATTCCAATACAATTAGGAAGCATTTCATATCATTCTACAAAATATGTAAAAATATATAAAAATTCCACCAAAACCATAATTCATCCGAAATCTCTAATCTTCGACGTAAATATTCATAACACATTTTCATCCTCCAATTTCATTAACAATAATCATAATTCACACCTTAACAATTTCATTTTCATAATTACATAAATATACCATAAAATCACAAAACTTCCCATAACAACTTAACAACCAATCTTTCATGCTAATATGGACTAGCATCCTTCCAAATTCATCAATCAACATAACAATTCTCATTTAGAACTCCACTTCCATAATTACATAAAAACTATATTAAAATCACATAAGTTCCTATAATCATTTTCAACAATTTTTCATGCCAACTTAAACCATTTCCCCTCCATTTCCATCACAAGGCCTCAACAACACAATTAGCACAACAAATAAAATTTTAATCATTCCTACCCATCCATACCATTTTCGGCCATACACATACATACCCATAACACAAAATTTTTCGTACTCTACAATCCTTTCCACATTCTACAACACATGTATATATTTCTTCCAAGACAAAAGAAGTAAAATCTTACCTTTTTCAAGAATTTTCCACTTGCCAACACAAGCACTTTCTTGTCCTAAATATTATACCCCGTTGAAGAGGGTCTTGAGCTTAGTAGGAATACAAGAAATTCTTGATTTTTGGATCAAAGGTTGATGGCAAAAAAAATTCTTTCTTTTCTTTCCTTGTGACCGAATAAGGGGTGGTCTTTATTTATTTTTCAAGCTTCTTGAACTTTCCTTGGTTGAAGATGAATTTATCATCTTTTAAGTCTATAAATTAAAACCCACTCATGGGCCTTGACCCATTAAGGGGCCGGCCACCCCCTACAATTCGGCCTTGATTTTTCTTTTTTTTTTTTTTTGCTCTTTCTAGCCCAATTAATTATGGGCCCTATTTGTAATTCCCGAAACTAATTTCCGAAATTGCCTATTTTTCTCTCGGCCTTTCTCTATATTTCCACATCAATATTCTTTCACGAACAACTCATATGTTAAATAAAATCAATTATGACCTTATTTCTTACAAGTCAAAATTATTTCAAATTTTCCGAATGCGTGAAAATACGGGATATAACATCTAGATTATAGTTGATCCCGTTTATCACTTTTATTTTATTCATCTTACCCCCATGCATGATAGTATTTCTTCTCTTCCATAATTGCCAGCATATGAATGCTGGTACAGCCTGCATAACTGACTTGTGTTTTGTAGGACCTTGTATATACCACCATTGCACTACTGTCTGATGAATCTGAATCCTTGGAACAATTATCCCCACAGCAGCATTGTAATATTGGCAAATTTGTGCTGCAAATTCACATGTTAGGAATAGATGTTGAACTGTCTCCTCCTGATGAGGGTTCAGATAGCATCTACATCTAGATAAAATGCTGATATTCATTCTCTTTAGTACATCATTAACTGGTATTTTAAACTTCCAAAATCTCCAAAGGAAGAATGATATTTTGAATGAAACTCCTTTGAACCACAATTTTTAAAAGTGAGCTGATGTTTGAGCCTTTTTCCTGAGCAAATTCCAAGCACTCCCTACAGTGAAATCTCCTGTAGTACTAGCAATCCACCAGGCTTTATCTTTCCCCTCTAAATGCTCAACTATACTCAACTCTTGTAGGATATGACCACACACATTACTTGGTAGTTTGTGATGCAATTTCTATATATCCAAGCCTTCTGCATTCATTAAGTGTGATACTTTTCAATGCTGGTGTCAATCTGAAAATCTGGTGGTATTACCTATTTGAGTGAACCAAGTTTAGTCCAATTATCTTCCCATACATCACATGCTCCATTTCTAGGTTCCCACCATATCTGTTGATCCACTTGATCCCTTGCTTCTATCATTTTTTTCCACACTTGTGATCCACCTTTCCACTGCACTTCTGTAGGCTTCTTCTTCTTGCAATATTTATTCCACATGAAGACTTACCATAATGTATTTGATATTCGAAATCTCCACCATAATTTGGCAAAAAGGGCCTTAGACACATCATCTAGAGATCTGAATCCTAATCCTCCTTCTTCATTTTGTAAACAAACCTTGTCCCAAGAAGACCAGTGCCTGCTTTTACCTTCTTCCTTAGTACTCCTGTAAAACCTTGCAAAGATTTTATGAAGCTAATTAATGGTATATTTTGTGGGAACAATAGCTAACAGCATGTATATTGGAATATTCTGAAGCACACAATTGATAAGAACTGCTTTTCCACCAAAAGAGTGCAATTTTCCTTTCCAATTTTGCAGCTTGTTTTCACCTTCTTGATTAGGTCACTGTAATATACCTTTTTCCTCCTTGAATGAAATATAGGGCATCCCAAGTATTTTAATGGAAATTGATCCCTTTTAAAGCCTGTAATCTGCTCCACCTGCTGAGACAGTGCACCAGAAATATTAAGATGCATATAAAAGGAACTCTTGCCTTTATTGATCAGTTGACCTGAAATTGCCTCATAATCCTGCAGTATCTTCATAATTCTCTTCAATGACTCCCCTTCTGCAGATGCAAATATTATAGTATCATCTGCATAAGCCAGATGATTGATATTTTTACTCCATTTATGCATGTCATAGCCCACATATTCAGCATTGTCAAATTCTGCATTTAGAGCTCTTGATAACACCTCTGTTGATAAGATGAACAGTGCGGGTGAAAGTGGATCACCTTATTGACAGCCCTGGTTGAATGGAAAAATCCTTTGGCCTGACCATTGAAAAGGATGGAATACAGTTATTTGCAATCAACCTCCAAATCATGTCAATGAATTGACTAGCAAATCCCATTCTGCTGAGTACCTTTTATCAAATATGACCAAGATACTCTATCATAGGCTTTTGCCATGTCCAATTTGATCACTACATTTGCTGGTTTGCCCCTTTTTCTGATGTCTGTCACTATTTCTTGTGCCAATAGCACATTCTCAATAATGCTTCTCCCTTGTACAAAACCTGCTTGATTAATAGATATCAACTGAGGTAGCACAACTTCCAATCTATCATGAACCACTCTTGACATCACTTTGTTGATAAAATTACTTAAAATTATAGGCCTTAAGTCTGACTAACTTTGAACGAACTCCTTCTTTGGTAGTAGAACAAGATTTGTGTGAGTAAGTAACTTTGGAAGAGTATGACCCTAAAAGAAAGCCACCACCACCTTGTATACATCCAAGCTAATAATGTCCCAACATGTCTGATAGAAAATTCCAGGAAAACTATCAGGTCCACTAGCACTTGATCCACCAAGGTTGAAAACAGCTTTTTTGACTTCATCAACTCTAGGCATTTGACACAGTAGATCATTTCTATTTTGATCAATAAAAACAGGAAAGAGTGACAACAAATTTTCATCTCCAATTAACTCTTCTTGTGAAAATTGTTGAGAGTAAAAGTGCACAGCCTCATCTGCCATTTGCTCATCATCCTCAATCCATGAACCATCTGAATTTTGAATTCTTTTGATCTGCAGTTTCTTCCTTCTTCCCTTTACTAGATTATGAAAAATCTAGTATTTTTGTCTCCATCTACAAACCAATCCAGGCCTGATTTTTGTCTCCAGTACTATTCTTCATAATGCAAATATCTCTTAGCCTCAGCCTGAGCTTTCTGCAAAACCATTCTATTTACTTGGCTTAGATTTTCGTCAAACAACTGTTCATTTAATCTGACTATTTCCTCCCTTATGATCAGCTGTTTGAATATATCACCAAACACTTCCTTGCTCCATTTGGATAACACTTCTTTCAGCTTTTTCATCTTGCTTTTGAAGTTTATGAAAGGATCCTCATGCTCCCAAGTGGACCAATTCAGCCTGACTGTATCCAGGAAAGATGCATGCTCTATCCAAAATGATAGAAATTGAAAAGGTCTGACCTAATTCTGATGCTTATCACCATAGGTACAAAGAAGTGGAGCATGATCTGATCCAGTTCTTGCAAGATGTTCCACTTCAATATTTCCAAATTGTCCAGAAGCAGTGAATTCACCAACATCCTATCCAATCTCTCAAAAATACATGCTTCATCTGCTATTCCATTCCACCAAGTGAAGGGACTACCCTTAAAGTTTACCTCTTCAAGATCACAAGAGTTTATGCAAAAAGCAAAGTCTTCTATATCCTGAGGTTGAATAAGATTACCCCCTGTCTTTTCTTCATCATTCAGAAACACATTGAAGTCTCCTCCTATTAACCAGGAACAAGATAAGGTATTGGAAAGATGATAGATATCCTCCCACAACTCTAGACTTTCAGAAGCACTATATTTAGCATATACTAAAGTAGTAATAAGATGCTGATTCAAATCTTGTAAAAACAGCTTCAAAGTAATCTGCAGAGGGGAATCAATCAGAACTTCTACATCTATATTATCAGCCACAAAGTACCATATTTTACCATTACAGTTGGCATTGGCTAAGCACATGCCAACCTCCTTCTATAATGGTTTATTGTCCTGACCTGTTGAAATGGTTCCATGAGAAGAATCAAAAAGAATTTGTGATGTCTGTTTAACATTTGTACCCTATGAAAGGGTTTTTGTGTCTTCACTGACCTAATGTTCCAAATGAATGACTTCAACATCATTTAACATTAGATTTAGTAGCATTCCTCTTTGGTACTACCCTGAGTGGAATTTGCTTGTCAATAGCATTCTTCTTGCCTTTCTTCTGACCCTTATTGTTAGACTTGCTATTAGGACATATATCAGCCTGCTTAAAAATGTTTTCCTTAATTTTCTTAATATTCTCCTCCTTGTCCTCTTTGTGGAAATCTCTGACATCCTCCTTTACTTCCAAGCCATCTATATTATGAGAGATCAGGCCATGTAGTTCTTTGACTAGGGAAGACTTTCTACAAAATGTCACATGTTATGCTCAGTATGTGAAATCACCATTGCCTTTTCTGAGGAAGGATGATCTGGTGGATCTACATCTTGCTCCACATACATCTGCTCCTTCATCTTGTCAGTTGTGGCATCTACTACTGTTGCCTCTATTGATTGCACATTTTCCTGCACTTTTTCTTCTCTTTCCACAGGATTATGAATTATCACTGAGGGAGAACCCTCTGTAGCCTCTTTTACTCCATCTAATCCTGTATCATCAAAAGCCACATGTTCATCATGATCTGGATGAACCTCTTGTTTTTGCACCTCCTCTTTGTCTGGAATCTCTACATGCTTCAAACTTGTTCCCTTTTATGTTGTATTGGTGCCACCATGATATGATTCTTCCACACTGTCCTTTTTACTAGAGTCTCCATCAGTATTATCTTGTTCTTCATCTTCCTGTTGCCTTTCTCCTGTATTCAATTCCTTTTCCTCCACCTTATCAGCCCATGAGTTATGAATTTCTTTTTCCTAAGTAATGCCTGGCATAACTTCCTGATGAATTTGCTGACCTTGTGTGGAAACTTGAGTAGTGTTATCCACATTTGTTTGTTCCATATCTGCATTATTCAGCCTAGTCTCCACCTGATTACTTTGACCATCCTTGTTTCCATTTGCATTAGAATTCTCCCCCTCAGCTGTGGATGTATTTGTACTTCGTATCTCACCTTCTTTCACAGTGTTTAAAACATCAAATTTGTTTTGCACCACAACTTGTACTTCTGAATCAGCATTTTTCTTTGCATCAGCATTCTCAACTTTGCTTTCATTCACCTTATCAGAACTGTTAGTTTTCGGGACAAACGTCACCATATGATAATTTCTGCCATGATACCTTCTACGTGCCTCATGCTTGCCTTTATCCTTAACAGTTTGTGCCTCTTGATTTCCTGTATCCTTCACCCCTTTATCTGAGCTTGTAACCTCAACATCTGTTGTTTTCTTCTTTTCAGGATGAAAGATTCTACACTCATCTCTAGAATGGCCTAGAACTTACATTCAGTACAATATTTTGGTAAGAAATCATATTGAATTTTGACTTTCATCTTCCTGATGTCTTTTGTATCCTCATCCTCTATTTCCAACATCAGAAACTGAGGTAATTCAGCAAGAAGATCAACTTGGACCTTGACTCTAGCACAACTAGGTCGAGTCTTGTTTATGGTTGCCAAGTCCAACTGTAAAGGCTTTCCAATAGCAGAAGCCATAGTAAACAAAGATTCTTTGACAAAGAAAGTAGGTAATAAGTTTGGAAAAGAAATCCACGCCATTGCCTAAGATGTTTATTCATCCACTTTGAACATAGAATCATAAATAAGGGGCCTCATCTGATAAGTAAAACCATGTTTAGCCTTCAAATAATATGCTCCTTTGGATGTAAGATTGATAAAATCTTCCATCAGTGAGCATCTGATCAATACATGTCTTGGCCTAAATAAACCAACCTTACAGTCACCTTTTAAACCACATTGTGATGGTATAATGTTGCGTAGTTCTTCCAACTCAGGCAACCCATGTGAAAATTTGCCAATTACTGCATGTTGAAGGTCTTCCAATATCTTCATTCTTTTGATTTCAGGCTCGGTCCACTTCACCATTGGAATACCATCAATATACGTTAGATTCTTCCTCGGTATAGGCTCACATTGCTGCTTTATTTACCTATATTTTAAGTGGATAATATGGGTTGACTCATATTGGACCCATTTTAACTGGGTTGGGTATCAAACCCACGGATAACCATATTTTTTACACATTTTTCCACCTCCAGTAGTCATGAGAAATGGCTCCACACTTGAGTATGTAGTAGTTAACTTCAATATTCTGACTAAATGTTGTAATTCTGAACACAGAGGTTAGTAGTCATCATGAAAGGAATATGATACTGCACCCGGATGTACAATCTACATTTGGGAATTTTTGACTATAAGTGATGTAGTCCTGAACTGCTATACCGCAGACTTCGTAAGAGGATAACGATGCAGTCGAAACCAGATTTGCAACAGTCACCGCAGTGTGTGAAAATGATTTGAGTCCAAATTTTCAGGGGTGGTGGATTTCATAAGAAACAAGAATGACCCCGCACTTGAAAACATAATTTTCATTAGTAGCATCATGCTTACGAAAATGACAAATGGACTGGGGTGTGTAGGTTCACCAGAGATACGGTACGACCCGACCCAGATCCCAACGGAAGTTATCATTGAACAATGAAAACATATGAAAATGATGAGAAAAGAGTCGGCCAAAGTATCGTGATTATTATCCAAAGTAGATCATTTTTTTCAAGAAATACACTAAAAGCACACACTTACATGAGAAAAGAAAGAAGACAGACAAGCATTTGCGAAAAAACGAACATGACATCGGAAGTTAATAAGACAACATCAACAAAATGGCAAATGCTGCTCAGGTATGGCAACGTTAAAATCAAAATTTTAAAACTAACACGCATGAATAGCATTTAGAGACGAGCAAGAAGCTACCATGGACGGAAGAAAAAGCCGAATTCAAGTCATGCGGAGCATACGTGGAACTGTTTTCTTGGGCAACCGATCAAAAACTGTGTACGAGAGTCAAGCTTTCTGTCACGACCCGACTAGGGGCCATAACGGGCACCCGGGGCTAACCACCGAGCACCACTCATTCTATTACTCATCATAATCAAATCATAAGAAAATCATTTTTCAATTGGAAACATAATCACTTTTACATATATAAGCCCTTCGGCTATTAAAATAATATATACATATACAATAGTAGCATTGTGAGACCATACTACCCACACATGGGTATCTACGAGCCTCTACTAGAGTACTAAACATTGGGACGGGACAAGAATACATACATATATATATATATATATATATATATATACACAAAAAAAAAAACCAAATAGCACCTCCGGAATAATGGAGTGCTCTTGTAGATCTGCTGATGACTTCTACGAGTTCCGATCACCTCCCTGACTACCTGTGGGCATGAACACAGGTAGGCGCGGTGTAACATCATCATAATGCATGCATAGAAACTCAAAGACAGCTATACTTTTTCGGGGTTACATAAGGTCGTGAACCCCCGATTCCATTATGGAACATTTATAAGCATTCTGCCTCACCTTGAAGGAAATAGTATATAAGGTGAGTGTATACAATGAACAACATCATTAACTTTGTAGGGACATCATATCATGAACTCTAGAATCTTTAGACTTAAACTCATCATTATTATTATTGGGCTCATAATATATCTCTTATCTTATATGGCTATTCATGAACATAGACTCTTAGTTTTCCGGAATGTAGGAGAATCATGAAGAGGAAAGGAAAAATCATGCCTTAGAAAGAAAGGACTAGCCTCACATACCTTTCGTCTAGCTACTCTATCGCTTGAACGTTCCTCTTAACTATTCACGTTTCTACCTTAAAGAGAGTTCATACTCATATTAGATAATCAACAACATAAGCGTGTTTGAACTAAAGCTATAGAAAATTGAGCAGCATCTCCTTTGTTTCTACTACTTTCCCCATATCATATTTCAACTCCCAAACGTCAATAATAAATTCATAATATCATCATCAATGACTTTAGTCAAATTCATCATTATCCAATTCCTACAATTTCCTCTCAAGGTCATCCATAATCATAATCATACTACAACGTTACATTCATTCTCATATAATGTTTCTCTCATGCCCTTAACATCATTAATAACGTAATTACAATCACAACACATCAATATTCATGATTCATATTAATTTACTATTCACAATTGCCACTAATCTCATCTTTTGTAATCCATTTTCCATCTTCTTCCATAATCCAAGTGTTTCAACTTTTCAATACCTTAAAAAACATGGAATAATCATGAAACTCACCTTTGAATGCGTAGGAACAGGTTTTGGGTAGCAATACTTCACTTGAAGAAAACCCTAGCTTCAACTTCCAAGGGATTTCTTGACTCTAGCAACTCCAAAGAGCTTCCTTGCACTCTATTCACTTGAATTTATGGTATTAACCTTTGATTTCCCTTGTATTCTTGAAAATGATATGTATGGAATATTCTAGAAGTTTTGAGAGAAGTGGAGAAGTGGAAAGAATGAGAAAATAAAGTGGGAAAATGTATTAATAGTTGCAACTTAATCAGTCCGTCGGGACTTATACGGACCACTTATACGGTCAGTATAACATTATACACTCCGTATAAGTGTCCGTCGTTCACCTCCCTTGAAAACATTTCTGCTGTTGGGTTATACGGACCATTATACGGTCCGTATAATATTCCACGATCCGTATAACGTGGTCGCGTAACTAACAGTTTTTCCGAAGTTGTCCTCGTCATTTCGTTTAATCTTCAATTCTTGTAAAACCTTATTAACACTTGTTTATTGCTTCATTAATGATCTAAACATCCATATAACTCGCCCTCAAGGCCTTACCAAACAATTCTTAACACAATAATTTACGAAACCTTTCCTATACCCCACTTATACTCCACTTGCCCTTACTAATCCTTATTTTTGTCAATTCATATGACTTCAAAATCATAACGTATGCATTCTAAGACCACTAATTATCCTTCTTATAGTCCTAAGAACTTCCTGTTATCCTTAAGCTCACAGTAGTTCATTCACTACACGATGACATAAAATTTCCAAGGTGTAACACTCTTCCCCCCTTTTTGGAACATTCGTCCTCGAATGTTAAACACTCGGGAATTCTACGAAAATTTTGCCAGAGCGTCCCCTGTAATATGGAACTACCACCCTATCACAACAACCCATAATAATATTGCCTCACAGGGCCACAACACAATAGCAATATAAATTGGCCACATACGACCAAAAGCATGAAAAGAAAGCATACGTACCTCATAATGTTAATGTTTCATCTTGAGTCTTTTATAGGGGTTGGAATAAGTGCGGGTATTTGAATTTCATTTTCTCTTCCGCCTCCCAAGTCATTTCTTCTTGGTTGTTATTTTGCCACAAGACTTTGACTGAAGCTACTTCCTTATTTCGAAGTTTTCGTACTTGCCTGTCTAATATGGCAATGGGCATTTCTTCATATGCTAGCTTTTCTGTCACTTGGACATTATCTATTGGGACAATTCTTGTAGGATCTCCAACACACTGGCGGAGCATTGAGACATGAAAAACTGGATGGACTGATTCAAGCTCTGAAGGCAAGTCCAATTCGTAAGCCACATGACCCACTTTGCGGATAATCTTATAAGGTCCAACGTATCGAGGACTTAATTTCCCTTTCTTGCCAAATCTCATCACCCCTTACATTGGCGACACCTTCAAAAATACCCAATCATCAACTTGAAACTCTAAGTCTCGCCGGCGGTTGTCTGCATATGATTTTTGTCGACTTTAGGCTATCAACAATCGATCTCGGATCACCTTGACTTTTTCTACCGCTTGCTGAATCAACTCAGGGCCTATTAGCTGTACTTCTCCTATTTCAAACCACCCAATTGGGGATCTACACTTTCTTCTATATAGAGCTTCATACTGGGCCATCTCAATACTGGAATGTTAACTATTGTTGTATGCAAACTCAATAAGAGGTAAGTGATCATCCCAGTTACCACCGAAATCTAGAACACATGCTCTTAGCATATCCTCCAAGGTCTAGATAGTACGTTCAACTTGCCCATCAGTCTGCGGATGAAATGCCGTGCTAAACATTACTTGAGTACCTAGACCTTTTTAGAAGGATTTCTAGAACTTGGCTATAAATTGCGCTCCTCTATCTGTGATTATGGATATGGGAATACCATGGAGTCATACAATTTCTTTGAGATACAACCTTGCATAATCTTCTGCTGAGTATGTGGTTCTGACCGAAAGAAAATGAGCTGCTTTCGTGAGTCTGTCCACGATCACCCATATGGAATCATAATTTCCTCGGGAACGAGGTAACCCAACAATAAAATCCATGTTGATGACTTCCCATTTCAAAGTAGGGATTTCCATTGCTTGCAATACCCCTCCTGGCTTTTGATGTTTGATTTTCACTTGCTGGCAATTTGGAAATTGAGCTACAAATTCTGCTATGTCTCTCTTCATGCCATCCCACCAATATATCCACTTGAGATCATGATACATCTTCGTTGCACCTGGGTGAATAGAATACCGAGAATAATTAGCTTCCTCTAGAATTCGACGGCGCAATTCTGCGACATTCGGAACACATAACCTGCCTCGGTATATGAGAATTCCATCCTTAGAAGTTTCAAATGGGGACTTCTCTTTTTCATTAAATACGTCTCTATAATGACTCAGCTGAGGATCTTCATATTGTCGCTTTATCACTTCCATATTCAGGGACGAAACTGTAGGATCGTTAATATCGATTCCTGCACTACCCGAATCAATTACACGTACTCCAAGATTATCTAGCTAATGAAGCTCCTGAATTATCTCTCTCTTTCCCGGAGGAACTTCCCATTGATCGGCTGCCCATTGATTGGCGGCTAAGCGCATCAGCTACTACATTTGCTTTTCCGGGGTGGTATAAAATGCTCACATCATAATCTTTCAATAATTCTAACCACCGCCTCTGTCGCAGATTCAACTCCTTCTGTTTGAAAATATACTGAAGACTCTTGTGATCTGTATAAATATCGACATGCACGCCATATAAGTAATGTCTCCACATTTTTAATGCATGAATGACTGCAGCCAATTCGAGATCATGAATTAGGTAGTTCTTTTCATGTTTCCGCAGCTGTCTCGAAGCATACGCAATGACTCTACCGTGCTGCATTAACACACATCCTAACCCAACACCGGAAGCATCACAATATACAACATAGCCATCCGGCCCTTCTGGGGCGTTAAGACCGGAGCTGAAGTTAATCTTTCCTTCAACTCTTGAAAACTGCGTTCAAGAGCGTCATTCTACTGAAACTTAGCTGACTTCTGGGTTAGCTTAGTCAATGGGGCTGAAATAGAGGAAAATCCCTCTACGATCCTTCTTTAGTACCCTGCCAATCCCAGAAAACTATGGACTTATGTAGGTATCGTAGGCCTTGGCCAAGTCTTCACGGCTTCAATTTTCTGAGTAGCAACTCGAATGCCATCATCTGAAATACCATGACCCAGAAATGTCACAGAATTCAGCCAAAACTCGCAATTTGAAAATTTTGCATACAATTCTCGGGTTAGAAGAATTCCAAGAACAATACGTAAATGATCTGCATGTTCTGATTCTGTGCGAGAGTATACCAGAATATCGTCAATGAATACTATCACAAATAAATCCAAAAGGGGCCTGAATACATTATTCATCAAATTCATGAACACTGCCGGAGCATTAGTCAACCCAAACGACATCACTCGGAACTCATAGTGGCCATATCTCGTTCTGAAAGCTGTTTTGGGAATATCTTCTTCTCTAACTCTCACTTGGTGATAACCTGACCTCAAGTCTATTTTGGAAAACTACTTGGCACCCTGTAGTTGATCAAACAAATCATCAATCCTTGGGACAGGACATTTGTTCTTTAGTGTCACCTTATTCATGTTAGGCCCCGTGTTTTCGCACAATTGGAAATCGAGAAATAATTATGACTCGGGTGTTGGAAGGACCTAATTTAATTTTTGCGAATAGGACTATGTTGGTTGTGAAATCTTTAATGCTAAGACCTCGGGGAAGGCCGAGGATAAATTTGGAATTTCGGAAATTAGTTTCGGGAATTACAAATCGGGACTTTTCAAGAAGTGGGCCAAAGAAAAAAAAAATTACAATTGAAGCCCAAAGGAAAAATGGGGGCCGGCCATAGTGTGGCCCAAATCCATTTTAAAAGGGGAATGTGCTATGCACATGACCCCATAAGTGGATATATACTAAGATCACACTTAGAAATATCCAAGAATCAAATCATAAATCAAGAACACCAATAAAAGAAGGGCTTCGGCCGAGAGCAATAAGGAAGAGAAAAAAAAAATTCCAAGCTTGTGTGTGATCCAAAAATCTTGGCTTCTACATATTTGTGAAGTACTCAAGGCCCTCTTCAACGGGGTATAATTAGTTTGGCGTAAGATCGACGATTGCGACAAGTCGGGGTTTCAAGAAAAGGTATGAGTTTTGTCCCTTTTATGTTATAGATTTGAGGTGAATGTGTTAAGCATTGGAAGTAGATGGAGATCCCGTAATTTTAACGTAAATAGAAAGTCGTGGGTGTGTGTGTGTAGTGTGTTTGGCCGTGAGTTATGGAAGAAAGAAGTGACTTGAATTGATCTTGTTTAAGTTGGCATAATGTGTTGTTGTGATCCTTATATCGTAAATGAGTGATTGTTGAATTAAATTGGCGGTGGAAAACGAATTCGGATGTTATCGGAAAGTGTATATCCTTGGTATCTTTATGTATATCAATGTATATTTTGGGTACTAGAGACTTTAGATATGACTTTTTAATGATATGGATGAATTCGGAATGAAACGACGTTAGTTAGAATGTTCGTCGTGAAATTTTGATATTTTGAAGAACTATGGAAATTTATTGATTTTGGTGCAATTTAGTGTATGACTTAGATTGAATTTGAAATGTGTTTGGCTAGTGTTGGATGGGTAAATGAATACAATTATGTGAATATAGAATTGGGATTTTGAAAGTTTGAATGGAAGTTGCCAACTTTAGAAATCATGTAGAACTTTAAAGCTAGAATGGTTTGATTGTTGTTTGGTTTGGTTGTTGATGTGTGGGCTGTTGTGGTTGGTTAATTTGAGCCGAGCTACGCCTCGGGGATGTTAGATTTATAGGGGAAATGCTGCCGAAATTTCGGTAGGCAAAAATGAAATTAAAGGCAATTTTTAGCCTAAGAATCTCAATTGGTAACTTTGACCATTTGCAGATTTTTGACGAAACGGGGCGGGACTTTTGGAGGAGCTTACGACATCTGAGAGGTATGTAAAGCTTCCCAATTCTTTATTTGGCATATCTTAGGGTGTTAGTTGAATATGAGACCTTCCGGAGCATTTCTGCTCCTCGAAACCCGATCCACAGGAAAGTTACTATTCATTCAATTCGATTGAAGCCTAAAGGCTCCCTTTTGGCTAGAATGCCACTATTCGTCCGAAACCTATCGAAGTGTGGTCGGGTAACCTAGAAATGATTATGTATGACCCTTGGCGTATAACTGCTCGTAAAAATATGTTCGCCACCTCACTTCGACTCGAGGTGGGTCCGCTACCCCAAAATGCCCGATTTGCCCTTCGGGCCACCTTTGAGAATAAAGTTGAAAGTACCACTTCCGATCTTTGGAACATCCTCCTACGGGGTATGTTTGGACTATTCGATGCGCTAATCTATGTTCCGAACTATATGGACCATTTTGGAAACGTTTTGCAAAATGAAACTTTATGTCGGCTAAGTATTCGACTACTTTGTATTCTAAAATGACTTATGAGTTCACTTTGCTTTGAAAGACTATTTCGAAATACGATTTGCATTTGTTTGCTCACGACTCCGCTCGTGCCTTATTATGACTTCGTTCACCGGTTCCCGGGCCGGTTTTGATTCGTGCGTTTTATGATAATTCGGCCGTATGCTGTGTTACGGTTCCCAAGGCTTCGCCATAGGGCCGGGTTCCGTTTGGAGTTATGCTGTGATATGGCTCGGGATGCGATACGCTCACCGATGATTATGATTATGATCGGGGATGTACGGAGATTTGAAACCTTCTGGTGTTATGCTGTGTGTGGCGCCAGCGTCGGAGTGGCGACCACGTTCTTAAGCGTTTGCATGATTTTTATTTGCATAAAATATATGTATATGATTCCGATACAGATTTTTGACATACCAGTTTGTACCCCACTTTGACATTTGATTTGCTTTCGGTTTTGATCCATAATTCTGTACTCCGTGCTTTACATACTCAGTACATATTCCGTACTGACCCCCTCTCTCCGGGGGCTGCGTTTTATGCCCGCAGGTGCAGACATCGGTGATCCTCCGCAGTAGGCTTCACTTCCTGCTTTCCGGAGTACTCTCACTTGGTCCGGAGTCCACTCTTGGTACAGACTCCTCTACTCTGTATATACTTTGTACATTTGACAGTTTGGGTACGGCGGGGCCCTGTCTCGCCATATGTTATGTTTTGAATTCGTAGAGGCCTGTAGTCATCTTTGTGGGGCGAGGGTCCTATGTGTGTGTTGTCTGATTTTGTTTTCGGGTCTTAAAGCGGTCTGTTTGATATGATGGCCCCAAATGGCCCTTCTGTATATATTTGCATTTTGACCGGCGATGCCTATTTCCGCCGCTTTGTTTGAGTTTGATTTGATACGACCGCTTAAGACATATTTTCGATATAAATTATGTTTGATATAACTTTTGAAAAATTCTGAAATAAGTTTGGACTCGGAAATGAATATGCGATTTGGTCTGGGTACCCAGGTAGGGTGCCAGTCGCGGCCCACGGGGCTGGGTCGTGACAAAAGTGGTATCAGTGCGGTTTGTTCTCGGAATGTCTACAGGCCGTGTCTCGTAGAGTCTTGTTTATCGATGTGTTGTGCACCACGTCTATAAGTGGGAAGCTACAGGGCATTTAGGATGTTACTTTCTTTGAAATCTTAGATCGTGCGATAGAGCTGTGCTATTAGGATAATTTTGATCTGACTCGCCTTCGTGTTTGCAGTGATGCCTCCGAAGAAGGCAACGGCAGCCCAGAAGGGCAAGGCGAGGATTGGGGAGACTAGCCAGGCACAGCGAGCTACCCGGGCTCGTGTTTATGATTTGCCTGAGGATGTGCCACAGTCTGAGGGGTCTGCTACACCCCCACCAGTACAGCCTGGAGTAGGACCATCGGCAGCTCCAGAGGTCCGTGTACCCGCACCTGAGACTCCAGCTCTTCAGCCAGGGGCGGAGGACCGGACCCTGAGAGAGGCTGTGCAGTTGCTGACTACGTTGGTAGCAGGGCAGGCTCGCAGACGCGGGCGTAGAGATGATGATGATGATGACAGGCGGGACAGCCTGCGAGTTCGGGAGTTTCTGTTGTGTGGCCCTCCAGAGTTCTTCGGGGCTAAGCCCGATGAGGACCCCCATGACTTTATTCGGGGGATGCAACGTTCACTGGACCTAGTCAGGGCTTCGGAGACCGAGTCGGTTGAGCTGGCGTCGCACAGGCTTCGAGATGTGGCTACCCACTGGTATGAGACTTGGGAGCTGTCTAGGGGAGAGGGTGCCCCTCCAGCCACTTGGGATCAGTTTGTGACAGCATTCACCCGCCACCTTTTGCCACCAGAGTTACGGCGGGCACGAGCTGATCGGTTTTTACGTCTGCAGCAGAGGGGTCGGAGTGTTCGCGAGTATAGCCTTGAGTTTGATTCTCTGGCCCGATATGCACCGGCCGTGGTAGCAGATATGTCCGATCGGATGCACCGCTATGTTATGGGATTGGACCGGTATTTGGTAGACAGCTGTATGGCCGTGTCACTGCAGACAGACATGGATATTTCCCGGCTTCAGGCCTATGCGATGGGTATGGAGGACCGTCGCAGATCTGATCCTGCTGGCAGAGATCGAGACAGGAGGCCGCCCAAGAGGGCTAGATCCGCGGGTTATTCAGGAGATTCTCGAGGCGGACAGCCTCAGCAGCAGCAGCAGTCTGATAGATATTTCCCTCCTTCCGGCCGGGGTACTCAGTCAGGTAGCCGGAGATTCGACAGTACGGGACCGTCTGGGGCCGGTCAGGGCTCCAGAGCGGCAGGATCGCAGGTATCCAGGGGTCCCAGTCAGGCCAGACCACCTAGACCCCGTTGTCCACATTGCGGGAAGTCTCATCCCGGGGAGTGTTACCGAGCGACGGGAGCTTGTTTTTCTTGTGGCGGTCAGGGCCACTTTATGAGAGACTGCCCATTGGCCAGTGGTTCGGGTAATGCGGCTCAGCAGACAGGGTCAGCCGCCGGTTCTTCCTCTGTTCCATCTGTTGCACGCCCTGGAGGGCGGGGTATTCCAGCACCGGCAGGACGCGGTCGAGGCCGCGGTGGCGCTTCAGGTTCTAGCGGTCCCTCGAACCGCATATATGCTTTGGCCAGCCGCCAGGATCAGGAGGCTTCGCCAAACGTTGTCACAGGTACATTACTGGTTTTCTCCAGATCTGTATATGCTTTGATTGACCCTGGCTCTACTTTATCATATATTTCCCCGCTCGTTGCTAGTAAGATTGGGATAGTGTCGGAGCCTATAGAGCCATTTGAGGTAGCTACGCCAGTTGGGGATTTTATTATAGCAAGGCAGGTCTATAGGGATTGTTCTGTGACCATTTATGATCGTAGCACTAAGGCTGATTTGGTAGAGTTAGACATGCTCGAGTTTGACGTCATTATGGGTATGGACTGGTTGTCCTCCTGTTATGCTAATGTCGACTGCCAGAAAAAGGTGGTCCGTTTTCAGTTTCCAGGGGAACCAGTCATAGAGTGGTTCGGATCTACTGCATCGCCGAGGGGTAAGTTTATTTCATACCTCAAGGCTAAGAAGATGATCCAGAAGGGTTATATCTATCATTTGGTTCGTGTGCACGATACTGCAGCGGAAGTACCTACCCTTCAGTCTGTCCCGGTCGTCAGTGAGTTTCCAGATGTTTTTCCTGACGAGCTTCCTGGCCTTCCGCCGGAGCGGGAGATTGATTTTTCTATTGAGTTGATGCCGGATACGCAGCCTATATCTATTCCTCCCTACAGGATGGCACCAGCTGAGTTGAAGGAGTTGAAGGAGCAGCTGAAAGATTTGCTGGATAAGGGTTTTATCAGGCCCAGCACATCACCCTGGGGAGCGCCGGTATTGTTTGTCAGAAAGAAGGATGGGTCGTTGCGGATGTGTATTGACTACCGGCAACTGAATAAGGTGACTATTAAGAATAAATATCCCCTTCCCCGGATTGATGACTTGTTTGATCAGCTGCAGGGTGCTAGACACTTCTCCAAGATAGATCTGCGCTCAGGCTATCATCAGGTGCGAGTACGCGAGTCTGATATCCCGAAGACTGCTTTCAGGACCCGGTACGGGCATTATGAGTTCAGAGTTATGTCTTTCGGGTTGACTAATGCTCCAGCGGTGTTTATGGATCTGATGAACCGGGTATTTCGGCCATTCCTGGACATGTTTGTTATTGTATTTATTGATGATATCCTGATTTACTCGCGATCAGCCGAGGAGCATTCAGATCACTTGCGGACGGTACTTGGCATTCTCCGTCAGCAGAAGTTATATGCTAAATTCTCTAAATGCGAGTTCTGGTTGACTTCTGTGGCATTCTTGGGTCATATTGTCGGCGCAGACGGTATTCGGGTCGATACGCAGAAGATCGAGGCTGTGCAGAATTGGCCCAGGCCTACTACACCGACTGAGGTGCGCAGTTTTCTGGGATTGGCTGGGTATTATCGCAGGTTTGTGGAGGATTTCTCTTCTATTGCAGCACCACTGACGAGGCTTACCCAGAAAGCAGCAAAGTTCCAGTGGTCAGATGCCTGCGAGCGCAGCTTTCAGATGCTGAAGGAGAGATTGATTACAGCGCCAGTTCTGGCTCTTCCAGAGGGGTCTGATGGGTACGTCGTATATTGTGACGCCTCTGGTATTGGGATAGGATGTGTATTGATGTAGCACGGTCGAGTTATAGCCTATGCTTCCCGGCAGCTCAGACCGCACGAGAAGAACTATCCCACTCATGATCTTGAGTTGGCCACGGTGATTCATGCTTTGAAGATTTGGCGGCATTATTTATATGGGGTCCATGTGGATATCTATACGGATCATAAGAGCCTTCAGTATATTTTTAAGCAGAAGGAGCTAAATTTGCGGCAGCGAAGGTGGCTTGAGCTACTAAAGGATTACGACGTTGATATTCTGTACCATCCAGGGAAAGCCAACGTGGTAGCTGATGCGCTTAGCCGCAAGTCAGTAGGCAGTCTGGCTGATGTTCCATCTGATAAGAGAGATCTGGTTCGTGATATTCATCAGCTGGCCAGCCTCGGAGTCCGTTTGGCAGATTCTGGGGATTCTGGGATTTCTGTTCGCCCGGTTGCTGAGTCATCTATTATTCAGGAGGTAAAGCAGCGCCAGTTTGAGGATCCTACTTTGATTCAGTACAGGGATGTGGCCCTTAATAAAGCAACGACTCAGTTCGAAATCTCGCCTGAAGGAGTATTATTGTACGACGGCAGGTTCTGTGTACCGGATGTGGCGGGCTTACGGCGGCAGATTATGGGCGAGGCACATTGTGCCCGGTATTCTGTCCATCCTGGTTCCACCAAGATGTATCGGGATCTCAGGTGTTTGTATTGGTGGGACGGCATGAAGAAAGACGTTGCCGAGTTTGTCAGTCAATGCCCGAACTATCAGCAAGTCAAGATCGAGCATCAGAAGCCCGGTGGATTATTACAGGAGATGGAGATTCCAGCCTGGAAATGGGAGATGATTAATATGGACTTCATTGTTGGGCTGCCGCGTACGCTACGCAGGTACGACTCTATTTGGGTTATCGTGGACAGGCTGACGAAATCAGCCCATTTCCTTCCGGTCCGGACTACATATTCGGCTGAGGACTATGCCAGATTATATATCAGAGAGATAGTCAGACTTCACGGGGTCCCTGTATCTATTATTACTGACCGAGGTGCTCAGTTTACAGCTAATTTCTGGAGGTCATTTCAGGAGGGATTAGGGACCCAGGTGACCCTCAGTACAGCTTTCCATCCTCAGACCGACGGGCAGGCCGAGCGCACTATCCAGACGCTCGAGGATATGTTACGGGCTTGCGTTATTGATTTCAGGGGCAGCTGGGATGATCATTTGCCGCTTATAGAGTTTGCCTACAATAACAGTTATCACTCCAGCATCCAGATGGCCCCGTATGAGGCCCTTTATGGCAGGAGATGCAGATCTCCTATTCGCTGGTTTGACGTGGGCGAGACTAAGCTGATTGGGCCTGATGTGATCCAGGAGGCTGTAGATAAGGTGAAGCTCATTCGAGAGCGACTGTTAGCTGCTCAGAGTCGACAGAAAGCGTATGCTGATAGGCGACGTCGACCGTTAGAGTTCCAGACTGGTGACTGGGTATTCCTGAAGGTGTCGCCTATGAAGGGCGTTATGAGATTTGGCAGGAAGGGTAAGCTGAGTCCGCGGTACATCGGGCCATACCAGATTGTTCGGAGGATAGGCGCAGTCGCCTACGAGCTAGACTTGCCATCCGATTTGGAGTCCGTGCACCCGGTGTTTCATGTGTCTATGCTGCGGAAATGTATTGGTGACCCTTCCAGGATATTCCCAGTAGATGATCTTCAGGTGACGGAGCAGCTATCTTATGACGAGCAGCCGGTATCTATTCTGGATCGTCAGGTGAGGAGATTGCGCACTAAGGAAGTGCCTTCCATCAAGATTCTGTGGCGCAATAACAACCGGGAAGAGATGACTTGGGAGGCGGAGGATGAGATGAAGAAGAGATTCCCCCATTTATTCCCTACGCCTCCTGTAATCTAGATTTTTGTATTTGTTGTACCAATGAACGGATGGACCATGTGTGCTATTTATATAAAATGGTTTTCCCGTTATGCTTGTGAGCCTTCATAAGATTTGTTTAACATTCGGGGACGAATGTTCCTAAGGGGGGGAGAATGTTAGGCCCCGTGTTTTCGCACAATTGGAAATCGAGAAATAATTATGACTCGGGTGTTGGAAGGACCGAATTTAATTTTTGTGAATAGGACTATGTTGGTTGTGAAATATTTAATGCTAAGACCTCGGGGAAGGCCGAGGATAAATTTGGAATTTCGGAAATTAGTTTCGGGAATTACAAATCGGGACTTTTCAAGAAGTGGGCCAAAGAAAAAAAAAATTACAATTGAAGCCCAAAGGAAAAATGGGGGCCGGCCATAGTGTGGCCCAAATCCATTTTAAAAGGGGCATGTGCTATGCACATGACCCCATAAGTGGATATATACTAAGATCACACTTAGAAATATCCAAGAATCAAATCATAAATCAAGAACACCAATAAAAGAAGGGCTTCGGCCGAGAGCAATAAGGATGAGAAAAAAAAAAATTCCAAGCTTGTGTGTGATCCAAAAATCTTGGCTTCTACATATTTGTGAAGTACTCAAGGCCCTCTTCAACGGGGTATAATTAGTTTGGCGTAAGATCGACGATTGCGACAAGTCGGGGTTTCAAGAAAAGGTATGAGTTTTGTCCCTTTTATGTTATAGATTTGAGGTGAATGTGTTAAGCATTGGAAGTAGATGGAGATCCCGTAATTTTAACGTAAATAGAAAGTCGTGGGTGTGTGTGTGTAGTGTGTTTGGCCGTGAGTTATGGAAGAAAGAAGTGACTTGAATTGATCTTGTTTAAGTTGGCATAATGTGTTGTTGTGATCCTTATATCGTAAATGAGTGATTGTTGAATTAAATTGGCGGTGGAAAACGAATTCGGATGTTATCGGAAAGTGTATATCATTGGTATCTTTATGTATATCAATGTATATTTTGGGTACTAGAGACTTTAGATATGACTTTTTAATGATATGGATGAATTCGGAATGAAACGACGTTAGTTAGAATGTTCGTCGTGAAATTTTGAAATTTTGAAGAACTATGGAAATTTATTGATTTTGGTGCAATTTCGTGTATGACTTAGATTGAATTTGAAATGTGTTTGGCTAGTGTTGGATGGGTAAATGAATACAATTATGTGAATATAGAATTGGGATTTTGAAAGTTTGAATGGAAGTTGCCAACTTTAGAAATCATGTAGAACTTTAAAGCTAGAATGGTTTGATTGTTGTTTGGTTTGGTTGTTGATGTGTGGGCTGTTGTGGTTGGTTAATTTGAGCCGAGCTACGCCTCGGGGATGTTAGATTTATAGGGGAAATGCTGCCGAAATTTCGGTAGGCAAAAATGAAATTAAAGGCAATTTTTAGCCTAAGAATCTCAATTGGTAACTTTGACCATTTGCAGATTTTTGACGAAACGGGGCGGGACTTTTGGAGGAGCTTACGACATCTGAGAGGTATGTAAAGCTTCCCAATTCTTTATTTGGCATATCTTAGGGTGTTAGTTGAATATGAGACCTTCCGGAGCATTTCTGCTCCTCGAAACCCGATCCACAGGAAAGTTACTATTCATTCAATTCGATTAAAGCCTAAAGGCTCCCTTTTGGCTAGAATGCCACTATTCGTCCGAAACCTATCGAAGTGTGGTCGGGTAACCTAGAAATGATTATGTATGACCCTTGGCGTATAACTGCTCGTAAAAATATGTTCTCCACCTCACTTCGACTCGAGGTGGGTCCGCTACCCCAAAATGCCCGATTTGCCCTTCGGGCCACCTTTGAGAATAAAGTTGAAAGTACCACTTCCGATCTTTGGAACATCCTCCTACGGGGTATGTTTGGACTATTCGATGCGCTAATCTATGTTCCGAACTATATGGACCATTTTGGAAACGTTTTGCAAAATGAAACTTTATGTCGGCTAAGTATTCGACTACTTTGTATTCTAAAATGACTTATGAGTTCACTTTGCTTTGAAAGACTATTCCGAAATACGATTTGCATTTGTTTGCTCACGACTCCGCTCGTGCCTTATTATGACTTCGTTCACCGGTTCCCGGGCCGGTTTTGATTCGTGCGTTTTATGATAATTCGGCCGTATGCTGTGTTACGGTTCCCAAGGCTTCGCCATAGGGCCGGGTTCCGTTTGGAGTTATGCTGTGATATGGCTCGGGATGCGATACGCTCACCGATGATTATGATTATGATCGGGGATGTACGGAGATTTGAAACCTTCTGGTGTTATGCTGTGTGTGGCGCCAGCGTCGGAGTGGCGACCACGTTCTTAAGCGTTTGCATGATTTTTATTTGCATAAAATATATGTATATGATTCCGATACAGATTTTTGACATACCAGTTTGTACCCCACTTTGACATTTGATTTGCTTTCGGTTTTGATCCATAATTCTGTACTCCGTGCTTTACATACTCAGTACATATTCCGTACTGACCCCCTCTCTCCGGGGGCTGCGTTTTATGCCCGCAGGTGCAGACATCGGTGATCCTCCGCAGTAGGCTTCACTTCCTGCTTTCCGGAGTACTCTCACTTGGTCCGGAGTCCACTCTTGGTACAGACTCCTCTACTCTGTATATACTTTGTACATTTGACAGTTTGGGTACGGCGGGGCCCTGTCTCGCCATATGTTATGTTTTGAATTCGTAGAGGCCTGTAGTCATCTTTGTGGGGCGAGGGTCCTATGTGTGTGTTGTCTGATTTTGTTTTCGGGTCTTAAAGCGGTCTGTTTGATATGATGGCCCCAAATGGCCCTTCTGTATATATTTGCATTTTGACCGGCGATGCCTATTTCCGCCGCTTTGTTTGAGTTTGATTTGATACGACCGCTTAAGACATATTTTCGATATAAATTATGTTTGATATAACTTTTGAAAAATTCTGAAATAAGTTTTGGACTCGGAAATGAATATGCGATTTGGTCTGGGTACCCAGGTAGGGTGCCAGTCGCGGCCCACGGGGCTGGGTCGTGACAATTCAACTGCCTATAATTGATACACATTCATAGGGAACCATCTTTCTTTCTCACGAACAAAACTGGTGCTCCCCACGGTGATGAACTTGGTCTAATAAACTCTTTCTCAGGCAAATCTTTGAATTGTGCCTTTAGCTCTTTCAATTCTGCCGGATCCATTCGATAAGGAGGGATTGAAATAGGCTTGGTGTCCGGCAACACATCAATAGAGAAGTCAATATCTTTTTCTGGAGGAAGGCCTGGAAGTTCATCTAGAAATACATCCGGAAATTCACTCATACCGGAACGGATCGGAAAGTTGGCGACTCTGCTTTGGTATCATGAACTCGGACTAGGTGATAAATATAGCCTTTAGCTATCATCTTTCATGCTTTAAGGTAGGAAATAAACCTACCTCTTGGAGATGCTGTATTACCCTTCCATTCAAGCACGGGCTCTCCCGGAAATTGTAATCGAACTATTTTCATCTAACAATCAACATTAGCATAACATGTGTTAGACCCCGTATTTTATACGTCGAGTTATTCGCGAAGGAATCGACGTGAGATAGAAACCCTTAATTCTTAATTTCTAAATTAGAACTAGTTGGTTATAAATTATACTTAGTATAAAAATGTTATTGGAGATTAGAAACTACTTAATTGTGGTGTTAATTAAATATTTGTGACCACAATGAACCAATATGAACATCAACGTGCCCATGCATAAAGATGACTCAAAGTCATCTAAAATAAGGCTATTATGGAAGACATACAAATATGCATTTAAATGTTGATTCATCCACTACACTTGCATTGTATTGTGGACAACTAAGTTGAAAGAAAACAAATTTAAAGCTCGGCCAAGTGACCGAAAATATGGGTCGAAAAAGTGGGAGGCATGCATTTAAATATTGAAGGCATCCATTATTTTATGAAGGCATGCATTATTTTATGAAGGCATACATGTTCGAAGAATCATTGCACATTTCAATATTGCCAATTAATCCTTGTATGATTGCAAATGACAAAGGTTAGTGTATGATTCATCCACTACACATGCAATTACATTGTAAACAATTAAAAGGAAAGGAGAAAAAAGGGTGAGGCTCAGCCAAAAGGAGCCGAAAATAGTAGGGAGAGAAATTGAAATTTAGTTCAAAATTAATAGAGTGGCTCAATGTCCTGAGTGGAGCATGTGTGAAACTTGTAGGCATCTTAGTTTAATCAAATGAATGACTAAGAGAGCTCATTTTCGCATTTCAACTTCACAACACAAAAATAGAAAACCTAGAGAGGGAGAGAGAGGCTCTCGGCCAACTAGGGCTGAAATTGAGCTCTTTGTGTGTTGATAAAAAAAAAATATTTCTTCAAGCATTTCAACCCTTTATAAGGTCCCTAGAAACGTGAAGATAGTCATTGGATCAACAAGAACCATTATCATTTCAATCCACAAACTCTAGCCAAGTTGAGAAGTCGAATTGTCAAGATAAGATCTAACTTTCTTTTACATGTGTTAAGGGTGATGTATATGTGTGAATATAAGTTTCATGCATGAAATGATGTGTGTTGATGTTGGAACATGATAGTAGCCATGGAATTATATATGTTGATGTTGAAGTATGGTTGTAACTTGGTGAACATGAATTGCATGCATAACATCATGAATGTTGGTGTTGGAATGTTAATGTGGCCGTAGGGACTGTTTTAGTGGCAATGGTGGACTGATTTTCTTTAGTAATTATGGTTGATGCTATCATATATTGCATGGTAAAAAGAAGGAAAAGAATTGGAAGGTTAAAGGTGAAGTTGTGTTAGTATGAATATAAATTGAATCCGTGAAATTTTGTGTGTGATGTTGAAGCATGTTGAAACCGTGTAGGGACTGTTTTGTGTGGAAGATAATGAACTGATTTTACTTGATATTTTGATTGTTGTTGTCATGAATTTTATGATGGAAATGAAGGTGTTTAATGGTTGGAGTTGGAACTAAAATCGTTTGTGGGTTGTTGTAAGGATTATAGTGATGACAATGTACCTTAGTTGCGTATGAATTGATGATGTACATGTCGTGTGGTTGCTGGTCATAATTCACTGAAATTATATGAAAAGAAGACATGAAATAATGTGTAAGAATCGTATGTGGTTTGCTTAATGTCACGACCCAACCCCGTAGGCCGTGACTAGTGCCCGATCTGGGGACCCAAACACATTTATCAAATGCTATATCCATATTTATCCAACGCATTCAAGTATATAGCAGAAGCCGACAAGGCTGTATTTCGAAGTTAGATAATTTCCAGAAAAATTTCGGCAGAATTTCCTTTGTTTTACAGCCTATCCAAAATAACCATGCGCACAGAAAATGCCAACAAAAGACCACACAGGGCCAACAAAGCAGCATTTAAACATATGCGGACCGGCCGCCGCGGCGAATGGGATCTCCCAAACACAACATATACCCGCATCTGTACAGAAAGACCCCAACCCACAAACATGTCCACAGACCTCTAAACAGACCGACAGAATCATATGACGGGACAGGGCCCCGCCGTACCCATGAACGAGAATATATATATACAGTAGTGACAGACTATACCAAAAGATGGGCTCTGGATAAGAGAGCGCTCCAAAATAGCAGAATAAGATCCTAAGCGGACGGATCAGCAAACCTGCCGTCTGTACCTGCGCGGCATAAAAACGCAGCCCCCGAAGAAAGGGGGTCAGTACGAAATATTTACTGAATATGTAAAGCCTGGATTACAGAAACAGAATCATAACTGGTACAGAACGTACAGAAAAGTGAGTAGAAAATCCAAAGTATCAAATACATATTTCCAAAACATGCAGAGTGTGTACAGAAAAATATGTCATATTAAATCCGGCCCCTGCCAAGGGACTCGGCAGACAGAACATGGCCACCCTCCCGACGCTGGTGCCACAACACAGAAGAATCAGAATAGGGGCATAACCCCGTAACATAATATGTCATATCAGATGGCCATAAAAAATCATATCAAAACAAGCGTACATGGCACAGCATACTCCACAAACCCATGTACGCGTATACCTGCCCCCTCACATCGAGGCACGGCGAACAATGCAAAGAATCACGCTTGACAACATATCCTGGCCCGGGCTCAGTGTGGGAAACATTGGGGCATCCACGAATGGAGTAGTGAGAGACTAATGCAGTTAAAATATCATAAATGTTTCCATAGACTCGATGAGGCATATCAAAAACAAACCAATCCAATGAAGTCGGAAGGGATCATAATAAATGAGTTTTGGATATCATAGTGAATTACATAGTATAACCTTTCTGAAGTCGTTCCGAGTGTCAAAACAATTTATCAGACTTAATGGAATATTTAAAACAATGTTTGTTAAGTAATTAGAATGGTAGTCAAAACATTTCTTTCAAAAATCGCTCGAAAGTAAGACTAGAGTATAATAAGGGCAAAACCGGGAATAGCAGGCCCACCTCGGGACAAGCAAGGCGGTGGGCTCATATTACATATTTTAAACTTATGGGGTCACCTACAAAGGTTGTACGGACGTTCTATAGCTTTCCAAGTAGTTTAGGGAAAGTTTGCATGATTTTCAAGAATACAAACCAAAAGGGCTCAATTTTACTGAAGGAAAAAGCGAGATTTTCAATTGCGGATTCCGATGGGCAGAAATTCTTTCGAAGCCCGAATCCGATTCTAATACACTTAGGCATGCCAAAAGAAGGATCGGGGTAGCTTTACATACCTTTTGAGCTTTGCACGCCTATCCAAGCTCACTCCCCGTTTCGTCGAAAATCTGCAAATGGTCACATTTACCAATTGTGAGTTATTGATGCTACGAATGCAACTTAACTCGTATTTGTCTACCGAAATTTCGGAAGCACCTCCCCTGTACATATAGCATCCCCGAGAATTCAACTCGGCTCAAAACCATCAACAACAACCCAACAACAAACATCAACAACAACAACAACCACTATAAACGCAATATAACTTATTTAGCCATCTTTTCAATACAATGTCATAACCTTCACTTTCAAACTAATCTCAATGATTTCACATTCATCATCAATCTAGATCACCACGACATAGTTTAGCAGCATTTCATATCGTTTCCTTAAATTATACACACGATATACATAATATGCAAACTTTCCGCCAAAGTCATATTTCATCCAAAGCTTTTAATCTTTGGCATACATATTCATAACATGTTTCCAACTTCCAAATCTATCAACGATCATTATAATTTAGCAACCTAATAACTTCATTTACATAATGTCGTAAAATCGTACTAAAACGACATAAGCTTCTACATTCCATTTCAATACAAACTTATATCATTTTATCTCCATATACATTGCAAGCATCATAATAACACAACTAACACATTAAACAAATTTAATCCATTTCCATCCCACACACTCCAAACCACACGGCCAAACACCACCTTACCAACTTCAACTAAATTCATTCCCAATATGCATTTTACCACAATCACAACTAGAATATAACATATTTTCAACTCACCATAATTATACAACATATATACACACACGACCATATACTATATCTCCTACCCACTTTGTAAACTTCCATTTCTACATACAATCAATTTATTTCTACATAATACAACACAAACATGACTTCATAACACAAGAACAAGGAATAATTCTTACCTTTTTCCTCACTCTTCTTCACTTGAGTGTATGGTCACTTTGATGAATTTAATGCCTCTCTCTCCAAACCAACTACACCAAGTTGTAAAGGGACTTTAAATTAGTGAGAATTTAACAAGAGAATAATTTTTGAGTCAAGATTTTAGAGGGCTAATTTTTCCATGCCAAACCCGAACACCCTTTTTTGTTTTCTCTTCTTTCTTACTTGCTTTTCTTTCTTGCTTCTTATCTTAAGTCTTCTAAAAGATAAGATGAAGATGATATATAATACATATAATATGGTCCCATAGTTAATTGATCACATGGAAAATGTTATAAGGCCATGGGTTGGGCCACCCCATGGCCGGCCATGCTCCAAGATTTGGGCCTCAATTTTTCCATTCTCATTTTTGAGCCCAAATGGCTTATATATCATATTTGTAATTCGCGAAACTAATTTCCAAAATTCCAAATTTTCCCTTAGTCTTCCTCGACACCTCCACATTAATATTCTTTCATGCACAACTCTTATGTTAAATAAAATCAACTATAACCTTATTTCTTACAAGTCAAAATTATTGCCAATTTTTCCAAAGGTGTGAAAACACGGGATATAACATCCTCCCCCCCTTTAGAACATTCGTCCTCGAATGCTAAATTAATCTTATAGGGTCTGAAAATACTTCGGGGGAGTTTCTGTTTATAGACAGCACATTCGTTATTGAAATGGAATTAAACAAAGATTCGAGATTACCTGTGGGCATAGGGAACAAATGAGGATATTTCCTCTTCATCTCCTCTTCGGCCTCCCAAGTCATTTCCTCCCTATTATTGTTCCGCCACAGCACCTTAACAGAGGCTACATCTTTGTTCCGGAGCTTTCTTACCTGGCGGTCCAAAATGGCTGCGAGCTGCTCCTCGTACGATAACTGCTCCGTCACCTGAATGTCATCCGCAGGAAATATTCTGGAGGGATCACCAATGCATTTGCGGAGCATAGATACATGGAATACCGGATGTACCGCTTCCAAATCAGATGGCAGATCTAACTGATAAGCGACATTTCCAATTTTCCGCACAATCAGATAAGGCCCAATATAACACGGACTAAGCTTACCCTTTCTGCCGAACCGCATTACGCCTTTCGTGGGCGATACCTTCAGAAATACCCAATCACCAACCTGGAATTCCAAAGGACGACGCCGTTTATCAATGTATGATTTCTGTCGACTCTGGGCTGCCAATAGCCGCTCCCGGATAAGTTTCACCTTATCAACTGCCTGCTGGATCATCTCTGGGCCGATTAACTCTGTCTCGCCAATATCAAACCAGCCGATAGGTGACCTGCATTTCCTACCATATAAAGCGTCGTACGGAGCCATCTGGATGCTGGAATGGTAGTTGTTATTATAAGCAAATTCAATCAATGGCAAGTGATCCTCCCAGCTACCTCTGAAATCAATAACACAGGCCCGCAACATATCTTCAAGCGTCTGGATAGTGCGCTCGGCCTGTCCGTCACTCTGAGGATGAAAAGCTGTGCTCAGACTCAGCTGAGTCCCTAATCCTTCCTGAAAAGATCTCCAGAAGTTCGCGGTGAACTGGGCACCTCTGTCAGTGATAATAGATATAGGAACTCCATGAAGTCGCACAATTTCTTTTATATAAAGCCTGGGATAATCCTCAGCGGAGTAAGTAGTTCTGACGGGAAGAAAATGGGCTGATTTTGTCAGCCTATCAACAATAACCCAGATGGAATCTTACTTCCGTGGAGTGCGAGGCAAACCTGTAATGAAGTCCATATTAATGATCTCCCACTTCCACGTCGGAATTTCCATTTCCTACTTAAAAATATACTGGAGACTCTTATGATCTGTATAGATATCACATGAACGCCATATAAATAATGTCTCCATATCTTCAGGGCATGAATCACCTGCAAGCTCCAGATCGTGAGTAGGATAATTCTTTTCGTGCTTTTTCAGCTGTCGGGAAGCATAAGCTATAACTCTGCCGTGCTGCATCAATACACAGCCTAACCCCACACCAGAAGCATCACAATAAATAACATACCCGTCTGGTCCCTCGGGAAGAGTCAGAACTGGAGCTGTAGTCAGCTTCTCTTTCAGCAACTGGAAGCTTCGTTCACAAGCATCGGTCCACTGGAACTTGGCTCCCTTCTGAGTTAGCCTTGTCAAAGGCGCTGAAATCTAAGCAAACCTTTCCACAAATCTTCTGTAATAGCCTGCTAATCCCAGAAAACTACGTACCTCTGTGGGCGTCGTGGGTCTAGGCCAATTCTTCACGGCCTCAATCTTCTGTGTGTCCACCCGGACACCATCAGCTACAATAATATGTCCCAAGAATGCCACTGAAGCTAGCCAGAATTAACATTTAGAAAATTTTGCATATAATTTCTGATGTCGAAGCACCCCGAGTACCGATCTCAAATGATCTGCGTGTTCTTCCTCGGACCAAGAATAAACCAAAATGTCATCGATGAATACAATTACGAACATATCCAAGAATGGCCTGAATACCCGGTTCATCAAATCCATGAATACCGCAAGAGCATTAGTGTTATATCCCGCATTTTTCGCATTCGGATAATTTGAGGTAATTGCGGGAGATTAAGAGCAAGATTATAAGTTTGATCTTGTTTGGTGTACAAGTTGTTTATAAAAAATTTGAAGTGGAAATATGGAGAAAGGCGAAGGGCAAATTTGGAAATTGGAAAAATGCTTCATGAATTACGTAAACTAGCTAAAAATTTAAGTGGGCTTGAATTAAATTTTTAAGACAAAATCATAGGCCCAACCGGCCATACCCATGGGCTAGGCCCAAAGTGGGTCAAAGTATGTAGTTAAATAAGATGACCAAGTCATCTTTATCATAACAATTTCTAGAAATTTCAAGAAAAGAAGAACAAAGAAAGAAGGAGAAAAAAACCCTTGAGGCTTTCGGCCAAGGGAGAATTTCCAAGAGAAATTGATAAAAATTCTTTCAAAAATCATTTCCTACCAAGCAAAGGGTGCTTAACAAGGTAGAGTTGTTGTTGGAGCAAGCAAGGTTCAAAATCATCCAAGTTGCCAAGAGTTAGGCAAGTGAGAAGTTGAAGAAGAAAGGTAAATTCTAACCTTGTTTTATGTGTTAAGCATAGATTATATGTGTTGTAGTAGGCAAAAATGGATGAAATTCTTGAAGTAGAGGAATATAGTTTATGGCCGTGTATGTACATATAGGTGTAGGAATTACATTTCAATTGTTGTCAAGTGTTTGGTTGCTATTGTTGTGGATGAGATGTGGAAAATGGAAAAATTGAAGTTGTGTGTGTGCATGGTACGGCCGTGTAGTGTGTAGTTGCAAATGTCCGTGTGTGTGTGTTTGATGAATGGATAGTGAGCAAGTCTTAATTAGTATGCCGATCGTCGTGTTGTGGAGCTTATATTACAAGTAGAAGCATAATGAACTTAGTAAAATATTAGTAATTGGAAGTTTGTTTCGGAAGGTGAGGTGAATTGTATGTTATGTTCTTGCATGTATGAAACGTCATGATGTTAGAATGATGTTGTTGGACTATATATATAAGGTTGTTATTGACTTTATGGGAGTTGGAAAGTGTTGAAGAAAGTAGTAAATTGATATAATGTATCGTGAGTCGAAAATGTGAATTGCTAGGATGATTGTTGATTATGTTAATAGTTTGGCCGGGTTTGAATTCCCGGATTGTGTTTGTCAAGAATTTGGTTATGTTGAATGTCGAGGATGGTGTATTTACAGAGGAAATGCTGCCGAAATTTTGGTAGCCAATTGTTTCCTTAAGGTGTTAACTCTAAGTATGCTAATGAGAGTTTTGGTGAAAATGACCAAATCGCAGATTTTGATGAGATTCTGACTCGAATTTGGAGTAGCTAAAGGAGCGGAAAGAGGTATGTAAGGCTTCACCCTTCTTTCTATGGCATGTCTTAACTAAAAGAAGTCGGGTACGAGTCTCGGGGACAACCCTAATCCCCGGAATTCGCACCTAAAGTTTTCAACTTTTCGTTCAATTGAATTGAAGTAAAAAGTGTGCAAAATGATGAAAAGACCTTCTAGACCCCTATAACTTGCCTAAGTGGGACCCGATTACCCTAAGACTCATACAAGTAACACTATGACACGTAATATGGGTAAATTGTATACGCTACCTCGTCCGGCCCGAGGTGGGCCCGTTACTCTCGGATTTTCCTATAATCTTGGTTAACGTACTTGAAGTGAATCAAAAGGGGGCCTTTGATCCCGATTTCGTCACCAAGTGATAAGTACTATGACTACTCCAGCGGGAGTGTTTCTATGATGATAATGATAATGACAATATCGTACAAGAGAATGTAGCTATGATAAGTACGACCGGAACGACTCTACGACTAAGCCAAGTACTTCATATAAATATGAAAGCGATAAACTAATTTTTGGAATCATATTTATATTTTCTAGTTATAACTTATTTTCTAAAATACCTAAGATTTCATTTTCGGTTACTGTAACACTATTTTCCGTCGATAGTTTCGCCTTAAAATACTTGTTCCTTCAAGCTGAGACAAAGCTATCACTAGCATTCCGTAATGTAATCGGAGGTCACCGACCTTATGTCACTCCGATGGATACATGATTTTCCTTGGCTCTCTTGTGCGCTTATATGACATATGTATATATATAAAACGGGTATACGTGTATGGGTATGTATATATATATGACAAAGTAACTGTATATAAGACATGTATATGCATAAAGGATGAGTAAATGTACGTGTATGTGGGGAAGAAGGGAAGGGCCACTGTTATATCACCACCTGATTCAGCTGGATTTCATCCTGGACGCGGGATGCCCGGACGCGGGATATGGGATGAGCCGTACGCGGCGTCTGTATATATATATATAATGCGTGATACATATGTGATGTAATATGTTGGGTCATCGTTGGGCAGGGGGTTGGGAGAGCCGATTGTATTCGGCATCTGTAAATGTAAATGAAAGATACTGTCTACTGAATTGTACTGTTTTCTGTATACATGAATAAGGGACACCGAGGGGGTTGGGAGAGCCGATTGTATTTGGCGTCCGAAAACGTGAGTAAAAGCTAGCGTTACTAAAATGTATTGTTTTCTGCGCACGAGAATAAGTAATATAAAAATGTTGACTCCTATGCCTATGAAAAGAAACGTTCCAAAGACGAAAAGGGCAAGCCTATACGATAGCCCGCCTGAAAAGGGGCCTCTCTATGTACAGGTTACTTTCTTGCCCCAGTATACGCCCTATGGCTCCGTGATATTATTATTGATTGTACTCTATGTTACTGCTTGCATTGTTTTCCATGCCTTACATACTCGGTACATTATTCGTACTGACGTCCCTTCTTGTGGACGCTGCGTTTCATGCCGCGCAGGTCAGCAGGTATACGGACCAGATTCCTAGCGCCCTATCAACAGCATTCGACAGCGCTCCAGTTGTTCTGAAGCCTTATATCATCGGTACTATTTTGTGTATGTATTTTCGGGCGTGACAGTACTCGGCCCTTCCTATGTATAAATGTACTATGTCTAGAGGCTCGTAGACAGATATACACAGTCAGCTATGTACAGTTTAATGTATTGTATTCCGAATGGTTCGCGTTATGGTGTAGCGCGATATTAGAAAGTTTACTGCAAATGTTAATGTTTAGAAAAAAAAATATATGGCACTGTTTATATAGGATAGCTAAGGGGTGCTCGGTACAAGTATCGGGTACTCGTCACGGCCCCTAGTCGGGTCGTGACAATTAGTCAGCCCAAAAGACATAACTCTGAATTCATAGTGCCCATATCTTCTCCGGAATGCTGTCTTAGGAATATCGGCCTCTCGTACCCGTACCTGCTGATAGCCTGGCCGAAGGTCTATCTTCGAAAAATATTTGGCGCCCTGCAACTGATCAAACAAATCATCAATTCTGGGGATGGGGTATTTATTCTTTATGGTTACCTTATTCAGCTGCCGATAATCGATACACATACGCAGCGACCCGTGTTTCTTACGCACAAATAATACCGGGGCTCCCCAAGGCGAAGTACTGGGCCTGATGAAGCCTTTTTCTAACAGATCCTTCAACTGCTCTTTCAGTTCTTTCAATTCTGCCGGTGCCATTCTGTACGGGGGAATAGATATAGGCTGAGTATCTGGAAGCAAATCAATAGTAAAATCTATCTCCCGCTCTGGAGGAAGGCCTGCAAGCTCTTCTGGGAACACATCTGGAAATTCATTAACCACGGGAACTGACTGAAGAGTCGGCGTTTCTGCTGTCAAGTCTTGTACCCGAACCAGATGATAAATATAACCCTTTCTGATCATTTTCTTCGCCCTAAGGTATGAAATAAACTTACCTTTTGGCGATGCAGTATTACCTGCCCATTCTATAACTGGCTCCCCAGGAAACTGGAAACGAACTACCTTATTTTGGCAGTCAACATTAGCATAACAGGAATCTAGCCAGTCCATACCCATAATAACATCAAACTCGATCATATCTAACTCCACCAAATCTGCCTTAGTGTCTGTTACGTCTCGTATTTTTATACATTGGGACAACCCGGATTAATTATGATAATTTAGAGCCAAGACTATTCTGGGATTCGAAGTCGGGACTTTTGACCTTTGATTTTATTTCGAGGCATAAGTTATATATGGAATTGTTGGCATTGAACACTTAGGAAAAATTTGGGACCACAATTCATAAATTGGAATTAAAAAAAAAATCTTGCAAATGAGGCCTTGTGGCCCTCAAATGGTCCCACACATTGTGTGGCCAATTTTAATTGGTCCAACACATGTGTGGGCCATGGGACACATGGATAAATATTATGGAATCTTAAAAGATGACCTTAAGTCATCTTTACCACTTCAACACTTAGCAAATAAAACCAAAAGTTGAAGAGCTTCAACAAGAAGCTCACGGCCAAGACTAAGAAAAATCAACTCCATTTCAAGCCATCCCAAAATTATTTCTTTGTTGTAAACCCACTATTTTGAGGTCCCTAAGTAGCGTGGAAGCATCGTTGGAGCGATCAAACCATCATTTTTCATCTTTTGGAAACCCTAGGCTATTGGAAAGTTGAAGAAGAAAGGTAAGAACTCATTATGTTTTGTATGTTATAAAGGCTGTATGCATGTTGTAGTATGTTATAATGGAGGAAAATCATGAAATATGAAATGTTGGAGGTGAGTTGTGTATGTGGAGCTTGAGCCGTGTAAATGGGTGTTGTTGTGTTGTGATTGAAATTATGAATTAATGCCTAGTTAGTTGATTATGATCATTGTAAGGTGAAGAACAATTGAGAATCATCCATATATGTATATGTGTAGTGTTAGCCGAAAATGGGTCACCTTATGTGCCAAGAATTGAATTAGTATCGCTTATTGTTTAGCCGTCGTCGCCATGAATTCTATGTTGGAAATGAAAGTTTATTGACTCAAATTGATGTTGTAAATATTGCGGACTGATTTGGAAGTTGTTGTACATTTAATGTAAATTGTGTATTGATGAAAATAGCATTGTTAGAATGTAAATTGTAGATACGAACCATGATTTGCAAATGAAGAAAAAGTTAGGGGGGCTGTCTCGGTTAGGGGCTGTTTCGGGTAGCTTGGGAAAATTTATGGATTGTTGGAAAAATTGTATAAATTGCTTAGAATGTCCTGAAATGTTTTTGGTATGGGTTCGGGTTAGTATGTGAGCGTATAAGCGTCGATTTTGGCTTGAAGGTAAGTCGTCGAATTGAATTTATGAAAGTTGATGAATGATGGAAAAGAGAGCTATTATTGTTGTATTACCTTTCGGATTGATTATTAAAGGTTTTAGGTTGGTTGTTGTTGTTGTTGTTGATTGATACGGCCGAGTTAAATTCTCGGGGTAGCCTATTTACAGGGGAAATGTTGCCCAAATTTCTGTAGAATTAAGGGCGAAATTGGAAGTTAATGCCCAAAAAGTCTTTAGCTAATGTTTGGCATTTTATGGCTTGTTTATAGATCGTGGGCAGCCCGAATCATAGGTTGGATTTAGCTTGAGTTTGGATCGTATTGGAGAGCGTTTGAGGTATGTAAAGTAACCTTTCTTTTGGCATGCCTTAGTTAAAGTAGGCCATGATGCGAGCCTCTAGGAAACTCTATTCTCGCAAATCCGAGCTTGTCTATGATTCGTATTTGTTTCCTTGGTATTCTTGGGCGCATATGCCATAACATTGATCCTTTTATCCTCGGAGTTTATGATTTGTAAAGATTTCATGAAAGTTGATTTTAGGTTTCAAAGCTTGTTCTTTAGCGATTCCAAAAGTTCAAACGCCCATAACTTCCTCAGAAAAGCTCGGATTGCTTTGAAATTTTCGTAGGAATTTGTATGATATAAAATGAGTATGTTTTTCATAGGCGGGCTCAGTTCGGGTCTATACTCGTCCGTGGGTCCCGCGACGCCCTTTATGTAATTTCGGTAACTTCGGGAAGAAAATGTTGTAATTATTGTTCCGATTTCAAATATGACTATTTTACTTATCTTTGGATTTATGATAATGATTTTATGCATATGATTCCTCACTACTCCGCTCGTGCCCTATGATATCGTTCGCCGGTTCCCGGGCCGGTTCGGTTGTCGTGCGGATTATGATACATTCCGGTGTTATGCTGTGTTTATGGTTCACCGAGCTCCTCGCTCGAGGGCCGGGTTCCACATATGTTTGGCGTTATGCTGTGATTGGCGTTATGCTGTGTTGTGATGTGTGCCGGGGATTCGGAGATTTGAAACTTTCTGGTGTTATGCTGTGTTATGGCGCCATCGACAGGCGGGCGACCATATTTTCCTGTGCCCTATGCATAATTTATACTTTGGAAATAAACATTTTGATATTTTTGGGATATGTATTATTTTCCATACTTCTGATTCAATTACTGTTCAAGACTTATTTCTGTACCTTCTGCTTTGCATACTCAGTACATATTTCGTACTGACCCCCTCCTCCGGGGGCTGCGTTTCATGCCCGCAGGTACAGACGCACAGCTTGGTGATCCACCTGTTTAGGACACCCCCTTCTGCTATTCGGAGTGCTCCTCTCATCCCGGAGCTTATATTTTTGGTATATATACTTGTTAGTACATTTATACATATTCGTTCATGGGTACAGCGGGGCCCTGTCCTGTCATATGATTCTGTCGGTCTGTTTAGAGGTCTGTGGACATGTTTGTGGGTTAGGGTCTTTCTGTATGAATGTATGTACATGTCGTTTGGGCGATCCCATACGCCGAGGCGGCCGGTCCGCATATGTTGTTTGGGCGACCCTATACGCCGAGGCGGCCGGTCCGCATATGTTTATATATTGCTTGGTTAGCCCTGTGTGGCTTTCGTTGGTATTTTCTGCGTGCAGGGTATATTGGATAGTCCGTAAAACAAAGGAAACTCTGCCGAAATTTTTCTGGAAATTACCTAAATTTGAAATAAAGCCATGTCGGCTTCCGCCATATAGTAGAATGAGTTGATAGAATTTGAGATAATATTTAATAGATGGGTTCGGGTGCCCAGATCGGGCACTAGTCACGGCCTACGGGATTGGGTCGTGACAGAAGTGGTATCAGAGCGGTTTGTCCTCGGAGTGTCCACAGATCGTGTCTAGTAGAGTCTTGTTTATCGGTGTGTTGTGCACCACATCTATAAACAGGAGGCTACAGGACATTTAGGATGTTGTCTTTTCTTCTGATCTTAGATAATGCGATAGAACTGTGCTATTAGGATGATTCTGTTTTGATCTGTTGTTGTTTTTCTTTCAGTGATGCCTCCGAAAAAGGCGACGGCCGCCCAGAAGAAAAAGGGCGTAGTAGGAGAGACCAGCCGGGCTCAGAAGGGTACTCGGACCCTTGCTCAGATGATGCGTGATATTACGTCCCGGCCAGCCGACTCTGCTACGTCTTCATCGTCAGAGGAGTCTGGAGCAGCTTCACCATTAGCTCCAGGGGCTTCAGCTCCCGCGCCTCCAGCTCCTCAGCAAGGGGCGGAGGACAGGACACTGAGAGAGGCTGTGCAGTTATTGACCACTCTAGTAGCGGGACAGGCTCGCAGACGCGGGCGGAGAGATGATGATGATGACGATAGGCGTGACAGCCTGAGGGTTCGAGAGTTTCTATTATGTGGCCCTCCAGAGTTTTACGGGTCTAAGCCCGACGAGGACCCCCATGACTTTATTCGGGGGATGCGGCGCTCACTAGATTTGGTCAGGGCTTCAGAGACTGAGTCTGTTGAGTTGGCTTCGCATAGACTACGGGATGTTGCTGCTCACTGGTATGAGTCCTGGGAGCTATCCAGGGGTGAGGGTGCTACCCCAGCTACTTGGGACGAGTTCGTGACTGCTTTCACTCACCACTTTTTGCCCCAGAGTTACGGCGGGCGCGGGTTGACCGATTTTTGCATCTGCAGCAGAGGGGTCGGAGAGTCCGTGAGTATAATATGGAGTTTGATTCTTTGGCCCGGTATGCACCTGCCATAGTAGCAGATATGGCCGATCGGATGCACAGATACGTGATGGGGTTAGACCGCTATTTGATTGATGGCTGTATGGCGGTGGCATTGCAGGCAGACATGGATATTGCCCGACTACAGGCTTATGCCCTGGGTATGGAGGACCGACATAGAGCTGATTATTCTAGCAGAGATCGGGACAGGAGGCCGCCCAAGAGGGTCAGATTCGCAGTTTATTCTGGAGATTCTCGAGGCGGACAGCCTCAGCAGCAGCAGTCAGGCAGACATCCTCCTCCGTCAGGCCGGGGTACACCCCCACAGTTTACCGGCAGGAGATCTGAGGGTGTCGGATATTCAGGGGCAGGCCCGAGCTCCAGGGCTTCAGGTTCACAGTTGAACAGAGGTTCCAGCAGTCAGATGAGGCCACCCAGACCTTTGTGTTCCTACTGTGGGAGACAGCACCCGGGAGAGTGTTTCCGAGCTACGGGTGCATGCTTTGTGTACGGCCGTCAGGGCCATCAGATGAGAGACTGTCCGGCTAGAGGTGGAACAGGCAGTTCAGCTCAGTCTACCGGGTCAGCCGGTGGTTCATCTTCAGCCTCGGTGGCGATGCGCCCTGCGGGGCAAGTTACTCCAGCACCAGCAGGCCGCGGCAGGGGTCGTGGCGGAGCTTCGGGTTCTAGCGGTCCTTCGAACCGCATTTATGCCTTAGCCAGCAGACAGGACCAGGAGGCTTCGCCTAATGTCGTCACAGGTATATTACTGGTTTTCTCTCGTGATGTGTATGCATTGATTGATCCTGGTTCTACATTGTCATTTATATCTCCACTCGTTGCTGATAAAATTGGGATAGAATCCGAACCGATAGAGCCTTTTGAGGTAGCTACACCAGTAGGGGATTCTGTTATAGCCAGTCAGATTTATAGAGATTGTTCCGTGATTATCTGTGGCCGCTGCACTAAGGCGGATTTGGTAGAGTTAGATATGATCGAGTTTGACGTGATTATGGGTATGGATTGGCTAGCTTCTTGCTATGCTAATGTTGATTGTCAAAAGAAGATAGTCCGATTCCAATTCCCAGGGGAGCCAGTTATAGAGTGGGCAGGTAATACAGTATCGCCGAGGGGTAAGTTTATTTCATACCTCAAGGCTGAGAAAATGATCAGAAAGGGGTATATTTATCATCTGGTCCGTGTTCATGATTTAGAGGCAGAGGCACCGACTCTTCAGTCAGTCCCAGTGGTTAATGAATTTGTAGATGTATTCCCAGATGAGCTTCCGGGTCTACCTCCCGAACGGGAGATAGAGTTTGCTATTGATCTGTTGCCAGACACTCAGCCTATCTCTATTCCTCCGTACAGAATGGCACCTGCAGAATTAAAAGAATTGAAAGAGCAGCTGAGAGATTTATTGGAGAAGGGTTTCATTCGGCCTAGTGCGTCACCCTGGGGAGCTCCAGTATTATTTGTGAGGAAGAAAGACGGCTCGCTGCGGATGTGCATTGATTATCGGCAGTTGAATAAGGTAACCATCAAGAATAAATATTCCCTCCCCAGGATTGATGATTTGTTTGATCAGCTGCAGGGTGCCAGGTACTTCTCGAAGATAGACCTGCGATCGGGTTACCATCAGGTACGGGTACGAGAGGCTGATATTCCCAAGACAGCATTCAGGACCCGATATGGGCACTATGAGTTCAGAGTTATGTCTTTTGGGCTGACAAATGCCCCAGCAGTATTTATGGACCTGATGAATCGGGTATTCAGACCGTTCTTGGATATGTTTGTGATCGTATTTATCGATGATATTCTGGTTTATTCTCGGTCAGAAGCAGAGCATGCAGACCATTTGAGGACGGTACTTGGCACACTTCGGCACCAGGAATTATATGCTAAATTTTCTAAGTGTGAATTCTGGTTATCTTCAGTGGCATTTCTGGGACATATTATTGGGGCTGATGGCGTCCGGGTGGATACCCAGAAGATCGAGGCCGTAAAGAATTGGCCTAGACCTACGACGCCGACAGAGGTGCGTAGCTTTCTGGGATTGGCTGGTTATTATCGGAGATTCGTGGAGAAGTTTGCTTCCATTTCAGCGCCTTTGACAAGGCTGACTCAGAAGGGAGCTAAGTTTCAGTGGTCAGATGCTTGCGAGCGTAGCTTCCAGTTGCTGAAAGAGAAGTTGACTACGGCTCCAGGCCTGACTCTTCCGGAGGGTCCAGATGGGTATGTGATTTATTGTGATGCCTCTGGTATTGGTTTGGGATGTGTGTTGATGCAGCACGGCAGGGTGATAGCTTATGCTTCCCGGCAGCTCAGAAAACATGAAAAGAATTATCCTACTCACGATTTGGAGCTGGCCGCGGTCATTCATGCTTTGAAGATGTGGAGACATTATTTATATGGGGTTCACGTTGACATTTATACAAATCATAAGAGCCTTCAGTACATCTTTAGGCAAAAGGAGTTGAACTTGCGGCAGCGGAGGTGGTTAGAGTTGCTGAAAGATTATGATGTTGACATTCTCTACCATCCTGGGAAAGCTAATGTTGTGGCGGATGCACTCAGCCGCAAGTCTATGGGCAGCCTAGCAGACGTGCCATCAGAGAGTAAAGAAATGGTTCGCGATATTCATCAGTTGGCTAGTCTTGGAGTTCGCTTGGCTGATTCTGGAGATGTTGGGGTTTCTGTTCGAGGTATTGCTGAGTCCTCTATTACAGAAGATATTAAGCGGCATCAGTATGAGGATCCTATTTTGGCAAAGTACAGAGACGCAGCGCTGGCACAGGAGAAGACTCCGTTTGAGATTTCACCTAATGTAGTGTTATTTCACAGAGGCAGATTGTGTGTACCTGACGTTGCAGGGTTGCGGTGACAGGTTATGGGCGAGGCACATTACGCCCGATATTCTGTTCACCCAGGGTCGACGAAGATGTACCATGATATCAGATGCCTATATTGGTGGGACGGTATGAAAAGAGATATAGCAGAGTTCGTTGCTCAGCGTCCAAATTGCCAGCAGGTTAAGATTGAGCACCAGAAGCCCGGTGGGCTATTGCAGGAGATAGAGATACCGACGTGGAAGTGGGAGATCATTAATATGGACTTTATTACAGGTCTACCTCGCACTCCACGGAGGTATGATTCTATTTGGGTTATTGTTGATCGGCTGACGAAATCAGCCCATTTTCTTCCGGTTCGGACCACCTATTCAGCTGAGGATTATGCCAGGCTTTATGTCAGGGAGATTGTACGACTTTATGGAGTTCCTGTGTCTGTTATTTCCGATAGAGGTGCCCAGTTTACAGCTAAGTTCTGGAGATCGTTTCAGGAGGGATTAGGGACCCAGGTGAGCCTGAGTACAGCCTTCCATCCCCAGTCCGACGGACAGGCCGAGCGCACTATTCAGACATTGGAAGATATGTTGCGTGCGTGTTCTATTGATTTCAGGGGTAGCTGGGACGATCATTTACCGCTTGTTGAGTTTGTGTATAATAACAGCTACCACTCCAGTATTCAGATGGCACCATATGAGGCTTTGTATGGCAGGAAGTGTAAATCACCGATCGGTTGGTTTGATGTTGGGGAGACTGAGTTGATTGGCCCAGATGTGGTCCAGCAGGCCGTGGATAAGGTGAAACTTATTCGAGAAAGATTGTTGGCAGCCCAGAGCCGACAGAAATCTTATGCCGATAAGCGACGTCGACCGTTAGAGTTTCAGATTGGCGATTGGGTGTTCCTGAAAGTGTCACCGATGAAAGGTGTTATGCGATTTGGCAAGAAAGGAAAGCTCAGTCCGAGATATATTGGGCCTTATCTGATTATTCGCAAAATAGGCAAGGTGGCCTACGAATTGGATTTGCCAGCTGACTTGGGAGCGGTTCACCCGGTATTCCATGTTTCCATGCTTCGTAAGTGTATTGGTGACCCTTCCAGAATTTTTCCTTCAGATGAGATACAGGTCACAGAGGAGCTATCTTACGAGGAGCAGCCTATAGTCATATTGGATCGTCAGGTGAGAAAGTTTCGGAATAAAGATGTGGCTTCGGTTAAAGTGCTGTGGCGGAATAATAACCGCGAAGAAATGACCTGGGAGGCTGAGGAGCAGATGAAGGAAAAGTATCCTCACTTATTCCCAGTACCTTCAGGTAATTCAAATTCTTTGTCTGACTATGTTGATTTATGAATGATTTGTATGTGATGGCTATAAAAGCAACTCCCCCGGATTTGAGTAAGATCCGTAGAACTAATTCAACATTCGAGGACGAATGTTCTTAAGGGGGGGAGGATGTTACGTCTCGTATTTTTATACATTGGGACAACCCGGATTAATTATGATAATTTAGAGCCAAGACTATTCCGGGATTCGAAGTCGGGACTTTTGACCTTTGATTTTATTTCGAGGCATAAGTTATATATGGAATTGTTGGCATTGAACACTTAGGAAAAATTTGGGACCACAATTCATAAATTGGAATTAAAAAAAAAATCTTGCAAATGAGGCCTTGTGGCCCTCAAATGGTCCCACACATTGTGTGGCCAATTTTAATTGGTCCAACACATGTGTGGGCCATGGGACACATGGATAAATATTATGGAAGCTTAAAAGATGACCTTAAGTCATCTTTACCACTTCAACACTTAGCAAATAAAACCAAAAGTTGAAGAGCTTCAACAAGAAGCTCACGGCCAAGACTAAGAAAAATCAACTCCATTTCAAGCCATCCCAAAATTATTTCTTTGTTGTAAACCCACTATTTTGAGGTCCCTAAGTAGCGTGGAAGCATCGTTGGAGCGATCAAACCATCATTTTTCATCTTTTGGAAACCCTAGGCTATTGGAAAGTTGAAGAAGAAAGGTAAGAAGTCATTATGTTTTGTATGTTATAAAGGCTGTATGCATGTTGTAGTATGTTATAATGGAGGAAAATCATGAAATATGAAATGTTGGAGGTGAGTTGTGTATGTGGAGCTTGAGCCGTGTAAATGGGTGTTGTTGTGTTGTGATTGAAATTATGAATTAATGCCTAGTTAGTTGATTATGATCATTGTAAGGTGAAGAACAATTGAGAATAATCCATATATGTATATGTGTAGTGTTAGCCGAAAATGGGTCACCTTATGTGCCAAGAATTGAATTAGTATCGCTTATTGTTTAGCCGTCGTCGCCATGAATTCTATGTTGGAAATGAAAGTTTATTGACTCAAATTGATGTTGTAAATATTGCGGACTGATTTGGAAGTTGTTGTACATTTAATGTAAATTGTGTATTGATGAAAATAGCATTGTTAGAATGTAAATTGTAGATACGAACCATGATTTGGAAATGAAGAAAAAGTTAGGGGGGCTGTCTCGGTTAGGGGCTGTTTCGGGTAGCTTGGGAAAATTTATGGATTGTTGGAAAAATTGTATAAATTGCTTAGAATGTCCTGAAATGTTTTTGGTATGGGTTCGGGTTAGTATGTGAGCGTATAAGCGTCGATTTTGGCTTGAAGGTAAGTCGTCGAATTGAATTTATGAAAGTTGATGAATGATGGAAAAGAGAGCTATTATTGTTGTATTACCTTTCGGATTGATTATTAATGTTGTTAGGTTGGTTGTTGTTGTTGTTGTTGATTGATACGGCCGAGTTAAATTCTCGGGGTAGCCTATTTACAGGGGAAATGCTGCCCAAATTTCTGTAGAATTAAGGGCGAAATTGGAATTTAATGCCCAAAAAGTCTTTAGCTAATGTTTGGCATTTTATGGCTTGTTTATAGATCGTGGGCAGCCCGAATCATAGGTTGGATTTAGCTTGAGTTTGGATCGTATTGGAGAGCGTTTGAGGTATGTAAAGTAACCTTTCTTTTGGCATGCCTTAGTTAAAGTAGGCCATGATGCGAGCCTCTAGGAAACTCTATTCTCGCAAATCCGAGCTTGTCTATGATTCGTATTTGTTTCCTTGGTATTCTTGGGCGCATATGCCATAACATTGATCCTTTTATCCTCGGAGTTTATGATTTGTAAAGATTTCATGAAAGTTGATTTTAGGTTTCAAAGCTTGTTCTTTAGCGATTCCAAAAGTTCAAACGCCCATAACTTCCTCAGAAAAGCTCGGATTGCTTTGAAATTTTCGTAGGAGTTTGTATGATATAAAATGAGTATGTTTTTCATAGGCGGGCTCAGTTCGGGTCTATACTCGTCCGTGGGTCCCGCGACGCCCTTTATGTAATTTCGGTAACTTCGGGAAGAAAATGTTGTAATTATTGTTCCGATTTCAAATATGACTATTTTACTTATCTTTGGATTTATGATAATGATTTTATGCATATGATTCCTCACTACTCCGCTCGTGCCCTATGATATCGTTCGCCGGTTCCCGGGCCGGTTCGGTTGTCGTGCGTATTATGATACATTCCGGTGTTATGCTGTGTTATGGTTCACCGAGCTCCTCGCTCGAGGGCCGGGTTCCACATATGTTTGGCGTTATGCTGTGATTGGCGTTATGCTGTGTTGTGATGTGTGCCGGGGATTCGGAGATTTGAAACTTTCTGGTGTTATGCTGTGTTATGGCGCCATCGACAGGCGGGCGACCATATTTTCCTGTGCCCTATGCATAATTTATACTTTGGAAATAAACATTTTGATATTTTTGGGATATGTATTATTTTCCATACTTCTGATTCAATTACTGTTCAAGACTTATTTCTGTACCTTCTGCTTTGCATACTCAGTACATATTTCGTACTGACCCCCTCCTCCGGGGGCTGCGTTTCATGCCCGCAGGTACAGACGCACAGCTTGGTGATCCACCTGTTTAGGACACCCCCTTCTGCTATTCGGAGTGCTCCTCTCATCCCGGAGCTTATATTTTTGGTATATATACTTGTTAGTACATTTATACATATTCGTTCATGGGTACAACGGGGCCCTGTCCTGTCATATGATTCTGTCGGTCTGTTTAGAGGTCTGTGGACATGTTTGTGGGTTAGGGTCTTTCTGTATGAATGTATGTACATGTCGTTTGGGCGATCCCATACGCCGAGGCGGCCGGTCCGCATATGTTGTTTGGGCGACCCTATACGCCGAGGCGGCCGGTCCGCATATGTTTATATATTGCTTGGTTAGCCCTGTGTGGCTTTCGTTGGTATTTTCTGCGTGCAGGGTATATTGGATAGTCCGTAAAACAAAGGAAACTCTGCCGAAATTTTTCTGGAAATTACCTAAATTTGAAATAAAGCCATGTCGGCTTCCGCCATATACTAGAATGAGTTGATAGAATTTGAGATAATATTTAATAGATGGGTTCGGGTGCCCAGATCGGGCACTAGTCACGGCCTACGGGGTTGGGTCGTGACAGTGTCTCGGCCATATACAATTACAGAACAGTCTTTATATACCTGTTTTGCTACAATAAAGTCCCCAATCGGTGTGGCTACCTCAAATGGCTCTATAGGTTCAGACGTTATACCAATGTTTCCAGCAACAAGAGGCGAAATATATGACAAAGTCGAACCTAGATCAATCAATGCATACACAGACCGAGAGAAGACCAATAATGTACCTGTAATGACATTAGGCGATGCCTCCTGGTCCTGGCGGCTGGACAAAGCATAAATACGGTTCGAAGGATCGCTAGTACCAGAAGCTCCACCACGACCTCTGCCGCGACCCGCCGGTGCTGATGTACCCGGCCCTGTAGGGCGCATAGCCACTGACGAAGATGATGACCCGGCGGCTGATCCGGTAGGCTGCGCTACACCACCCGAACTACCCTTATACGGGCAATCTCTCACAGAATGGCCCTGACGGCCACAAGAAAAACATGCACCGGTGGCTCTGTAGCACTCCCCAGGATGGTATCTGCCACAATAAGAACACTGAGGCCTAGGTGGCCTCGTCTGACCAGAACCCCTATCCGTCCGCGAACCTGAAGCCCTGGAGCTCTGACCTGCTCCTGAATAACCTGGGCTATCAAATCTGCGACCTGTAGGCTGTGGAGGTGCGCTCTGTGCCAGCTGGGATGGATATCTGCTAGGCTGCTGCGGCTGCTGAGGCTGTCTGCCCCGAAACTCTCCAGAATACCTGGACGATCTGGCCCTCTTGGGCTGTCTCCGATCCTGACTCCTATCGGGCTGATGACCCCTGTGCCGGTCCTCCATGCCCTGGGCATGCGCCTGAATACGGGCAATATCCATATCGGGCTGAGCGTCCAATACCAAACAACTGTCGATAAAATACCGATCCAACCCCATAATATACCTGTGCATCCTGTCAACCATAGTAGCTACCACAGCAGGTGCATATCGGGCCAATGAGTCGAACTCCATACTATACTCTCGAACACTGCAGCCCCTCTGTCTCAGCAATAAGAATCTGTCAGCCCTGGCCCGCCGTAACTCCAGAGGCAGAACATGGCTAAGCAAAGCCTGAGAAAAATCATCCCAAACTGCTGGGGGAGCGTCGTCACCTCTGGATAACTCCCATGACTCGTACCAATTTGCCGCTACATCATACAACTGGTACGAAGCCAATTTGACTGACTCTGTCGCGGAAGCATTAATCAAATGTAAGGTGCGCCGCATCTTCCTGATAAACTCCTCAGGATCCTCCTCGGGCTTTGTCCCGAAGAACTCTGGAGGGCCACAAGTCAAGAACTCACGAGCTCTCGAACTATCACGCCTATATGCTTGGTCACCTCCCAATCCGTGCCCCTGAACCTGTCCCGCCACAAGTCTGGTCAATAACTGGACTGCCTCTCTCATAGTCTGATCCTCAGTCCCTGGCCGTGGAGCTGGAGGCTCCGGTACTGGAATCTCGGGAGCTGGCGGTAGAGCCGCCCCTCGACCTGCAGCTGCTGCCGCTCCAATCTCCTCTACATGTGGCGGTGTGGAAGAGCCCTCTGCCGGGGGAAAAATATCAGGAGCAATATGTGCATGGGCCCTGGTAACCCTCTGGGCCTGACTAGTCTCTCCCACAGCTGCTGCCTTGGCCTTTTGGGCCGCTGTCGCCTTTTTTGGAGGCATAACTGCAAATGTAACAATTCGTTAGAGAGGAGTCATCCTGATAACACAGCTCTATCGCACGATCTAAGACAGAAAGAAGGGTAGTATCCTAAATGCCCTGTAGCCTCCTGTTTATAGGTGTGGTGCACAACACACCGATAAACAATACTCTACTAGACACGGTCTGTAGACATTCTGAGGACGAACCGCTCTGATACCACTTTTGTCACGACCCAACCCCGTAGGCTGTGACTAGTGCCCGATCTGGGGACCCAAACACATTTATCAAATGCTATATCCATATTTATCCAACGCATTCAAGTATATAGCAGAAGCCGACAAGGCTGTATTTCGAAGTTAGATAATTTCCAGAAAAATTTCGGCAGAATTTCCTTTGTTTTACAGCCTATCCAAAATAACCCTGCGCACAGAAAATGCCAACAAAAGACCACACAGGGCCAACAAAGCAGCATTTAAACATATGCGGACCGGCCGCCGCGGCGAATGGGATCGCCCAAACACAACATATACCCGCATCTGTACAAAAAGACCCCAACCCACAAACATGTCCACAGACCTCTAAACAGACCGACAGAATCATATGACGGGACAGGGCCCCGCCGTACCAATGAACGAGAATATATATATATACAGTAGTGACAGACTATACCAAAAGATGGGCTCTGGATAAGAGAGCGCTCCAAAATAGCAGAATAAGATCCTAAGCGGACGGATCAGCAAACCTGTCGTCTGTACCTGCGCGGCATAAAAACGCAGCCCCCGAAGAAAGGGGGTCAGTACGAAATATGTACTGAATATGTAAAGCCTGGATTACAGAAACAGAATCATAACTGGTACAGAACGTACAGAAAAGTGAGTAGAAAATCCAAAGTATCAAATACATATTTCCAAAACATGCAGAGTGTGTACAGAAACATATGTCATATTAAATCCGGCCCCTGCCAAGGGACTCGGCAGACAGAACATGGCCACCCTCCCGACGGTGGTGCCACAACACAGAAGAATCAGAATAGGGGCATAACCCCGTAACATAATATGTCATATCAGATGGCCATAACAAATCATATCAAAACAAGCGTACATGGCACAGCATACTCCACAAACCCATGTACGCGTATACCTGCCCCCTCACATCGAGGCACGGCGAACAATGCAAAGAATCACGCTTGACAACATATCCTGGCCCGGGCTCAGTGTGGGAAACATTGGGGCATCCACGAATGGAGTAGTGAGAGACTAATGCAGTTAAAATATCATAAATATTTCCATAGACTCGATGAGGCATATCAAAAACAAACCAATCCAATGAAGTCGGAAGGGATCATAATAAATGAGTTTCGGATATCATAGTGAATTACAGAGTATAACCTTTCTGAAGTCGTTCCGAGTGTCAAAACAATTTATCAGACTTAATGGAATATTTAAAACAATGTTTGTTAAGTAATTAGAATGGTAGTCAAAACATTTCTTTCAAAAATCGCTCGAAAGTAAGACTAGAGTATAATAAGGGCAAAACCGGGAATAGCAGGCCCACCTCGGGACAAGCAAGGCGGTGGGCTCAAATTACATATTTTAAACTTATGGGGTCACCTACAAAGGTTCTACGGACGTTCTATAGCTTTCCAAGTAGTTTAGGGAAAGTTTGCATGATTTTCAAGAATACAAACCAAAAGGGCTCAATCTTACTGAAGGAAAAAGCGAGATTTTCAATTGCGGATTCCGATGGGCAGAAATTCTTTCGAAGCCCGAATCCGATTCTAATACACTTAGGTATGCCAAAAGAAGGATCGGGGTAGCTTTACATACCTTTTGAGCTTTGCACGCCTATCCAAGCTCACTCCCCGTTTCGTCGAAAATCTGCAAATGGTCACATTTACCAATTGTGAGTTATTGATGCTACGAATGCAACTTAACTCGTATTTGTCTACCGAAATTTCGGCAGCACCTCCCTTGTACATATAGCATCCCCGAGAATTCAACTCGGCTCAAAACCATCAACAACAACCCAACAACAAACATCAACAACAACAACAACCACTATAAACGCAATATAACTTATTTAGCCATCTTTTCAATACAATGTCATAACCTTCACTTTCAAACTAATCTCAATGATTTCACATTCATCATCAATCTAGATCACCACGACATAGTTTAGCAGCATTTCATATCGTTTCCTTAAATTATACACACGATATACATAATATGCAAACTTTCCACCAAAGTCATATTTCATCCAAAGCTTCTAATCTTTGGCATACATATTCATAACATGTTTCCAACTTCCAAATCTATCAATGATCATTATAATTTAGCAACCTAATAACTTCATTTACATAATGTCGTAAAATCGTACTAAAACGACATAAGCTTCTACATTCCATTTCAATACAAACTTATATCATTTTATCTCCATATACATTGCAAGCATCATAATAACACAACTAACACATTAAACAAATTTAATCCATTTCCATCCCACACACTCCAAACCACACGGCCAAACACCACCTTACCAACTTCAACTAAATTCATTCCCAATATGCATTTTACAACAATCACAACTAGAATATAACATAATTTCAACTCACCATAATTATACAACATATATACACACACGGCCATATACTATATCTCCTACCCACTTTGCAAACTTCCATTTCTACATACAATCAATTTATTTCTACATAATACAACACAAACATGACTTCATAACACAAGAACAAGGAATAATTCTTACCTTTTCCCTCACTCTTCTTCACTTGAGTGTATGGTCACTTTGATGAATTTAATGCCTCTCTCTCCAAACCAACTACACCAAGTTGTAAAGGGACTTTAAATTAGTGAGAATTTAACAAGAGAATAATTTTTGAGGCAAGATTTTAGAGGGCTAATTTTTCCATGCCAAATCCGAACCCCTTTTTTTTTTCTCTTCTTTCTTACTTGCTTTTCTTTCTTGCTTCTTATCTTAAGTCTTCTAAAAGTTAAGATGAAGATGATATATAATACATATAATATGGTCCCATAGTTAATTGATCACATGGAAAATGTTATAAGGCCATGGGTTGGGCCACCCCATGGCCGGCCATGCTCCAAGATTTGGGCCTCAATTTTTCCATTCTCATTTTTTAGCCCAAATGGCTTATATATCATATTTGTAATTCCCGAAACTAATTTCCAAAATTCCAAATTTGCCCTTAGTCTTCCTCGACACCTCCACATTAATATTCTTTCATGCACAACTCTTATGTTAAATAAAATCAACTATAACCTTATTTCTTACAAGTCAAAATTATTTCCAATTTTTCCAAAGGTTTGAAAACACGGGATATAACACTTAATATGTTCGTAAACGTTTGCAAGAATTCCGAGCATCTTTATGTTGTTGGTTAGGGATTGTTTTGGACGTGTTGTTGTTTTTGTTAATTTGGAAAAACTAATGATAATTAAGATTATGCATTGTGTTGTATGTTGAATGGGCTGTTATAAAGTTGTTACATGCAAACATTAAGGCTACGAACTTTTAGGAATAACTTGAGAATGTAGTAGCCGTATGTGAATCGTTATTGAATGTTGTGAATGTGGGCTGTTTGGAATGTTGTGTGGGCTGTCCGGATTGGTATTGAACGTATAATTATTGATGTGGGATTGGTTGTATGTAGTTGGTTTGGCTACAAGAGAAAACGTCGTCTAAACATGTAGAAAGGAGTTACTAAAGTTAGAATACGTTTTGAATCTCCCCATAGCTTAACCGTAGTTGTTGGCGTCTTAATATAGGTTGAAGTATTATTGGGCAGCGTATGCATATTGTGTGATAAATAAGCGCTAAAGGTATGTGAAGCTAACCCTTCTTTCTTTTTGGCATGATCGTTGTAAAATAAATATACGATATATATAAGATTCCAAAAGAATTCCTATTCCTAGAACCACTAGGATGGCTAATGATCTTGATTCTCATAACTTACATTATATATATATATATTGATATGTACATATGATTTCAAAGTTCCATTTTGATATAATCCACAGGGACATCCGAAAGGTAAATGATATGACTATTATTGAATTTGCAAATGATGGTTCGTGTTGACTATTCTATTGAGTCCTTAAAAACGTTTTGAATTGCATATAGTTTCTCACTACTCTGCTCGTGCATACCTTAATATATCTTTCACCGAATCCCGGGCAGGGCATGTTATCGTGCACAGTTTCACTGCATTGTTCACCGAGTCCCTCATTAGAGGGCCGGGTACGGTATATATGTATATGATGATATGATGATATGATGACATGACCATATGACGATATGATGATATAATGATATGATGACATATCATGGAGGCCAGGAGGGCATATGATGATCTTATTCGCCGAGTCCCTCATTAAAGGGCCGGGTACGATATATATATATATGCATATGATATATGATATTGACAAGTATGATTATGTTACAAAGGCATGTGTTTTGGTATTCTGGATATTGTACACATTTACTGTACTCCATATTTCAGTTATGATCCTTTTACTGTATTTCACGCTTTACATGCTCGGTACATATTCCGTAGTGACCCCCTTTCTTCGGGGGGCTGCGTTTCATGCCCGCAGGTACGGATGCGCGTTTTGGTGAACCGCCAGCTTAAGACTTCCCTTCTGCTATCTTGAAGAGTTCTGTTGTTCCGGAGCCCACATTTTGGTATAGATCCTTTTTTATCTAAATATATGCATATGTTGTTTAAGGGTACGACGGGGCCCTGTCCCGTCATATTTCACTGTTGAAACTCTTAGAGGTCTGTGGACATGTGTGTGGGTCGTATTCAGACGTGATCAGTTGTGTGTGTATTATCAGTATGCGTATTGTATCGTAGTAGCAGCCTCGCCGGCTTGCAGATATTATCATGTTGTGGTAGCAGCCTTGTCGGCTTGCCTTTATATGTATATTTATGCGACAGTTCTGAGACCATGGTTTGGACATTATAAGTTCCATATGGTGTTTGTTGTGGACTGAACATGTAGCTAACGGGTGTGTATACGAGTGCCCAGTTCGGGTACTTAGTCACGGCCTACGGGGTTGGGTCATTAAAAAAGTGGTATCAGAGTAGTTTATCCTCGGAGTGTCTACAGACCGTGTCTAGTAGAGTCTTGTTTATCGGTGTGTTGTGCACCACATCTATAAACTGGAAGCTACAGGACATTTAGGATGTTATCTTTCTTTCATGTCTCAGATCGTGCGATAGAGCCCAGCCATAAGAAATGAAATTCCTTGTACTAACCTTTGATTTCAGCTGAAGAACGACATCGACAGAAGGAAGCGATCGACGATATTGGAAGTTACAAAGTACACAGGTAAGTAACGGTACGAAAGAGGCATGTCGGATAAGGTAAGAATATTGAAATGTGATTGAAATGTAAAATTGTAGGATAAAAGAGAAGGTGGGTAGGAAAGTATAACAGAACAGATCGTTAAAGGATCAGGTACCTCTCAAGGTGCGATATGTGAGGTAAGTCCTGACACCTTTATGCCTTTCACTTGAAGTTGGGAGCCCTGTGTGGCTATGATACGATATGATATATGTGTATATATGTTGGCTCTGTGAGTCATTGTTTGTATTTCCTGCATGCAGGTTCTGGGATAGTAAGAAGTACAGAGGAAACTCTGCTCAAATTTTCCCAGAAATAGGAAAAAGGAAGAGAATGGGGTATAAGTTCATAATATGCTTTGAAGGTTAATATATGAAAAGATGACAAGAAATGGAAGAGTATGAGTACAATAGTGGCACATGAAGGAACAAGGATAAAAAGAGGTGTTGCACAGAAGAAATACAATATAGAGATTATAATATAATGATACAGCACGTAGAAGAATAACAAAGGAAGTAATGAAAAGTATGACAAATTATTGTGACATGATAATGGATGTGTGTTAAAATGACAAATTATTGTGACATAATAAAGGATGTGTGTTAAAATGAAATAATATAAAATACGTTTACTGTATATTAGTGTGTAATAAATGATGTTATTAGTATGAACATAATGTGTAGTGTAGTCAAAAAGTGATAATATACAGAGAATAAGATAAAGAATTGAGGGAATATGACGTTGATGTAAGTAATAAATATGATGGCCGTGGATTGTATAAGTGTCAAGAGATGATGATGAACAAGGGTGCTGGTATTATATAAAGAAGATACACATGTGCAATAGCATATGACTAAGAATTAAACATTGTTTATGTTATATCCCGTGTTTTCGCATAATTGGAAATCGTGAAAATAATTAAGACTTGTGGGTTACAAGGCAATAAATTGATTTTAGTTAATATGCCTATGTCGTTTGTGAAATTATTGGTGTAAATACATTGGGGAAGGCCGAGGGTAAATTTGGAATTTCGGAAATTAGTTTCGGGAATTTGCAAAACGGGATTTCAACAAATTGGGCCAAGAAAAATTTAACAAAAGTTTAGGCCCAAGTCCTTGGGGTGGCCGGCCAAGAGGCCTAGGCCAAAGCCCCTTTAATGGTCATGTGAGTTCCATGTGCTCACTAATTGACCAAGTATTTATCCATGTATATCTATAGAAGAATCAAGAAGCAAGACAAAACTCAACTTTGAGCTTATACTCCCTCTCTCGGCCGAACCCCTACTTAGAGAAAGAAAAAAATTTGCAAGCTTGTTTCCAATCTTAAAAATATTGTTCTTCTTGTATTGTAGTAAGTTCAAGACGCGCTTCGACGGGATACAATTAGTTTAGCGAGAGAGCGACGTTTGCGGCAAGTCGGAACTTCAAGAAAAAGGTAAGATTTCTATGTTTTTATGTTATGGAATGGATATATATGCTATAGTGATTAGAGTGGCATGAAGATTTTGGAATTGTGTTGTGGTTGAGCATGGCCGTGTATGTGTGAAGGGTGTGTTTGGTCGTGAGCCATGTTGGTGTGGAAGGGGAGTGAATTGGATTTTGTTTAGTTTGTTAGTTACCTCGTTGTGACATTTATAACGTAAATGAATGTTTAACGAATTGAGTTTGTGTTGAAAATGATTACGGATTATTATGGGAAAGTATATAATTTCGGTATATTTGTGTATATCGTTGTATAATTATGATATTAAAACTTCAAATGTGACTTATGGTTGTTGTGAATGAAGTTAGAATGAAACAATGCGAGTTAGTACGTTCGTCGTAAGTGTTGATGTTTTGGATGAAATATGGAAAGTAAGGAACTTCTTGAAATTACGTATAGTGTTTGGAACATAATTGGGATGTGATTGAATAATCTTGAATGATTGAATGAATACAATAATGTGGACATAAGTTTGGAATTGTGATGTTTGAATGAAAGTTGCCAACTTTTATAGTAAAGAAGAATATTGAAGTTAGAATGATTTAGTTGTGGTTTATGTTGTTTGTGACGTTTGGGTTGTTATTGTTGATGTTTATTGAGCCGAGCTAAGTCTCGGGGGTGTTAGATATATAGGGGAAATGCTGCCGAAATTTCGGTAGACAAAAATGAAGTTAATGGAATTTTTAAGCTTAAGAATCTCTAATAGGTAACTTTGACCATTTGCAGATTCTGGACGAAACGGGATTTGATTTTGGCGTGAGCATAAGACGTTTCTAAGGTATGTAAAGCTTCCCACTCCTTCGTTTGGCATGTCTTAGTATGTTAGGTTGATATCGGAACCCCCGGAGTAATTCTGCTCCTCGAAATCCGATCTATAGAACGGCTACTATTCATTCAATCCGATTGAAGCCCTATGACCTTATTTTAGCTAGAAAGCAACCTTTCGTCCGAAACTTATGCAAATGCAATCAGATTACTTTGAAATCTTTATGTATGATCTTATAGACCCGAAATGTTCATAAATTATGTTCGCCACCTCAACTTGACCCGAGGTGGGCCCGCTAACCCCAAGATGCCTTATTTGTCCTACTAGGCTCTCTTTTTGGATAAGCTTCGACAAAGAACCTTCGATTTTGAAATTGTCCTCTATGAAATAATGTTCGGAACACTATGATGTAACAAACTATGTTTTGAGCCATACGTACCACTTTGGAAACATTTTGTGAAATGAACTTTCGTACCAACTAATTATTTGACTATTTTGGTTAATGAACTGACTTATGAAGTAATCAAGTTTTGAAAGGCTATTTTGATATACAAATTGCATTGTTTGCTCATGACTCCGCTCGTGCCTTATTATGATTTCGTTCACCGGTTCCCGGGCCGGTTATGACTCGTGCGCTCTATGATGATTCGGCCGTATGCTGTGTTACGGTTCCCCGAGGCCTCGCCATAGGGCCGGGTTCCGTTTAGAGTTATGCTGTGATATGGCTGTGATGTGATACGCTCATATGTCTGTGTTCGGGGATGTACGGAGATTTGAACCTTCTGGTGTTATGCTGTGTGTGGCACCAGCGTCGGAGTGGTGACCACGTTCCTGAGCTTTGCATGATTTTGTTTGCATTATGTATATATGTTTTTGATAAACATTTGATATACTGTTCGGCATTTCTCTCTTTTGTATTCTGCTTGCTTTCAGTTGTGGCCTATATTTTTGTACTCCATGCTTTACATACTCTGTACATCTTTCGTACTGACCCCCTTTCTTCGGGGGGTTGTGTTTCATGCCCACAGGTACAGACGCCGGTGATCCACCACTGTAGGCTCCACTTCTGCTATTTCGGAGTACTCCCTTGATTCGGAGTCCACTTTTGGTATATATATATATCTTTCGCCATGTATATACATTTCTGTATATCTGACTATTTGGGTACGGCGGGGCCCTGTCCCGTCATATGGTTCTGTCGGTCAGTTTAGAGGTCTGTGGACACGTTTGTGGGTTATGGTCAGTCTGTATGCTTATGTGTATATGTTGTTTGGGCGATCCCATACGCCGAGGCGGCCGGTCCGCATATGTTTGTGCATTGCTTTGATTAGCCCTGTGTGGCCTCTGTTGGTGTTTGTTGTGTACAGGGTTATTCTGGTTAGTCCGAAAAACAAAGGAAACTCTGCCGAAATTTTTCTGGAAATTATCTGTATTTGGAATATAGCCTTGTCGGCTTCTGCTATACATTTGAATACGTTTGATAGATGGGTTTGGGTGCCCCGATCGGGCACTAGTCACGGCCTACGGGGTTGGGTCGTGATAAAAGTGGTATCAGAGCGGTTTGTCCTCGGAATGTCCACAGGCCGTGTCTCGTAGAGTCTTGTTTATCGGTGTGTTGTGCACCACATCTATAAACAGGAGGCTACAGGGCATTTAGGGTGTTACTTTTCTTTGGAATCTTAGATCGTGCGATAGAGCTGTGTTATTAGGACGATTCTGATCTGATTCGTTATTGAGTTTGCAGTGATGCCTCCGAAGAAGGAAACGGCGGCCCAGAAGGGCAAGGCGAGGATGGGAGAGACCAGTCAGGCACAGCGAGCTACCCGGGCTCGTGTTTATGATTTGCCTGAGGTCGTGCCTCATTCTGAGGGGTCCGCTACACCACCATTGGTACAGCCTGGAGCAGGTCCTTCAGCAGCTCCAGAGGCCCGAGTACCCGCTCCCGAGACTCCAGCTCCTCAGCCAGGGGCGGAGGACAGGACCCTGAGGGAGGCTGTACAGTTGCTGACCACATTGGTAGCGGGGCAGGCTCGCAGACGCGGGCGGAGGGACGATGATGATGATGACAGGCGTGACAGCCTGCGGGTTCGAGAGTTCTTATTGTGTGGCCCTCTAGAGTTTTTCGGGTCTAAGCCCGATAAGGACCGCCATGACTTTATTCGGGGGATGCGGCGCTCACTAGACTTGGTCAGGGCTTCAGAGACCGAGTCGGTCGAGTTGGCCTCGCATAGACTTCGGGATGTTGCTGCTCACTGGTATGAGTCCTGGGAGCTATCTAGGGGCGAGGGTGCTCCTCCAGCTACTTGGGACGAGTTTGTGACTGCTTTTACACGCCACTTTCTGCCCCCAGAGTTGCGACAGGCGCGGGCTGATCGATTTTTACATCTGCAGCAGAGGGGTCGGAGCGTTCGTGAGCATAATCTGGAGTTTGATTCCCTGGCCCGGTATGCACCTGCCGTAGTAGCAGATATGTCCGATCGGATGCACAGATATGTTATGGGGTTGGATCGCTATTTGATCGACGGCTGTATGGCAGTGTCATTGCAGACAGATATGGATATTGCTCGACTTCAGGCTTACGCGCTGGGTATGGAGGACCGTCACAGGTCTGATTATTCTAGCAGAGATCGGGACAGGTGGCCGCCCAAGAGGGCTAGGTCCGCGGGATATTCTGTAGATTCTCGAGGCGGACAGCCTCAGCAACAGCAGACAGGCAGACAGCTTCCTCCGTCTGGCCGGAGTACTCAGTCAGGTGGCAGGAGATTTGATAGTGCAGGACCGTCTGGGGCTGGTCAGAGCTCCAGGGCGGCAGGTTCACAGGTATCTAGAGGCCCCAGCCAGGCCAGACCACCCAGGCCCCGTTGTTCTCATTGCGGGAAGTCTCATCCTGGGGAGTGCTATCGAGCTACTGGAGCTTGTTTTTCGTGCGGTGGTCAGGGCCATTTTATGCGAGATTGTCCGTTGGCTAGCGGTTCTGGTAGTGTGGCTCAGCCGACAGGGTCAGCCGCCGGTTCATCATCTGCTCCATCTGTTGCACGCCCTGCAGGGCGAGGTGCGCCGACACCGGCGGGACGCGGTCGAGGCCGGGGTGGTGTTTCAGGTTCTAGCGGTCCCTCGAACCGCATATACGCATTGGCCAGCCGCCAGGATCAGGAGGCTTCCCCGAATGTCGTCACAGGTACACTACTGGTTTTCTCCAGATCTGTATATGCATTGATTGACCCTGGTTCTACTTTATCATATATTTCCCCGCTCGTTGCTAGTAAAATTGGGATAGTGTCTGAGCCAATAGAGCCATTTGAGGTAGCCACGCCGGTTGGGGATTTTGTTATAGCGAGGCAGGTTTATAGGGATTGTTCTGTGGCTATATATGATCTTTGCACCAAAGTTGATTTGATAGAATTAGATATGCTGGAATTCGACGTTATTATGGGTATGGACTGGTTATCTTCCTGTTATGCTAATGTTGACTGCCAGAAGAAGGTAGTCCGTTTTCAGTTTCTAGGGGAACCAGTTATAGAGTGGTTCGGTTCTACAGCATCGCCGAGGGGTAAGTTTATTTCATACCTCAAGGCTAAGAAGATGATTCAGAAAGGCTATATCTATCACTTGGTTCGTGTGGACGACACTACAGCTGAGACACCTACTATTCAGTCTGTTCCGGTAGTTAATGAGTTCCCAGATGTATTTCCTGACGAGCTTCCTGGCCTTCCGCCTGAGCGGGAGATTGATTTTACTATAGATTTGATGCCGGATACGCAGCCTATATCTATTCCTCCGTACATAATGGCACCGGCTGAATTGAAGGAGTTGAAGGAGCAGACCCAGTACATCACCCTGGGGAGCGCCGGTATTATTTGTAAGAAAGAAAGACGGGTCACTGCGCATGTGTATCGATTATCGGCAATTGAATAAGGTGACTATAAAGAACAAATATCCCCTCCCCCGGATTGATGATTTGTTTGATCAGTTGCAGGGTGCTAAACATTTTTCGAAGATAGATCTGCGCTCAGGTTATCATCAGGTGAGAGTGCGAGAATCTGATATCCCGAAGACTGCTTTCAGGACCCGGTACGGGCATTACGAATTCAGAGTTATGTCTTTCAGATTGACTAATGCTCCAGCAGTATTTATGGATCTGATGAATCGGGTATTTCGACCTTTTCTGGATATGTTCGTTATTGTGTTTATTGATGACATTCTGATTTACTCGCGATCAGCCGAGGAGCATTCAGATCATTTGAGGACGGTGCTTGGTATTCTCCGTCAACAGAAGTTATACGCTAAATTCTCCAAATGTGAATTCTGGTTAACTTCTGTGGCATTCTTGGGCCATATTGTCGGCGCAGATGGTATTCGGGTCGATACGCAGAAGATTGAGGCTGTACAGAATTGGCCCAGGCCTACTACACCGACAGAGGTGCGCAGTTTTCTGGGATTAGCCGGATATTATCGCAGGTTCGTGGAGGACTTTTCTTCTATTGCAGCACCACTGACGAAGCTTACTCAGAAAGCAGCGAAATTTCTGTGGACCGATGCCTGCGAGCGCAGCTTCCAGATGTTGAAAGAAAGGTTAGTTTCAGCACCAGTTTTGACTCTTCCAGAGGGATCAGATGGGTATGTGGTCTATTGTGACGCCTCTGGTATTGGGATAGGTTGTGTGTTGATGCAGCACGGTCGAGTCATAGCCTATGCTTCCCGGCAGCTCAGACCGCACGAGAAGAATTATCCCACTCATGATCTTGAGTTGGCGCGGTGATTCATGCTTTGAAGATTTGGCGGCATTATTTATATGGGGTCCATGTCGATATTTATACGGACCATAAGAGTCTCCAGTATATTTTTAAGCCGAAAGAATTGAATTTGCGGTAGAGAAGATGGCTTGAGTTACTGAAGGATTATGACGTTGATATTCTGTACCATCCGGGGAAAGCCAATGTGGTAGCGGATGCAGTTAGCCGCAAGTCTATGGGCAGCTTGGCTGATGTGCCATCTGGTAAGAAGGATTTGGTTCGTGATATTCATCAGCTGGCCAGCCTTGGAGTTCGTTTGCCAGATTCTGGAGATTCTGGGATCTCTGTTCGTGCAGTTGCTGAATCATCTATTATAGTAGAGGTAAAGCAGCGTCAGTTCGAAGATCCTATTCTGGTTCAGTACAGAGATGTGGCCCTTAATAAAGACAAGACTCAGTTTGAAATTTCACCTGAAGGGGTATTATTATATGAAGGCATATTCTGTGTTCCGGATGTTGCAGGCTAACGACGACAAATCATGGGCGAGGCTCATAATGCACGGTATTCTGTTCATCCTGGTTCCACTAAAATGTATCATGATCTCAGGTGTTTGTATTGGTGGGACGGTATGAAGAAAGATATTGCCGAGTTCGTTAGTCAGTGCCCGAATTGTCAGCAGGTTAAAATTGAACACCAGAAGCCCGGTGGGTTATTACAGGAGATGGAAATTCCAGACTGGAAATGGGAGATGATTAATATGGATTTCGTTGTTGGGTTACCGCGCACTCCACGCAGGTATGATTCTATTTGGGTTATTGTTGACAGATTGACGAAATCAGCCAACTTTCTCCCAGTCCGGACTACGTATTCGGCTGAGGACTATGCTAGATTGTATATCAGAGAGATAGTCAGACTTCACAGAGTCCCTATATCTATTATTACCGACCGAGGTGCCCAGTTTACGGCAAATTTCTGGAGGTCATTTCAGGAGGGATTGGGGACTCAGGTGAGCCTCAGTACAGCTTTTCATCCTCAGTCCGACGGGCAGGCCGAGCGCACTATTCAGTCGCTGGAAGATATGTTACGGGCCTGCGTTATTGATTTCAGGGGCAGCTGGGATGATCATTTGCCGCTTATTGAGTTTGCCTATAATAATAGTTATCACTCCAGCATTCAGATGGCATCGTATGAAGCCCTTTATGGCAGAAAATGCAGATCTCCTATTGGTTGGTTCGACGTGGGCGAGACTAAGTTAATCGGGCCAGATGTAATACAGGAAGTAGTAGATAAGGTAAAGCTTATTCGGGAGCGATTATTGGCTGCACAGAGTCGGCAGAAAGCATATGCAGACAGACGACGTCGACCACTAGAGTTCCAGATTGGCGACTGGGTATTTATGAAGGTGTCGCCTATGAAGGGTGTTATGAGATTCGGTAAAAAGGGTAAGTTAAGCCCGCGGTATATCGGGCCGTATCAGATCATTCGGAAGATAGGCGAGGTAGCCTATGAGCTAGACTTACCATCCGATTTGGAGGCTGTACACCCGATATTTCATGTGTCTATGCTGCGAAAATGTATTGGTGATCCTTCCAGGATATTCCCAGTGGATGACATTCAGGTGACGGAGCATTTATCTTATGAAGAGCAGCCTGTAACTATTCTGGATCGGCAGGTCAGGAGACTACACACTAAGGAAGTGCCTTCTGTCAAAGTCCTGTGGCGCAATAACAATCGCGAGGAGATGACTTGGGAGGCGGAGGACGAGATGAAGAAGAATTACCCCCACTTGTTTCCGTCGTCCACAGGTAATTTAAACCTTCAAATTTGTTGTATTGATTGACGAATGAATTGTGTGTGCTAACCATAAAGGGAGGCTCCCCCGTTATATTATAAGACTAATTTAACATTCGGGGACGAATGTTCTTAAGGGGGGGAGAATGTTATATCCCGTGTTTTCGCATAATTGGAAATCATGAAAATAATTAAGACTTGTGGGTTACAAGGCAATAAATTGATTTTAGTTAATATGTCTATGTCGTTTGTGAAATTATTGGTGTAAATACATTGGGGAAGGCCGAGGGTAAATTTGGAATTTCGGAAATTAGTTTCGGGAATTTACAAAACGGGATTTCAACAAATTGGGCCAAGAAACATTTAACAAAAGTTTAGGCCCAAGTCCTTGGGGTGGCCGGCCAAGAGGCCTAGGCCCAAGCCCCTTTAATGGTCATGTGAGTTCCATGTGCTCACTAATTGACCAAGTATTTATCCATGTATATTTATAGAAGAATCAAGAAGCAAGACAAAACTCAACTTTCAGCTTATACTCCCTCTCTCGGCCGAACCCCTACTTAGAGAAAGAAAAAATTTTGCAAGCTTGTTTCCAATTTTAAAAATCCTGTTCTTCTTGTATTGTAGTAAGTTCAAGACGCGCTTCGACGGGATACAATTAGTTTAGCGAGAGAGTGACGTTTGCGGCAAGTCGGAACTTCAAGAAAAAGGTAAGATTTCTATGTTTTTATGTTATGGAATGGATATATATACTATAGTGATTAGAGTGGCATGAAGATTTTGGAATTGTGTTGTGGTTGAGCATGGCCGTGTGTGTGTGAAGGGTGTGTTTGGTCGTGAGCCATGTTGGTGTGGAAGGGGAGTGAATTGGATTTTGTTTAGTTTGTTAGTTGCCTCGTTGTGACCTTTATAACGTAAATGAATGTTTAACGAATTGAGTTGGTGTTGAAAATGATTACGGATTATTATGGGAAAGTATATAATTTTGGTATATTTGTGTATATCGTTGTATAATTATGATATTAAAACTTCAAATGTGACTTATGGTTGTTGTGAATGAAGTTGGAATGAAACAATGCGAGTTAGTACGTTCGTCGTAAGTGTTGATGATTTGGATGAAATATGGAAAGTAAGGAACTTCTTGAAATTATGTATAGTGTTTGGAACATAATTGGGATGTGATTGAATAATCTTGAATGATTGAATGAATACAATAATGTGGACATAAGTTTGGAATTGTGAAGTTTGAATGAAAGTTGCCAACTTTTATAGTAAAGAAGAATATTGAAGTTAGAATGATTTAGTTGTGGTTTATGTTGTTTGTGACGTTTGGGTTGTTGTTGTTGATGTTTATTGAGCCGAGCTAAGTCTCGGGGGTGTTAGATATATAGGGGAAATGCTGCCGAAATTTCGGTAGACAAAAATGAAGTTAATGGAATTTTTAAGCTTAAGAATCTCTAATAGGTAACTTTGACCATTTGCAAATTCTGGACGAAACGGGATTTGATTTTGGGGTGAGCATAAGACGTTTCTAAGGTATGTAAAGCTTCCCACTCCTTCGTTTGGCATGTCTTAGTATGTTAGGTTGATATCGGAACCCCCGGAGTAATTCTGCTCCTCGAAATCTGATCTATAGAACGGCTACTATTCATTCAATCCGATTGAAGCCCTATGACCTTATTTTAGCTAGAAAGCAACCTTTCGTCCGAAACTTATGCAAATGCAATCAGATTACTTTGAAATCTTTATGTATGATCTTATAGACCCGAAATGTTCATAAATTATGTTCGCCACCTCAACATGACCCGAGGTGGGCCCGCTAACCCCGAGATGTCTTATTTGTCCTACTAGGCTCTCTTTTTGGATAAGCTTTGACAAAGAACCTTCGATTTTGAAATTGTCCTCTATGAAATAATGTTCGGAACACTATGATGTAACAAACTATGTTTTGAGCCATACGTACCACTTTGGAAACATTTTGTGAAATGAACTTTCGTACCAACTAATTATTTGACTATTTTGGCTAATAAACTGACTTATGAAGTAATCAAGTTTTGAAAGGCTATTTTGATATACGAATTGCATTGTTTGCTCACGACTCCGCTCGTGCCTTATTATGATTTCGTTCACCGGTTCCCGGCCCTGTTATGACTCCTGCGCTCTTTGATGATTCGGCCGTATGCTGTGTTACGGTTCCCCGAGGCCTCGCCATAGGGCCGGGTTCCGTTTGGAGTTATGCTGTGATATGGCTGTAATGTGATACGCTCATATGTGTGTGTTCGGGGATGTACGGAGATTTGAACCTTCTGGTGTTATGCTGTGTGTGGCACCAGCGTCGGAGTGGTGACCACATTCCTGAGCTTTGCATGATTTTGTTTGCATTATGTATATATGTTTTTGATAAACATTTGATATACTATTAGGCATTTCTCTCTTTTGTATTCTGTTTGCTTTCAGTTGTGGCCTATATTTTTTTACTCCATGCTTTACATACTCAGTACATCTTTCGTACTGACCCCCTTTCTTCGGGGGGCTGCGTTTCATGCCCGCAGGTACAGACGCCGGTGATCCACCACTTTAGGCTCCACTTCTGCTATTTCGGAGTACTCCCTTGATTCGGAGTCCACTTTTGGTATATATATATCTTTCGCCATGTATATATATTTCTGCATATCTGACTATTTGGGTACGGCGGGGCCCTGTCCCGTCATATGGTTCTGTCGGTCAGTTTCGAGGTCTGTGGACACGTTTGTGGGTTATGGTCAGTCTGTATGCTTATGTGTATATGTTGTTTGGGCGATCCCATACGCCGAGGCGGCCGGTCCGCATATGTTTGTGCATTGCTTTGATTAGCCATGTGTGGCCTCTGTTGGTGTTTGCTGTGTACAGGGTTATTCTGGTTAGTCCGAAAAACAAAGGAAACTCTGCCGAAATTTTTCTGGAAATTATCTGTATTTGGAATATAGCCTTGTCGGCTTCTGCTATACATTTGAATACGTTTGATAGATGGGTTTGGGTGCCCAGATCGGGCACTAGTCACGGCCTACGGGGTTGGGTCGTGACAGTTTAATAATGGCGGAGCTTCTAGTTCTAGCGGTCCTTCGAACCGTATATATGCTTTGGCTATTAGACAGGATCAGGAGGCGTCACCTAATGTGGTTACAGGTATGCTATCAATTTTCTCTCGAGATGTGTATGCATTGATAGACCTAGGCTCCACATTATCGTATATTTCCCCACTTGTTGCTTGTAGAATTGGGATAAAACCTGAATCGATAGAACCATTTGAGGTAGCTACACCAGTAGAAGATTCTGTTATAGCAAGACAAGTATTTAGAGACTGTTCGGTGAACATATATAGTCGTTGCACCAAGGCAGATTTGATAGAGCTAGATATGACTGAGTTTAATGTTATTATGGGTATGGATTGGTTAGCTTCTTGTTATGCTAACGTTGATTGTAGAGGCAAGATAGTCTGATTTCAGTTCCCAGGAGAGCCAATTATAGAGTGGATAGGAAATACAGCATCGCCGAGGGGTAAGTTTGTTTCATACCTCAAGGCAAGGAAGATGGTCAGAAAGGGCTATATTTATCATCTGGTACGGGTACACGACCTGAAGGCAGAGGCGCCGACTTTTCAGTCAGTGTTGGTAGTTAGCGAGTTTCCCGATGTATTCCCAGATGAACTTCCAGGCCTTCCTCCTGAGCGTGAGATAGAGTTCGCTATAGACGTATTACCAGACACTCAGCCCATATCTATTCCTCCTTACATAATGGCACCTGTAGAACTGAAGGAACTGAAGGAGCAACTGAAAGATTTATTAGAAAAGGGCTTCATAAGGCCCAGTACATCACCTTGGGGAGCACCGGTATTATTTGTAAAGAAGAAGGATGGGTCGCTGCGGATGTGTATTGATTATAGGCAGCTGAATAAAGTAACAATAAAGAACAGGTATCCCCTCCCCAGGATCGATGATTTATTTGACCAGTTGCAGGGTGCTAAGTGTTTCTCAAAGATAGACTTGCGGTCAGGATATCACCAGGTGCGGGTAAAGGAGGCAGACATTCCGAAGACTGCATTCAGGACCCGATACGGACATTACGAGTTTAGAGTGATGTCCTTTGGGTTGACCAATGCTCCAGCAGTATTTATGGATCTGACGAACAGAGTGTTCAAGCCATTTCTTGACCTATTCGTGATTGTATTCATTGATGATATTCTGGTCTACTCACGATTAGAAGAGGAGCATGCAGATCACTTAAGAACGGTACTTAGGGTGCTCCAGCACCAGAAATTGTATGCTAAGTTCTCTAAATGTGAATTCTGGTTTACTTCAGTAGCATTATTGGGGCATATTATTAGAGCTGATGACGTTCGGGTAGATACATAGAAGATTGAGGCGGTGAAGACTTGGCCTAGACCTATGACACCTACTGAAGTACGGAGCTTTCTGGGGCTAGCAGGGTGTTACAGAAGGTTCGTAGAGAAGTTTGCCTCAATTTCAGCGCCTTTACCGAGGCTAACCTAGAAGGCAGCTAAGTTCCAGTGGACCGATGCTTGTGAGCGAAGTTTCCAGTTGCTGAAAGATAAGTTGACTACGGCCCCAGTTCTAACTCTTCCTGAGGGACCAGACGGCTATGTCATTTATTGTGATGCTTCCGATGTTGGGTTAGGTTGTGTGTTGATGTAGCATGGTAAAGTTATAGCCTATGCCTCCCGACAGCTCAGAAAGCACGAAAGAAATTATCCCACCCATGACCTGGAGTTAGCAGCGGTGATTCATGCTTTAAAAATATGGAGACATTATTTATACGGTGTGCATGTTGACATTTATGCAGATCATAAGAGTCTCCAGTACATCTTTAAGCAGAAGGAGCTGAATTTGCGGCAGAGGTGGTGGCTAGAGTTGCTGAAGGACTAAGATGTTTACATTCTATACCACCCTAGGAAAGCAAATGTTGTAGCAGATGCACTCAGCCATAGATCTATGGGTAGTTTGGCAGACGTGCAACCAGAGCAGAAGGAGATAGCCCGTGAGATTCGCCAGTTAACTAATTTGGAAGTCCGTTTGGCCGATTCTGATAACGGCAGGGTTTCTATTCGGGGAGTTGCTGAGTCCTCTATCATAGAAGAGATAAAGATACACCAGTACGAGGACCCTATTCTTGTACATCATAGAGATGCAGCTCTTCAAAAGGAAGAGACCCCATTTGAGGTTGCACTTGACGGAGTGCTACGATACAAAGGTAGATTATGTGTACCTGAGGTTGCAGGGTTACGACAACAGGTGATGGGAGAGGCACACTGTCCCCGTTATTCTATTTATCCAGGGTCAACGAAGATATATCATGACCTCAGATGCTTGTATTGGTGGGATGGCATGAAGAAGGATATAGCAGAGTTTGTTGCTCAGTGTCCGAATTGTCAGTAGGTTAAGGTCAAGCACCAGAAGCCTGGGGGACTATTACAGGAGATGGAGATTCCGACCTGGAAGTGGGAGGTGATCAATATGGACTTCTTCACAGGTTTACCTCGCACTCCGCGAATATACGACTCTGTTTGGGTCATCGTTGATAGGTTGACAAAATCAGCCCATTTTCTTCCAGTCAGGACTACATATTCAGCTGAGGATTATGCTAGGTTGTACCTTAAGGAGATAGTGAGACTTCACGGGGTTTCCACAGCTATTATCTCTTATAGAGGAGCCCAGTTCACAACTAACTTCTGGAGATCCTTCCAGGAGGGATTGGGGACACAAGTGAGTCTCCGTACGGCGTTTCACCCTCAGACTGACGGACAGGCCGAGCGTACCATTCAGACACTACAAGATATGTTACGGGCCTGTGTTATGGATTTTCGGGGTAGCTGGGATGATCATTTGCCACTTATTGAGTTCGCCTATAATAACAGCTACCATTCCAGTATTCAGATGGCACCGTATAAGGCCTTGTATGGGAGGAAGTGCAGATCACCTATTGGTTGGTTTGATGTTGGTGAGACCAAGTTGATAGGCCCAGATATGATTCAGCAGGCTGTTGATAAAGTGAAGCTTATCCAGGAGAGATTACTGGCAGCCCAGAGTCGGCAGAAATCATATGCAGATAATCGACGTCGACACTTAGAGTTTCAAGTTTGTGACTGGGTGTTCCTGAGGGTGTCACCCATGAAAGGTGTTATGAGATTTGGCTGGAAAGGGACGCTAAGCCCGAGATATGTTGGACCTTATCAGACTGTCCGTAGAGTAGGCCAGGTTGCCTACGAGTTAGACCTACCGGCTGATTTGGAAGCAGTGCATCCAGTCATTCACGTGTCAATGCTTCGCAAATGTATAGGCGATCCTTCCAGAGTATTCCCCGTAGATGATGTCCAAGTGACAGAGGAATTATCCTACGAGGAGCAGCCTATAGCCATACTTGATCGGCAGGTTAGGAGGTTACAAACTAAGGACGCGGCTTCCGTCAAAGTATTATGGCGAAACAACATTAGGGAAGAGATGACCTGGGAAGCTGAGGAGGAAATGAAACACAAGTATCCTTACTTGTTCTCTACGTCTACAGGTAACTTAAACTCCTCACGTGATTATATTAATTTCCTGATGAAACTAGATGTTATAACGATAAGGGAGACTTCCCCAAAATTCTTATAGAACGTCACGAGGCTAATTCAACATTCGAGGACGAATGTTCTAAAGGGGGGAGAATGTTAGACCCCGTATTTTATATGTCGAGTTATTCGCGAAGGAATCGACGTGAGATAGAAACCCTTAATTCTTAATTTCTAAATTAGAACTAGTTGGTTATAAATTCGACTTAGTATAAAAATGTTATTGGAGATTAGGAACTACTTAATTGTGGTGCTAATTAAAAATTTGTGACCACAATGAACCAATATGAACATTAACATGCCAATGCATAAAGATGACACAAAGTCATCTAAAATAAGGCTATTATGGAAGACATACAAATATGCATTTAAATGTTGATTCATCCACTACACTTGCATTGTATTGTGGACAACTAGGTTGAAAGAAAAACAAATGTAAAGCTCGGCCAAGTGACCGAAACTATGGGGAGAAAAAGTGTGAGGCATGCATTTAAATATTGAAGGCATCCATTATTTTATGAAGGCATGCATTATTTTATGAAGGCATACATGTTGGAAGAATCATTGCACATTTAAATATTGCCAATTCATCCTTGTATGATTGCAAATGACAAAGTTTAGTGTATGATTCATCCACTACACATGCAATTACATTGTAAACAATTAAAAGGAAAGGACAAAAAAGGGTGAGGCTCGGCCAAAAGGAGCCGAAAGTAGTAGGGAGAGAAATGGAAATTTAGTTCAAAATTAATTGAGTGGATCAATGTCATGAGTGGAGCATGTGTGAAACTTGTAGTAATCTTAGTTTAATCAAATGGATGACTAAGAGAGCTCATTTTCTCATTTCAACTTCACAACACAAAAATAGAAAACCTAGAGAGGGAGAGAGAGGCTCTCGGCCAACTAGGGCTGAAATTGAGCTCTTTGTGTGTTGACCAAAAAAAAAATATTTCTTCAAGCATTTCAACCCTTTTGAAGGTCCCTAGAAACGTGAATATAGTCATTGGAGCAACAAGAACCATTATCATTTCAATCCACAAACTCTAGCCAAGTTGAGAAGTCGAATTGTCAAGGTAAGATCTAACTTTCTTTTACATGTGTTAAGGGTGATGTAGATGTGTGAATATAAGTTTCATGCATGAAATGATGTGTGTTGATGTTGGAACATGATAGTAGCCATGGAATTATATATGTTGATGTTGAAGTATGGTTGTAACTTGGTGAACATGAATTGCATGCATAAAATCATGAATGTTGGTGTTGGAATGTTAATGTGGCCGTAGGGGCTGTTTTAGTGGCAATGGTGGACTGATTTTCTTTAGTAATTATGGTTGATGCTATCATAGATTGCATGGTAAAAATAATGAAAAGAATTGGAAGGTTAAAGGTGAAGTTGTCTTAGTATGAATATAAAATGAATCCATGAAATTTTGTGTGTGATGTTGAAGCATGTTGAAACCGTGTAGGGACTGTTTTGTGTGGAAGATAATGAACTGATTTTACTTGATATTTTGATTGTTGTTTTCATGAATTTTATGATGGAAATGAAGGTGTTTAATGGTTGGAGTTGGAACTAAAATCATTTGTGGGTTGTTGTAAGGATTATAGTGATGACAATGTACCTTCGTTGCGTATGAATTGATGATGTACATGTCGTGTAGTTGCTGGTCATAATTCACTGAAATTATATGAAAAGAAGACATGAAATAATGTGTAAGAATCGTATGTGGTTTGCTTAATATGTTCGTAAACGTTTGCAAGAATTCCGAGCATCTTTATGTTGTTGGTTAGGGATTGTTTTGGACGTGTTGTTGTTTTTGTTAAGTTGGAAAAACTAATGATAATTAAGATTATGCATTGTGTTGTATGTTGAATGGGCTGTTATAAAGTTGTTACATGCAAACATTAAGGCTACGAACTATTAGGAATAACTTGAGAATGTAGTAGCCGTATGTGAATTGTTATTGAGTGTTGTGAATGTGGGCTGTTTGGAATGTTGTGTGGGCTGTCCGGATTGGTATTGAACGTATAATTATTGATGTGGGATTGGTTGTTTGTAGTTGGTTTGGCTACAAGATAAAACGTCGTCTAAACATCTAGAAAGGAGTTACTAAAGTTAGAATACGTTTTGAATCTCCCCGTAGCTTAACCGTAGTTGTTGGCGTCTTAATATAGGTTGAAGTATTATTGGGCAGCGTATACATATTGTGTGACAAATAAGCGCTAAAGGTATGTGAAGCTAACCCTTCTTTCTTTTTGGCATGATCGTTGTGAAATGAATATACGATATATATATGATTCCAAAGGAATTCCTATTCCTAGAACCACTAGGATGGCTAATGATCTTGATTCTCATAACTTACATTTTATATATATATTTTGATATGTACATATGATTTCAAAGTTCCATTTTGATATAATCCACAGGGACATCCGAAAGGTAAATGATATGACTATTATTAAATTTGCGAACGATGGTTCTTATTGACTATTCTATTGAGTCCTTAAAAACGTTTTATCGTGCACAGTTTCACTGCATTGTTCACCGAGTCCCTCATTAGAGGGCCGGGTACGGTATATATGTATATGATGATATGATGATATGATGATATGACGATATGATGATATAATGATATGATGACATGTCATGGCGGCCAGGAGGGCATATGATGATCTTATTCACCGAGTCCCTCATTAAATGGTCGGGTACGATATGTATATATATGCATACGATATATGATATTGACAAGTATGATTATGTTACAAAGGCAAGTGTTTTGGTATTCTGGATATTGTACACATTTACTGTACTCCATATTTCAGTTATGATCCTTTTACTGTATTTCATGCTTTACATGCTCGGTACATATTCCGTACAGACCCCCTTTCTTCGGGGGGCTGCGTTTCATGCCCGCAGGAACGGATACGCGTTTTGGTGAACCGCCAGCTTAAGACTTCCCTTCTGCTATCTTGAAGAGTTCCGTTGTTCCGGAGCCCAGACTTTGGTATAGATCCTTTTTTATCTAAATATATGCATATGTTGTTTAAGGGTACGACGGGGCCCTGTCCCATCATATTTCAATGTTGAAACTCTTAGAGGTCTGTGGACATGTGTGTGGATTGTATTCAGACATGATCAGTTGTATGTGTATTATTAATATGCGTATTCTATTGTTGTAGCAGCCTCGCCGGCTTGCAGATATTATCATGTTGTGGTAGCAGCCTTGTCAGCTTGCCTTTATATGTATATTTATGCGACAGTTCTGAGACCATGGTTTGGTCGTTATAAGTTCCATATGGTGTTTGTTGTGGACTGAACATGTAGCTAACGGGTGTGTATACGAGTGCCCAGTTCGGGTACTTAGTCACGGCCTACGGGGTTGGGTCGTGACAACATGAGGCCAACCAATCCATACCCATAATCACATCAAAATCTAACATTTCCAGCTCAATTAAATCAGCTTTGGTCTGGCGATTGCATATCACAAGTACACAATTTTTATACACCTGTCTAGCTATCACGGGATCACCAACCGGAGTAGATACCTCAAAAGGTTTAATTGGCTCAGGTTTCACCCCCATACAACCAGCAACATACGAAGTAATATAAGACAAGGTAGAACCCGGATCTATCAATGCATACACATCATGGGAAAATACAGATAATGTACCTGTAACCACATCTGGGGAGGATTCAAGATCCTGTCGTCCGGCTAAAGCATACACACGGGGCTGAGTGGCACCTGAAGTAGATGCTCCCCCTCTGCCTCTACCTCGACCTGCTGAAATTCGGGGAGTCTGCCCTACTGGGCACACTGAAGAAGAACCACCCGCTCATCCTGTGGGCTGAACCCCAACTCTACCACTCATCGACGGGCAATCTCGCATCATGTGCCCAACCTAGCCACAGGCATAGCAAGCATCCGAACCTTGGCGACACTGTCCGGAATGCAATCTACCGCACTGGCTGTATCGCGGTACTGGGGGTCTCCTCTGGCTATAATCTCCCCCAAACTGAGAATCTAAGGCCCTCGAACACTGACCCTGTCCTGGACGAAAGGAGCGATCAAATATCCTACCCGTAAATCGTGGAGGTGCACTATTCTCCGACTGGCCTGAGTGTCTAGAATGTGTCTGCCTTGATCCCCCTCTATAATCACTTCCTGCCCCCATAGATCTGGCCCTCTTGCTTTGCCTTCTATCGATATCACGATCACCCCTTTGCGGAGGTTGTTGTCCTTCTAAATTCTGGGCATGGGCTTGTATTCGGGAAATATCCATCCCATCTTGCAATGAAGCCGTCAAACAATCTTTAAATAAATGGGGCCCTAAGCCACACACAAACCTGTGTACCCTATCTCCCATATCGGCCACCATAGTCGGGGCATATCTAGCCAATGAATTAAACTGAAGGCTATATTCCCGGGCACTCATATTTCCTTATTTCAAATTTAAAAATCTATCCGCTCTAGCTCGGCGAACCTCGGGTGGCAAATAGTGGCGGATGAAAGCTTCTACAAATTCTTGCCACACGGGAGGAGGCACATTTTCTTTTCTTGATGCTAGCCAATTATTGTACCAAAATACAGCCACATCTCGGAGTCTATAAGATGCCAACTCTAAAGATTCAGTTTCGGAGGCATGAATAATCCTCAATGTTCTCAGCATCTCATCAATAAAACCTTGCGGGTCTTCATCCGGCTTTGATCCGAAAAACTCTGGAGGATTCATACTCATAAAATCATGGGCTCTGGTACTAGCTGCCTGATCACTTGAACTCACATTCTGCCGCTGTGCCTGGGCGGCGGCTAACTGTGTCAATAGATGAATGGCCTCGGTCACTTGTTGACCCGAAGCGACCGGTGGAGGAACGGGAGCTGAAGCTCCTCCTTCTTCTTCTACATTGGGCGGGGTGGAGGAAGTATTAGATGGGGCCTCATTATGTGATTCGCCCTCTTTTACATTCATTGACGGCTCCCTTTCCACCCGCCCTTTCATCGTAGTCTTGCCCTTCTGGGCAGCTGTAGCTTTTCCCTTTGGCGGCATTTCTGAAATCATAGCACACTATTAGAGAGGAGAAAATCCTATAATACAGCTCTACCGCACGATCTCTTAAAATAAAAGATGATCATTTTTCCTAAATGCCCCATAGCCTCCTGTTTATTAGTGTGGTGCGCAACACACCATAAACAAGACTCTACCAGACACGGCTCGTAGACACTTCCTAGGACTGAACTGCTCTGATACCACTTTTGTCACGACCCTACTAGGGGCCTTGACGGGTACCCGCGGCTAACCACCGAGCACCACTCATTCTATTACTCATCATACTCAAATCATAAGAAAATCATTTTTCATTTGGAAACATAATCACTTTTACATACATAATCCCTTCGGCTATCAAAATAATATATACATATACAATAGTAGCATCGTGAGACCATACTACCCACAAATGCGTATCTACGAGCCTCTACTAGAGTACTAAACATAGGGACGGGACAAGACCCCGTCGTGCCCAAAATACATACATATATATATATATATATATATATATATATATATATATATAGACACAAAAGAATCAACCAAATAGCACCTCCAGAATAATGGAGTGCTCCTATAGATCTGCTGATGACTTCTACGAGTCCGGATCACCTCCCTGTCTACCTGTGGGCATGAACACAGCGTCCAAAGAAAACGGACATCAGTACGAACATTGTACTGAGTATGAGAAGCATAAGTAATAACAATACGTCAATGAGATATAGGAAGCATCAAATAAGGAGCAATATGTAACTGACTGTCAACTATAAAAGAAATAATGCATGCTGACTTACTTCATAATCATCATCATATCATGTATGCATATATGTATAAGCTGCCCGACCATGTAGGTACGGTGTGATAATCATTAGCCTACGTCCGGGCCTCCCGCGTCCGGGGTACCATATCATGCCGCCCACTAGTGGCGTCTGCCCATGCCATCTAGTCATGGTATATACGCTGCCCGCCTTAGCGGTGTCTGTCCGGCCATATAGGCGCGGTGTAATATCATCAACATGTACTCATCATAACGCATGCATAGAAACTCGAAGACAGCTATACTTTATCGAGGTGACATAAGGTCGTGAAACCCCAATTCCATTATGGAACATTTATAAGCATTCTGCCTCACCTTGAAGGAAATAGTATATAAAGTGAGTGTATACAATGAACAACATCATTAACTTTGTAGGGACATCATATCATGAACTCTAGAATCTTTAAACTTAAACTCATCATCATTATTATTGGGCTCATAATATATCTCTTATCTCATATGGCTATTCATGAACATAGACTCTTAGTTTTCCGGAATGTAGGAGAATCATGAAGAGGAAGGAAAAATCATGCCATAGGATTCATGCCTTAGAAAGAAAGGGCTAGCCTCACATACCTTTTGGTCTAGCTATTCTATCGCTTGAGCGTTCCTCTTCAATATTCACGTTTCTACCTTCAAGAGAGTTCATACTCGTATTAGATAATCAACAACATAAGCGTGTTTGAACTAAAGCTATAGAAAATTGAGCAGCATCTCCTTTGTTTCTACTACTTTCCCCATATCATATTTGAACTCTCAAACGTCAATAATAACATTCATAATATCATCATCAATGACTTTAGTCAAATTCATCATTATCCAATTCCTACAATTTCCTCTCAAGGTCATCCATAATCATAATCATACTACAACGTTACATTCATTCTCATCTAATGTTTCTCTCATGCTCTTAACATCATTCATAATGTAATTACAATCACAACACATCAATATTTATGATTCATATTAATTTACTATTCATAATTGCCACTAATCTTATCTTTTGTAATCCATTTTCCATATTCTTCCATAATCCAAGTGTTTCAACTTTTCAATACCTTAAACAACATGCAATAATCATGAAACTCACCTTTGAATGCGTAGGAACGGGTTTTGGGTAGCAATACTTCACTTGAAGAAAACCCTAGCTTCAACTTCCAAGGGATTTCTTGACTCTAGCAACTCCAAAGAGCTTCTTTGCACTCTATTCACTTGAATTTATGGTATTAACCTTTGATTTCCCTTGTATTCTTGAAAATGATATGTATGGAATATTCTAGAAGTTTGGAGAGAAGTGGATAACTGGAAAGAATGAGAAAATAAAGTGGGAACATGTATTTATAGTTGCAACTTAATCAGTCTGTCGGGACTTATACGGACCACTTTACGGTCCGTATAAGTGTCCGTGGTTCACCACCCTGGAAAACATTGCTGCTGTTGGGTTATACGGACCATTATACGGTCCGTATAAAATTCCACGGTCCGTATAACGTGGTATGTAACTCACAGTTTTTTCGAAGTTGTCCTCGTCGTTTCGTTTGATCTCCAATCCTTGTACAACCTTCTTAACACTTGTTCAATGCTTCCTTAATGATCTAAACATCCCTATAACTCTACCTCAAGGCCTTACCAAACAATTCTTAACGCAATAATTTACGAAATCTTTCCTAAACCCCATTTATACTCCACTTGCCCTTACTAATCCTTTTTCTTGTCAATTCATATGACTTCAAAATCTTAACGTATGCATTCTAAGACCACTAATTATCCGTCTTATAGTCTTAATAACTTCCTGTTATCCTTAAGCTCGCAGTGATTCATTCACTACACGACGACATGAAATTTCCAAGGTGTAACGCTTTCTACACTAGGGATTGGAAAAAACACTTCAAGCACCAACACTAATAAATCCTTCTCAAAAACCGCCTCTGGTTCTGACTATCGAGTCGAGCTACAGTTGGCCTGACTCCCGAGACTAGGGATATGTAGGCTACTCAAAATTCGAGGATCGGCCATATTCCTATGATTATGTCAGGAGATCCCGGATAGTTTAAAGAAAATTCTTTGCTTTATAGTCCTTATAGAGTCAGAACTACAAACGGCCTGAATTTTCATTTAACTTGAGATACGTAGGAAGCCTAGAAATTGGGGTCCGGTCATAAGTTTTAAATTTTGCACAAAACGAGCCATAACTTCTATTATTTGGCAAAAATTAGGTTTGTCAGGATTTGCAGCTCAAGGATGGCCTTGCCATCCTAGAACTTCGAAGGGGCAGTTGTTGACACCTAAATTTCACCTAGTAATGCGCATATTTTAATTTTAAAAATTTCCGAGCTAAGACGGAATAAGGATGTGCTTTAAAAATTTTAAAATTTTCAAAAGTCCCGAGAAAATTTCAAAAAATGACATTTAATTATTTAAGTTATAAAATTGACGATTATAAGAAGATTACAAGTTTAAAATGGCGCATTACAAATTTTGTTTTCATAAAAGTAATTTTACGGAGAGGTTTTATACGATACGTCTTTTTGCAAAATTGATCATTTATTTGAAAAGTGAGTACAAGGTTTTAGAAAATTGTTTTAAAAAGACCAGGGGGTCATTTTGAATGTTTCAACAACATTTGGGGGGGGGATAAAAAAAGGGAGGTAAGAATTATTAAAAAACAACTCTTACACCCCCCAAAGGCTCCCTATACTCTTCTTAGGTGATATTAGAGGCGACATAGGGTTTCATTCGATCACAGCCAATTCATGGCGATTCAGGGCTAATTCTCGCCGAATTGTTGAGGGTTTTTTCCCTCAGTCTTGTTTTCTCACCGTTCCCAGATTTATGTTCGTATATATCGCAGCGTATAGACTCGAATTTAGTGGTTTAGTTGGGATGTCGCTCGGATCTTCTGAGTACGTGGTTGCCATGGGCGGGGCCTTGAGCCCTTGGCCAACTTGTGCACCACATACTAAAAACGGAGGATCTAGGGTAATTTCCCAAAAATTTTGTACAATTTGAGTACCATTTTAGGGGTTTCTATTCTATTTGTACAATTTAGATGTTGGAATGTACTGGTTTTTGTCCTATAAATGACTAGGTGTATTATCCTAGTATTTTGCTGATTTGTTGGATTTTTATTTGGATTTTAGGATATAAATTTGTTATATTGTGTGATATGTGCTATTTTCTAATTGGTAGAAGTACAATTAGTACGAATTTGTTGAAGAATTTGCTTGTCTTCTTTTACTGAAAATTTGAATATTTTTGAATTAGGGTTTCAAATTAGGGGGGAAATTCTTTTGTGGATTTGTTTCCTTTCCATTTTTGTCCCTAAGACCTATTTCTACTCCTATAAATAGAAGGAAAATTGCCATTCTAGGGAGGCTGATCCGTTTTTTTGGCTGAAAAATTCCAAGTGTTGAAAATCACATAAATCCTTTATTACTTATATACAACCATATACCACAAATATTCAATAGGTACCACCTATATAATACAAAAACACTGCAAATATATTACTACTATACTATATAAGAACATTACAAATACATATTCTAGTTACACATTCTGGAGATACTGATATTATACAAAAACTTAAAGAAAAGGGTTGTTTTCCAAAGGTTTAAGTGTTGGTGTAAAAGTTGATCCAATCACTCTTCATTTGATCTTTTGGTTGCCCCAAACAAAGGTATTAACTTGTTCCTACTCATCTTTACTTTATCTTATGAGTTATTCAATGTAGTTTTCTAGTTATATGGTGTTTCACTTATTCTTTTGACATAATTAAACCTATGTTGTACCCTATGTGAATAAACTAATGTTGTTTATGTTATTGTAGTAGTGTTTGGTCACTGTCTTTGTAAAATAATAAATCTGTAATGTTTAAAAATGAGTAAAATAAGGCTTAAGGGTGGGTTTACAGCATTTTCTATAGGATTCAGGATAAAAATGGGGTTATAAAAAACGTGTGGTTGAGAACTTGGAGTTTATCTACTATTCTATTGAAATCTGAGACTATTTTGACACAATAAGTAGAATAATAACGTTAAATAGTTTGTTAAGGGTAGTCCTAGTCCTTTGATATTAAGGTAAAGAGTAAGTTTAAAATGGGTAGTTTGAGGTCTGATTGCTATTTTGGTTCGCACTTAGTATATTTCTCTGTGTTTGAAGTATTTTGGTGTTTGTCTTGTGTAATTTATTATATCTCTTATGCTTCTCTATCATCTTAAACATCACTGTCCTGTCTTTCACTCTTTTTAAAATGCTAATTTCAGGCCAAACTCATTCCTACCTTGTCACTACTATTACTATGTTCTTTAAAGGATTTGAAATCTTGCAAATCTATCATGGTGTCTATACTTTTTGACTGTCTGATGTCTTTTTAGTCTTGGTTGCTCATTATAGGTTCTTCTTTTGTCCTTTTACCCCTTTATTAACTTATTGGACTTGTATATATACATGTGCTTATCTGTAACTTTTGAGAAATGTAATAAGAAAACTTGCCATGATTTTGACCACACAAAGCCTAGTACTTTGATCTGTTCTATGTGTCATAGCCATATCTATGCCTTGAATTGCCTTGTTCTCCATTCTTGTGTTAACTTGCATTGTTCTATGACTCTATACTTAATATGTGCTGAGTGCTTGATGTCAAAAAATGACAACTTACCTGTTGTTTTACCTTAGTCATTGAGTGAACTGCTTCAGCCTTAAATTCTGAATTTTCTGTAAAGATCTAAGACCTTGAGTATCACTTACATATGCTGACATTATTTGATTTTTGTAGAGTGGTTTAAACAAATATGGAGGGTATGCCCTTTGTTGTTTTTGCTCTCTATATTCACTAGTGTATAACATGGTATATTTAGTATATATATCGGCCTTTGTTCTTAAAAATTTCAGAAATTAGTGAGTATATTAGCTGTATACTGTGTATATCACAGTGTAGCACTTAGAAAATTAGAAGGGGGAAGCAGGGGTGGAGTATACTGTTGGTATATCATGTATATTGAATCCTCAACACTTAGAGATTTTGAGGGGAGTCAAGTAGTATATTGGCTGTATATCTCGTACATGGCAGCCTTGACACTTAGAAATTTTTTGAATAAAATGGAGTTGGACCTGTAATTTGATTGGGCCTATCACCTGTATTGCCTTACCAGATTCGCAGTGTTGATTAATTCGAGGTTCATTTTCATAACTGGGCCATTTCTGTTATCCTTGCTGGGTCAGGCCCAATATGAGTTGTCATTCAATTTTTGGCTTTGTAATAATTACTTTAATTTCTGTTGTACTTAGTTTAGTTCACGAATGTATACTAATGTTGTTGTATACCCTTTATATCGTGTCCATCCAAAACCTATTGGTGGGTCCCCACGGGGCCCACTAACGCATCTAGACCGAATCAACCCAAATTTGGAGCAAAATGGAGCATACGTTGGATTTAAGGCGAACCCGATTGCATAAATACTTTCCTTTTCGGCTTGGTTGGCCCAAACTCTCTATCTCCATCAATTATGTACTTTAAATTATTATTTGCGCAATTATTATGTCAACTCGAACCCTTATAAGATTATCACGTATTTTAAAGTCGCCAAAAAATGAATTTTATACAAAAATTAAGACTAATTTTGAGACATTAACGTGAACTTAGGGCTAATTTGAACAGAAGGACCAAAACTGCTGATTTTTATGAAATTAAGGACAAAATTAAGCATTTATGGAACTTGTGGACTTGTGACATATGGACTGATTCAGACCGATGTTCAAAACTTGTGGGACTGATTGTGACTATTTAAGACATAGACTAAATATAAAACTTGACAAAATATAGAATAAAAATGGACTATATATGAGTATGATTAATATACGGACTATAATAGTATGCCTAAAACTATCTTCCTAAAAACTACTTTCTATACTTAATAAAATAAAATTTCAAAACTATTTTAGGTGGACTTACGTAGAGTCCTACTTTGGTTAAGAACCTTCGGGTATTAGCCTAAGTGTTCTAGTCCGACACCCGACGCCCAATTTTGGGAAAAACTATACCACTTTTGTTTCTCGAAAGTGTATTTTTTTTGGGTGAAAGACTAAGACTTTACTGCGGAAATATACAACTAAAGCGATTTTTATCAAAAACAACTTATAAACTTAAGGCATACTATTGGAACCCGTAGGTCAATCGTATTTTACGGATCCTTAATACCGGGGTACCTAACACCTTCACCGGGGGATCACCAAAACCCTTACCAAGGCTTTGGTTAGATTAGGATTCTTTTAAAATTTAAGCATTTTAAATGAACTCTTTTCGAACTGGTTTTCCTAATTTCCTAAAAATTAGGTGGCGACTCTAAAAATATTATCCATTTAGAGCACCATTAAGTAGGGATGGAGTTTTCCTTCTTTCCCGGTACGATTGACAACCGTACTTCCCCGGGACACTTTTCTTTTTAAATGAGGCAAGTGCGAGTCGGAAAAACATTAAAAATCCCAACACCCGCTACACCCTATCACATAACCCAATAGGGAATTTTTCCAGAACTCGAGTTGGGGTTTTATATCATCCTCATCGATTTTAACATAGACTTTCCCTTTGCATCATAGACGGAGGTACATAAGTAAGAGATTTACCTTTTTGAGCTAGACGATTCTCTTTGAAATCATGTTGTACAACCGATGATGGCTGATCTAACAAGGCTGCCTCACAGAACTATAGCCAATCAGTCGCCAGTGTAATCCCCTCTCCAAACGCCCTGTGGTGTATAGAAGTCTGTGAATTTGTGTCTGAGCCGTGTTCCTCCACCCCCTCAGGTATGGCTTGAAACTGAGGAGGGAAAAAGCTCCCAAATGTCAGTTGTTACACCTCGGAAAATTCTCCGTTGATGCGCAGTGAATAGACTAGCGAAGGAGACGAAGTATACGATATTTCAATAAGTATGAAATAGCATTTTGATGACCCTAGTTGAGATTTCAAAGACATTCGAGGTAAGAGAAGAACGTTTGCCAAGAGAAGGCAAGGCATACGTTATGTATCGGAAAGGATTTACGAGTAAAAAGTTAATGATGACTTAATGATGTTTTGGAGAACAGTTATAATGTCCCTTAGATTGTTAATGAGGTGCTAAGCAAGTGTCAAGAAGGTTCCATAAGGATTGGAGATCGAACGAAACGACGGAAACTATTTAAGGGAAGTGGAGTTATACGACCACTTATACGGTCCGTATAACTTTATATGGTCCGTATAACCCCCAACAGGAAGATGATTTCCATGATGGTGAACCACGGCCACTTATACGGACCGTATAGTATCCGACGGGCTGATTTTTAGTTTTTGTATAAATAGATGCCTTGGGTTCTTTTATTTCATTTTTCATCTTCTACAAGTATTGAGAGCTCAAAACCCTTCTCCAACCACATTCCACTCAAATCCAAGAGAAAGCAAAGATCAAAAGACTAGAATCAAGTGTAAGAAACTCATTAAAGTTCATCCAAGATAAGAAATCCAAGTGGAAGTGGAACTAGGGTTTTGGTTCAAGTGAAGTATATCCACTCAATGTTCATTCCTACACCATATAAGGTAGGTTTTATGGTCTTTCCATGTTGTTTGAGGTATTGAGAGGTTGAAAGACTTGAATTGTAGAAGGAGATAGAAATGGGTCATGAATGTGAGAATAGTGATATTTGTGAGCAGTAGCTTGGATTGAGTCATGAGTCTTGATATGTTGTGATTATGATTATGTTATAAATGACATTTAGAACATGGGTTAACCATTGTATATGAGTGAATGTAATAGTGTGCTATGACCATGGATATGGATGATTGGAAATGAATTGAGAAATATGGATAATGTAGGTGAATAAAACTATTGTTATGGTGTTGTGAGTGTTATTATTGATGTTTGGGAGTTGACATATTATATGGAGGAATTTGTATAAATAAAGGAGATGCTGCCCAATTTTCTCTAGCTTAAGTCAAGTATGCTAAGCTATCAATTTTCTAATGTTAGTATAACTCTAATGAAGGTAGAAGCGGGAACATTGAAGGAGAACGTCCAAACGATAGAATAGCTAAACAAAGAGGTATGTAAGACTAACCCTTCTTGCAATAAGGCATGGTTCTTTGGCTATATACCTATCCTTTTATGAGCCTGTGATGTCCTCCAAATGATTCTATCTTTAAAAACTACTAAAGCTCATGATTCTCGTTATGTTACGACTCTAATAAACTCCTTATATGATGAGTAACCCTCTAAGGATAGATGTAATGAAACGACGATAGAAATGATGCCAAGATGCTTATGGGCATTTATGTATATGTGTCTATGTATGACTATTATGTAACCCCGAGCTTATATGGCCGGGTATGATATGTATTGTGCACGCACCACTGCAGTTGGGTACGGATAACCCTGAGCCTTGGTAGGGCTAGGTATGTATAATCACCGAGCCTTGTCATGGCCGGGTATGTGAACCACCAATCCTTCATGGTCGGGTATGCTATGAATATGAATATGTAAATGAATATGAATACGATTATGAATATGGAAATGGGTATGAAATGTAAATAAGTACGGATACGAATACGGATATGGACGTAAGTACACAATGACGCATTAGAAACGGAAGGTCCCTATGAAAAGCAAGTAATTGTTTATGACAAGGATTCTACTACCTCCCATCGTATGCTATTTCTTATGTGATTATTATGCTTCTATAATGATGATTGATCATGCTTTACATACTCAGTACATTCTTCGTACTGACGTCCTTTTGTTTGTGGACGCTGCGTCATGCCCGCAGGTGGCCAGGGAGACAGGCTTGATCCATAAATTTAATACTCAGGGACTATGTAGCAGAGCTCCATTTCATTCGGAGCTACAGCTTTTGGTATCTATTCTTTTGTGCACATACTTATGGGCATGGCGGGGTCCTTTTCCGCCTATAGGATATGTCATACTCTCCTTAGAGGCTCGTAGACATGTGTATATGGTTAGATGTATTTGGCCTTGTCGGCTTATATTTTGGATATCATTTTGTTAGCCTCGTCGGCTTATGTACATTGTTGTGGGCATAGTTGTTGATTGTAATATAAATGTATTGTAGCCCAATGGAAATAGTATGAATGATGGATACAAAGTATGATATAGCTCTGTGGCTCACCTAAATGTAAATGTGTATGCACGTTAAGAGGTGCCCGGGTGGGTTAGCACCGGGTACCCGTCATGGTCCTCCTGTTGAGTCATGAAAAATGTGGTATCAGAGCAGTTCTGTCCTAGGGTGTGTCTACGAGCCGTGTCTAGTAAAGTCTTGTTTAAGGGTGTGTTGCGCGCCACGCTTATAAATGAGAGGCTTCGGGCATTTTAGGAATAAATGACCTCCTTTCTTCTTAAGATCGTGCGATAGAGCTATGATATAAGGACTTCATTTTTCCTTAACCATGTGTTATGTATTTCAGAGATGCCTGTAAAGAGGAAGGCTACAGCAGCCCAAAAGGGCACGACAGTGGCAGAAAAGCTGGCTGAAAGAGCACCGCCAACGGTTGTAGAGGAAAGTGAGTCCCAGAGTGTGGCTCAATCTCAGTCCTCTCATTCACTTCCTATTTCTGAGGCGCATGAGGGAGCCTCAGCCCCAGCTCCAACACCTCCAGCTCCTCTACTGGATGCTTTAGGCCAAGATGTAAAAGAGGCCGTTCATTTGCTTACTCAATTGGTTGCCGCCCAAACTCAGCGGCAAGGTACAGGGCAAGGTGATAGGGTTGTTAGTGCAAGGGCCCGTGATTTTATTAGCTTAAATCCTCCGAAATTCTTTGGATCAAAGCCGGATGTGATACAATAACGGATACGCGGAAGCAATAAATTAACAAGGAAAGTAAAAGGGATAGAAAGATAGACACAAGATTAGAGAGAATTAAGCAACCAAAACTATATTAAAGTCTTGACCTCCTAATTACACAACTAATTAGCACCTAACCCTTAAGTTGACCTCAAGGGAATTGAATTCCCAAGCAACCAACCTCTCAACAATCAAAGATTCAGCAAGAGCCATCCATGGCCTGTCTCACAAGTTTCTCTCTCTAGAGATAACTCTCAAAATCACTCATCAATTTATCAATTCATTCCAAAATCCCCTAATGAAATAAAAGACTAGCTATTTATACTAATGAAATAAACAAGACACTACTTTATTACATAAATGCCATTAATGAGGAAAGGGCCTTGTTTGACTAGCCTTGTGGAGATAAAAATCTTGAATTTGAGAATGTGGCCTCTCGCAAAACATAGCCTTTCTTGCTCGTTGGCCACTTTAATGCTCTTCCATCTCCCATCTCCCATCTCCCATCCATCCTCTCCATGCTATCATCCAGACTTTGACTCCACGGGACGGTCCTCGAAATGTTCTTAACGCAACTCGGCTTGCATCATTCTCCCCTTCTTGAAAAGGATTTTTCCTCGAATCTATACCCTGCAAAACCATAAAGGAGACAAACAAAAACCAAGTCCTCAAAGGATGAGGGTTAGTGTTAAGGTGGACCAACCTACCACAATGCCAAGTAAGCACAAATTTTTGATATAGCCAAGTATCAACCATTTTTAAGCAAAATAAGCTCTTAAGTAGAGCACTAAGAACTTGGCTATCCCAAAGATCAAGAAATGAGGATATTCACAGAGAACAAATGATTTCAAGAAACCAAGTTGGCATAAAATACAAATGATCCTCAATTGCAAAATGATACCATTCACACAAAGTGAAGATTTCACCGTGGTCAAAAGGAAAAGATACCAACATATCACGGGCAAGGCAACAACTAAGCACCCCAATAAGGCCCTACCCAACATCAAATGAACTCTCAACAATAACATGAATGTCATCATATGCAAATAAATAGTAAAGAAAGGTGTCACTTAAAATGACTTCATCTATGGTGTCCTCAAATGTAGCCTCACTATTAGGTTCAGGAACAAAATCTAGCTTGCTTCTAGGAGTTTGAACACACAAGGAAGAAGTAGCAATTTGTAAACAAGAATCACCTTCCTTTTCAAAACACTCCTTCCCCATAAATGTATCATCATTTCCCAAAGGAAGGTCTCCATCATAAGGAAGAGCGCCATCATGCCATAGTGGATTTTCAAACGCCATGTAGTCCCCAAAAGTGGCTACACATTCAACATTACAAAATATTCCACTAGTTACTTCACTTGCAATAGTCATGCTAGCATCAAATAAGACATTATCTTTTAAGAGAGAATAATCCATGAACAATGAGGAGTCAAAGCATGAAATTTCATTCTCACAAAGACAAACATCATCTTTCAACATACTTTCATTCACATGATGGTTTACATGACACACACCACCATCACAATTTTGAGTCGTATCACATGACACTAAGACAAGATCAAGGGACTCATTTTGACATGAAACAAATAAAGATGAGGTGTCACACTCTTTCAAATGACCAACTATATCAAAATCAACATTCACTAGAGGCACATTAAGCACATCAAAAGAATCCTCAAGTAGTGAATTATCATTACAAGCAAGTTGATCAACACAAATTTCAACACTAGTTGGTAGTATGTCAAGCTCACAAGATTTTCTAACATGATTACCACATGACAATGTACTACAATTCAAGTCACACGTGTCAACACTAGGTGGACACAAATTGATCTTACAAGAAGAGTCAACTTGGTCATCAAAAGGATCAACTAGTGTATGAGCACGCTTAGCAATTGATAATGCACTATCATTCAAATCACAAGTGTCAACACTAGGTGGACACAAATCGACCTCGCAAGAAAGATCAATTCGGTCATCAATAGGATCAACTAGTGTAGGGACACTTTCAACAATGACATTATCAAGAAATGGCAAGGATTCACTAGGCTCAATGCAAGGTAAACTAACTTTCATACTCAAATTGGCATTAAGATCACTCAACAAAGTAAGATTATTAGGAGAAATTATTTTACCTTGATTCTCATGTAAGGGATCTTCCTTGCCTTGAGACACCAAAGGGACGCTCATTTGACCACGTGAATTAATGGTCTTGTCCGCCGTTCCTCCTTTCAACCACTTCCTTTTCAATGCCGCCCAAATCTCACTTGGGGTTTCTATAGGAGAGGGAATATGTTGAATTTGTGGCATCTCACAAGAGGGACTTTGCTTCTTCCCTTTTGACTTTTTCTCTTGGGAAGTGGTTTTGCTCCTATAACCCTTTTCATGTGGGTCGGGATAATGGCCTCTCAAGCTCTCTTTCATTGCATCCCTAGTAGTGATTGGATCTCCCCTCTTGTACGCCCAATAGTGTGCAAGCTTCTTCACAAAAGTCCCAATAGCCAATTTCATTTTCCTTTCTGGGGAATAAGGGTAACTAGCAAAGATTTCTTCCACCATGAACTCCCATTTCACATACTCTTCTCCACTAGCTTCCATAATCAAGATAGGCCATCTCACATTGGGCTCTTGCACATATGGAAATAGAGGTTTCCTCCTTTCATCCACGACATACTTATGCCACTCTTGCTCATATGGGATCTCATGCCTTTGAAACCAAGGGCCACCTAAACATACGTGACAAGTATCCATTGGAAGCACATCACACCAAACCTCCTCTTGGTACTCACCAAGTGAAATGAATACCATCACTCTCTTATCAACCCAATACCCTCCCTCGTCATAGTAAGGATTTCGCCTAATCACACAAGGTAGCCTTAACTCTTCAACCGCACGAGGGGTGATGAAATTGGTGTAACAATCATCATCAAGCACAAGGATTCCCTCTCTACCACAAAGGTTTACCTTGGTCTCCATGAATCACCTCTTTGGAACCACCGTCTTTTGCATATGATGACTCCAACTAGTACTCACATTCCCACGCATGCCACTTTGCTTCAGATAGGAAGTACTACAAGAAGAAACATATGCATGCCCACTAGAAGCCCTTCCATAATCAACTTTAGAAAGTTCACTACCTCCATAGACATACCCTCCACAATTCTTATTTTCCCCATAAGACCCATAAGACACGTGTGAAGGAGAGTCATATCTCGAGTTGTCTTCATCATCACGATGTATAGCACAAGACTTTTCACCTTCATTATCTTCATCATACAAAGCATAACAAGGTTCTTCTTCATCCCCATCTTCCTCATGAGACACATGAGAACCACGTACGAAACCTCGACCAAATCACGAAGAGATGAGAACTCTCGATATATATAGTACAAAATCTTATTTGCTGGTTGGTACTCGATTAATGTAATTAATGTAGAAATTTTTCCAAAGCCACATTCCATTTATTCCGGTCAGTAATTAGCTAGTACTTATAGTCGTTTCAAATTCTCAATTAGGTAGCACTTATATTCTGATGATAAGTGTCCCAAGCTTTCTTATAACACTATCTTTATCCCATCAAATATCATTTGTTTCTTCTAATAAATTCACAATACATCAGTTGTTTCGCAAATCCACAATCCTTGTCCTTTAAGGATTTCACTATTTCTGAGGTAAAGTCACATACACGCAGTACTCCTTTATGCCTTAGGTTATTTTACCCTTGTTGTGTACCCAACACTGATTTCTAACTTACTCAAAATCATAACAACTTCGTCTTAATAATGGCCTTATCTTATCACCTACACTTTAAGCTCGTAGCTATATATTTCCCTTTTATCCTATACTCATACTCAATTAATTACGTCTGTCTTGGGTGCTTCCTTTAGTATTCCTTTCATTTCTCCAGTCTATGTCCATCTTTTATTTTGTGCACGAGGAATCTCATGCTACCCCTGTATCCTTTGGAAAAGACTACTTCTACATAACCCCTTTCCCATTTTCAAAACATATTCTGTTCATCCCCATTTGTTCTTATCATACCAGTCATTTCTGGCACTCATTCTGTCTCGTTGCTCATCTTCCTTTAGTTTGGTCTTTCACAATTCTGTCGCTTATATTACTCGTTTTCTTAGCTATACAAGTCATAACACATCGCTATACTGTAATCCCACTCTCTTTATTCTGATCTTCTTCTTCCTATTGACTCCTTCCCTTCCTGTGCTCGTTTTCACTTTCGTTACCACTTGATCTCTATTATGAACTTTCCCTATAGGACTTTGTAATTCTTTCTTATTCGTTCTATACTTTGCCTTCCCGTTTCACATTTGCCCTTATACTTTAGTCGCATAGATCACGTCATCTCTTTTAGTCACTTCCTCACTAGGCTTCACTCATTTCATAACAATATTTATTGTATTAACATAATATCCTGTTCATAATCAATCCTACGGTGCAACACTTCTCTACCTTAAGGATTCATGATTCTTACCATGGTTTAATTTCACTCTGTGGGGTAGGCGTACTTAACCCTTTTACCCTTTCTGATTAATCTTAGCCTTAATACGCCACAGGCTGTCTTATCAATACATTCGTATTCGTCACAATTCTTCCTCCTCCGTACTCTTGTCTCAATCATACCATTACTCCTTTTAACTATAAACTCGTCGAAATTTATTCCTGCTGATCAATTTAGTTGATACCTCAATATAACACTCTATTAAGATTTGCCAGCCCTTTCTAAATCATCTTTTATTATCACAAGCCCCTTCAAATTGTCTTAACATTTCCTTTTTACCATATTGGTCTTGACCTCATAATGACTATTACCATCAATTCAACAGTTAACTTACTTCTCAAAGTCAGACTTGCAACTTTGTCAAATCCTATCATTACTGTTGACACAACCTTTCAAGAATATCACGAACTAATATCTCATTCTCTTTTTATTTCTAGGAAAATTTTGGCAGAGTTTCCTCTGTATTTCTTACTATCCCAAAACCTGCACGCAGGAAATACCAACAATGCCTCCCAAGGCCAACATATATACGTATTTAATATATCATATCATAGCCACATAGGGCTCCCAATCTCAAGTAAAAGTATAAAGATGTCGAAACTTACCTCATATATCACACCTCGAGACATACTTAATCCTTTAGCGATCTGTCCTGTTATACCTTCCTATCTACCTTCCCTTTCATTCTTCAACTTTACATTTCCATCATACTTCAATATTCTTACGTTATCCGACATGCATCTTTCGCACCGTTACTTACCTGTGTACTTTGTAACTTCCAATATCATCAGTCACTTTCTTCTGTCGATGTCGTTCTTCAGCTGAAATCAAGGGTTAGTATAAGGAATTTCATTTCCTATGGCTGGGCACTATCGCACAATCTTAGATATGAAAGAAACGTAACATCCTAAATGTCCTGTAGCTTCCTGTTTATAGATGTGGTGCACAACTCACCGATAAACAAGACTCTACTAGACACAGTCTGTAGACACTCCGAGGATGAACTGCTCTGATACCACTTTTATCATGACCCAACCTCGTGGGCCATGACTAGTGCCCGACCTGGACACTCATATACGTACCTGTTAGATAAAATCAATATGGAACTTGCAAACGAACTCCAAAGGTTCATAACGTCCTTATATATACATATATCCAAATAACCGGTCTCCTGGGGAGTCGCAAATGATCAAAACATAATATGATACGCAAGACAACAAGGCTGCCATTACAAAAGAACATATCCATAGCACATCGTATTGACACAGCTGAACAAACTTATACACAACCCACACATATGTCTACAGACCTCTAAGAGTATCGATAGTGAAATATGACGGGACAGGGCCCCGCCGTACCCCTGTATAAACATATATATATATATATATATATATATATATCATAAGATCTGTGCCAAAAGTCTAGGCTCCGGAACAATGGAGCTCTCCAAGATAGCTGAGTAGAAGTCATATGCTGCAAGGTCACCAAACCGACTATCTGTACCTGCGGGCATGAAACGCAGCCCCCCGAAGAAAGGGGGTCAGTACGAGATATGTCCTGAGTATATAAAGCATGAAATACAATAAAGAGGATCATAACTGAAATAGGGAGTACATGAGATAAGTATAACATCCAGAATACCAAAACACTTGCCCTTTTGAAACATAAATCATGCATGTCAATATCATACCCGGCCCATTATGGGACTCGGTGAATAAAGTCATCATATACCATCCTGGCCGCCATAAACATATCATCATATCATATATATATATATATATATATATATATATATATATATATACCGTACCCGACCCTCTAGTGAGGGACTCAGTGAACAATGCAGTGAAACTGTGCACGATAACATACCCGACCCGGGACTGGGTGCAAGACATATTGAGGCATGCACGAGTAGAGTAGTGAGCAACCATATGCAAGTTAAAACACATCTGAGACTCGATAGAATAATCAAAACGAGCTATCATTTGAAAATCAAGACAATAATCACATCAAGTACCTTTCGAATGTCACTATGGATTATATGAAAATAGAATTTCTGGAATCATATACACGTATCAAGACATAATGAAATAGCTTCTGGAAATCAAGAACATTGGCCATTCTAGTGGCTCTAAGAATAGGAACTTCTTTAGAATCATATAAACATCGTCTGTTTGTTTCATAAAGATCATGCTAAAAAGTAGAAAGGGTTAGCTTTACATACCTGCCGTAGATCAACCGTAACCAAGCTTACTTCGTCGCTTCTTTAGCCTATTTAATATGAAAGTAACGCTATCGTTAGTAAACTATACTTTCTAGCTTATAAATCTACAACCAATGGCTTATAGGAGTCATTCTTTAGTTCATACTTTCTTGATTAGGCTTTTTACTAGTTAAGAATTTAACGGAAATCGGGCAGCATTTCCCTTATATAACTCGCCTAACCCGAACTTCCAATTAACCTCCTGTTATCACAGCAATACCAACAACGACAGTAATAGTAATATTCGTATCAAATCCTTACAATCCAGCCCATAAACAACTCAAACAACCCAATAACTTTTCTTAATCCTTTTCCAATCCAAATCGTCAACATTTAAGATTATACGCCAAACAGACCAACATACGCTTTATATACGATACGTTATACACTTCTTTATTCCAAATTTAGAAGCCATATCAACGTCAATACAACAACAACACGAACAACAACATATGAACATAAACCATACTTTTAATCTTTCCACTCAAAAATTCCATATAACAACTACAACTCCCAATAACAACGAATTCGTGTAATTTCTTACATCCAATTTCATCCAATAAAATTTTAATCCTTCCATTACAACACCATTAATACAATTATACCAAAAAATGAGAAAATCTTACCTTAGTTTAATCGGAGCAAATTCTACACCCACTTGCACCAATTGCACTATTTCTTCCTCCTCAATTCAATACCTTGCGTCGTTGCCTCTTGAACGTGTGAGATATCTTGAAATTTTAATAGAAAGATTTTGTTTTTTTTAAAAAAAGGGACTGCCATGGCCGAACCTTGGCAGCCATGTCTATGTCTTTCCCTTAGCATTCAATTGTTAAGTTTGCAAATGAAATTACATGACAAGATTAGTCACAATGTAGCTATATATATTTTGCCCATGTATAGGACACGTACCCCCCCCCCCCCCCCAATAGTGAATCATCCACCTATTTTACTTAATAAATATTTTGTTTTATTTATTTTATCCTATTTATTAATTGTTTTTTAAAAACGGTGGGGTCCACTTGGTGTCTAATTAGCTAACTTAATTAATCTCAATTAATAACTAATCCCCACTTAATAATCTAATCATAGTCAATTAGTCCCTAATCTCCAATAATATTTCTATACTAATTGAAATTTATAAACAAATTGTGCACTAATTAAAATCGAGAATTAAAGGCACTTATTTTATATCCCAAAATAATCCTGTCCTTAACTTATGTCGATTAGCTCACAAATAATTCGACATACGAAAATACGGGATAAAACACCAAGTACCATCAAAATCCAGCAGACACGCTCGTAGCATATCCTCCAAGGTCTGAATAGTACGCTCGGCTTGTCCATCGATCTGCGGATGGAACGCCGTGCTAAGCTTCACTTGAGTACCAAGACCTTCTTGAAAGGACTTCCAGAACTTAGCTGTAAATTGTGCTCCTCTGTCTGTGATAATAGATAATGGAATTCCATGAAGTCGCACAATTTCTTTTAAATAGAACCTAGCATAATCTTCCGCTGAATACGTGGTTCTGACTGGAAGAAAATGAGCTGCTTTTGTGAGTCTGTCCACTATCACCCATATAGAATCATATTCCGCTCGTGAACGGAGCAATCCCACAATAAAATCCATATTGATTACTTCCCATTTCCAAGTAGGGATTTCCATTGCCTGTAATAATCCTCCTGGCTTTTGATGCTCGGCTTTTACTTGTTGGCAATTTGGACACTGCGCTACGAATACGGCTATGTCCCTCTTCATGCCATCCCACCAATATAGCAATTTGAGGTCCTGATACATTTTGGTTGCACCTGGATGAATAGAATACCGAGAATAATGTGCTTCCTCTAGAATCCGTCGGCGCAATTCTGCCACATCTGGCACACATAGTCTGCCTCGGTATCTAAGGATCCCATCTGTGGAAACTTTAAATGGTGACTTCTCCTTTTTATGAGATAAGTTTCTGTATTGGCTTAACTGGGAATCTTCATACTGCCGTTCCTTCACTTCTATATTCAAAGATGAAACTGTGGGGTCATTAATGCTAATACCTGCACTACCCGAATCAATGGCACGTACTCCAAGATTAGTTAATTGATGGAGCTCACGAACCATTTCTTTTTTTTTCTGGAGGGACTTCACATAGACTGCCCATGGATCGGCGGCTAAGCGCATCAGCTACTACATTCGCTTTTTCGGGGCGGTATAAAATATTCACATCATAATCCTTCAATAATTCTAACCACCGCCTCTGCCGCAGGTTTAACTCCTTCTGTTTGAAAATATATTGGAGACTCTTATGATCTGTATAGATATCGATGTGCACACCATACAAATAATGTCTCCATATCTTCAACGCATGAATGACCGCAGCCAATTCAAGATCATGAGTGGGATAATTCTTTTCATGTTTCCGCAATTGTCTCGAGGCGTAAGCAATAACTCTACCATGTTGCATCAATACGCATCCAAATCCCACTCCGGAAGCATCACAATACACAACATAGCGATCAGGCCCTTCTGGAAGTGTTAAAACCGGAGGTGAGGTCAATTGATCTTTCAACTCTTGGAAACCATGCTCACAAGCATCGTTCCACTGAAATTTTGCTGACTTCTGGGTTAGCTTCGTCAATGGGGCCGAAATAGATGAGAAGCCCTCTACGAATCTCCTGTAATAACCTGCTAATCCCAGAAAGCTACGAACTTCTGTAGGCGCCGTAGGCCTCGGCCAAGTCTTCACCGCTTCAATTTTTTGGGTGTCGACTCGAATGCCATCATCTGAAATAATATGGCCCAAGAATGCTACAGAATTCAGCCAAAACTCGCACTTAGAAAATTTTGCATATAATTCTCGGGCTCGAAGATTTCCAAGGACAATTCACAAATGATCTGCATGTTCGGATTCTGTGCGAGAATACACCAGAATGTCATCGATGAATACTATCACGAACAAATCCAACAGCGGCCTGAATACATTATTCATCAAATTCATAAACACGGCCAGAGCATTAGTCAACCCAAAGGACATTACTCGAAATTCACAGTGGTCGTATCTTGTTCTGAAAGCCATTTTAGGGATATCTTCTTCTCTAACCCTCACTTGATGATAACCTGACCTCAAGTAAATTTTTGAAAACCATTTGGCACCCTGTATCTGATCAAACAAGGCATCAACCCTCGGGAGAGGATATTTATTCTTTATCGTCACCTTATTCAACTGCCTGTAGTCAATACACATTCGTAGGGAACCATCCTTCTTTCTCATGAACAAGACCGGTGCTCCCCACGACGATGAACTGGGTCTAATGAACCCCTTTTCAAGCAAGTCTTTCAGCTGCACCTTTAGCTCTTTCAATTCTGCCGGAGCCATTCGATAAGGAGGAATAGAAATGGGCTCGGTGTCCGGCAACACACCAATAGCGAAATCAATTTCCCTTTCTGGAGGAAGACCTGGAAGTTCATCTGGAAATACGTCCGGAAATTCATTCACCACCGGAACAGATTGAAATGTTGGCAACTTTGCTTCTGTGTCATGCAGTCGAACTAGATGGTAAATATAGCCTTTAGCTATCATCTTTCTTGCCTTAAGGTAGGAAATAAACCTACCCTTTGGAGATATTGTGTTACCCTTCCACTCAAGTATGGGCTCTCTCAGAAATTGAAATCGAACCACTTTCGTGCGGCAATCAACATTCGCATAGCACGAGGCCAACCAATCCATACCCATGATTACATCGAAATCTATCATTTTCAGCTCAATCAAATTAGCTTTGGTCTAACAATCACATATCACAATGACACAATTTTTGTACACTTGCCTTGCTATCACGGGATCACCAACCGGAGTGAGTACCTCAAAAGGTTTAATTAACTCGGGTTTCACCCCGATACAACCAGCAACATATGTGGTAATATATTAGAATGTAGACCCCGGATCTATCAATGCATACACATCACTAGAAAATATAGACAATATACCTATAATAACGTCTGGGGAGGACTCGAGATCCTGTCGCCCAGCTAAAGCATACACTCGGGGATGAGTGGCTCCTGAAGTAGATGCAGCCCCTCTACCTCTGCCTCGGCCTGCTGTTATCTGGGGAGTCTGTGCTGTCGGGCGTACTGATGAAGAACCAACAGCTGATCCTGTGGGCTAAACTCCACCTCTACCATACCGCGAGGGACAATCTAGCATCAAATGCCTAGTCTGTCCGCAAACGTAACAAGCATCTGTGTCCTGGCGACACAGCCCTGAGTGTAATTTGTGGCATCGACTACATCGGGGAACTGGGGTCTCCCCTGACTATAATCACCCTCAAACTGGGAACCTGAAGCCCTCGAACTTTGACCCTGTCCTGAGCGAAAGGAGTGGTCACATATCCTATCCGGAAACCTGGGAGGCACACTAGTCGTTGATTGGCCCGAACATCGGGAGTAGGTCTGTCTTGGTCCCCCTCTATAATCACTGCATGTGCCCATAGATCTGGCCCGCTTGCTTTGCCTTCTGTCGATATCACGATCACTCCTTGTTGGTTGCTCTCGCCCCTCTAAGTTCTGGGCATGGGCCTGTATTCGGGAAATATCCATCCCGTCTTGTAGGGAAGCCGTCAAACAATCTTTGAATAAATGCGGTCCCAAACCACTCACAAATCTATGCACCCGATCTCCCATGAAAGCCACCATAGCCGGGCATACATGGACAAAGAATTGAATTGCAAGCTATATTCCCGAGCACTCATGTTTCCTTGCTTTAGATTCAAAAAACTGTCCGCTCTAGCTCGGCGGACCTCTGGTGGCAAATAGTGGCGAGTAAAAGAATCCACAAATTCCTGCCATACGGGTGGAGGCGCATTCTCTCTTCTTGATAACACCCAAGTGTTGTACCATAGGACTGCCCGTAGTCTATAAGATGCCAACTCCACGAATTCAGTCTCGGAGGCATGAATAATTTTTAAGGTCCTCAACATTTCATCAATAAAGTTTTGCGGATCTTCATCCGGCTTTGACCCAAAGAACTCCGGAGGATTTAAAGTCATGAAGTCACGGGCTCTAGTACTGGCTGATCGATCACTCAGGCCCGCATTTTGCCGCTGTGCCTGGGCGGCAATCAACTGTGTCAATAACTGAATGGCCTCGGTCATTTGTTGACCTGAAGCAACCGGCTGAGGAATTGGAGCTGGAGCTCCTCCCTGCTCGCCCACATTAAGCGGGGTAGACGAAGTATTAGACAAAGCCTCATTATGCGATTCACATTCTTCTATATTTATCGGAGGCTCTCTTTCTACCCGCCTCTTTGTCGTAGTCTTGCCCTTCTGGGCAGCTGTAGTCTTTCCCTTTGGCGGCATTCTGAAATAATAACGCACTATTAGGGAGGATTAAATCTTATACACGGCTCTATCACACGATCTCATGAGAACAAAGATGGTCATTTTTCGTAAATGCCTTGTAGCCCCTTGTTTATTGATGTGGCGCGCAACACACCGTAAACAAGACTTTACTAGAAACGGCTCGTAGACACTTCCTAGGACGAACTGCTCTGATACCACTTCTATCACGACCCAACTAGGGGCCGTGACGGGTACCCGGGGCTAACCACCGAGCACCGCTCGTACTATTACTTCTTAGACTCATTCAACAATCATTTATCGAATCCATGCTCATTTTACAAAAGAATCTATTTTTCATTACAAAATATAATGCTTTTATACAATGACATATATCAACATATTTGCACAATATCCACGTCGTGAAACCACATAACCCACATTGAGTATCTTCGAGCCTCTATTGGATTACATATGCAACTGTACACAAAAGATTCATCATGAGCACCTCCGGAACAAGGGAGTGCTTTCAGTCAGCTAACAACTTCTAAGAGTCCGGAGCAAGATCTCCTTCCTGTCTACCAATGGGCATGAACACAACAACCAAAGAAAACGGACGTCAGTACGAACATTGTACTGAGTATGTAAGGCAGGAATGAAATGAACAATGTCGTAGGAGCATCATGAATCATAAGAAAAGATATAACCTGTTTGACTATTATAAGCAACATACTTTTCACATATATCATATTTTACATCATCATAGTATATGTTTTGCCATATCTCATATATCATGACATTCATCATCACATACATCATCATATACTTCATCACATACATCGTCACATCATACTCCGCATCATTACCCGCGTCCAGGTAATTCTCATATGCCGCCCACTAGTGGTGATCATGCCCGGCCCTCTAGGCTCGTTGTAAACATAGCAGCCCGCATTAGCTGTGACATGCCCGGCCATATAGGCGCGGTGGAATCTTATCATCACAAAAGCAATCATAACACATCACTATTACACATCTCATAACATAGCATCATCTTCTTATTTCTTGGTATCTTATACATATCATCATCGTATTACAACTAGCATTGTTAATCATCTTATAGGCATATCATATATTAGCATTAAGAGCATACATTAAGCTTTAAGGGCAACTACACTATGTCGGGGTGACGTAAGGTCGTGAACCCCCGATTATATTATGAACGTTTATGAGTGTCGTGCCTCGCCTTGAAGGAAATAGAGCATAAGGCGAGTGTTAATAAAGATAACATCATTAACCTTATAGGAACATCATGCCACAATTTCTTGAATCGCTATAATCTAGCTCATTATCATCACCATCATATTCATATGTAATTCAATATATTGAAGGACCCATAGGCTTTGTTTTGTCGAAGGATTATATAAAAGTTGAAGGATTCATGCCTTTTGAAAGAAAAGATGAGCCTCACAAACCTTTGTCGGTTAACTATGCTATCATTTGCTTGATTTCCTTTGATGTCATGTCTCTACCTTCAAGAGAGAATTCGTACCATCGTTAGTCAATCGATGAGAAGAACGCGCTACTATTTCTAGGGAAAATTGGGCAACATTTCCTTTGTTTCTACTACTTTTACCATGTTTCATTTCAACTACCAAACATTCACAACAACCCTCAGAATATCATATCAACAATCGTCATTTATTTACATTTACCACATTCCACCATTTCCCTCCAATTTCTCCCCATTTATGGGTTTTAGCTCATCATAACATTTTCTCATACATCACACCTATTTCATGGTCTACACGTCATTTATAGCATTTTTATACTCCCAACTCATCAACATTCATAATTCAATCCAACTATCATTCAACTATGACACTATTCACATTTTATGACCCATTTACTACACACTCCTATAATCCGAGTGTTTCATCATATAGATACTTCAATCATCATGATAAAGCCATAAACTTACATTACATGTGGTAGGAGTAAGCCTTGAGTAGTAATACTCTTCTATGCCAAAAACCCTACTTCACTTTCTTTGCAATTTCTTGGTGTAGATGAACTTTGCTGAGTTTCACACTTTTGATTTCATGGATTTGGTGTTGTTGATCTTGATCTTCCTTTGATTCTCTTGTGGGTAAAGAGTAGAGAGAGTTCTAGATGTTTCTTGACTTTTGGAGAGTGGAAATAAAATGAAAATGAATGAGAAAGGGTCCCTTATATTAATCACAAAATCTGATTTTTATGAACAATAGTCGGAGTGCACAGTGGCCGTAAACCCAATTTACGGGTTGTATTCTGGTTTACGGTCCGTCCTTCACGACCGTATTTAAGCATAACAGAACCAGAAAGGTATGCTGAGGATCATGGCGATTTACGATCGCAGTTTACGGTTTGTATTTCGATGTACGGGCCGTATTCCAAGTTGTATTTAACCATTTGAACATTTTACAGAAAGTTGAAGTTTTTTGAGTTGGAATACGACCTGGTGGTTTACAGGCCGTATACCACTGTACGGTCCGTATTTCACTTTACGACCAACTGGGCCAAAGTGTGAATCTGCAACTTTCACGTCTTCAGAACCTATAATTAGTCATTGTGGAGCATAACCTTATCCCTTGTTCCCATCGCCTTTGAAATCTTACTTAGGGTCGTCAAACATCGTTCCCTTCTCACTAAAACATCGTATACTCGTATTCTCCGTTAGTCTATTCGTTGTACATTCACGGGGAAATTTACGAGGTGTAATAGAAGTGAGTTAGGGTTTTGGTGCAAGAAAAGAAGTTCCACTCAAGGGTTGTTCATCCATTATCTAAGGTGAGTTTTATGATCATTCCTTATTGTTTAAGGTGTTGAAAGTTAAAAATACTTGGATTGTAGAAAGATATAGGAAATGAGTCATAAATGAGTGAATAGTGTCATTGTTGAGTAGTAGTTTGGGGTGAATTATAAATATTGGTATGTTGTGAATGAAATTTAGACCATGGAATAAGTATTATATATGAGAAACCGCGATAGCGAACTATAACCACAATTATGGAGAAATTGAAGGGGAATTGTGAAATGCGGATAATGTAGATGAATGATGATTGTTGTCTATTATATTGTGAAGGTTGTTATGAATGTTTGGGAGTTGATATAGAATATGGGAAAAGTTGTATAAATAAAGGAAATGCTGCCCAATTTTCTTTAGCTTTAGTAAGTGCGTTTAAGCAATCAATTAGCTAATGTTCATGCGACTTCTCTTGAAGGTAGAAACGTGGGCATTGATGGAGAACAAGCAAGCAATAAATTAGTAAAACGCAAAAGGTATGTGAGGCTAGTCCTGTTATGTCCCGTGTTTCGTATAATTGGAAATCGAGAAAAAAATTACGACGTGTGTATTATAAGGACATATTTCGATTTTGGTGAATATGACTATGTTGGTTATGGGATCATTTATGTTAAGACATCGGGGAAGGCCGAGGGTAAATTTGGAATTTCGGAAATTAGTTCGGGAATTACAAAACGGGACTTTTAATGAATTGGGCCGAGAAATATTAGAACAAAATTGAGGCCCAAAGTTTATGGGGTGGCCGGCCAAAGGCAAGGCCCAAGCCCCTTTTTAAATGGTCATGTGATGTTCATGTGACCATATAAGTGATATATATCCATATCTCCCCTTAGAAGGATCAAGAACAATTGAATAAACCTTGGGAGCTCAATAATACCCCTCTTGGCCGAACTTGGAGAAAGAGAGAAAGAAAATTTTTTTAGCCTTGTGTTTGATCCTAAAATCTTGTTCTTTTCATATTTATAGTGTATGCAAGACGCTCTCCGTTGTGGTACAATTAGTTTGGCGAAGGGTGCGCGTTTGCGACAAGTCGGAAATTCAAGTAAAGGTATGAATTTTGTCACTTTTGAGTTATGGAACTTGTATAAATGTGATGGTGATTAGAAATTCATGAAAATTATGGGATTTTGGGTGAAGATGCATGGCGTATGTGTGCGTGAAAGAGTGTAGTTGGCCGTGAGCCCTAGGAAGAAGAAAGTGATGTGAATTGATCTTGTTTAGTTTGTATAATGTGTCGTTGTGACCTTTGTGTCGTAAATGATTGATTGATGAATTGGATTGGCGTTGGAAAATGATTTCGGAACGTTATCGGAAAGTGTATACCTTTGGTATAATTGTGTATATCATTGTATATCTAGGGTGCTAAAGACTTTAAATGTGATTTATGGTTGATGTTAATGAATTCGGAATGAAACGACGCAAGTTAGAATGTTCGTCGTGACTTTTGGTGTTTTGAATGGAATATGGAAAATAATGAATTTCGGGAACTTTCGTATATGGTTTGGAATGTACTTGGGATGTGATTGAATAATCTTGAATGAGTAAATGAATACAATAATATGGATATAGATTTGGAATTTTGAAGTTTGAATGAAAGATTTCCAACTTGTGTAGTAAGGTAGGCTTTTGAAGTTCGAATATGGTTTATATTGTTTGATGATGTTTGGGTTGTTGTTGATGTATTTTGAGCTGAGCTATGTCTCGGGGGTGTTAGATTTATAGGGGAAATGGTGCCGAAATTTCGGTAGACAAAAATGAAGTTAAAGGCATTTTTAAGCCTAAGAATCTCAATTGGTAACTTTGACCATTTGCAGATTTCAGACGAAACGGGACTTGACTTTTGGGAGAGCGTAAGACGTCTGTAAGGTATGTAAAGCTTCCCACTTCTTTGTTTGGCATATCTTAGTGTGATAGGCGAATATGGGAACTTCCGGAGAATTTCTGCTCCTCGAAACCCGATCCACAGAAAAGTTACTATTCATTCAATTCAATTGAAGCCTAAGGGCTCTATTTTGGCTAGAATGCCACCACTCGTCCGAAACCTATCGAAATGTGGTCGGGTAACTTAGAAATGATTATGTATGACCCTTTGGCCTATAAATGTTCGTAAAATATGTTCGCCACCTCAATTTGACTCGAGGTGGGCCCACTAACCCCGAGACGCCCTATTTGTCTTATTGGGCTGTCCTTTTGAATAAAGTTTGAAATGATACCTTCGATTTTTGAACTTCCTCCTACGGGATGTGTTTTGAATATTACGATACGCTAAGTTACGTATTGAGCTATACGTACTACTTTGGAAACGTTTTGTGAAATGAAACTTTGTATCGACTAAGTATTCAATTATTTTGTACTATGAAATGACTTATGAGACTACTAAGTTTTGAAAGGCTATTTTGAAATATGAATTGCATTTGTTTGCTCATGACTCCGCTCGTGCCTTATTATGACTTCGTTCACCGGTTCCCGGGCCGGTTATGATTCGTGCGCCTTACAATAATTCGGCCGTATGCTGTGTTACGGTTCCCGAGGCTTCGCCATAGGGCCGGGTTCCGTTTGGAGTTATGCTGTGATATGGCTCGTGATGCGATACGCTCACCTATGTTTCTGTTTATGTTCGGAGATACGGAGATTTGAAACCTTCTGGTGTTATGCTATGTGTGGCGCCAGCGTCGGAGTGGCGACCACGTTCCTAAGCGTTTGCATGATTTTGTTTGCATTATGTATACGTATATGATTTTGATACGGATTTTGACATCCCGATTTGTACTCCACTTTGTTATCTGATTTGCTTTCAGTTTTGATCCATATTTCTGTACTCCGTGCTTTGCATACTCAGTACATATTTCGTACTGACCCCCTTTCTTCGGGGGCTGCGTTTTATGCCCGCAGGTGCAGATATCGGTGATCCTCCACAGTAGGTTTCACTCTTTGCTATTCCGGAGTACTCCTCTTTGATCCGGAGTCCACTTTTGGTACAAACTCCTTTTGCTTTGTATATATTCGGTATATTTGACTATTTGGGTATGGCGGGGCCCTGTCTCGCCATATGTCTTTGTTTTGAATTTCGTAGAGGCCTGTAGTCATATATGTGGGGTGAGGGTCCTGTATATGTTGGTTTGATTTCGTTTTCTGGTCTTAAAGCGGTCTGTCTGTTATGATGGCCCCAAATGGCCCTTATGCTTATGTTTGCACTTTTGACCGGCGATGTCTATTCCGCCGCTCAGTTTGTATTTGATATGGCATTTTGATTTGGTGCGACCGCTTAAGACATATTTTGATATAAATTACGTTTGACATGATTTCGAAAAATTCGGGAATAAGTTTGGATTTGATAATGAATGTGCGATTCGGTCTAGGTACCCAAGTAGGGTGCCAGTCGCGGCCCACGGGGCTGGGTCGTGACAAAAGTGGTATCAGAGCGGTTTGTCCTCGGAATGTCTACAGGCCGTGTCTCGTAGAGTCTTTTTTATCGATGTGTTGTGCACCACATCTATAAACAGGAAGCTACAGGGCATTTAGGGTGTTACTTTCTTTGGAATCTTAGATCGTGCGATAGAGCTGTGCTATTAGGGTCATTCTGATCTGACCCGTTATTGTGTTTGCAGTGATGCCTCCGAAGAAGGCAACGGCGGCCCAGAAGGGCAAAGCGAGGATGGTAGAGACTAGCCAGGCACAGCGAGCTACCCGGGCTCGTGTTTATGATTTGCCTGGGGATGTGCCTCATTCTGAGGGGTCTGCTACACCCCCACTAGTACAGCCTGGAGCAGGACCTTCAGCAGCTCCAGAGGTCCGTGTACCCGCTCCTGAGACTCCAGCTCCTCAGCCTGGGGCGGAGGATAGGACCCTGAGAGAGGCTGTACAGTTGTTGACCACACTGGTAGCAAGGCAGGCTCGCAGATGCGGGCGGAGGGACGATGATGACGATGACAGGCGGGACAGCCTGAGAGTTCGGGAGTTTCTATTATGTGGCCCTCCAGAGTTTTTCGGGTCTAAGCCCGAAGAGGACCCCCATGACTTTATTCGGGGGATGCGGCGCTCACTGGACTTAGTCAGGGCCTCAGAAACCGAGTCGGTCGAGCTGGCTTCGCACAGACTTCGAGATGTTGCTACCCACTGGTACGAGACTTGGGAGTTGTCTAGGGGAGAGGGTGCCCCTCCAGCCACTTGGGATCAGTTTGTGACAGCATTCACCCGCCACTTTCTGCCCCCAGAGTTACGACGGGAGCGAGCTGATCAGTTTTTACATTTGCAGCAGAGGGGTCGGAGCGTTCGTGAATATAATTTGGAGTTTGATTCCCTGGCCCGGTATGCACCTGCCGTGGTAGCTGATATGTCTGATCGGATGCATAGATATGTTATGGGGTTGGATCGTTACCTGATTGACAGCTGTATGGCGGTGTCATTGCAGACAGATATGGACATTGCCCGTCTACAGGCCTACGCCCAGGGGATGGAGAACCGGCACCGAGCAGATCGGCCCAGCCGAGAGTATGATGGGAGACGGCCCAAGAGGGATAGATCAGCGGGGTATCCTGAAGATTCTCGGGGCGGGCAGCCTCAGTATCCGTCCAGTGGATACTTCCCTCCGTTAGGCCGGGACACGCAGTCTGCTAATAAGCGATTGGATAGTGCGGGACCGTCTGGGGCCGGTCAGAGCCCCAGGGTGGCAGGTTCACAGGTATCCAGGGGTCCCAGCCATGCCAGACCACCCAGGCCCCGTTGTTCTCATTGAGGGAAGTCTCATCCTGGGGAGTGCTATCGAGCGATTGGAGCTTGTTTTTCTTGTGGTGGTCAGGGCCACTTTATGAGAGACTGTCCGTTGGCTAGCGGTTCTGGTAGTGTGGCTCAGCCGACAGGGTCAGCCGCCGGTTCATCATCTGCTCCATCTGTTGCACGCCCTGGAGGGCGAGGTATGCCAGCACCGGCAGGACGCGGTCGAGGCCGCGGTGGCGGTTCAGGTTCTAGCGGTCCCTCGAACCGCATATACGCTTTGACTGGTCGGCGTGACCCAGAGGCATCACCAGACGCAGACCCAGGTATATTACTAACCTTTTTCTGAATGAATATGTGCAATGATAGGTCTGTATTCTAGTATTTTATGCGATGTTTTTCTTTCTGCGTATCAGTAAAAGTAGGGTAAGAATCCGAATCAATGAAAATATTCGAGGCGGCTATCTATGCATGTGGGGGGCGAATATAGGGAGTTTGGCAGGCTAAAATGAGAACCACATAGCTAGGAGAGCAAACGACCTATTTGGGTCGGAGTGGGACCCGCTACGAAAACTTCCCGAAAAATTTGCTAAGACACCGTTTGGCCCTAAAATTTCGTGACAAAGGTCGTGCGGGGCAATTGATGGAATTATATCAGCCCTAACGCATCAAAATGCATGAAAGTTCCAGGGTTAAGCGTGCTCAAGCCAGAGCAATTCTGGGATGGGTGACCCCCTGGGAAGTAATGTAAAGTTTTTCATAAGTGAGAGTGCGATAAATATAAATGGAAATTTGGGGTAACCAAAAGGTAAATAGAATGTGTGTGGAGGAATTAGTGCCCTTTCGGGAGTCGCGCAGAACGAGGCGGACTAAATGGGCAAAAAGAAAAGGGTACAACACCGCTTGGGAAATGGAACGAATTTGAATAACGGTCAGAGACGCCCGCCAGTAAGATATGAGTAAATGTATGTGTATGTGTGTATGTGTATGTGTATGTGTGTATGTATGATTTTTGTTTGGTGCCCATGTGGGTTAAGAGCCGAGACCCGGCAACTAATGTTGTGATAGACGGAAGGTTTTACTAAACCCAATACATGAAGCGAAGCGGGGGCGACGATCCGAAAGTTGTCAAGGGATAGAAAATCCCTAAGTACATTATAATTCAGTTTAGAATGACGATGTCTGAAAGAGAAAATGAGTATGGAGGGTAGGAAAGATGAAAGATAAGCAGTGTGAATAAGTGGAATCTTTGAAAGAGTCGATACGCGAGACGCGAGACGCGAGACAATTTGTGTGACAACTTGGCGAATAAGTTTACCAATAAAGGGGAAATTCTCATGAACTATTGGAACCTTAATAGGAGCGATTTGATTCTAATTCGACATTCTATCTGTTGTGCTTCTGCACTCCCGATTCCGATAAGGCTCTGTCTAGTACGCCTCTCTATTTCTGAGCTCGATTATGTTCCCTTCTAATGAATCTTTGTGCGTCTGATTCTGGATACGTTTCTGTCTGGCACACCTCTGTATGTCTGACTTTGGATATAAATCCGTCTGATATGCTTCTGTGCGTTTGATTTTGATCACGCGTGTGTTCGATACATTTCGGTCTGTCTAATCACGACTCTGTATGATACAATTCTGTACGTTTGATTCTGATTTCGAACCTGTCCGATATGATCTTGTACGTCTGACCCCGACTATGAATCTGTCTGATATGTCTCCGTGTGTTTGATTCTGATTACGAATCCGTATGATACGCCTTTGTACGTCTGACTCCGATCTCAGACTTGTCTGATATACTTCCGTACCTCTGATGTTGACTATGAATCCGTCCGATATGCTTATACGCGTCTGGCCCTAGTTCTGAATCTGTTTGGCATGAAGTGTCTGGTATGAAATAAAGTGAGATTACGACGATGTGGTAAGAAACTCAGCAGTGTAACAAAAAAAATGTTATTGACTATGATGTCTGGAAAGCGTTCGTCCGTTACAAGAATATAGCGTACGGTTCGGTGATTACGTGGGATATGAGAAAATGTATTATGAAGGCATTTGAATCAGTGATGTGAAAACAATTACCCCCCCCCCCCCCCATAAAGTTAGTAAGGGAGCCGTGTCGGAAAATCAATGAAGGACATCTATAAAGAGAGCCCTCCCGGCGCAGTATGACGCCCCATAAGGTCGATTCAACATTCGAGGACGAATGTTCTAAAGGGGGGGAGAATGTTATGTCCCGTGTTTCGTATAATTGGAAATCGAGAAAAAAATTACGACGTGTGTATTATAAGGACATATTTCGATTTTGGTGAATATGACTATGTTGGTTATGGGATCATTTATGTTAAGACATCGGGGAAGGCCGAGGGTAAATTTGGAATTTCGGAAATTAGTTCGGGAATTACAAAACGGGACTTTTAATGAATTGGGCCAAGAAAAATTAGAACAAAATTGAGGCCCAAAGTTTATGGGGTGGCCGGCCAAAGGCAAGGCCCAAGCCCCTTTTTAAATGGTCATGTGATATATATCCATATCTCCCCTTAGAAGGATCAAGAACAATTGAATAAACCTTGGGAGCTCAATAATATCCCTCTCAGCCGAACTTGGAGAAAGAGAGAAAGAAATTTTTTTTAGCCTTGTGTTTGATCCAAAAATCTTGTTCTTTTCGTATTTATGGTTGTTATATCCCGCATTTTTCGCATTCGGATAATTTAAGGTAATTGCGGGAGATTAAGAGCAAGATTATAATTTTGATTTTGTTTGGTGTACAAGTGTTTATAAAAATTTAGAAGTAAAAATAATGAGAAAGGTCAAGGGCATAAAAGGAAATCCGCAATATGACTCGTGGAAAGATGGAGGGAGACGAAGGGCAAATTTGGAAGTCGGAAAAATTGTTTTCAAGAATTGCAAGAACTAGCCAAAATACAAAGTGGGCTTGACATTTTTTTTTTAAGGGAAAATCATAGGCCCAACCGGCCATATTGATGGGCTAGGCCCAAAATGGAATATATTGTGAAATAAATAAGATGATAAAGTCATATTTATCACATAAGCTCTCTAGAAAATTCAAGAAGTGGAAGAACAAAAGAGAGAACAAACCCTTAGGGCCTTTCGGCCATAGTGGAAATTCCAAAGAAAAATTGATAAAATTCTTCCAAAAATCATTTCCTACCAAGCTAAAGGTTCTTAACAAGGTGGAGTTGTTGTTGGAGCAAGAACAACTCATAATTCTACAAGTTGCCAAAAGATAGGCAAGTGAGAAGTTGAAGAAGAAAGGTGAGTATTGATCTTGTTTTATGAGTTATGCATGGTTTATATGTGTAGTAGTATGTTAAAATTGATGAAACTCATGAAGGGGAGGAATATGAAGCATGGCCGTATATATATATGTATATATATGTGTGTAGAAAGTATGTTTTAATTATCTTGCCTAGTGTTGGTTGTTATGGTTGTGAATGAAATGTGGAAAATGGAAGTTGAATGATTTTGGAAAGATTGAAGTTGTGTGTAGTTGAAAATGGCCGTGTGTGTATGTTTGATGAATGGATAGTGAGCAAGTCTTAATTGGTATGTCGATCGTCGTGTTGTGGAAGCATAATGAACTTAGTAAAATATTAGTAATTGGAAGTTCGTTTCGGAAGGTTATGTGAATTGAATGTTATGTTCTTGCATGAATGAAATGTCATGATATTAGAATGATGTTTTGGAATGTATATATATGGTTGTTATTGGCTTTATAGATGTTGGAAAGTGTTGAAGAAAGTGGTAAATTGATATAATGTATCGTGAGTCGAATATGTGAATTGCTAGGATGATTGTTGATTATGTTAATAGTTTGGCCGGGTTTGAATTCCCGGATTGTGTGTGTCAAGAATTTGGCTATATTGAATGTTGGGAATGGTGTAATTACAGAGGAAATGCTGCCGAAATTTCGGTAGCCAAGTGTTCCCGTAAGATTCTAACTCAAAGTATACTAATGGAAGTTTTGGTAAAAATGACCAATTCGCAGATTTTGACGAGATTGTGACGCGAATTTGGAGTAGCTAAAGGAGCGAAAAGAGGTATGTAAGGTTTCACCCTTCTTTTTATGGCATGTCTTAACTAAAAGAAGTCGGGTACGAGCCTCGGGGACAACCCTAATCCCCGGAATCCGCACCTAAAGTTTTCAACTTTTCGTTCAATTGAATTGAAGTAGAAACTGTGCAAAATGATGAAGTGACCTTCTAGAACCCTATAACTTGCCTAAGTGGGACCCGATTACCCTAAGACTCATACAAGTAACGCTATGACACGTAATATGGGTAAATTGTATACGCTACCTCATCCGGCTCGAGGTGGGCCCGATACTCTCGGATTTTCCTATAGTCTTGGTTAACGTACTTGAAGTGAATCAAAAGGGGGCCTTTGATCCCGATTCCGTCACCAAGTAATAAGTGCTATGACTGCTCCAACGGGAGTGCCCCTATGATGATAATGATAATGACAATGTCGGGCAAGAGAATGTAGCTATGATAAATACGACCGGAATGACCCTATGACTAAGCCAAGTACCTTATGTAAACATTAAATTAATAAACTAAATTTCTAAATTGTATTTATACCTTTTAGTTATAATCTTATTTCTAAGATTCCAAAACCTATGACTGTCACCTAAAATGCCTGCGATTTCACTTTTGGTTACTGTAACACTATTCTCCGTTAAAAGTCTCACTTTAAAATACTTGTTCCTTCAAGGTGAGACAAAGCTATCACTAGCATTCCGTACTGTAATCGGAGGTTACCGACCTTACGTCACTCCGATGGATACATGATTTTTCTTGGTTCTCTTGTTTGCTTGCAGGATATATGTATATAAAGCGAGTAAACGTGTATGGATATGTATATATATAAGATAAAGTAATTGTGTATGAGACAGGTATATGCATAAAAGATGAGTAAATATATATGTATGTGTATATGGGGAAAAGGGAAGGGCCACTGTGATATCACCACCTGATCAGCTGGATTCCATCCTGGACGCGGGATGCCCGGACGCGGGATATGGGATGAGCCGTACGCGACGTCTGTATATATATATATATATAATGTGTGATACATATGTGATGTACTATGTTGGGTCATCGTTGGGGAGGGGGTTGGGAGAGCCGACTGTATTCGGCGTCTGTAAATGTAAATGAAAGATACCGTCTACTGAATTGTACTGTTTTCTGTATACATGAATAAGGGACACCGAGGGGGGGGGGGGGGGGGGTTGGGAGAGCCGATTGTATTCGGTGTCCGTAAACGTGAGCAAATGATACCGTTACTGAAACGTACTGTTTTATTTCTGTACACGAGAATAAGTAATATAAAGATGTGATTCCTATGCCTATGAAAAGAAACGTTTCAAAGACGAAAAGACAAGCCTACATGACAGCAGGCCTAAAGAGGGGCCTTCCTATGTACAGGTTACGTTCTTGCCTCGTTATACGCCCTATGGCTCCGTGATATTATTATTGATCGTACTTCATGTTACTGCTTGTATTGTTTTCCATGCCTTACATACTCGGTACATTATTCGTACTGACGTCCCTTCTTGTGGACGCTGCGTTTCATGCCGCGCAGGTCAGCAGGTATACGGACCAGATTCCTAGTGCCCTATCAGCAGCATTCGACAGCGCTCCAGTTGTTCCGGAGCCTTATTTCATCGGTACTATTTTGTGTATGTATTTTCGGGCGCGATAGTACTCGGCCCTTCTTATGTATAAATGTACTATGTCTAGAGGCTCGTAGACAGATATACACAGTCAGCTATGTACAGTTTAATGTATTTTATTCCGAATGGTCCGCGTTCTGGTGTAACGCGATATTAGAAAGTTTACTGCAAATGTTAATGTTTAGAAAAAAAAAATATGGCACTGTTTGTACAGGATAGCTAAGGGGTGCTCGGTACAAGTATCGGGTACTCGTCACGGCCCCTGGTCGGGTCGTGACAGAAGTGGTATCAGAGCAGTTCGGTCCTAGGGTTTGTCTACGAGCCGTGTCCAGTAGAGTCTTGTCTATGGGTGTGTAGCGCGCCACACTTATAAACAGGAGGCTACAGGGCATTTAGGAAATGTGACCTTCTTTGCATTCTGAAATCGTGCGATAGAGCTAAGTTGCCAGGCTTCCATATTCCTTTTCCTAAACCTGTGTTATGGTTTCAGTAATGCCGCCGAAGAAAAAGGCTACGATGGCCGAGAAAGCCAAGGGGGTGGCGGCCCGCAGAGTTGAACGGGAGCTAGACGAAGAAGAATCTCACAATGAAGCTCCCCCTCAGACTTTTCCTGCTCCCCCTGCACCAGCAGAGCAGGAAAGAGTTCCAGCTCCAGTCCCACCGCCAGCAGCTCCGGGCCAACAGATGGCAGAGGCCATCCAGTTATTGACCCAGTTAGTTGCCGCGCAGGCTCAGCGGCAAGATGTAGACCCGGGAGACAGGGCGGTAAGCGCAAGGGCCCGAGACTTTATTACCCTGAAACCGCCAGAGTTCTATGGATCGAAGCCAGAGGAGGACCCGCAGGGTTTTATAGACGAGATGCTGAGGACTCTGAGGATCATACATGCTTCAGATACGGAGTCCGTAGAGTTGGCTTCATACAGGCTGTGGGATGTGGCAGTTTTGTGGTACGGTAACTGGATATCATCGAGGGGAGCAAATGCACCCCCTCCGGTTTGGCAGGAATTCACTGAGGCTTTCCTACGACATTTCCTACCGCCAGAGGTTCGACGGGCTCGAGCCGATATGTTCTTGAACCTGAGACAGGGAAATATGAGCGTTCGAGAATACAGTCTTCGTTTCAACTCGCTAGCCAGGTATGCCCCCGCCCTGATAGCTGATAGGGGAGACCATGTGCACCGGTTTGTAAGTGGGCTAGGGCCACATTTGGTTAAGGAGTGTTTGACGGCCTCACTCCAGGACGGGATGACTATTACCCGCATCCAGGCCCACGCCCAAAATCTGGAAGAGCAGTATCAGCCACGGAGAGAGGAGAGCTATCCAGAGAGGGGTTCCAGAAAAAGAGGCAGATTTTCCAGGGCTAGAAGCGAGTATAGAGGGGGGCAAGCACAAGAGCAATCCAGGTATTCAGGCCAATCAGCGGCCAGTGCCCCACCTCGATTTGTGGATAGGGGATTTGATCGCCCTACTTATTCAGGATCAGGTCAGGGTGCCAGAGCTTCGGATTCCCAGTACAGAATTGATTCCGGCAGGACGGGGATTCCCCCACCACGATGTGCTCGGTGTGGCAAGCCACACTCTGGGCAGTGCTACTTAGACACCGGTGGTTGTTTTTCCTGTGGTCGGACTGACCATTTTGTACGTGATTGCCCGCTAAAGGATGGAGGAGGCCAAACTCAGCCAGCCGGATCAGCGATCGATTCGACGTCGACCGTGCGCCCTCGTGGACAGACTTCTCAAGCTCCAGCAGGCCGCGGCCGAGGTAGGGGAGGAGCACCTAGTTCAGCCGGTCCTCCGCACCGCCTATATGCACTGACAGGACGACAGGATCCTGAGCCTTCTGCAGACGCGGCCACAGGTACTTTTCAGTATTTTCTGTGATAGACGTGTGTTAATTAACTCGATTTATTTTCCAATACTGTCCTCTGTATTACTGGACACATTAAGAATTTGGAAATTTGGATGAAAGGTGGCCATACGCATAGGTAAACGGCGAATACTGGCAATTGCAAAGGTCGGAATTGTAAATAAAGGAAAAGACGTGTTACGCGGACGTTTCGAAAACTGCCGAGACCCCAACTCGTTCCATATTATGTGACATAAGTAGTACGGGGAAGCGGAAGTAAAAATATTGACGCCGAGACATCCGAATGCATTAAAGTTCCAAGGTTAAGCGTGCTCAGGTGGGAGTAATTCCATGATGGGTGACCCCCTGGGAAATATGCAAAAAAAAAAATTCATAAATGCGGAAACAAGAGACGAGTGTAAAATTAGGCAGCCCAGAGTAAGTTGGGGTGTGAAAAGTGGTTAGAAACCCCATACGAGCCATATAGGCTGAGACAGATTAAACTAACAGAAAACGAAAAGCCATGACAACAGAAAGCCTTGGGAATGAAGGAGAAAAGTACAGGTGTTGCAGGGTGGGACCAATATTGAGTCCACACTGTCTATGGCAAGGAATTCCTAATATGGCGATATACAGGAACATGTCTAGTGAAGGGATAGACGCGGCAGACTCCACGGAGAAAGGAGCACAACTGTAAAGATCGCAGAGGGCAACCTAAGCCTCTAAGATGGACATGGTAAGTGACATGAGGCATCTACAAAGGAAACCTCCCTGAAATAATATGCTGCGCTATGAGGCAAGTTTAACATTCGAGGACGAATGTTCTAAAGGGGGGGATGATGTTATATCCCGCATTTTTCGCATTCGGATAATTTAAGGTAATTGCGGGAGATTAAGAGCAAGATTATAATTTTGATTTTGTTTGGTGTACAAGTGTTTATAAAAATTTAGAAGTAAAAATAATGAGAAAGGTCAAGGGCATAAAAGGAAATCCGCAATATGACTCGTGGAAAGATGGAGGGAGACGAAGGGCAAATTTGGAAGTCGGAAAAATTGTTTTCAAGAATTGCAAGAACTAGCCAAAATACAAAGTGGGCTTGACATTTTTTTTAAGGGAAAATCATAGGCCCAACCGGCCATATTGATGGGCTAGGCCCAAAATGGAATATATTGTGAAATAAATAAGATGATAAAGTCATATTTATCACATAAGCTCTCTAGAAAATTCAAGAAGTGGAAGAACAAAAGAGAGAACAAACCCTTAGGGCCTTTCGGCCATAGTGGAAATTCCAAAGAAAAATTGATAAAATTCTTCCAAAAATCATTTCCTACCAAGCTAAAGGTTCTTAACAAGGTGGAGTTGTTGTTGGAGCAAGAACAACTCATAATTCTACAAGTTGCCAAAAGATAGGCAAGTGAGAAGTTGAAGAAGAAAGGTGAGTATTGATCTTGTTTTATGAGTTATGCATGGTTTATATGTGTAGTAGTATGTTAAAATTGATGAAACTCATGAAGGGGAGGAATATGAAGCATGGCCGTATATATATATGTATATATATGTGTGTAGAAAGTATGTTTTAATTATCTTGCCTAGTGTTGGTTGTTATGGTTGTGAATGAAATGTGGAAAATGGAAGTTGAATGATTTTGGAAAGATTGAAGTTGTGTGTAGTTGAAAATGGCCGTGTGTGTATGTTTGATGAATGGATAGTGAGCAAGTCTTAATTGGTATGTCGATCGTCGTGTTGTGGAAGCATAATGAACTTAGTAAAATATTAGTAATTGGAAGTTCGTTTCGGAAGGTTATGTGAATTGAATGTTATGTTCTTGCATGAATGAAATGTCATGATATTAGAATGATGTTTTGGAATGTATATATATGGTTGTTATTGGCTTTATAGATGTTGGAAAGTGTTGAAGAAAGTGGTAAATTGATATAATGTATCGTGAGTCGAATATGTGAATTGCTAGGATGATTGTTGATTATGTTAATAGTTTGGCCGGGTTTGAATTCCCGGATTGTGTGTGTCAAGAATTTGGCTATATTGAATGTTGGGAATGGTGTAATTACAGAGGAAATGCTGCCGAAATTTCGGTAGCCAAGTGTTCCCGTAAGATTCTAACTCAAAGTATACTAATGGAAGTTTTGGTAAAAATGACCAATTCGCAGATTTTGACGAGATTGTGACGCGAATTTGGAGTAGCTAAAGGAGCGAAAAGAGGTATGTAAGGTTTCACCCTTCTTTTTATGGCATGTCTTAACTAAAAGAAGTCGGGTACGAGCCTCGGGGACAACCCTAATCCCCGGAATCCGCACCTAAAGTTTTCAACTTTTCGTTCAATTGAATTGAAGTAGAAACTGTGCAAAATGATGAAGTGACCTTCTAGAACCCTATAACTTGCCTAAGTGGGACCCGATTACCCTAAGACTCATACAAGTAACGCTATGACACGTAATATGGGTAAATTGTATACGCTACCTCATCCGGCTCGAGGTGGGCCCGATACTCTCGGATTTTCCTATAGTCTTGGTTAACGTACTTGAAGTGAATCAAAAGGGGGCCTTTGATCCCGATTCCGTCACCAAGTAATAAGTGCTATGACTGCTCCAACGGGAGTGCCCCTATGATGATAATGATAATGACAATGTCGGGCAAGAGAATGTAGCTATGATAAATACGACCGGAATGACCCTATGACTAAGCCAAGTACCTTATGTAAACATTAAATTAATAAACTAAATTTCTAAATTGTATTTATACCTTTTAGTTATAATCTTATTTCTAAGATTCCAAAACCTATGACTGTCACCTAAAATGCCTGCGATTTCACTTTTGGTTACTGTAACACTATTCTCCGTTAAAAGTCTCACTTTAAAATACTTGTTCCTTCAAGGTGAGACAAAGCTATCACTAGCATTCCGTACTGTAATCGGAGGTTACCGACCTTACGTCACTCCGATGGATACATGATTTTTCTTGGTTCTCTTGTTTGCTTGCAGGATATATGTATATAAAGCGAGTAAACGTGTATGGATATGTATATATATAAGATAAAGTAATTGTGTATGAGACAGGTATATGCATAAAAGATGAGTAAATATATATGTATGTGTATATGGGGAAAAGGGAAGGGCCACTGTGATATCACCACCTGATCAGCTGGATTCCATCCTGGACGCGGGATGCCCGGACGCGGGATATGGGATGAGCCGTACGCGGCGTCTGTATATATATATATATAATGTGTGATACATATGTGATGTACTATGTTGGGTCATCGTTGGGGAGGGGGTTGGGAGAGCCGACTGTATTCGGCGTCTGTAAATGTAAATGAAAGATACCGTCTACTGAATTGTACTGTTTTCTGTATACATGAATAAGGGACACCGAGGGGGGGGGGGGGGTTGGGAGAGCCGATTGTATTCGGTGTCCGTAAACGTGAGCAAATGATACCGTTACTGAAACGTACTGTTTTATTTCTGTACACGAGAATAAGTAATATAAAGATGTGATTCCTATGCCTATGAAAAGAAACGTTTCAAAGACGAAAAGACAAGCCTACATGACAGCAGGCCTAAAGAGGGGCCTTCCTATGTACAGGTTACGTTCTTGCCTCGTTATACGCCCTATGGCTCCGTGATATTATTATTGATCGTACTTCATGTTACTGCTTGTATTGTTTTCCATGCCTTACATACTCGGTACATTATTCGTACTGACGTCCCTTCTTGTGGACGCTGCGTTTCATGCTGCGCAGGTCAGCAGGTATACGGACCAGATTCCTAGTGCCCTATCAGCAGCATTCGACAGCGCTCCAGTTGTTCCGGAGCCTTATTTCATCGGTACTATTTTGTGTATGTATTTTCGGGCGCGATAGTACTCGGCCCTTCTTATGTATAAATGTACTATGTCTAGAGGCTCGTAGACAGATATACACAGTCAGCTATGTACAGTTTAATGTATTTTATTCCGAATGGTCCGCGTTCTGGTGTAACGCGATATTAGAAAGTTTACTGCAAATGTTAATGTTTAGAAAAAAAAAATATGGCACTGTTTGTACAGGATAGCTAAGGGGTGCTCGGTACAAGTATCGGGTACTCGTCACGGCCCCTGGTCGGGTCGTGACAATGGTGTATGCAAGACGCTCTCCGTTGTGGTACAATTAGTTTGGCGAAGGGTGCGCGTTTGCGACAAGTCGGAAATTCAAGTAAAGGTATGAATTTTGTCACTTTTGAGTTATGGAACTTGTATGAATGTGATGGTGATTAGAAATTCATGAAAATTATGGGATTTTGGGTGAAGATGCATGGCGTGTGTGTGCGTGAAAGAGTGTAGTTGGCCGTGAGCCCTAGGAAGAAGAAAGTGATGGAATTGGATATGACATATGTTTCTGTACACATTCTGTCTGATTTGGAAATATGCATTTGACACTCTGGATTTTGTACCTATTTTCTGTAATCATTATCATTTGACTTCTGTGATTCCGCTTTACATATTCAGTACATATTTCGTACTGACCCCCTTTCTTCGGGGGCTGCGTTTTCATGCCGCGCTGGTACGGACGACAGGTTTGCTGATCCGCACGTTTAGGATCCCATTTCTGCTATTTTGGGGCGCTCTCTTCTACAGAGCCCATCTTTTGGTACAGTCTGTCACTGCTATCTGGATATGTACTTTGTTCAGGGTATGACGGGGCCCTGTCCCGTCTTATGATTATGATATGTTCTATAGAGGTCTGTGGATACATCTGTGTGGGTTCTGTACATATGTTTGGGATGTTTTGTTTTATGATAGCCTTATCGGCTTCTGTGTGCCAAGTCTGCTCTTCGGCTAAATTCTGTAGCATCCACTAATGTTATTATTATATTATTATTCTGATAATATGCTAATTTGGGTATCGGGTACGTATAGGTGCCCAGCTAGGGCACTGGTCGCGGCCCACGGGGTTGGGTCGTGACAAGTTCCTTCGCTGATATAGTTGCTGTGGGGGAAGATATTGAAGATGACCTTAAACTAACAGGATTGTTAGTGTACCAAAAAGATCAGGCACATCGGGCACCATGAGTGGCACAAAGAAAAGAGAGGACGTAGCCTATGTTTCTAGAACTGCTAGTCCAAAGAGTCAAGGAAAAGAGATAATCCATAGGAATCTAGATAGCCACCAATCACCTCCACTAATCAACTACACAATCACCTCACCCCAATATGGCTCAATGATTGTGTGCTACGCACAACCCGGCTACCAAGCCCCACAATCAAACTATCAAATACCATCACCAAGAAACTGAACTCCACGACCAAATTATCGAATGCTAGCACCTAATAACCAAGCTCCACGAAACCAAAACTTCCTGAACCAGCCTCCACTGGCAAACTATGTGGCGCCCCAAAGGAAACCTATGAGAGCATTCACCCCTTTGCTAGAATCGAGGACAAGTCTATTTGTCAAGGTAAGGGATGCTGGGCGAGTAAGTGTCATCCCACCTAAACCTGCTTACCCGACTGATCGATGGTACAGGCCAGATCTCACTTGCGCCTATCATTCTAACCAAGCAGGCCATGCCACTTAATATTGCATAAACCTGAGACACAAATTACAGGACATGATTGACAATCGTGAGCTCATCTTAGAGCCAACACCTCCAAATTTGGACACAAATCCCTTCCTAAAGCATGGAGGGAACCAAATTCACATGATAGAGAGAGGTGATGAGTGGAAAGAGAGCTCAGCTATAATTTGTCCAGATGTTGAAGGATTAGAATGCGTTGTCATGTCATTGTCACTACAAGAGCGAGAAGAAGTGGTCGACCCCCTGGCAAAGGGATCTTAGATATCTGCCATAACCAAAGAGAACATTTCATGCTCAAGTACTCCTCAACAGTTGCTTGAGTTCACAACGATCCGTTCATACTTAGGACACCCGGATCAATTGAGAATGAGCCCTTTATGATCAAACTGCCACACCAAATGATGATCAATAAAGATAAAGAAATAGCTGTTGTGGTTCAGGGCATGACCAGGGCAGAAAGGCATTACGCCCTAGAAGAACCTGTGCCCGAAGCGCCACATTGCGAAAACCCTCAGAAGAAACCAATAATTGAGGGTGAAGCTGAGAATTTCTGGAGGCAAATGCCGGTCGAGAAATATTCAGTTGTTGAGCACTTGCATAAAACTCCTGCTAGGATATTAGTAATGTCACTACTACTTAGTTCATCCCGACATCATTTAGCCTTGATGAAAGCCTTGGATGAAGTCCAAGTACCTGCTGGCACCACGAGTGAAACATTGGCAAAAATCATGGGGTATGTTGTGCGAGCTTATAGGCTGTATTTTTCTGACAATGAATTACCAAGGGAGGGGAAGTCGCACAATAAAGCCTTGCATATAAAAGTCAAATGCTCTGACAATATCATCCCACAAGTATTGATTGATGGGGGAGCTAGCTGAATTTGTGCCCTGTAGCAACTCTAAAACAACTCGGATATGATATTGGTAAAATTCGCCAAAGTCAGACCAGCGTGAAAGCTTATGATGGTGCAACCAATGACCCGATTGGGAGAATAGATTTACACATACAAATAGGCCCTGCGGAGTTTGTGGTGGAGTTTGTCATTATGGACATCAAAACAAGCTATAACCTATTGTTGGGAAAACCTTGGTTGTACGCTGCTAGAGTTGTAGCATCTTCGTTACACCAATCTCTCAAGTTCATATGGGATGATCAGGAAGTCGTAATTCACGGGAAAGGAAGTATTCATAATTATCCGGATAACTTTGTGTCAGTCATAGAGAGATCACAAGCAGACACTAATTTTCACACTGTTGAGCTAGCCATGATAGGTTGTAGGGGAGTTGATGAAGACATCCCTATGCCACCGGTATACAAGATGGTTTCTATAGCTATGATGAGGAATGGGTTTGAACCCGAGAAAGGTTTTGGAAAGAAAATACAAGGAATCACAGAACCAATACGTATTAAATAGGGGAGGTACCGGTTTGGGGTTGGATACAAGCTATGTCAAGCAGAAAAAGATGAAGTAGGGTATGGGCCATGAGGTCCCGTTGAAATGATAAAATAATTCCCTCATCTCACCAATCCTTCATTCTATGCCCATTGAGCCATAACGGTGGAGATCCAGAAAAGGGTTTAAGGACGCTGTTCGGAGAAGGAGAATGCACAGCCATCAGTGAAGAATGCTTTGAAGCATCAGAAATTCGCCCTGCTGAACCAGGAGAGACAACATGTGGATGGACTTCTACATCGTTGTTCACTCTGCAGTAGAAAGAATGCTCATTTTTAGAAAATGGCAAAAGTCGGCTTTGAGGCCCATTCTTGTGAGGCCCATAAGTTCGAGCATGCACTTCTTCAATCAATTTTGTGGCTTCAGAAGAGTCCACACACCTAAGCAATCCCAAATCTGGAGTTCTTTTGTAATGGACATTCTTGTTAAGAAAAAATCCATTTGCCAATTTCCTGATAGTCCCCTTCTGATTCAAGGTGATTCTTTCGGGATATTCTCCTTTCCCCAAAAATAATTTGTTGTCAACATGCCAAGGCTTTCCATCAGTCTCAGCTTCTAGAAAAGCATAGTGGGCTGGCTAATATTTAATCTCGATTTTGGCAGGATCAATGTATTTACTGTCGGGATGCTGGATCATGGATGCTATCGTTGCCAATGCATCGGTGAACTCATTTTGAGTTCTTGGTATATGTTTGAACTTGACTTCTCGGAAACGATCTGCCAATCTCTGCATAAGTCCGATGTATGGTATGATCTTTTCATTTTTGGTGGCCCATTGTCCTCAATCTTGTGGATTAGCAAATTCGAGTCGCCAATTGCCAGAAGGTATTTCACATCCATTTAGAGAGCTAAGCGTAAACTTAAGATGAAGGCTTCATATTCAACCATGTTGTTAGTGCAATTGAAATTTAACTTGGCCGCCACCGGATAATATTTGCCTGAATTTGAAACCAAGACGGCTCCGATCCCTGATCCTTTAAAATTGATCGCTCCATCAAAGTATACTTTCTATCCTAACTCGTCTTCGCTTTCCTCACCTTCAATTGTCATTATTGCTTCATCTGGAAAGTAAGTCCATAAAAATACTAGATTGTCGTCTTTTGGGCTTCCTGCCAATAGGTCTGCCAATGCCTGCCCTTTGACTGCCTTTTGCACGACGTATTGGATGTCGAATTGGCTCAAAAGCATTTTCCATTTGGCCAGCTTCCCTATGGGCATGGGTTGGCAAAAGATGTACCTTAATAGGTCCATTTTAGAAATTAGATAAGTCGTGTAAGCGGGCATATAATGTCTCAACTTCTGAGATACCCAGGTTAGGGCACAACATGTCTTTTCCACCACGGAGTATCTGGATTTGCAAGGTGTGAATTTTTTACTGATGTAATAGGAGGCCTTCTCTTCTTACCTATCTCATCGTTTTGTGCTAACATGCATCTAAAAGCATTTTTTTGGTACTTACATGTATAGCAACAAAAGACTTTCAGGTCTTGGCGGAACCAAGACAGGCGGGTTTGACAGGTATTTTTTGATTGAGTCAAAGGCTTTCTAACATTCTTCTGTCCATTTGGCTGGAGCGTCTTTCTTGTGACGCTTGAGGATCGGTTCTATGATTACTGTGGACTCGGTGATTAAGCGTCCAATGTAATTCAACCTTCCTAAGAAGCTCATGACCTATTTCTTTGTTCTAGGAGGTGGTAGCTCTTGGATTGCTTTGATCATGGTGGGGTCCAACTCGATACCTTGGCGACTGACTATGAATCCCAGTAACTTTCCTGCGGGCACTCCAAATGCACATTTTGCAGGATTCAGCTTCAAGTCGTACTTGCGGAGTCTATCAAAGAATTCCGCAAATGTTTAAGGTGGTCCTCACCTATTCGGGATTTGACAATGACGTCATCCACATACACTTCAATTTCTTTGTGCATCATATCATGAAAGACGGCGGACATTGCCCTCATGTAAGTGGTGCCGGCATTCTTGAGTCCAAAAGGCATTACCCGATAATGATACACCCCCACGGTATGATGAATGCCGTTTTTTGAGCATCTTCTTCATCCATCAATATCTGATGATTGCCAGCGTAACAATTCACAAAAGATTGTACCTCATACTTGGCGCAGTTATCAATGAGTATGTGAATATTTGGGCCTTTGGGTTTAGCGCAGTTGAGATCACGTTAATCCACGCAAATCCGTATTTTCCCATCTTTCTTTGGCATCGGAACTATGTTCGCTAACCATGTCGGGTATTGTAACACTTCAAAGACCCTGACTGAATTTGTTTTTCTACCTCTTCTTTAATCTGAATGCTAACATCAGGCTTAGGTTGCCGGATTTTTTTATTTTATCGGGGCGAACCCTTCGAGGATTGGAAACCTGGGGGCAACAATATTCATACTCAAACCCAGCATATCAGTGTATGACCAAGCAAAAATATCTTCATACTCTTTTAGTAGACTCTGATACCCTTCCTTCTGGGCTTCTGCCAAGTGCACACTTATTCGGGTCTGCCTTACCAACTCCTCACTTCCTAGATTAACTGCTTATGTTTCCTCTAGGTTTTGCGTGGGTCTGTTCTCATATTCTTCTTGAACATCTATTAACCCCTCTAGTTCAGTTGTCGCTTATTCTTGATCGTCATTTTCACTTCTTTGTAACATGTCACGACATTATTTGTGGCCTCTGTATTATTACTGTAAAATAAAATGGCATGGTTGTTTTTCATGTAAATGCAATCTTAATTATGCATTAATATATAGTTGTATTATATATATAATTATATAGGTGAAGTAAAACACTTTGTTTTATTGCAAACTTTGAGACGTTTGTATTGAAATTTAAAAGGCAGTATATACAAAGGTCCTGACTCGGAATGGAACATCGAACTATTTCCTGTTATTTAAACAACACGTGAAATAAGAAAATATGAAAAGGCCATAAGTCGGGCCTCAAAGCCGACTTTTGCCGTTTTTCCTGAAAATGAGCATTCTTTCTACCATAAAGTGAACAAGGGGGTAGAATTCCATCCACATGTTGTCTCTCCTGGTTCAACAGGGCGAATTTATGATACTTCAAAGCATTTTTCAATGATGCCTGCACATTCTCCTTCTCCGAACAGCGCCCTCAAACCCTCTTCTAGATCTTCACCGTTGCAGCTCAATAGGCATGTAATGAAGGATTAGTAGCGATGAGGGAATGGTTTTTTCATTTCAACAGGACCTCTTGGCCCATACCCTGCTTCCTCTTCTTCTGCCTGACATTGCTCGTATCCAAACCCAAACCGGTACCTTCCGTGTTTAATACTTACTGGTTATGTGATTCCTTATAAGTTCTTTCCCAGACCTTTCCCAGGTTCAAACCCATTCCTCCTCATAGCTATAGCAACGATTTTGTAAATCGGTGGTATAGGGACATCTTCATCATCTCGCCTACAACCTATCACGGCTAGCTCAACGGTGTGAAAATTAGCGCCTGTTAGTGATCTCTCTATGACTGGCATAAAGTCATCTGGATAATTGTGGACACTTCCTTTGCCGTGAATTACGACTTCCAGATCCTCCCATATGAACTTGAGAGATTGGTGTAACGAAGTGCTACAACTCCAGCGGCGTGCAGCCAGGGTCATCCCAACAACAGGTTATAGCTTGTTTTGATGTCCATAATGACAAACTCCACTATGAACTCCGCGGGGCCTATTTGTATGTGTAAATATATTTCCCCGGTCGGGTCACTGGTTGCACCATCATAAGCCTTTACGTTGGTCCGCTCTAGCGGATTTTACCAATATCGTACGCAAGTTGTTTCAGAGTCGTCACAGGGCATACTTTCAACCCAGCTCCCCCATCAATCAGTACTTGTGGAATAATTTTGTCACGACATTTGACTGTTATGTGCAGGCCTTTATTGTGGGACTTCCCCTCCCTTGGTAATTCATCGTTAGAGAATGACAGCTTATGAGACCGCACAATATACCCCACAATTTCAGCCAATGTTTCGCTCGTGCTGCCTGCGGGTACTTGGACTTCATCAAAGGCTTTCATCCAGGCCAAATGATGTTGGGATGAACTAAGCAATATTGACATCACTGATATCCTTGCAGGAGTTTTATGTAGGTGCTCAACAATCGAGTAATCCTTCACCAGTTTTTGCCTCTAGAAATTCTCAGCGTCACCCTCAGTTATGGGTTTTTTCTGAAGGTTTCGGAATGAGGCGCTTTAGGCACAGGTTCTTCCGGAGTGTAGCACCTTCCTGACTTGGTCATACCCTGGACCACAGCAACTATTTCTTTATACTTGTTGATCATCATTTGGTGCGGCAGCTTGATCACAAAGGGCTCATTCTCAATTGATCCTGATGTTCTGAGTATGAACGTCTCCTTGTGTACTCGAACAATTGTGAGAAGTACTTGAGCATGAATGGTTCTCTTTTAGCTATAACAGATATCTCAGATCCCTTTGTCAAAGGGTCTACTACTTTTTCTCGCTCTTGTAGTGACAATGAGGCGACAGTGCTCTCTAATCCTTTAATATCTGAACAAATTTCAGCTGGGCTTTCTTCCCACTCATCACTTCTCTCTATCATGTGAATTTGGTTCTCTCCATATTTTGGGAGCAGATTTGTGTCCACATTTAGCGGTGTTAGTTGTAAGATGAGCTCTCGATTGTCAATCAGGTCCTGCAACGTGTGTGTCAGATTTATCCAATATTCAGTGGCATGGCTAGCTTGGTTAGAGTGATAGGCGCAATTGAGATCTGTCTTGTACCATCCATCAGTGGGGTTAGAAGGTTTTGGTGGGATGACACTTATTCACCCGGCATCCCTTAGTTTGGAAAATAGGCTCGTCCTTGATTCCGACAGAGGAGTGGATACTCTCGTAGGTTTCCTTTGAGACATTTCATAGTTTGCCAGTGGAGGCCGGTTCTGGAAAGTTTAGTTGTGTGGAGCTTGTTATTAGGTGCTGGCATTTGAATATTTTGTCGTGGAGTTTAGTTGTTTGGTGCTGGCATTCGGTAGCTTGGTTGTGGAGCAGAGTAGCCAGGTTGTGCGTAGCACACAGTCATTGGGCTGTATTGGGGTGAGGTGATTGTGTAGTTGGTTGGGGGAGGAGATTGGTAGCTATCTGGATTTTTGTGGACTATCTCTTTTCCTTAACTTTTTGGACAAGCAGTTCTAGAAACACAAGCTATGTCTTCTTTCTTCTTTTTGGCACTCATGGTGCCCGGCGCGCCTGACCTGTTTAGTACACTAACAATCCTGCCAATTTTAAGGTCATCTTCAATATCTTCCCCCCACGACAACTATATCGACGAATGAGCTCCCCTTCATGGTTATCATCTTATCAAAGCAATCGGCTTCTTGGTATTGTATGAACGCGGCTACCTACTCAGGTTCAGTCATGGGAGGTTGTACCCGTGCCGCTTCATATCTCCAACAACTAGCATACTCTCGGTAGGTTTCAGTTGATTTCTGACAAATTTTCTCAAACGAGAAGCGATCAGGTACATTTTCCACATTGAAGTGGAATCTCTCCATGAACGAACTCACCATTTCTTTCTATGTTTTGCAACGGCTAATATCTTGAGAGATGAACCAGTCTATAGCCGTCCCTGACAGGCTTCGACTAAACAACCGCCATAAGCAAGGCTTCATTTCTGCAACTTTCGACCAGTTAGTCGGAGTAAGCCCTTATGTGGGCTCTGAGGTTGCCCGACCCATTGAAGTAACCAAATTAGGGAATTTTGAAGCCTTCAGGCAGACCCAAGTCTGGGTGGATGCACAAGTCAGAGTACCTCAACCCTTCTTTTTTCTTAGAGCCATGCTCCAGCTCGGCAAGCTTCTTGCCTATCTCTTTCTCGATTTTGTCTATTCTGGTTTCGAAGAACATTTCCATATTTTCTAATTCTGGCAAAGAATCAATATGGGTGACATGCTCTTGAAAGGTGACATTTGGTTGTGTGGGATGAATTGCTGGAACTCCTGCTGCTCGAGAGGCTATAAGCATTTGCGTTTGTGACGCGGGCCGGTGTTTGAATTGGTAAATCCAGATTTGGGAAAGTGGGTGAAGGTCTCCTAGCCTCAGTATTAGTGGTATTTTCTTTCTCGGCCCTTAGGCGGTCTGCCTCTTCTCTAGCCTCAGCCAATTGTCTCATTAGTAGACTGACAGCGCAATTATGTTTGGTGGTGGAGTTTCGTATTTATATTTTTGAGATTGCCGAGCCAAAATGGAGTACGGATACACTTTTAGATGTTTTTTTTAGAGTCAAGAGACTGTTTAAAATGACCTGATGGTAAGTCAAATTGTGAATTCGACGAAAATCGGGAATTTGACGTAAAAATTGAGAATATGGTGAAAATGAAGAAAATCAACAAATTTTGAGAAAAATTCAGGATATGTCATTAAGATATATGATTTAGAAGCAAAAATCGTATCCCGTTCCGTTTAGTTCGGGAAATTTGAAATTTGAAATGACGTACGAGTTACGGGTTAATTTGACCGCATTATTGACATTTTAAAAATATTACTCGAAACTATGTCAAAATTGGTCTCGTATTAAAGCTCGTATCTTGAAATGGCGTAATATGAATTTTGTTTTTACAAAAAATAAATTTACGAATGTTTTTAAATGAATAAATTATTTTAATTATTTAGTATAATGTTTAATAGTTTGTACAAGAGGGCTATTTGTCATAACTTATAAACGTTGGGGGGCCTTTTAAAATATTTTTAAAACTTTATGAGGGGGGGCAGTATATAAGTGCCAAGGGACCCATAATTCGACTTGACCCGGGTTGTTGCTCGGGTCCTTGTTGAATTTCGGTAGCCATGGGTGAGGTTTAATACCTTTTTCCAACTTGAGCACCAAATTCGTAAATAAACAGGGACCTAGGGTAAAAACCCGTGCAAATTATGGGAATTTTCAGGGGATATTACCCATTACACTTACTATTTGACCGTTATTTGCTATGTGTTTGTTTGTTATATGACTGAGTGTACTATCTCTAAATTTCTGCCTATGTTCTAGGGTTTTTGAATTGTATTTGGCTAGAATTTTGTCTTGTTGTATGAGGTGTATTTGTTTGTAACTGATTTTTGTACTGTTTGTACGATTTTGGTGAAAATTCTATCCAATTCAGTCCTAAATTCGAATTTGAGATTTGTGTGGAGAGAGGGTGGGGGGGGGGGGGGGGGGATTTCTAATTCGGCGGATTCCATTTTTGCCCTTAATCCTGTGTTATCTATAAATAGCAGCCTCATTTTTCATCTTAAGGATCCCCTTTTTTCTGATCTTAAGAATTATATATATACACTACTCTATATTATACACTATACACTACAATACTACACTTACAATACAATACATAACTCTAATATACAAGAAACATACAAAACTCTACTATATATTACAATACAAGTCTATACTACTGAAAAATACATACAGTTTTTACAAAAAACTTGAAAGGAAAGGTTAAAAGCTTGTTGGTTGTAGAAGTTTGAGGTTCAAATCTCTCCATTTTTGGTATTTTGATTGCCCCCATAAAAGGTAATATCTCATTCCATCCTTTTTACCTCATTTACTTGCCTGCAACAAGATTTTTATGCTATTTACATGATCGAAACTGTCTATTTATTCTGTTATGGCTACATACTACTTTGAAGTTCATTAAAAGGCGTAGTATGATGTCTTTGTGGCTTATGTATAAGATAAAAATTTGTTTAAGAGGTTTTCAGAGTTGTTTACTGCGTAAATGATTTTTTGTATGTGCTATAAGGTTAATAATGTAGAGATTGGTATAACTTGAGCCAATAGTGATTTTAAAAGGCAAAAAAATTGAAGAACCTAACTATTGAACATTTATAATGTCACGTGTCATCCCTATCTGTGTTTTTTCTGAGATTTCCTGATTGATTCTTAAGTTTTCAGAACTCTATAATGATGTTTAGGCTAGTTTCAATAACCTTGCTTGATTATCCTGTTGTTATGGGTTTGTATATAATGTTATGTTAGTATTATGGAGAGTTTAAGTTAAAAATTGCTCAAAAGGGAAAAAATGAATTGAGAAAGAAGTCTCTTTGTTTGAGAGTCTTTATTGTCCTGCTAAAAGAAAAGAAACTTAATTGTTTGTGGATTTCAGTCATCATATGGGCAATTTGAAGGCAAAAATGAATGAAAATGAGGAAACCAGTAGACTTTGCCAGTGATATTTGCTATGTTTAACTTTGTAAACGTGTAAAAGGCTTAAATTAGTATAAAAGTGGATAAATTGCAATTTCGAAGCTTGTGTGTGTTTGATCTTATCTGTTCTTGTGTAAAAAATGAGGTATTAAGCCATTGTCACTTTATTTTACTTCATTCTATGACTTACTGTCCCTTAAGGGGGATGTTCATATGTTATGTGGATCCATGTTCTTCTGTGTCATGTTAAAACTCACATATATTCCTCTACTATGATGTTAAAACCATAAAAATCGACTACTAACCCTCTCTTGACTAGAACTTAGACTAATATTGAACTTCTTATTGAAATCTTAAGCCATAAAACTGATTTTCTAAGATAATATGACCCTGGGCACTTCATAACTTTCTGCAACTTTGAAAGAAATGGTTTTTCCTACTCTGCTTGTCTGAAATTACCTTGACATACACTGTTTTACATATTCTTACTCACTACTTTCCAACTAAGTGCTATTTGAGACTCTATGCCATATGTAAACTTAACTAGAGTGTTTGAAACTGCCTATGGTCTACCTTTGTTACTACCATAATCACTTTTATAACAAGAATTTTGATAAAAACACTTCTTGTGTTCCCCAAAACATAAAAAAAGCTAAATGACTGTTTTAAAAATGATTCTTATTTCCATTAAATGCCTACAGTACCGAGACTTTCAAATATTCTAAGCTTGTGTGGAATTTGCCTGTGTTTCCTACCTATATTTCTTGCTTGTTCTTAACCATAATCATGAAAACTTGCATCCACTCGACCCCGTCTGAGTTTTTTGTCTGTATTCTCTGTTTGATCTCAGTCACAATCATGCAAACCATTGTCTAAACTTGAACCTGCACATGAACTTTGAGTCTTAATTGAAGTTGGTCATTCTTCAGACCTTTCTGAACTTTATGTTTTACCTTTGAGTTTGCTTGTTTTAATTGTTATGTGTCATATGGCCATCCCCTCCCTATGTTGCCCCTCATACATGTCAAAACAATCTTTTGAAAACACTTTAAGTCACTGATAAGTTCAATTGGTAATCCTAAAGATTTGCATTGTTATTTCTGAGAGTTATTGTCACTATTTTGCCTTAATATACATCCAGCAAGACTTGCTAGTATTTGTCCTTAAGTTCATATGACCTAACTTCCCTAAAAAACAACTTGAAACTCTACTTGCTTAACTTAGAATTTCTATGAATGATCAACCCTCTGATTACTTGCCTTTCCTAGACCTTGAAAGATGATTTTAAACCAACTTGAACGCTTAATGTTTATCTCTGAAACTGTACTGGAGTTTTCTCTGACTTTGGGACCATTTAGTAACTATTTGGCATTTAAACTTGAAAACAAACTAACTTATGGGATCTGTCTATGTATTTAACATCTTTGACCATTGTTTGTTGTCCTTGCCTCTGTGTGTGCACCCTTGACAGCGCCTAGTCCTTGCCCATACTTGATTGCTTGACACTGCCTTTTAGTTTTGGTGCTTCCTGTGACTTTTGATGAGCCTGTTGCTAGAATTATAATCCCTATTGCTTGCTTTTTTGAATTCAGAAAGCCTGAGTTATGTTATGTGCATTATGTGTGGGGTTTACTTGGATGTGAGTGGGTATGCCCCCATTTTGGGATGGTTTTGCTCCTCACATTCAAGCATATCTGTGAAACTTTTTGTATAATTTGGTCCTATATTTAAGAATTGTTGGTAAAACAAGAGTATACCATGGGAGTATACTACTACTGCAGTTTCACTTAAGGAAATGGGGGAGAAAAGATATATATGGGGGTTGTATATTGTGCATATTCTTCACTTGACGCTTAGAATTATTTGGAAGGCTCGAAATTGTGCCCTGGGAACTGGGGCTGTCTGACGCAGTCCAAACTGATCAAGACATGTTCCAGCCATCCCGGCTATTCACTCGGAGTCAGGCTATGGTACTTCATGGTGTTCACCTAGCTTTAGAGAAGGAGTTTGCATTTCAGGAGCCGTGGACACTGCCTAGCCCGGGGAAGCAGCCTATGGACTTATTTGTGCTAGCCCATGGATCCACTTTGGAGTCCTATGCGTGTGGCTAATGATTTGGAGCCCTGTGAGGCCATATTTTAAAAGCTGACTTATGGCTATTATTTTAAAGACCAGGTGTAGACTTTACCTATATAAGCTACACTTAGAAGTATTTCTGATTTTTAACCTATCTTGAAATATATGAATATTGAACTTTTCTCTCTAGTTGAGACTTGTGATTTGGTGGACTCCAAATTGTACAACCTTGTTGTGATTATTCAATTTGCAAGAGATTGTTATTCTATTCAGGATTGTTGCATAAGATGGGTGCCTTTGATCCTTTTGGAAGGTAACTAGGACTAGTTCTTCTAGTTATTGTCCAATTGTTTATCAATTGTGTCTTCTTTCTATCTTGTCTTTATTTTCTTGCATCATTTGGTATTAGAGCCAGTCATAGATTTGTCCCTACAAATCTAGTCCTTGTTTTGTATCAAACTTTATTTTTTTAAAAAAATTAATTATGTTTTGGACGAATTTCTTAGTCTTCTTAGGGTTAAACTTCTTGATAGTTGTTCTTTTGGATGAAATTCGTGTTACTTGGAGTATTTCGGTGTTCTTGATCTGTTGGTGAATGTGATTTTTTTGTTTGAAGACTTGTGTTCTTGGATGATCATATGTTCAAGGAAAAGTTCATGAACTATTATTTTAAAGTCTCCAATCATGCCATTAGTTTAGGTATCTTGGGTGATCCATGGTGATATTTGGAAACTAGACATCAAGATGGTTATTTTGGTATATCATTTGAAATGTTTTGAATACTTGTGTTCTTGAGTGTTCATAAATATTTTGTGAATGTTCATGTGTGCTCTTGATAATTTCAGATTTACTAACTTTGTTTGATCTAATTTTGGTGATAAGTTAAGCTTTCAAGGTGTTAGGGAGTGTGAAAGCTATTTGGGAAGTCAAAGGGACTAGTCAAGAGTAAATTCCCTGGGAGTTAGTGCATTGAACCCCTCCAAAATGTGGAGAAGGGGGCTGCACTCATTAGGAGAAGTAAAAAAAATCAGTTTGGGGTGTGTGAAAGGGTGGACAGGCAAACAAATAGTCAAACCATTAATTGATACAAGTTCCCAAGTCAATTCTTGGGAAGACTAATAGTCACCTTGAGAAAAGAGCTTCCAAGTTCCTAATTACCTCTTGGGAAGACGAGAATTCAAGTGTGCAAGTCCCTACTCATCTTTTGGGAAGACGAGAAGCTACATTGAAACTTGTAGTAATTAAATTCCAAGACAAGTTGGTCAAAGGATATTAATTAGTAAGACTTAGGGGTCTGCCTTGCACGTTTTAAGGGGGATTGGGAAGCTTCTTAATCCTTTCTTTGTGACATAACTTCTAGCCAGTATCCATTGAGTAATTACCTACTGAAAGTTTACTAGTTTCTTGAGCTATAACTTCTTTCGTGCTAATTCTTTTTAAACTTTTCTCGTTTTGATTCGTAGTGAATTGTTTGACTCAAGTGCGCCACATTTAATGGAGTCGTCTGAATATAGAGTCCTACAAACACACTCTAATCCCGAAGAGGTAGCAGCCTCTTTTGTTTACAGAAGTGATCGAAAAGGAGTTGGTCAATTCCGAGAAAGCCAATTACAACAAGTCTGAGTGAACCAAACCTTTACATTATTGAGGGAACCGAGCGCCACCCAAATAAAGTAAGGGAGTGAGTAAGGTGATTTCTAACCTTAACCCATTTCTTTAAGCTTTGTTGTGCAGGTACAATGGCAGGAGATGAAATTGTTGCGGAGGCACAAGGAGGAGTGACTATAGCCTACCCTGTGGCAGCAATGAACAACATGACAACTCAGTTGACGGCTAAGATAGACGGAGTGGAAACAAGGATGCAAGCCCTTGAACAAGGGGGAACACCATTGGTTCCAGGGGACACCGGTTCTAGTTCAATACCACCGGAGCAATCTAATGAAGTGGCCCGTCAACAAAGAATGAGGGAAGTAGCTGCCCGTAATGCTCATGCTATGGGAATTCCTCAAGTTCCTAGAGTTCAAAATCCCATACTTCCGGATCCTCATATTCAAGTGCAAGTACCTCCTATAAGGGCAAGGAGAAATTTGGTCTAAGTTTATGAAAATGTTGAGGTCCATGACTTAGAACAAGCCGAAGATGAGTTTGATCAACAACATGTTCGGAGAGCCAAAGAAAAAAGGGGCCAAAGGAGATATAGAGGTAGAGGAGGTCGAGGAGCATATGTTGGGAGAAATCTTGAGCATGACTATGGCAACCATGATGATTATTCGGATCTGGTCGGAGGGAATCAAGGTAGAAGGGATGCTAATCTTAACAATGTCAAGATCACTATTCCACCATTTAAAGGAACTAGTGATCCGGACAAGTACATCAATTGGAAGATTCAGATTGAGAGAATATTTGACACAAATGAACTTTCGGAGGAGCGGAAAGCGGTTTATACCATTGCCTCTTTTGAAGGCTATGCTTTTACATGGTGGGAATCAGAAAAGCGAGTTCGGAGAAGACATGGTTTACCGGAACATCTTACTTGGGGACAATTGAAACATGTCATGGATGCTAAGTGTGTCACTGCCAAGCATCGTCAAGAGCAACTCCGAAGGCTCTATGAATTGAAGCAGGGATCTAAGACCGTAGAAGAGTTCTATGATGAGTTTGAGAAAGCAAGAATGGCTCTTGATCTTGAAGAAGATGAGGAGCAGCTTATCATCCGATTCAAGGTTGGGTTGAACCAAGAAATCTCATCTCAATTGAGGTTACTCACTTACTATACTCTTGATGAGGTGTTCCAAGCGGATATAGAGGCAGAAAAAGGGGTCAAGGAGGACAAGACATTCAGATCGAGAGGAAGTGCTAATACTACTCCGTGGAGTAGGGGTAAGGATTTGAAGAGTCCAAGTTTGAGTGCTAGCCGTGATGTTAAAAGGCCACTTAGAAAGAGTCTAACCAAATCTGAACCAAAGGACTCCAGAGGTAAAACTCAACTCAATTCTCCCAGTGCTTCATCTATCAATGTCATAAATGTAGGGGCTATGGGTATATGGCCAAAGAGTGTCCTACTCGGAGGACCATGCTTATTCTTGATGATGGAACTGTTCAAGAACAATAAAGTGAACTAGAATATGGCAATGAAAAAAGAACTTGATCATGATCTTGAGAAGCTGGAAGGAGAAGAGGAGGATGATCTGCCCGAAATGTTTCTTGTGGTGCGGAGAAACTTGAGCACTATAAGCTTGGAAAATGAAGAAGATGTGCAAAGGGAGAATCTTTTTCATGCTAGGTGTAGGGTAAAGGGGAAGGTTTGTTCATTGATTGTGATGGAGGAAGTTATGCTAATGTTGGAAGCAAAACTTTTGTTGAGCAATTGAAACTGCCTACATTGAAACATTCCCGACCCTACCGGTTACAATGGCTCAATGAGTGTGGTGAATTGCGAGTTACAAAGCAGGTTTTGGTTAAGTTCAACATAGGAGCTTACCAAGATGAAGTAAAATGTGATGTGGTACCACTGCGGGCATGCCATTTACTTTTGGGAAGGCCGTGGCAACATGGCAGAGCTGCGATTCATGATGGCCGAGTAAGAGTCTCATACTCAAGCCTTTGTCACCCAAGCAAGTGATAGAAGATTATTGTCGGATGAAGGAGTTGAAGGAAGTGGCTAAAGGTAAGGCTAGTATTGTGACCGATCCTAAGTCCACATCACCACCGCTGGGTAACGAAAAGGTATGTACAATCATGCAACCTGGAGAGTACTTTAAAGGTAACAATGAAAACAAAATGATGATTTGCCTTGTGCATAAAGGTATTCTCTTGAGTGATAGTGATGATTTGTCTAATGCTAATCAATTTTCAAGTTTTGTTGAGAATCTTTTGCAGAATTTTGTGGATGTATTTCCCGAGGAGATGCCAAGTGGACTGCCTCCCTTGAGAGGAATTGAGCATCAAATAGATTTTATGCCCGAATCCCAAATTCCGAACAAACCAGCCTATAGGTGTAATCCGGAAGACACCAAGGAACTCCAAATTCAAGTTGATGAGCTCTTAAGCAAGGGGTTGGTACGGGAAAGTTCGAGTCTGTGCGCCGTTCCGGTCATACTTGTGGCAAACAGAGACGGAACGTGGAGAATGTGTGTCGATTGTAGAGCCGTCAACAAGATCACGGTAAAGTATCGTCATCCTATTCCTAGGTTAGACGACATGTTAGATGAGTTAAGTGGTTATTGTTGGTTATCTAAAATTGATCTCATGTCCGGCTACCATCAAATCCGGATGAAACCGGGTGATGAATGTAAGACCGCATTCAAGACCAAGTTTGGTCTCTATGAATGGTTAGTGATGCCATTTGGCCACTCTAACGCACCGAGTACATTCATGAGATTGATGAATCATGTGCTTAAACCATTCATAAATAGGTTTGTTGTGGTTTATTTTGATGATATTCTTGTGTATAGTAAAACTGTGGATGAACATGTTGATCACTTAAGGAAAGTCTTTGATGTTTTGAGAAAAGAGAAATTGTATGCTAATCTAAAAAAGTGTGCCTTTTGTGTTGAACGTGTTGTTTTTCTTGGTTTTGTTGTGAGTGCTAGAGGCGTTGAAGTCGATGAGTCAAAAGTAGAAGCTATTAGGGATTGGCCTACCCTGTCTAGTATTACTCAAGTGAGAAGTTTTCATGGGTTGGCTAGTTTTTATAGGAGGTTTGTGAAAGACTTTTGCACCATAGCAACGCCATTGACTGAGTTGATAAAGAAAGAACAACCATTTGTTTGGGAAGAGTCCTAAGAGAGATCATTTAACGAGTTGAAACATAGGCTTAGTTCTGCCCCATTGTTACAACTACCCGACTTTAGTAAGACCTTTGAGATTGAGTGTGATGCTTCAGGGGTCAGGATAGGTGGAGTACTAATGCAAGAGGGGAAGCCTATAGCTTATTTCAGTGAGAAACTTAAGGGTGCAGCTTTGAACTATTCGACATATGATAAAGAGTTGTTCGCCTTAGTGAGAGCTTTAGCCCATTGGCAGCATTAGTTGTAGCCGAAAGAGTTTGTGATTAGAAGTGACCATGAGTCTATGAAACATCTTAGAGGCCAAGAGAAGCTGAATAAGAGACACGATAAGTGGGTTGAGTTCATGGAGATTTTTTCCTATGTGGTTCATTACAAGAGAGGCAAAGAGAATGTAGTGGTCGATGCCTTATCTAGAAAGTTTTCCCTAGCTACCACTTTGACTTCTAGACTTTTAGGATTTGAGAGCATAAAGTCTATGTATGAGCACGATCCTAAATTTAGGAGCATTCGTGAGGATCTAGTGAGTGGGAAGCGGGTAGAGAAATATCAGTAGCATGATGGCTATCTTTTAAGAAGGGGAGGGTGTGCATACCCATGTCCTGGTGGAGGGAGTTACTGATTCGTGAGGCACATTGTGGAGGTTTGATGGGTCATTTTGGGGTGGATAAGGCCTTAGGTATTCTTGAGGAGCAGTTTTTTTGGCCTAAGGTGAGGCGAGATGTGATGCAATTTTGTGGTGCTTGTTTGGAATGTAAGCAAGCTAAGTCTAGGTCCAGTCCCCATGGTTTGTATACCCCTTTACCAGTTCCTACTAGCCCGTGGATTGATATATCTATGGATTTTGTTATGGGTTTACCTCGTTCTAGGGCTGGTCATGATAGTATTTATGTTGTTGTGGATAGATTTTCTAAGATGGCTCATTTCATCCCATGTAAAAAGTGTGATGATGCGCTGCATGTTGCTTCTTTGTTTATTGCTAATGTGTTGAAATTGCATGGCGTGCCGCGTACCATTGTTAATGACACGGACACGAAATTCTTGAGTCATTTCTGGAGAAGTTTATGGGGTCCACTTGGCACCAAGTTGTTGTTTTCAACTTCTTGTCATCCTCAAATGGATGGACAAACTGAAGTTATGAATCGTACATTGGGAGCTCTACTTAGGGCAATGACCAAAGGAAAATCAGGAAATTGGGTTGATCAATTACCCATCGTTGAGTTTGCTTATAATCGTACGGTGCATAGAATGATAGGGAAATCTCCTTTTGAGTGTGTGTATGGTTTTAACCCCTTGATTCCATTGGATTTAATCCCTTTGTCTCGAGATGCTATTTTGAATGTTGAAGGTACAAGCATGGCAGATTCATTGCTTAAACTTCATGCTAAGGTGAGACAAAATCTGGAAAAGGCATATGCCAAGGTGGCGACCAAGGCGAACAAGGGAAGATAGAAGTTGGAGTTACAAAAGGGCGATTGGGTTTGGGTGCATTTCAGGAAAGATCAATTCCCGAACCAAAGAAAAGGAAAGTTGTCCGCGCGAGGAGATGGACCATTTAAAGTGTTGGAAAAGATTAATGATAATGCATACGTTATTGGTCTTCCGAGTTAGTATAATGTTTCAAGCACTTCCAATGTTTCTGACCTAGTTCCTTGTGTTTCAGGTGATGCAGTCAAGGGTGAAGACACGGCGATTTCGAGGACGAAATCTTTCCAAGAAGGGGAGGATGATGCAGTCCAAACTGATCAAGACATGTTCCAACCGTCCCGGCCATTCACTAGGAGTCAGGCTACGGTCCTCCATGGTGTTCACTTAGCTTTAGAGAAGGAATTTGTGTTTCAAGAGCCGTGGACACTGCCTAGCCCGGGGAAGCAGCCTATGGACTTATTTATGCTAGCCCATGGACCCACTTTGGAGTCCTATGCATGTGGCTAGTGATTTGGAGCCCTATGAGGCCATATTTTAAAAGCCGACTTGTGGCTATTATTTTAAAGACCAGGTGTAGACTTTACCTATATAAGCTACACTTAGAAGTATTTCTGATTTTTAACCTATCTTGAAATATATGAATAATGAACTTTTCTCTCTAGTTGAGACTTGTGAATTGGTGGACTTCAAATTGTACAACCTTGTTGTGATTATTCAATTTGCAAGAGATTGTTATTCTCTTGAGGATTGTTGCATAAGATAGGTGCCTTTGATCCTTTTGAAAGGTAACTAGGACTAGTTCTTCTAGTTATTGTCCAATTGTTTATCAATTGTGTCTTCTTTCTATCTTGTCTTTATTTTCTTGCATCACTGTCCATCAGTAGTTCCTTATCTGATTCTTTGGAGTATTTGGGCTAGCTTTGGCCACTGTTTACGTTCAGTCCATTATCTGTTGGGTTCAGCCCAAAATATATATGTTATAATTTAAGTTTTGGCTTGCAATAGAAATTAGGAGTTTGATTTTTAGCATTTTTAATATTAATCATTGAATATCTACTAATGTATGTATACCCTTTTGTGTTTCTACGCCAAAAATCATTGGTGGGCTTCCACAAGACACACCAACTTTCCTAGATCGAGTCGACTTCAAACATGGGCGGGCAGTGCATATGGAGCATACGTTGGACTTAAAATTGTATTTTTACTTCTTCTCTTGGGCTTGGTCGGCCCAAATCCCTCAAACTCTTTATTGGTGCCTTTAAATTGTGATTATATGGGTTTAAATTTCATATTGGAACCCATATGATTAACCCGTTCTTTAGAGTTTCCTAAAATGATTTTCATTAACTAATTAACCTAAGTGTGGTATAAAATTAAAACTGGGCTGCTTTGGACTGTCAAAGGACTGAATATGCCTGATTTCGGAAAACCTGTGGACTTAAATCGACATTTCTGGAACTTCTGGGGCTGGACTGATGCGGACTGTTTTTGGAACTTTCTGGATCGATTTAATAAAAATCAGACTGGTGCAAAATTTGTATAAAATTTATAAAAACAGACTAAAACTTGCATAAAAATTGGATAATTTTGAACACTATAGTATGCTAAAACTATTTTGTATAAAAAACTATTTTCAAAACTTAAAATAATTCTTTTTTCAAAACCTTTTGGGGTGGACTTACGTTGAGTCCTACCTAGGCTAAGAGCCTTCATGTATTAGCTTAGGTGTTTAAGTCCGATACCCATGCTCAATTTTGAGCAGAACTATACTTCGTCGATTTCTTAAAAAGCAAAACTTTGCATGAAATGAATACTTTTATTGCGGAAAACTAGACTTAACCAATTTATGTCCAAAAAAATTTATAATCATAATGTAAGCCATTAGAACCCGTAGGTAAACCCCAATTGAGCGTATCCTTAATATCGGGGTGCCTAACACCTTTCCCGGGGGATTACCAGAACCCTTACCCAGACTTTGGTAGATTAGGTTTGTTTTAGGATAGTCGTAAAATAGCTATTTTAAATGAACCCATTTTGAACTATCTTTCCTAATTTCCTAAAAATTAGGTGGCGACTCTAAAATGTATCCTTTACAGCACCATTAAGTGGTCGACTTTCCCGGTACGATTCACAACCGTACTTCCCCGGGACACCTCCCTCCTTTTATCAGGTATGTGTGAGTCAGTTAAACTTTGAAATTATCAACGCCCGCTGCAGACCCCTGTCTATAAGAGAAAAAAACTCAAAAGCTTTCAAGTTAGCGTTAGGCTTAAGCACGAAACGCAAAATATCACATTGTTTGCAGTTTATGGCATATAGAATCATATACTTTGTTTCAACTCCTTGATTGATTCACATTCCAGGGTATTTTGGTCTGGTCTGTGGTAAAAAGTTTGTATGGTTGGTTTGCTTCCACCCATCCTATACTAAGGGGAATTTTAATTTTTATTATAAAAGGGTCGAGTGTTAAATAGACTGCCTACGTATCCCACCAAAGGGAAATCAGGTCCATCCATAGTCCAGGCGCACACATAAAAGTTTTTCCTATGCTACCGGAAACATAATTTTTCTACCTTGACTAGGCCTTATATAGGCTTCCCACGTATCCCCAATGGGACATCAGGTCAGCGTGGTTCCATTTACATAAAAAGGGAAAGGGATCCTTTATCTTATTGAAAGCAGTAAAGGAATACTTATGTTTTTCTATCCAACCCTATTAAATAGATCTTCATTGTCTTCTTCCGCCTTTATCTTCTATCCTTGCCTTCTTGTGACAGTCCAAATATGTCCTTCATTCACGAGATGTTCTAGTTGGAGCTTGAAGTCCACACATTCTTCAATGTTGTGGCCAGGGCGGCCATGGTGATATGTGCAAATTCTTTCTTCCGAGGATCTTGGGTGACCCTGGTAGGTTTGAGGCACTGCCCTTATCTTTTTCACGCCGCATACTAAAGAATGAATCCTTGCATATGACTCCTCAAATTTGGAAAAATCACTTCTCCAGAATCAGACCTTTGATATCCTTTATGGATGATTTCTTCTTTAGTCATGAGTCAGGAAAGAGTGGGGCCCCTACTGTTGACTAATCCTCCCCTGATCGATCCACTGGATAAGCTTTCTTTCTAATGCTACTGTCACGACCCGACTAGGGGCCATGATGGGTACCCGGGGCTAACCATCGAGCACAATTCATTCTATTACTCATCATACTCATTCTGCTTTCCTTCATTATTCTCATGCTCATAATCATAGGAAAACCATTTTCATTTTGAAACATATTTACCTTTATATACATAAGCCCTTCGGCTAACAAAATGATATACATACAATAAGGACATCGTAAGACCACACTACCCACACATACGTATCTACGAGCCTCTACTAGAGTACTAGACATATGGACGGGACAGGACCCCGTCGTGCCCAAAATATATGTACACAAAATAATAAGCAATGACACCTCCGAAACAATAGAGTGCTCTCAAAGTCTGCTCATAGCTCCTATGAATCTGGATCACCTCCCTGTCTACCTGTGGGCATGAACACAGCATCCAAAGGAAAGGACGTCAGCAAGAATATTGTACTGAGTATGTATGGCATAAACAATAAACACATCAATGAAACAGGGGGATATCAAATGAAGAACACTCTGTAACTGACTGTCAGTTTTGATAGAAATAATGCATGCTGACTTATGTACTGAGTATGTAAGGCATAAACTTCATGTATGCATATATATATATATATGTATAAGATGGCCTACTAGATAGGTACGGTGTGATCATCATTAGCCCGCGTTCAGGCCTCCCGCGTCCAGGGTAACCATCTCATGCCGCCCACTAGTGGTGTTTGCCCATGCCATCTAGACATGGTGTATACGCTGCCCGCCTTAGCGGTGTCTGCCCGGCCATATAGGCGCGGTGTAATATCATCATCATGTACTCATCATAATTCATGCATAGAAACTCAAAGACAACTATACTTTATCGGGGTGACATAAGTCGTGAACCTTCGATTCCATTATGGAGCATTCCAAGCATTCTACCTCACCTTGAAGGAACTAGCATATAAGGTGAGTGTATACAATAAACAACATCAATGGATCATAGTTAGAGTCATTAGCTTTAGGATCTTTAGACTTAACTCATCATCATCACTGTAATGCTCATAATATATCTCGTTTCTGTATCTCATGTTAAGCTCTTTATAATGATAGGCTCATGATTGTCGGAATGTAAGAAAGTCAAGGGAAAATAGGAGAATTTATGCCATTGGAGTCATGCCTTAGAAGAAAGGTACTAGCCTCACATACCTTTTCGTTTAGCTATTCTATCGCTTGATCGTTCTCCTTCAACACTCACGTTTCTACCTTCAAGAGAGTTTGTATTAACGTTAGCTAATCGATTACATGAACATGCTCAATTAAAGCTAGAGAAAATTGGGCAGCATTTCATTTGTTTACACAACTTTCCCCATATCATATATCAACTCCCAAACATCTATAATACATTCACAATATTATAACCAACAATCTTCATTCCTCTACATTATCCACATTTCACAATTTCACTTCAATTCATCCAGAATCATGGTCATAGTACACTAGTACGTTTTCTCACATATATTGCTTATCCCATCTTATTAATGTCATTTATAACATACTTATAATCACAGCATATCAAGAATCATGACTAATTTCAAACTACTACTAAAAAATGCAACTATTCTCACATTCATGACCCATTTTTTATCTCCTTCTACAATCCAAGTCTTTCAACCTCTCAATACCTTAAACTATATGGAATCATCATAAAACTTACCTTAGATAGTGTGGGAATGACCCTTGAGTGGGAATACTTCACTTGAGCCAAAACCCTAGTTCACTTCCAATGGGATTTCTTGCCTTGGATGAACTCCAATGAGTTTCTTACACTTGATTTTCTTGGTTTGATGAAGTTGATCATAAATTTCTCTTGGGTTCTTGTGCAAGAAGGATGGAGAGCTTTCTAGAGTGTCCTTGAAGTGTGGAGTGAGAAAATTAAATGAAATAAATGAGGTTGAGGTTCCTTATATCAACTTAAAAATCTATCCCGACTCGGTTCTACGGACCAACATACGGTCCGTATATTTTATATGGACCGTAGGTCTGGCCGTACATTTTGTCCAGTGAGGCTGCCATTCTGGTCAAGATATATGACCCAACATATGGCCAGTATATTTTATACGGCCAGTATATTGGGCCGTATAATGCCCAGCTTTTCCGAACTTGTTCTCGTCGACTCGTTTGATCTCCAATCCTTATGGAACCTTCTCACCACTTGTTTAACACCTCGTTAACAATCTAAGGGACGGTATAACTCTTCTCCAAGACATCATCAAGTCACCATTAACTTGTTACTCATAAATCTTTTCCGATACATAACGTATACCTTGCCTTTCTTGGAAAACTTTCTTCTCTTACCTCGAATATCTTTGAAATCTCAATTAGGATCATCAAATGCTATTTCTTACTTATTGAAACATCGTATACTCTGTGCCCTTCGTTAGTCTATCCACTGTATATTAACGGAAATTTTTTTCGAGGTGTAACATTCTTCCCCCTTTTTAGAATATTCGTCCTTGAATGTTGAGTTCTCGAGAATTTATGAAAATTTCGCCAGAGTTTCCCCTGTAATATAGCACTACCATCTTGTCACAATAGCCTATAATAACAATGCCTCACAGGGCCACAACACAATAGCAATATAGTATGGCCACACACGGCCCATATGCATAAAAAGAAAACATACATACCTCATAATCTTGATGTTTCATCTTGGATCTCTTCCGGGGGCTGAAATAAGTGCGGGTACTTGGATTTCATATTCTCTTTCGCTTCCCAAGTCATTTCTTCTCGGTTGTTATTTCTCCATAAGACCTTAACTGAGGCTACTTCTTTATTTCTAAGTCTCTGTACTTGTCTTTCTAGTATGGCAACAGGTACTTCTTCATAAGCCAACATTTCTGTCACTTGAACATTATCTACTGGAACAATCCTCGTAGGGTCTCCAACACATTTACGGAGCATTGAGACATGGAAAACAGGATGGACTGATTCAAGCTCCGAGGGTAAGTCCAATTCACAGGCTACTTGGCCCACCTTGGGGACAATATTATAAGGTACTATATATTGAGGACTCAACTTTCCTTTCTTACCAAATCTCATTACTCCTTTCGTTGGCGGCACCTTTAAGAATACCCAGTCATCAACTTGAATTTCTAAGTCTCGCCGCCGGTTGTCCGCATAAGATTTCTGGCGACTTTGGGCTGTCAACAATCGATCTCGGATGACCTTGACCTTTTCCACTGCTTGTTGAATCAACTCAGGGCCTATTAGCTGTACTTTTCCTACTTCAAACCACCCAATTGGGGACCTACACTTCCTTTCATACAGAGCTTTATACGGAGCCATTTGGATACTGGAATGGTAGCTATTGTTGTATGCAAACTCAATAAGGGGTAAGTGGTCATCCCAACTACCACCGAAATCTAGAACACATGCTCTTAGCATATCCTCCAGGGTCTGAATGGTACGTTCGACTTGCCCATCGGTTTGTGGATGGAATGTCGTGCTAAGCTTTACTTGAGTACCCAAACCTTCTTGGAAAGACATGCAAAACATAGCTATAAATTGCGCTCCTCTATCTGTGATAATGGACATCGGAATACCATGGAGTCGCAATATCTCCTTAAGATATAGTCTTGCATAATCTTCTGTTGAGTATGTAGTTCTAACTGGAAGAAAATAAGCCGTTTCGTGAGTCTATCCACGATCACCCATATGGAGTCATATTTACTTCGGGAACGAGGTAATCCCACAATAAAATCCATATTGATCACTTCCCATTTCCAAGTAGGGATTTCCCTTGCTTGCAATAACCCTCATGGCTTTTGATGCTCGATTTTTACTTGCTGACAGTTTGGACATTAAGCTGCAAATTCTGCGATGTCTTTCTTCATTCCATCCCACCACTACATTAACTTAAGATCATGATACATCTTTGTAGAACCTGGATGAATAGAATACCGATAATAATGAGCTTTTTCTAGAATTCGACGACATAATTCCGCAACATTTGGGACACATAGCCTGCCTCAGTATCTAAGAATTCCATCTATAGAAGTTTCAAATGAAGACTTCTCTTTTTCATGAAATGTGTCTCTATAGTTGCTCAACTGAGGATCTTCATATTGACGTTCCTTCACCTCTATGTCCAAGGATGAAACAGTTGGATTATTGATATCAATTCCTGCACTGCCTGAATCAATTAGACGAACTCCAAGGCTAGCTAGCTAGTGGAGCTCACGAATTAATTCCTTCTTCTCCGGAGAAGCTTCACATAGGCTACCCATTGATCTGCGGCTAAGCGCATCGGCTACTACATTTGCCTTCCCGGGGTGGTATAAAATACTCACATCATAATCTTTCAATAATTCTAACCACCGCCTCTACTGCGGATTTAACTCCTTCTGTTTGAAAATATATTGAAGACTCTTGTGATCTGTATAGATATCAACATGAACACCATACAAGTAATGTCTCCACATTTTTAGTGCATGAATAACTGCAGCCAATTCAAGATCATGAGTCGGGTAGTTATTTTCATGTTTACGCAGTTGTATCGAAGCATAAGAAAAGACTTTACCGTGCTGCATCAATACACATCCTAACCCAACTCCAGAAGCATCGCAATATACAACATAACCATATGGCCCTTCTGGGAGTGTCAAGACTGGGGCTAAAGTTAATCTGCCCTTTAAATCTTGGAAGCTGCATTCACAAGCATCCTTCCACTGAAATTTAACTGACTTTCTGAGTTAGTTTCGTCAATAGGGTTGAAATAGGGGAAAATCCATCTACGAATCATCTATAGTAACCTGCCAATCCCAGAAAACTACGGACTTCTGTAGGCATTGTAGGCCTTAGCCAAGTTTTCACAGCTTCAATTTGCTGAGTATCCACTCGAATGCCATCATCTGAAATAACATGACCTAAAAATGTCACAGAATTCGGCCAAAACTCGCACTTTGGAAAATTTTCATACAATACTCGAGTTCGAAGAATTTCAAGAACAATACATAAATGGTCTACATGTTCTGATTCTGTCAGAGAGTATACCAGAATATCATCAATAAACACTATCACAAATAGGTCCAAAAAAGGCCTAAATACATTATCATCAAATTCATGAACACTGCCGAAGCATTAGTTAGTTCGAATGACATCACTCGAAATTCATAATGGCCATATCTCGTTCTGAAGGCTGTTTTGGGAATATCTTCTTCTTTAACTCTCACTTGATGATAACCTGACCTTAGGTCTATTTTGGAAAACCACTTGGCACCTTGTAATTGATCATACAAATCATCAATTCTTGGAAGAGGATATTTATTATTTATCGTCACCTTATTTAACTGCCTGTAATCAATACACATCCGTAAAGAACCATCTTTCTTTCGCACAAATAGAACTGGTGCTGCCCAAGGTGATGAACTAGGCCTAATGAATCCTTTTACAAGTAAATCCTTCAATTGTGTCTTTAGCTCTTTCAATTCTGCCGGAGCCATTCGGTAAGGAGGAATGGAAATAGGCTGGGTGTCTGGCAACACATCAATGGCAAAATCAATCTCTCTTTCCGAAGGAAGGCCTGGGAGTTCATCTAGAAAAAACATCCGAAAATGCATTCACTATCGGAATGGATTGTAAAGTTGGCGACTTTGCTTCGGTGTCATGAACTCAGACTAATTGATAAATATAGCCTTTAGCTATCATCTTTCTTGCCTTAAGGTAGGAAATAAACCTACCCCTTGGAGATGTTGTATTACCCTTCCATTCAAGCACGGGCTCTCCCGGAAATTAAAATCGAACTAATTTCATTCGACAATCAACATTAGCATAGCATGAGGCCAACCAATCCATACCCATAATTACATCGAAATCTAGCATTTCCAGCTCAACTAAATCAACCTTAGTCTGGCGGTCACATATCATAATTACACAATTTTTGTACACTAGTCTAGCTATCACGGGATCACCAACCGGAGTAGATACCTTAAAAGGTTTAATTTGCTCGGGTTTCACCCCAATACGATCAGCAATATACGAAGTAATATAAGATAGTGTAGAGCCCGGATCTATCAATGCATATACGTAATGAGAAAATACGGATAATATACCTATAACCACATCAGGGGAGGACTCAAGATCCTGTCGTCTGGCTAAAGCATATATACGAGGCTGGATAGCACCTGAAGTAGATGCTCCCCCTATGCCTCTACCTCGACCTGCTAGAATCTGGGGAGTCTGCCCTGTCGGGCGCACAGAAGAAGAACTAGCTGTTGATCCTATAGGGTGATCCCCAACTCTACCACTCATCGACGAGCAATCTCGCATCATGTGCCCAACCTGGCCACAGGCATAGCAAGCATCTGAACCCCGGTGACACTGTCCGGAATGTAACTTACGGCACTGACTATATTGCGGTACCGGCGGTCTCCTGTGGCTATATTTATAATCACCCCCAAACTGAGAACCTCAGGCTCTCGAACTCTGACCCTGCCCTGAACGAGGGAAGTGGTCAAATCTCCTTCCTGCAAACTGAGGAGGTACACTAGTCGCTGACTTGCCTGAGTGTCTAGAATATGACTGCCTCGATCCCCCTCTATAGTCGCTACCGGCACCCATAGATCTAGCCCTCTTAGTTTGCCTTCTATCTATTACACCTTGGAAAATTTCGCGATACCAATGTCGTAGCCAACTTAGTATGGGCCTGAGAAAGAGCAAAGTTATGCGAGGATTAAGGAGAAAGGTTATATTATAAGAGTGTAATAACGGTATACATATGACATTTGGAGACCATATGGGTTGAATTGGTTCATATGTCACTTGCCGAAAAGCCCTCGTTGCAGTAAGCTAAGTGGGGCCCACACGCCGGAGTATTATAAAGGACATATGAAGAGATATATGAGTAGTGCATGGAAATTTTAGCAAGTCCTAAGAAGGACCCATAAGCCAAATATGGGCATAAGCCATCCAAAAGGACGATTTAAGGAAATATTTTCGGATGATCTGACTTGGAGGGGCCGAAATGTAATTATAAGTTTGGAATTTGGAAAAACACAACGAACGAAAGTAGTAGATAATTGAAATATATTTCCAACCATAGGTAGTGGGCCCTCACATGATATCGGGATCAAGGACTATGACCTTTTTTTTTACAGAACGTAACGACGCGGACAACTTCGGAAAAAGCTGTGAGTTCCACGACCCCTTTCACGGACCGTGAAACCTTCCACGGACCGTATATTGGTCCGTGGAATACCCAACAGAGATGATGACTGGCCAATGGTGAACCACAACCAGTTCTGGTTATATAAATGTGTTCCCACTTCATTAAATTCATTTTCCCACATTCCTTCATCTCTCTCAAGACCTCTAGAAGGTTCCATACATTTCATCCACAAGAATTCAAAGGAAATTGATGATCAACTTCATCAAACTAACAAAAATCAAGAGTGTGAAGCACATTAAAGTCATCTAAGCCAAGCAATTTTAAGAGAAGTGAACTAGGATTTTGGTGCAAGAAGAGTAATACCACTCAAAGATTGTTCCTACAATATCTTAAGTAAGTTTTATGATATTTTCATGATGCTTAAGATATTGAGAAGTTGAAACACTTGGATTGTAGAAGAATATAGGGAATGGGTTATAAATGTAGGAATAGATTATGAATGACAGTTAGAACATGGAATGAGCATTATACATGAAAGAACATAATCGTGAATTATGACCATGATTATGGAGAAATTAAAGTGAAGTTGTGAAATGTGGATAATGTAGATAAATGATGATTGTTAATTATGGTATTATGAGTAATGTTACGGATGTTTGGGAGAAGATATGTATGTGATATTTTCGAGCCACTACGTGGCCGAATACGGATACTGTCGAGCCCCTACGTGGCCGAATACGGATATTGTCGAGCCCCTACGTGGCCGAATACGGATAATGTTTTTGTGTATGAGCAGATACGGTATTACGATGATGAATTATATGATATGATGATGTATACGCTATGATGATTCATGTATGACGATTATGTATATATGATATATGTATGAAATGTATTTATCCTTAAGGGTCGCGCAGGTTTTGCCTTCACCTTATGACTAATGATTTCTCTATCATGTTTATTTCATTCATGCCTTACATACTCAGTATAATATTCGTACTGACGTCCGTTTTCTTTGGACGTTGTGTTCATGCCCACAGGTAGACAAGGAGACGGCGCAGACCTATAGGAGCTATGAGCAGATTTGCAGGAGCACTCCATTATTCCGGAGGTGCTAATCAGGTTTGTGCTTTTGTATCTATATATATATTTATATGTATTTTGGGCACGACGGGGTCCTTTCCCGTCCATATGTCTAGTACTCCAGTAGAGGCTCGTAGATACGTATGTGTGGGTAGTATGGTCTCACGATGCTACTATGGCGTATATATTACTATTTTGATAGTCGAAGGACGTATGTATATAAAATTAATTACGTTTTTCCAAATGAAAAATGGTTGTCTTATGATTATGAGTATATGAATGGTAAAGAATTGCATAATGACTATGACGAGTAAGGAAACGAGTGGTGTTCGGTGGTTAGCCCCAGGCACCCGTCATGGCCCCTATACGGGTCATGACAAAAGTGGTATCAGAGTAGTTCAGTCCTAGGAAGTGTCTACGAGCCGTCTCTAGTAAAGTCTTATTTATTGTGTGTTGTGATTTCAAAAATAAACAAGAGGCTACAGGGCATTTAGGAAAAATGACCATCTTTCATCGTAAGAAATCGTGCGATAGAGCTGTATGGGAAACTTTCCCCTCCTAGTAGTGTGTTGTGATTTCAGAAATACCGCCAAAGGGAAAAGCTACAGCCGCCCAGAAGGGCAAGACTACAACAAAAAGGCGGGTAGAAAGAGAGCCTCCGATGAATGTACAAGTGGGCGAATCACATAACGGGGCCTTATCTAATACTTCCTCCACCCCGCCAAATGTAGGAGAACAAGGAGGAGCTTCAGCTCCAGTTCCTCCACCAATTGCTTCGGGTCAACAGGTGATCGAGGCTATCCACTTATTGACACAGCTAGTTGCCGCCCAGGCACAACGGCAAGGTTCGGGTTTGTTATATCCCGCATTTTGCGCATTCGGATAATTCAAGACAATTGCGGGAGGCTGAGAGCAAGCCTATATTTTTAAACCTTGATTAGCACACAAGTTTTTTATAAGAGTTATGGATGCGGAAATATTGAGGAAGACTAAGGGTAAAATTGGAAGTTTGGAGAAATAGTTTTCATGAATTACAAGAATTAGTCACAAAGTAATTGGGCTTTGAAAATAAAAAAAAAATAGATAAGAAGAGGCCCAACATAGGGGTGGCCGGCCATAGAGAGAGGCCCAAGGCCCATGTAAATTTAATCCAAGTAATTAAAAGAGAGGGCCATCATTTATCCTCTCATTTTCAAGAACCTTCAAGAAAAGAAAATAGAGAGCAAAGAAAACAAAGGGTTCGGCCATGACCATGGAAAATTGAAGTCTTCAATTTTTATCCCAAAAAATATTTTCTCCTAGCATTCCTACTAATTCAAGGGTCCTCTTCAACGTGGCATAATCGTTGAAACAAGAAAACCGCTCTTTGTCGCAAAATCACAACTCTAGCTAAGTGGAGAAGTTGAGAGGAAAAGGTAAGATTTAATCCTCTATTATATGTTATGGAAGGTTTGTGTATGTTGTAGTATCTAGAAATAGATGGAAACCATGAAAACCATAGATGTTGGGGTTTGGCCGTGTGGTGTATATGATGTGTAGGAAAGATGAACAAAATTTTATGTAGCAATTTGATTGTTGTTGATATGTATTTTATGATGGAAATGAGAATTTGATGATTCAAATAGATGTTGGAATTGTTACGGGCTGATTTGGAAGCCAACGTGACTTTGGCGTCGTTTCTTTAATTGTGAGAATAATGTTGTTAATATGTGTGTTGTTGGGATAGTTCATGAATTTAGAAACAAGAAATGCATTGAAATTATTCCTAGGGAAGTTGGGGAGTTTTCGGGTGAAGTGTGGTATGTTGGTAGAATTGTTGAATATCGTGTAGGTTATTTGAAGTGTTCTTGAATCGCATTTGAATGGTCTCGGATTAGTAATGAATATATGAGCGTTGATATTGGCGTGAATGTACGTAGTTGAATTGAATATTGATGAACTATGTGGAGAAGTAGTTTACTAATGTTATAATGCGTTCTAAATTGATTGTAATGTTATTAGTATGGTTGTTGGTATGGTTGTTGATGTTTTGGCCGAGTTAAATTCTCGGGGATGTTGAATTTATAGGGGAGATGCTGCCTAAATTTCCGTAGAAAAGTGTTACTTTAAGATCTAACTCCTAAGGGCTTATGGTTAATGTTTGGTATTGTGACCAATTGTAGATTTTGGGAAGTTTAGGACTTGAGTTTGGATTAGCGTAAGAAGCGAATAAGGTATGTAAAGGTCTACCTTTCTTTCGTTTGGCATGTCCTAGTCGTAATAGGCTATGATACGAGTCTTGGGGAAAACTTCATCCTTAGAAATCCGAGCATAATTATGACCCTTATTCATTTCAATGTAATTGAATTATGAACCCTATGCTTTGATATGTTTTGATGAAAAATAGCTTAAACACTTTTTACTTCTAAAAGAGTCTTGTGCCATTAAACGTCCGTAACTTTTAAAAATAGAATCGGATTATCTCGAAACGTTCGTAGATGACTTCATAAGGCCTAATGTTCGTAATTTATGTACGCCACCTCGACTTGATCCGAGGTGGGCCCACAATTCCCGAAACCTTCTTATATTGTTCTATTTGACCCATTTCCGTACGATAATTAAAAGAAACCTTGGTTATTGTTCCGACTACTAAACGATAGTTGTTTTAACTAATCATTGAATCCTATGAATATATTTTGATATGTACAAACGATCTCAGAAGTCTTGCTTTGACATAATTCGTCGTAACATCCGAAAGGTACGTACTATGACTACCGTCTGATTCCTTTTCTAAATGACCTGTCGTTCGAGTCATTCTGTCGAGTCTTTGTAAATATTTATGATGCATACAGTTTCTCACTACTCTACTCGTGGATGCCTCAATGCTTCCTTCACTGAGCCCGGGCCAGGATATGCTATCACGTGTATTCCACTACATTGTTCGCCGTGCCTCGATATGAGGGGGTAGGTATGACATGTACATGGGTTCTGGAGTATGATGTGCCATGTACACATATTCTGATATTTGATGATAAGATATGATATGATTTGATATGGCCATCTGATATGTTACGGAGCTATTCCCTACTCTGGAGTATGATGTGTTGTGGCGCCAGTGACGGGGTGGCGACCACGTTCTGTTCACCGAGTCCCATAATGGGGCCGGATATGGCATATGTTCTGACATGCATTACCTATGTTTTATGAGTAAGCATTTTTGATACTCCGGTTATTGCACTTATTTTGTGTACTCCCTGTTCAGATTATGATTATGTTTATTGTATCTCATGCTTTACATACTCAGTACCTATTCCGTACTGATCCCCTTTCTTCGGGGGCTGCGTTTCATGCCGCGCAGGTACACCTAGATGATGTGAAGTTATTATAGAGGATGTTCCAGTAGAGTTGGCAAGATCCATTTCCTCCTGGAGTGCTGCTGAGTCAGAGTTTGCACGTTATGCTTTTTTCTGGATTGATGTTAGAGACTTTGCAGACAGAGTCGTGGGTACAGTATGCCAGTTGTGTAAGCGGCTTCATCAGCCGATATGTCATTTTGTATTATGTGTTAAATTCTATATGATCACAGATTCTGTTTGATTTGGAAAGCATCGAAAAAGAATATTTTGAGAGTTTATTATGTAGTTTATCTTTATTTGATTTAAAAGTCAAATAAGATTATGTGTGCCCTAAAGTTCTGTGGGTTCGCTCGGCTCCGGATGTGGGGCCGGGTGCCCATCACACCCTAGTGGAGTTAGGGTGTGACAAAGTGGTATCAGAGCAGGTCTGTCCTAGGGGTTGTCTGCAAAGTCGTGTCCAGTAGAGTCCTGTTTATGGTGTGAAGCGCGGCACATTTATAAATAGGAGGCTACGGGGCATCTAGGGATTGTTGACCTCCTTGCTGTCTTAGATCGTGCGATAGAGCTGTCATAGGAAAATGAAATTCCTTATATGAGCTTTACATACGACGGGAGAAGGTAAGGGATGACATGGAAAGTCGTAATGGTAAGTTTTGATGTACTTGTTCTGTTATCTGAAATTGGAAGTTCTGGATGGCTGGAATGTGTTATATAGCTGTATGCTCTGTAAGGTATTGTTGATATTTTTGGCATACAGATTTTGAATAGTAAGGATGGTAAAGGAGACTCGGTCAAATGTTTCAAATTGTGGTGATTCTACTAGGTATACCTAATAGGAAGAAGAATGGAAAGGAAACATCGTAAATAGACGATAAGTGGGATGTGACATTTTAGAGAAGCTATAGATTTGGGGACGACGTGAAGAACGATTGTAAGAGAGATGATTAACAGTCCGAAGGGTTAAAAGGGATAAAATTTGAGGTTAGTAAGAACAAGGTCTGTTGGATGATGCAGAGAAAGTTAACAATCAGTTTTGTTGTAGATTATTATGTACGACAGAGAAGTGTGTGAGGTTCAAAACCAAGTTCAATAAGTGGGTCTGAAAGAACAGTGACCATGACAAGGAATGTGAAGTAAGAAAAGGAATGATAAAGCTTTGCGACAATGTTAGGAGATTTAGACTCCCGAAAGGTATATAAGCAATAAATGTGCAGTTGCATTAATATGACTGCCTCGGAAATGGAAGTGTTTTCCTGAAAGGGTAACTTAGAAACGAAGCGGATTCAGAGTAAAAATTTCGCGAATTTTAAAGCCGATGCCAAAAGTGGCAAAAGGAAGAAAAGTGTTCGAGGAGGAAGATAACTAAGAAAGTCAAGGATGAAAATAGAAAGAGGTATACTAATGGGTTGATTGAAGGAAGAATGGAATGTGTGAGAGCAAAATAATTAAAAACCTCTAGCCATAGAAGTAAGGGAGATGCCTTAACCAATTAGCGATAGAAATCCGATTTCGCACCAAGGAAAGAATAAGGATAATGGGCCAACGTTGTTGGTTTGGAAATTAATAATAGGGAATAGGAATCCATGCGAGATCTGAGAGATTTGATCTTAGAGGAAATGGAATAAAATAAATAAAATGAATAAAGAATGTGCATGGAAGACCGCTTGGTCATAGTGTCATAGGTACAGTTAAAGGCCCAATGAGCAAGGATAGAGAGAGTATAAACCGTAAGGATTTTGTGCTAAGAGAAAAAGTAGCAGGACGCTCAAGACAGCATAGATGCACAACTGTGGCACCAATGCATAGTTAAGAAGACTTATGAGTATGTGAATTAGATGGGTGAGGGGATTAATAGTAGGTGAAAAAGGACGGAAATATGGACAGAATGATGATATAGACAGGAATTAAAATGAAAAAAATTTAGGATAAGGAGTTTTGATATATTATATACGGAATCAGAAACAAGGGCGAGGAATGAGGTAATTATCGTAGCCGAAGGTACTCGAGGACTGTTGACACACAAGGAGCCCCTTAAAGGGGGGGGGGGGGGGGAGAACGTAAAATGTTAGACTTAGAACGGAATCACAACATCTTCAAGCGTTAAGAAAAGAAATCTATTAGCTCGAGGACGGAGCTTAAATGTATCGTCATACCAAGAGAATACATGAAAGGAGTAGAGATGAATTGATAATGAGTGTGCCGAGAGGCTGACATAAAGGGAAAGAATGAAAGATACCTTAAGAAAATGCTTCTTTCCAACATGAATTATGACATGTTTATGTCATGATTTGAATCCCTCCTATCGGGCAAACTGTCGTCATACCTAAGTACGCAGTAATATGTTTTAAAGAATAGTAAAGAAAGCAAGAAAATGGCTAAGAGCTAAGTTCATAAAGAATAATGGAGAGAATTATAAGACTCAAAGGATATTTCGGATAACAACAATGTAGTTATAATATTCTGGATACGATACAGAAAAGTTAAGAGCAAAATCGCAGAAAAAGGGCAATGGAAGAGTTTGAATCAAAGACAAAGGAGTGATACAAGGTAAATATGCCTAAAGTATGACAGGCTAAATTGGGGAAATTATAGAATGGTTTAAGCAGGACGATCATGACTATGTAAAGTTATACCTCAAGGAGGTAGTGAGATTTCACAAGGTTTCCACATCGATTATATCGGACAGAGGGCCTAGTGTATAGTAACTTCTGGAAATCTTTTCGGAAGGAATTGAGGACACAAGTAAGTCTTAGCACAGCATTAGCTTGTAATTGACGGATAGGCTAAGCGTGTTATCCAGACGCTAGAAGATGTGAGCCGTGTCACTGCTTTCAGAGGCAGCAAGAATGGACACTTGCCATCTGTTGAGTTTACTGGTAATAATAGCCGCCGTTCTAGCATTCAGAAGACACCGTATAAGGCTCTGTATGGCAAGCGGTGTGCGCCATCACTTGGCTGGTAATAGTGACAAGGCTAAGTTACTTGGCACGGATATAGTTCAACGGACAGTTGATAAGGTGAAACTCATTCGGGAACGGCTATTAGCAACTCGGAGTCGATAGAAATCATACGCAGACGACCGACGTCGACATTTAGAGTCCAAGTCGATGATTGGGTACTTCTAAAGGTGTCACATATGAAGGGCATTATGAGATTCGGTAGAAAAAGAAAGCTCAGCCGAGATATATGGGACCTTATCAAATCGTTCGTAAGGTAGGCAAGATTTCCTATGAATTAGACCTACCATCTAACTTAGAGGCGGTACGTCCAGTGCTCCACGTATCTATGCTTTGCAAATGCATTAGTGACCCTTCCAAAATATTTCCCGTGGAAGACATCCAGGTGACAAAAGAATTTTTCTACGAGGTACAGCCAATAGCCATACCGGATCGTCAGGTGAGGAGATTACGTAATAAAGATGTGGCATCCGTTAAAGTATTATGACGGAATTGCGACATTTGGTATGGCAAGAAGTGAAAATTACCGATCAGTTCATCCGATGTCGACGAAACTAAGTTAATTGATCCAGATACAATCTAGAAGGCCGTCAATAAAGAAGGATCTATTTAGAAACGGTTGCTGGCAGCCCAGAGTCGACGGGGATCATACGTCAAAAATCGACGTCGACGCTTAAAGTTCCAAGTTGGCGAAAGGCTATTCCTGAGGACGTCACCTATGGGAAGTATAATAAGACTTGGCAGGAAGCGAAAGCCCAATTTTAGATATAGTAGACTTTATCAGATTGTCCGTAGTGTTGGTAAAGTCACCCATGAACCAGAGTCCTCAACAGATTAGGAGTGGTACATCCAGTCTTCCACGTGCCTACGCCTCGCGAATGTGTTGGTGACCCTTGCCCAAGTGTCTCATAAAAATGAAGATGAAGTATCCCTAATCGTTTTCTGCGCCACAGGCAACCTAATCTTCTAAACGGAAATGTTAAATGATCATATGTGACAAGTATAGAGGAGACCTCCCCGAAGTACTATAATACACCATGAGACCGGTTCAACATTCGAGGACGAATGTTTTAAAGGGGGGAGGATGTTATATCCCGCATTTTGCGCATTCGGATAATTCAAGACAATTGCGGGAGGCTAAGAGCAAGCCTATATTTTTAAACCATGATTAGCACACAAGTTTTTTATAAGAGTTACGGATGCGGAAATATTGAGGAAGAGTAAGGGTAAAATTGGAAGTTTGGAGAAATAGTTTTCATGAATTACAAGAATTAGTCACAAAGTAATTGGGTTTGGAAAAAAAATAGATAAGAAGAGGCCCAACATAGGGGTGGCCGGCCATAGAGAGAGGCCTAAGGCCCATGTAAATTTAATCCAAGTAATTAAAAGAGAGGGCCATCATTTATCCTCTCATTTCAAGAACCTTCAAGAAAAGAAAATAGAGAGCAAAGAAAACAAGGGGTTCGGCCATGACCATGGAAAATTGAAGTCTTGAATTTTTATCCCAAAAAATTTTTTCTCCTAGCATTCCTAGTAATTCAAGGGTCCTCTTCAACGTGGCATAATCGTTGAAACAAGAACACCGCTCTTTGTCGCAAAATCACAACTCTAGCTTAGTGGAGAAGATGAGCGGAAAAGGTAAGATTTAATCCTCTATTATATGTTATGGAAGGTTTGTTTATGTTGTAGTATGTAGAAATAGATGGAAACCATGAAAACCATACATGTTGGGGTTTGGCCGTGTGGTGTATATGTTGTGTAGGAAAGATGAACAAAATTTTATGTAGCAATTTGATTGTTGTTGATATGTATTTTATGATGGAAATGAGAATTTGATTATTCAAATTGATGTTGGAATTGTTACGGGCTGATTTGGAAGCCAACGTGACTTTGGTGTCGTTTCTTTAATTGTGAGAATAATGTTGTTAATATGTGTGTTGTTGGGATAGTTCATGAATTTGGAAACAAGAAATGCATTGAAATTATTCCTAGGGAAGTTGGGGAGTTTTCGGGTGAAGTGTGGTATGTTGGTAGAATTGTTGAATATCGTGTAGGTTATTTGAAGTGTTCTTGAATCGTATTTGAATGGTCTCGGATTAGTAATGAATATATGAGCGTTGATATTCGCGTGAATGTACGTAGTTGAATTGAATATTGATGAACTATGTGGAGAAGAAGTTTACTAATGTTATAATGCGTTCTAAATTGATTGTGATGTGATTAGTATGGTTGTTGGTATGGTTGTTGATGTTTTGGCCGAGTTAAATTCTCGGGGATGTTGAATTTATAGGGGAGATGCTGCCCAAATTTCCGTAGAAAAGTGTTACTTTAAGATCTAACTCCTAAGGGCTTATGGTTAATGTTTGGTATTTGTGACCAATTGTAGATTTTGGGAAGTTCGGGAGTTGAGTTTGGATTAGCGTAAGAAGCGAATAAGGTATGTAAAGCTCTACCTTTCTTTCGTTTGGCATGTCCTAGTCGTAATAGGCTATGATACGAGTCTTGGGGAAAACTCCATTCTTAGAAATACGAGCATAATTATGACCCTTATTCATTTCAATGTAATTGAATTATGAACCCTATGCTTTGATATGTTTTGATGAAAAATAGCTTAAACACTTTTTACTTCTAAAAGAGTCTTGTGCCATAAAACGTCCGTAACTTTTATAAATAGAATCGGATTACCTCGAAAAGTTCGTAGATGACTTCTTAAGGCCTAATGTTCGTAATTTATGTACGCCACCTCGACTTGATCCGAGGTGGGCCCACAATTCCCGAAACCTTCTTATATTGTTCTATTTGACCCATTTCCGTACGATAATTAAAAGAAACCTTGGTTATTGTTCCGACTACTAAACGATAGTTGTTTTAACTATTCCATTGAATCCTATGAATATATTTTGATATGTACAAACGATCTCAGAAGTCTTGCTTTGACATAATCCGTCGTAACATCCGAAAGGTACGTACTATGACTACCGTCTGATTCCTTTTCTAAATGACCTGTCGTTCGAATCATTCTGTCGAGTCTTTGTAAATATTTATGATGCATACAGTTTCTCACTACTCTACTCGTGGATGCCTCAATGCTTCCTTCACTGAGCCCGGGCCAGGATATGTTATCACGCGTATTCCACTACATTGTGCGCCGTGCCTCGATGTGAGGGCGCAGGTATGACATGTACATGGGTTCTGGAGTATGATGTGCCATGTACACATATTCTGATATTTGATGATATGATATGATATGATGTGATATGGCCATCTGATATGTTACGGAGCTATTCCCTACTCTGGAGTATGATGTGTTGTGGCGCCAGTGACGAGGTGGCGACCACGTTCTGTTCACCGAGTCCCATAATGGGGCCGGATATGGCATATGTTCTGACATGCATTACCTATGTTTTATGAGTAAGCATTTTTGATACTCCGGTTATTGCACTTATTTTGTGTACTCCCTGTTCTGATTATGATTCTGTTTATTGTATCTCATGCTTTACATACTCAGTACCTATTCCGTACTGATCCCCTTTCTTCGGGGGCTGCGTTTCATGCCGCGCAGGTACACCTAGATGATGCGAAGTTATTATAGAGGATGTTCCAGCAGAGTTCGCAAGCTCCATTTCCTCCTGGAGTGCTACCGAGTCAGAGTTTTCACGTTATGCTTTTTCTAGATTGATGTTAGAGACTTTGCAGACAGAGTCGTGGGTACAGTATGTCAGTTGTGTAAGCGGCTTCATCAGCCGATATGTCATTCTGTATTATGTGTTAAATTCTATATGATCACAGATTCTGTTTGATTTGGAAAGCATCGAAAAAGAATATTTTGAGAGTTTATTATGTAGTTTATGTTTATTTGATTTAAAAGTCTAATAAGATTATGTGTGCCCTAAAGGTCTGTGGGTTCGCTCGGCTCCGGATGTGGGGCTGGGTGCCCATCACACCCTAGTGGAGTTAGGGTGTGACAGGCTTCAAGTGACAGGGCCGTTAGTACTAGAGCCCGTGATTTCATGAGTTTAAACCTTCCGTAGTTTTTTGGGTCAAAGCCGGATGAAGACCCTCAGGGTTTTATTAATGAAATGTTGAGAACATTGAAGATTATTCATGCCTCTGAAACCGAATCTGTGGAGTTAGTATCTTATAGACTCCGGGATGTGGCAGTTTTATGGTATAATAATTGGATATCATCAAGAAAAGAGTTGTGCCTCCCCCGGTTTGGCAAGAATTTGTAGATGCTTTCATCCGCCACTATTTGCCACCCGAGGTCCGCCGAGTTAGAGCGGATAGGTTCTTAAATTTGAAACAAGAAAATATGAGTGTTCGGGAGTATAGCCTTCAATTCAATTCATTGGCTAGATATGCCCCGGCTATGGTGGCCGATATGGGAGATAGAGTGCATAGGTTTGTGAGTGGCCTAGGGCCACATTTGTTCAATGATTGATTAACGGCTTCATTGCAAGACGGGATGAATATTTCCCGCATTCAAGCCCATGCTCAAAATCTAGAAGAGCAACGACGTCCGCAAAAGGGCAACCGTGATATGGATCAGGGGAAAAGTAAGAGGGCCAGATCCATAGGTGCTGCTAGCGACTATAGAGGGGGATCGAGGCAGATATATTCTAGACACTTAGGCCAGTCGGCGACTATTGTACCCCCACGAGATGCAGGCCAGGGGTCCGATTTCTCTAGTCATCCCGGACAGGATCAGAGTTTCACAGAGTCAGGCTCTCGGTATAGGAGTGATTCAGGCCAGAGGAGATCATCTATACCACAATGTACCCAGTGCGGTAAGCTACATTGGGGACCGTGCCGATTGGGTTCGGATGTTTGTTATGTTTGCGGCCAATCAGGTCATATTATGAGAGAGTGCCCATTTCGAGGTGGTAGGCGTGCGGTTCAGCGGCAGGATCAGCGGCTGGTTCTTCTTCGGTGCACCCGAGAGGGCGAACTTCCCCAGTGCCAGCAGGTCGAGGTAGAGGCAGAGGGGGAGCATCTACTTCAGGTGCCACTCAGCCCCTTATATATGCTTTAGCTGAGAGACAGGATCCAGAGTCATTCCCCGATGCCGTCGCAGGTATATCTGCACCTTTGATAATGTGTGAAAGGAGAAATAAATATTTCTAATATTAAACAAGTATGAATTGAGAGGTTTTATGATATGTAGTGACGGTAATCGATAAAGTATGATATGTGGTAGTAGCAATGTTTATATATATCCTTGAGGACAGTGTTGATCCACCCCCTGCAATCTCCGTGAAATACCTTTAAAAGTACTACAGATGAGACTTAAAGGGGATTGTAAGGACGATACTACACAAGTTTTAAGGAATTAGGGTGTGAAAGGTAGAACCTCTAAGATAGTAGTTGCTAAAGAATAGAGAAAAAATAGGGTCAGTTAGAAAAAGTAAGAGAGTGACATACGCTACCGAGTAAGTTAGTTATTAATGAAAGCTTTCTTATTGTGCAGACTATATTGTAAATATATTTTATGAAGATTTGAGTGTAAGGAAAATATACGAGACATGAGTTATAGCACTTTAGAAGTTACCATTACAGGATTATTGAGTTCGTAGTACGAGGCTACATAATCAATAAAGGACATGAGAGATGTCCTAGAAGAATTTACTGTATGATAGAAAGGGAATGGGAGAGATGTAGGCAGATATAAGAATGCTCCCCCCGCCCCCCCAAAATAGCCTCAGGATGTAAGTTAAGAAATAAATATGCAAGCTTGAAAAAGGTATGTACGTTTTCCTTTTATGCTTTTGGTCGTGTGTGGCCATAAATATATCGTTATTGTGTTGTGGCCCTATGAGGCAATATTATTATGGGTTGTTGTGACAGGACGGTAGTGCCATATTACAAGGGATACTAAGGCGAAATTTTCATAGGATTCCCGAGTGTTTAACATTCGAGGACGAATGTTCCCAAAGGGGGGAGGAGTGTTACACCTAGGAAAATATCGCGCTACCAAGGTCGTAGCCAGCTTAGTATGGGCCTAAGGAAGAGCAAAGTTATGCGAGGACTAAGGAGAAAGGTTATATTATAAGAGTGTAATAATGGTATACATATGACATTTGGAGACCATATAGGTTGAATTGGTTCATATGTCACCTGCCGAAAATCCCTCGTTGCTGTAAGCTAAGTGGGGCCCACACGATGAATTTTTATAAAGGACATATGAAGAGATATATGAGTAGTACATAGAAAGTTGAGCAAGTCCTAAGAATGACTCATAAGCCAAATATGGGCATAAGCCATCCAAAAGGACGATTTAAGGAAACATTTTCGGATGATCTGACTTGGAGGGGCCGAACCATCAATATAATTTTGGAATTTGGAAACACACTAAGCATTAGAGTTGTAGATAATTGAAATATCTTTCCAACCATAGGTCGTGGGCCCTCACACGATATCGGGTCAAGAGTTATGACCTTTTTACTGAACGAAACGACGCAGACAACATCGGAAAAAGCTGTGAGTTCCACGGCCCCTTTCACAGACCGTGCAACCTTCCACGGACTGTATATTGGTCCGTGGAATACCCAGCAGAGATGATGACTGGCCAGTGGTGAACTACGACCAGTTCCATGAACCGTACAATGTTCCACGGACCGTGAAAGTGTTTGTGGAAGTCTCGATAAGCTGAACAAGTTCTGGTTATATAAATGTGTTCCCACATCATTAAATTCATTTTCCCACATTCCTTCGTCTCTCTCAAGACCTCTAGAAGGTTCCATACATTTCCTCCACAATAATTCAAAGGAAATTGATGATCAACTTCATCAAACCAACAAAAATCAAGAGTGTGAAGCACATTAAAGTCATCTAAGCCAAGAAATTTCAAGAGAAGTGAACTAGGATTTTGGTGCAAGAAGAGTAATACCACTCAAGGCTTGTTCCTACAATATATAAGGTAAGTTTTATGATACTTTCATGATGTTTAAGATATTGAGAAGTTGAAACACTTGGATTGTAGAAGAATATAGAGAATGGGTCATAAATGTGGGAATAGTGCTATTGTTGAGTAGTAGTTTGGAATGAATCAGCACTATAGATATGTTGTGATTATAAGTAGATTATGAATGACATTTAGAACATGGAATGAGCATTATACGTGAAAGAACGTAATAGTGAATTATGACCTTGATTATGGGGAAATTGAAGTGAAGTTGTGAAATGTGGATAATGTAGATAAATGACGATTGTTAATTATGGTATTATGAGTAAGGTTACAGATGTTTGGGAGAAGATATTTATGTGATATTGTCGAGCCAATACGTGGCCGAATACGGATACTGTCGAGCCACTACGTGGCCGAATACGGATATTGTCGAGCCCCTACGTGGCCGAATACGAATAATGTTTTTGTGTATGAGCAGATACGGTATTACGATGATCAATTATATGACATGATGATGTATAAGCTATGATGATTCATGTACGACGATTATGTATATATGATATATGTATGAAATGTATTCATCCTTAAGGGTCGCGCAGGCTTTGCCTTCACCTTATGACTTATGATTTCTCTATCATGTTTATTTCATTCATGCCTTATATACTCAGTACAATATTCGTACTGATGTCCATTTTCTTTGGACGCTGTGTTCATGCCCACAGGTAGACAAGGAGACGGCGCAGACCTATAGGAGCTATGAGCAGATTTGCAGGAGCACTCCATTATTTCGGAGGTGCTAATCGGGTTTATACTTTTGTGTATATAAATATATATATATATATATATATATATATATATATATATATATATATATATATATATATGTATATGTATTTTGGGCACGACGGGGTCTTGTCCCGTCCATATGTCTAGTACTCTAGTAGATATGTATGTGTGGGTAGTATGGTCTCATGATGCTACTATGGTGTATATATTACTATTTTGATAGCCGAAGGGCGTATGTATATAAAATTAATTACGTTTTTCCAAATTAAAAATGGTTGTCTTATGATTATGAGTATATGAATGGTAAAGAATTCATAATGACTATGACGAGTAAGGAAACGAGTGGTGTTCGGTGGTTAGCCCAGGGCACCAGTCACGGCCCCTAGACGGGTCGTGACACCCCTTTGTGAATGTTGTTTCCCTTCTAAGTTCTGAGCATGGGCCTAAATGCGGGAAATATCCATCCCATCTTGCAATGAAGCCGTTAAACAATCTTTAAATAAATGTGGCCCTAAGCCACTCACAAATCTGTGCACTCTATCTCCTATGTCGGTCACCATAGTCGGAGCATAACGAAAATGAATTAAACTGGAGGCTATACTCCTGGGCACTCATATTTCCTTGCTTCAAATTTATAAATCTATCCGCTCTAGCTCGACGGACCTCGGGTGGTAAATAGTGGCGGATGAAGGCATCTGTAAATTCTTACCAAACTGGAGGAGGCGCATTGTCTTTTCTTGATGATATCCAATTATTATACCATATGACCGCCACATCCCGGAGTCTATAAGATGCTAACTCCACAGATTTAGTTTCGGAGGCATGAATAATTTTCAATGTTCTCAACATTTCATCAACAAAACCTTGCAGGTCTTCATCTGGCTTTGACCCGAAAAACTCCGAAGGATTCAAGCTCATGAAATCACGGGCTCTAGTACTAATTGCCCAGTCACTTGGACCCGAACTCTGTCGCTATGCCTAGGTGGAAACTAACTGCATCAATAAATGGATAGCCTCGGTCATTTGTTGACCCGAAGTAGCAGGGGGAGGAACCGGAGGCATAGGAGCTGGAGCTGAAGCACCCTCTTGTTCTTCTAAATTAGGCAGAGTGAGAGAAGTATTAGATGGAGCCTCATTATGTGATTCACCCTCTTCGATATTCGTTAGTCGCTCTCTTTCTACCCGCCTTTCTACCGCAGTCTCGCCCTTCTAGGCGACGGTAGCTTTTCTCTTTACCGGCATCTCTGAAATCATAACACACTATTAGGGAGGAGAAAATCTTATAACACAGCTCTATTGCACGATCTCATAAGAAGAAGAATGGTCATTTTTCATAAATGCCCTGTATCCCCCCGTTTATTAGTGTGGTGCGCAACACACCATAAACAAGACTACTAAACACGGCTCGTAGACATTTCCTAGGACTGAACTGCTCTGATACCACTTTTGTCACGACCGAACTAGGGGCCATGACGAGCGCCCGGGGCTAACCACCGAGCACCACTCATTCTATTACTCATCATACTCATTCTACGTTCCTTCATTAATCTCATGCTCATAACCATAGGAAAACCATTTTCATTTTGAAACATATTTACCTTTATATACATAAGCCCTTCGGCTATCAAAATAATATACATACAATAAGGACATCGTAAGACCATACTACCCACACATACGTATCTACGAGCCTCTACTAGAGTACTAGACATATGGATGGGACAGGACCCCGTCGTGCCCAAAATATATGTATACAAAATAATAAGCAATTGCACCTCCGGAACAATGGAGTGCTCTCAAAGTCTGCTGATAGCTCCTTTGAATCTGGATCTCCTCCCTGTCTATGTTATGTCCCGTGTTTCGTATAAGTGGAAATCGAGAAATAATTACGACTTGTGTGTTATAAGGAAATATTTCTGATTTTGGTGAATATGACCATGTTGGTTATGGAATCATTAATGTCAAGACCTCGGGAAAGGCCGAGGGTAAATTTGGAATTTCGGAAATTAGTTTCGGGAATTACAAAACGGGACTTTTAATGAATTGGGCCAAGAATTGGACAACAAAAATTGAAGCCCAAAATTGTAGGGTGGCCGGCCAAAGGCCAAGGCCCAAACCCATTTTTTTTGTGTCATGTGCTATGCACATGACCATTACTAATGGATATATATCAAAATGTCTTGCTAATTATCAAGAACAATAACCACACAAAAAAAAAAAATGAGCTAGTCCATAAGAAAGGCTCTCGGCCGAGAGTGAGGAGGAGAGAAAGAAAAAAAAATTGCTAGCCCTTGTTCAATCCAAAAATCTTAGTTTCCACATAGTTGTGAAGTACTCAAGGCCCTCTTCAACGGGGTATAATTAGTTTGGCACAAGAACCTCGTTTGCGACAAGTCGGGTTTTCAAGAAAAGGTAAGAATTCTTCCATTTTTGTGTTATGGAATTGGTATGAATGTTATGATGAATGAAATGAAATGAGAATTTTGTGGTAGTAGTGTATGTGTGTGCAGCCGTGTGTGTGTGTGTGTTGGTGTGTGGCCGTGAGCCATGAGAGTTAGAAGGGAAGGTGAATTGAATCCTATTTAGTTCGTTAGTTGTGTCGTTATAACCTTTAAGACGTAAATGATCAATTGATGAATTAAATTGGCGTTGAAAAATGATTTCGGACATCATCGGAATGTGTATGCCTTTTGTATATTTACGTATATCATTGTATATCTGTGGTACTAAGGACTTTAAATATGATTTATTGTTGATATTAATGAATTCGGAATGAAACGACGCAAGTTAGAATGTTCGTTGTAAGTTTTGATGTTTTGAAAGAATTATGGAAAGTAATGGATTTTGGGCAATTTCGTGTATGGCACGGAATGTATTTGGAATGTGTTGGCATAATCTTGAATGAGAGAATGAATACAATAATATGGAGATAGATTTGGGATTTTGAAGTTTGAATGAAAGATCTCCAACTTGTGTAGTAAGGTGGACCTTTGAAGTTAGAGTGGTTTGATTATGATTTGTGTTGTTGTTGATGTGTGGGCTGTGGTTGTTGATGTATTTTGAGCCGAGCTAAGTCTCGGGGGTGTTAGATTTATAGGGGAAATGCTGCCGAAATTTCGGTAGGCAAAAATGAAGTTAATGGCATTTTTAAGCCTAAGAATCTCAATTGGTAACTTTGACCATTTGCAGATTTTAGACGAAACGGAACTGGACTTTTGGGAGAGCATGCGACGTCTGAAAGGTATGTAAAGTCCCGTACTCCTTCATTTGGCATGTCTTAGTATCCTAGGCGAATATTGGAACTTCCGGAGCATTCCTGCTCCTCGAAACCCGATCCACAGAAAAGTTACTATTCATTCAATTCAATTGAAGCCTAAGGGCTATATTTTGGCTAGAATGCCACCATTCGTTCGAAACCTATTGAAATGTGGTCGGGTAACTTAGAAATGACTATGTATGACCCTTTGGCCTATAAATGTTCGAAAAATATGTTCGCCGCCTCAATTTGCCTCGAGGTGGGCCCGTTAACCCCGAGACGCCCTATTTGACTTATTGGGCTGTCCTTTTGAATAAAGTTTGAAATGATGCTTTCGATTTTGGAACTTCCTCCTACGAGATATATTTTGAATATTACGATGCGCTAAGTTACGTTTGAGCCATATGCACTATTTTGGAAACGTTTTGTGAAAGGAAACCTTATATCGACTAAGTATTCGATTATTTTGTACTAAAGAACGATTTGTGAAACTATTATGTTTTGAAAGACTATTTTGAAGTATGATTTGCATTTGTTTGCTCACGACTCCGCTCGTGCCTTATTATGTTTTCGTTCACCGGTTCCCGGGCCGGTTTTGATTCGTGCGCCTTATGATAATTCGGCCGTATGCTGTGTTACGGTTCCCGAGGCTTCGCCATAGGGCCGGGTTCCGTTTGGAGTTATGCTGTGATATGGCTCGTGATGCGATACGCACACCTATGATTATGTTTGTGTTCGGGGATGTACGGAGATTTGAAACCTTCTGGTGTTATGCTGTGTGTGGCGCCAGCGTCGGAGTGGCGACCACGTTCCTGAGCTTTGCATGATTTCATCTGCATTATGTATATGTATATGACTTGATACGGATTTTGACACACCGGTTTGTACTCCACTTGTTACCTGATTTGCTTTCAGTTTAGGCCATATATCTGTACTCCGTGCTTTACATACTCAGTACATATTTCGTACTGACCCCCTGTTCTTCGGGGGCTGCGTTTCATGCCCGCAGGTACAGAAGCTCGTTTGGGTGATCCTTCGGCTTAGGCTACTCATTCTGCTATGTTGGAGTACTCCTTCTGATCCGGAGTCCACTTTTGGTACAGACTCCTTTTGCTATGTATATGCTCTGTATATTTGACGATTTGGGTACGGCGGGGCCCTGTCTCGCCATATGTCTTTGTTTGAGTTCGTAGAGGCCTGTAGTCATATAGGTGGGGCGAGGGTCCTATATATGTTTGTTTGACTTGTTTTCTGGTCTTAAAGCGGTCCGTTTGTTTTGATGGCCCTAAATGGCCCTTATGCTTATGTTTGCACCTTCGACCGGCGATGTCTATTCCGCCGCTCAGTTTGTATTTGATATGGCATTTTGATTTGTGCGACCGCTTAAGACATATTTGATAAAGATTCAGTTTGATATGACTTTTATGAATTTTTGGAACATGCTTGGATTTGGGAAATGAATATGCGGTTTGGTCTGGGTACCCAGATAGGGTGCCAGTCGCGGCCCACGGGGCTGGGTCGTGACAAAAGTGGTATCAGAGCAGTTTGTCCTCGGAATGTCTACAGGCCGTGTCTCGTAGAGTCTTGTTTATCGATGTGTTGTGCACCACATCTATAAACAGGAAGCTACAGGGCATTTAGGATGTTACTCTTCTTTGGAATCTTAGATTGTGCGATAGAGCCAGCTGTAGGAAGTGAATTCCCCTTTTTTCTCTAACCCTTGATTGCAGCTGGAGAGTGGTGTCGATGTATGACAATGACTGCTGATATTGGAAGCTATACAAAATCTGGTAAGAAATGTTACGAAAGACGTATGCTGGGTAAGGTATTCTGAAGTACGATTAAAACATAAAGTCGAGCAGCGAAAAGAGAAATAAATATGAAAAGTGTAGCTGGCGCAGTCGAGTTGGGCATGTGAGGTAAGCCTCGGCATATTTATATTTTTGTTTGAAATTGTTAGCCCGTGTGGCTATGAGGTGATATGATGTGATATGTATGTATGTATGTGTGGTGGCCCTGTGAGGCCCGGTTGGTATTTCCTGTGTACAGGTTTTGGGATAGTAAGAAATATAGAGGAACCTCTGCCCAAATTTTTCTAGAAATACGAAAAGGGAAATGGGATATAAATTCTTAACCTTTCTTGAAGATCGATACCATTATGATAAACCTATTATGGTGGATTAAAAGATACCCTTCGTGTTATTTGTAAGGAGCATTACCTTTAGCGGGAAAATTTTATCTCAAGTTAATATATACGAGTAGTAGATTCGCAATTCATTTGGAGAGACCAGAAATATGTTTTAACCCCATTTTGTTTTAGCACAACCCATGTGAAGGGCAAAAAGTCCGACGATCAAGGTTTCTCAAACTGGAAGAATACAAAACGTATGATAAGCAGTTGAGAATTTAGCGGTTCGCTCTCGGCATAAGTATACAGATATGTATAACCGTGGGGATAATTATGTGAATTAGGCATTTGATGATTTCGCGAAGTTCGTCAGACTCTAGTCTTCTTTTGCTGATGGTTGGAAGATACCTTATAGTAACATTCTGTCAGTTTCCCTCGACTATTTGGAGATGGAATTTGTAGAATACGAATTTAGACTTGTGGGCTGTCTGAATGTACATGTGTATGCATGGAGGTAAGTGTTGAGGATTTACAAGTGACGACACGGTAATCACCAAGTCAGAAAAGTAATAGAATTCTCGTAGGCCGGGGTGGGACCCGCTACGAGGACGTTTTGAAAAGTTGTTAGGACCCCGATTTGTCTTAAATTATGTGACAAAGGTCATGAGTGGCGACCGACGAAATTATATTAGCCCTAACGCGTCAAAATGCGTGAAAGTTCCGGGGTTAAGCGTGCTCAAGCCAGAGCAATTCTGGGATGGGTGACCCCCTAGGAAGTAATGCAACATTTTTGCACAAGTATAAGTATGCTAGATGTAAATGAAAATTTGGGGTAATCTAAAGGTAAAGAGAATGTGTGGAGTAATTAGTGCCCTCACAGGAGTCACGCAGAACGAGGCGGACTAAATGGGCAAAAAGAAAAGGGTACAACACCGCTCGGGAAATTGAGCGAATTTGAACGACAGTCAGAGACGTTCGTCAGTGAGGTATGGGTAAATATGTCTGTATGTGTGTATGTGTATGTGTATGTGTATGTGTGTGTGTATGATTTTTGTTTGGTGCCGTATGGGATAAGAGCCGAGTCCCGGCAACCAAAGTTGTGATAGACGAAGGGTTTTACTGAACCAAATACATGAAACGAAGCGGGGGCGACAATCCGAATGTTGCCAAGGGATAGAAAAGCCCCAAATTACATTATAACTTAGTTTGGAATGACGATGTCTGAAAGAGAAAATGAGTATGGAGGGTAGGAAAAATGAGAGATAAGCAGTGTGAATAAGTGGAATCTTTGAAAGAGTTGATACGCGAGATGCAAGACAATTTGTGTGACAGCTTGGCGAATAAGTTTACAAATAAAGGGAAATTTTTTTCATGAATCATTGGAACCTTAATAAGAGTGATCTGATCCTAATTCAGATTCTATCTGCTATACTTTTGCATTCCCGATGATGATAAGGCTCTGTCTATTACGCCTATATGCTTCCGGCCTCGATTGTGTTCCCATTTGATAAACCTTGGTACATCTGGTTCTGAATCTGATTTTGGTTGTAATACCTCTGCATGATTAGCTCTGATCGCGAATCCGTCTGACACATCTCTGTTTGTCTGACTCTGGATGCGAACCTGTCTGATATGCCTCTGTACGTCTGATTTTGATCACACGTTTGTCTGATACATCTCGGTATGTCTGATTCTGATTACGACTCTGTCCGATACATTTCTGCCTGTCTGACTTTGGTCACGATTCTGTGTGATATAGTTCTGTACGTCTGATTTCAGTTTCGAATCTGTCCGATCTGATTCCGTACGTCTGACCCCGATTGTGAATTTGTCTGCTAAATCTCCGGTATGTTCGTATGTGGATCTGTTTTGCCTTCTCAAGCGGCCTGTATGCTACTATGGCCAAGATGGCCCATGAGGTTGTACGTGTGTATGCATTTGGGCGATGTATATTCCGCCACCTTTATGATTTTGATATGACTGTTCTGCACGGGCGACCGCTTAGGAAAAGTGTTCGATAAGTGCTTGTGTGACGTCTGTTGTTAATTTTCAGCTCGAACAACGTATGTTGAGTCTGAATGAGCCCGAGTACGATGATCTGGTTGTGAGTTCGTTTGGAGTGACAGAATATTTCCGTGTGTTTGATTCTGATTACGAATTCATCTGATACGCCTTGGTACGTCTGACTCCGACCTCAGGTTTGTCTGACATACTTCTGTACCTCTGATTTTGACTATGAGCCGTCTGCCATAGTCTAGTATGTCTGCCTCCGATTACGAGTTCGTTCGATATGCTGCTAGGCGTCCGGTCCTAGTTTTGAATCCGTTGATGTGAAGTGTTTGGTATGATTTTGAATTCGTTGCTGTGAACTGTCTGGTATGAAGTGATTTTGAATCCGTTGGTGTGAGGTATCCGGTATGAAGTGGGATTTCGATAATGTGGTAGGGAAATCAGTGGTGTGATAAGGAATGATATTGGCTATGACGTCTGGAAAGCGTTTGTCCGTTACAGAATATAGCGTGTGGCCCTTAATAAAACAAAGACTCAGTTTGAACTCTCACCTGAAGGAGTATTATTATATGACGGCAGATTCTGTGTACCGGACGTTGCGGGCTTACGACAGCAGATTATGGGCGAGGCACCTGATGCACGGTACTCTGTTCACCCTGGTTCCACTCAGATGTATCGTGATCCCAGGTGTTTGTATTGGTGGGACGGCATGAAGAAAGATATTGCCGAGTTTGTTAATCAGTGCCCGAACTGCCAGCAAGTTAAGATCGAGCATCAGAAGCCCGGTGGATTACTGACCGAGGTGCCCGGTTTACGGCTAATTTCTGGAGGTCATTTTAGGACGGACTAGGGACTCAGGTGAGCCTCAGTGCAGCTTTTCATCCTCAGACCGACGGGCAGGCCGAGTGCACTATTTAAACGCTCGAAGATATGTTGCGGACCTGCGTTATTGATTTCAGGGGTAGCTGGGATGATCATTTGCCGCGTATAGATTTTGCTTACAATAACAATTATCACTCCAGCATTCAGATGGCCCCGTACGAGGCCCTTTATGGCGGGAGACGCAGATCTCCTATTGGCTGGTTTGGCGTCGGCGAGACTAAGTTGATTGCGCCAGACGTGATCCAGAAAGCCTATGCTGATAGACGACGTCGACCGTTGGAGTTCCAGATTGGCGACTGGGTATTCCTGAAGGTGTCGCCCATGAAGGGCGTTATGAGATTTGGCAAGAAGGGTAAGTTGAGCCCGCGGTACATCGGGCCATACCAGATTGTTCGGAGGATAGGCGTAGTCGCCTACGAGCTACACTTGCCATCCGATTTGGAGGCCGTACCCCCCGGTGTTTCATGTATCTATGTGGCGGAAGTGTATTGGTGATCTTTCCAGGATATTCCCAGTAGATGATCTTCAGGTGACGGAGCAGTTGTCTTATGACGAGCAACCTGTATCTATTCTGGATAGTCAGGTGAGGAGGTTGCACACTAAGGAGGTGCCTTCTGTCAAAGTCCTGTGGCGCAACAATAACCGGAAAGAGATGACTTGGGAGGCGGTGGATGAGATGAAGAAGAGATACCCCATTTATTCCCTACGCCTCTTGTAATCTAGACTTTTGTATTTGTTGTACCAAAGAACGGATGAACAATGTGTGCTATTCTTATATAAAATGGTTTTCCCGTTATGTTTGTGAGTCTTCATAAGATTTATTTAACATTCGGGGACGAATGTTCTTAAGGGGGGGAGAATGTTATGTCCCGTGTTTCGTATAAGTGGAAATCGAGAAATAATTACGACTTGTGTGTTATAAGGAAATATTTCTGATTTTGGTGAATATGACCATGTTGGTTATGGAATCATTAATGTCAAGACCTCGGGAAAGGCCGAGGGTAAATTTGGAATTTCGGAAATTAGTTTCGGGAATTACAAAACGGGACTTTTAATGAATTGGGCCAAGAATTGGACAACAAAAATTGAAGCCCAAAATTGTAGGGTGGCCGGCCAAAGGCCAAGGCCCAAACCCATTTTTTTTGTGTCATGTGCTATGCACATGACCATTACTAATGGATATATATCAAAATGTCTTGCTAATTATCAAGAACAATAACCACACAAAAAAAAAAAATGAGCTAGTCCATAAGAAAGGCTCTCGGCCGAGAGTGAGGAGGAGAGAAAGAAAAAAAAATTGCTAGCCCTTGTTCAATCCAAAAATCTTAGTTTCCACATAGTTGTGAAGTACTCAAGGCCCTCTTCAACGGGGTATAATTAGTTTGGCACAAGAACCTCGTTTGCGACAAGTCGGGTTTTCAAGAAAAGGTAAGAATTCTTCCATTTTTGTGTTATGGAATTGGTATGAATGTTATGATGAATGAAATGAAATGAGAATTTTGTGGTAGTAGTGTATGTGTGTGCAGCCGTGTGTGTGTGTGTGTTGGTGTGTGGCCGTGAGCCATGAGAGTTAGAAGGGAAGGTGAATTGAATCCTATTTAGTTCGTTAGTTGTGTCGTTATAACCTTTAAGACGTAAATGATCAATTGATGAATTAAATTGGCGTTGAAAAATGATTTCGGACATCATCGGAATGTGTATGCCTTTTGTATATTTACGTATATCATTGTATATCTGTGGTACTAAGGACTTTAAATATGATTTATTGTTGATATTAATGAATTCGGAATGAAACGACGCAAGTTAGAATGTTCGTTGTAAGTTTTGATGTTTTGAAAGAATTATGGAAAGTAATGGATTTTGGGCAATTTCGTGTATGGCACGGAATGTATTTGGAATGTGTTGGCATAATCTTGAATGAGAGAATGAATACAATAATATGGAGATAGATTTGGGATTTTGAAGTTTGAATGAAAGATCTCCAACTTGTGTAGTAAGGTGGACCTTTGAAGTTAGAGTGGTTTGATTATGATTTGTGTTGTTGTTGATGTGTGGGCTGTGGTTGTTGATGTATTTTGAGCCGAGCTAAGTCTCGGGGGTGTTAGATTTATAGGGGAAATGCTGCCGAAATTTCGGTAGGCAAAAATGAAGTTAATGGCATTTTTAAGCCTAAGAATCTCAATTGGTAACTTTGACCATTTGCAGATTTTAGACGAAACGGAACTGGACTTTTGGGAGAGCATGCGACGTCTGAAAGGTATGTAAAGTCCCGTACTCCTTCATTTGGCATGTCTTAGTATCCTAGGCGAATATTGGAACTTCCGGAGCATTCCTGCTCCTCGAAACCCGATCCACAGAAAAGTTACTATTCATTCAATTCAATTGAAGCCTAAGGGCTATATTTTGGCTAGAATGCCACCATTCGTTCGAAACCTATTGAAATGTGGTCGGGTAACTTAGAAATGACTATGTATGACCCTTTGGCCTATAAATGTTCGAAAAATATGTTCGCCGCCTCAATTTGCCTCGAGGTGGGCCCGTTAACCCCGAGACGCCCTATTTGACTTATTGGGCTGTCCTTTTGAATAAAGTTTGAAATGATGCTTTCGATTTTGGAACTTCCTCCTACGAGATATATTTTGAATATTACGATGCGCTAAGTTACGTTTGAGCCATATGCACTATTTTGGAAACGTTTTGTGAAAGGAAACCTTATATCGACTAAGTATTCGATTATTTTGTACTAAAGAACGATTTGTGAAACTATTATGTTTTGAAAGACTATTTTGAAGTATGATTTGCATTTGTTTGCTCACGACTCCGCTCGTGCCTTATTATGTTTTCGTTCACCGGTTCCCGGGCCGGTTTTGATTCGTGCGCCTTATGATAATTCGGCCGTATGCTGTGTTACGGTTCCCGAGGCTTCGCCATAGGGCCGGGTTCCGTTTGGAGTTATGCTGTGATATGGCTCGTGATGCGATACGCACACCTATGATTATGTTTGTGTTCGGGGATGTACGGAGATTTGAAACCTTCTGGTGTTATGCTGTGTGTGGCGCCAGCGTCGGAGTGGCGACCACGTTCCTGAGCTTTGCATGATTTCATCTGCATTATGTATATGTATATGACTTGATACGGATTTTGACACACCGGTTTGTACTCCACTTGTTACCTGATTTGCTTTCAGTTTAGGCCATATATCTGTACTCCGTGCTTTACATACTCAGTACATATTTCGTACTGACCCCCTGTTCTTCGGGGGCTGCGTTTCATGCCCGCAGGTACAGAAGCTCGTTTGGGTGATCCTTCGGCTTAGGCTACTCATTCTGCTATGTTGGAGTACTCCTTCTGATCCGGAGTCCACTTTTGGTACAGACTCCTTTTGCTATGTATATGCTCTGTATATTTGACGATTTGGGTACGGCGGGGCCCTGTCTCGCCATATGTCTTTGTTTGAGTTCGTAGAGGCCTGTAGTCATATAGGTGGGGCGAGGGTCCTATATATGTTTGTTTGACTTGTTTTCTGGTCTTAAAGCGGTCCGTTTGTTTTGATGGCCCTAAATGGCCCTTATGCTTATGTTTGCACCTTCGACCGGCGATGTCTATTCCGCCGCTCAGTTTGTATTTGATATGGCATTTTGATTTGTGCGACCGCTTAAGACATATTTGATAAAGATTCAGTTTGATATGACTTTTATGAATTTTTGGAACATGCTTGGATTTGGGAAATGAATATGCGGTTTGGTCTGGGTACCCAGATAGGGTGCCAGTCGCGGCCCACGGGGCTGGGTCGTGACAGTCTACCTATGGGCATGAACACAGTGTCCAAAGAAAAAGACATCAGTATGAATATTGAACTGAGTATGTAAGGCATAAACAATAACAATACATCAATGAAACAGGGGGATATGAAATGAAGAACAATCTGTAACTGACTGTCAGTTTTGATAGAAATAATGCATGCTGACTTACTTCATAAACATCATCATCATATCATGTATGCATATATATATGTATATGCTACCCGACCATAGAGGTACGGTGTGGTTATCATTAGCCCGCGTCCAGTCCTCCAGCGTCCGGGGTAACCATCTCATGCCGCCCACTAGTTGTGTCTGCCTATGCCATCTAGACATAGTGTATACGCTGCCCGCCTTAGCGGTGTCTGCCCAGCCATATAGGCGCGGTGTAATATCATCATCATGTACTCATCATAATGCATGCATTGACACTCAAAGACAGCTATACTTTATCGAGGTGACATAAGGTCATGAACCCCCGATTCCGTTATAGAGCATTCCTAAGCATTCTGCCTCACCTTGAAGGAATTAGCATATTAGGTGAATGTATACTATAAACAACATCAATGGATCATAGTTAGAGTCATTAGCTTTAGGATCTTTATACTTAACTCATCATCATCACTATCATGCTCATAACATATCTCGTTTCTGTATCTCATGTTAAGCTTCTTATAATAATAGGCTCATGATTGCCGGAATGTAAGAAAGTCATGGGGAAATAGGAGAATTCATGCCGTTGGAGTCATGCCTTAGAAGAAAGGGACTAAACTCACATACCTTTTCGTTTAGCTATTCTATCGCTTGATCGTTCTCCTTCAACGCTCACATTTCTACCTTCAAGAGAGTTTGTATTAACGTTAGATAATCGATTACGTGAACATGCTCAATTAAATCTAGAGAAAATTGGGCAGCATTTCCTTTTTTTATAAAACTTTCCCCACATCATATATCAACTCCCAAACTTCTATAATACATTCATAATATTATAACCAACAATCTTCATTTCTCTACATTATCCACATTTCACAATTTCACTTCAATTCATCCATAATCATGGTCATAGTACACTAGTATGTTTTCTCACATATATTGCTTATCCCATGTTCTTAATGTCATTTATAACATACTTATAATCACAACATATCAAGAATCATGACTCATTTCAAACTACTACTCAAAAATTCCACTATTCTCACATTCATGACCCATTTTCTATATCCTTCTACAATCTAAGTCTTTCAACCTCTCAATACCTTAAACAACATGGAATCATCATAAAAATTACCTTAGATAGTGTGGGAATGATCCTTGAGTGGGAATACTTCACTTGAGTCAAAACCCTAGTTCACTTCCAATGGGATTTCTTGCCTTGGATAACTCCAATGAGTTTCTTACACTTGATTTTCTTGGTTTGATGAAGTTGATCATAAATTTCTCTTGAGTTCTCGTGGAAGAAAGATGAAGATCTTTCTAGAGTGTTCTTGAAGTGTGGAGTGAGAAAATGAAATGAAATAAATGAGGTTGAGGTCCCTTATATTAACTTAAAAATCTGTCCTGACTCAGTTCTACGGACCAACATACGGTTCATATAATTTATATGGACCGTATGTTTGGCCGTACATTTGGTCCAGTGAGGCTGTCATTCAGGGTAAGATATACGACCTAACATACGGCCAGTATGTTGGGCCGTATAATGTCCAGCTTTTCCGAACTTGTTCTCGTCGATTCGTTTGATCTCCAATCCTTATGGAACCTTCTCACCACTTGGTTAACACCTCATTAACAATCTAAGGGAAAAGGTATAACTCTTCTCCAAGACATCATTAAGTCACCATTAACGTATACCTTGCCATTCTTGGCAAACTTTCATCTCTTACCTTGAATGTCTTTGAAATCTCAATTAGGATCATCAAACCCTATTTCTTACTTATTGAAACATCGTATACTACATGCCCTTCGTTAGACTATCCACTATACATTAACAAAAAAAAAAATCGAGGTGTAACAGCTACACACTCATTGGCGGTATGCCCTGATTGACCTCAATGGTAGAGGCATTTTCTGTAACCCATAGAAGCAGCGCATGGTGGCAGCAAGTTTGGGATTTGTACGTACACCCCAATGTTCCTCAAAGGTTCCAAAAGTTCTTGTTTTGAGAGTTCGACTGGCGCACCCCATATCTATGGCTTTCTTAACAAAGGTGTCAAGCTATTCCAAGCTTTTTAATTAAGCATCAGCCTTATCTGTCAAACTCTCAATTATCTTATGATTATATTCTATATGTGCTTGATGATCCATTTCTCTTCCTTCTATTCGTCGTTTCATTCTCCTAACTTGGATTGCATTCGCTGCTTCCCTACCCTTGGGAAATTTGTACATATATGGTCCTGGACTGGCAGTGTCAGCTAACTCAGCCCTTAGGCACTCGTAGTAATTTTCATCATGACTTGGGTTGTTTGGGTCCTTGTCCAACTCATCTTCTCTTATCACATTCTTCCAATCATCCTGAGCATCTTTTATACCCTAGATACGTCATTCCCCATAATCTCGTACAAATTCTCCCATATCACCCACACTTGGAACAACCTACCTGATGCCAAACTGTCTGAGTACTCTTAATGGCGCGTATGGTCTGATTCCCCTAATGGCCATAAGTGGTAGATATGGACGCCTACGGCTTTTAGTACAAACAGTCTTGGAATGAAAATCAGGCACCTTCCATCTAATGTGTTCCTCTCTCAATCTGGAGAAAATATAGGCCTACCCTTCTTTATCGTAAACCCCGCAAGGCATAGCAGTGACTCTCAAATCATCCTTTCGTAGGGCCGGATCTTGGCGAGTAGGCAACCCGTTCCTATCCAAATGTTTAAGTATCCACCATTGGACTAGGAGGTTGCACCCTTGGATGTAGTAGTAATGGTCACGACATTTTCCTAAAGCTCGGTATATATCTGATAGAATAATAGGGGTGATGTCAGAATATTTGGTAACCCCATTTGTTGTGACTCCCCTAAGAATAGCATAGGCTACAAAGACAACCCGGGTGTCAATAGCTAGGGAGGCATTTTGTGGGAATAACATGGTCCCTAACAGGCAAGTGATAAATGCTAGTGTTCGGTTCGCTTCCCAGGATTTGGGTGACGAGAACTCAAGGATATAGTCCTCGTACCCCTGTTTGGATGCATACCTCCCATACAACTCTCTGAAGGCTATAATAGGTCCCTGCACCCAATCGGATTTGTTGACAACAAACATGACTTTGATTTCTTTTGGGGTAGGCTTTTGAGGGATAAGGATATTTTGTGTTGGTTTCTTGTTGGATCTGTGTTACACCCCGTAGGTTCGTACGTGAAAATTTATAAATGTTGGACAATCTAAGTATGGTTACTGGAGTTACCTTCAAGGATATATGAGATTATATGCGCCAACCTTATCGTTATGAGGGTTTAGGTTCATATAATAAGCTATGGAAGATTCCGGGATCAAGCAAATCGAAGAAAATAAGTTTGTCGAAAATTTGAAAAAAATTGACAGAATTTTGGGTCAACTTTGGAGGGGTATATCTCCTAGTATGTTAAGAGTGTTAAGGTATTCCCAAAGCCTAAAATGAATTTCGTCGAATCTAGTTTCCAACGCAACAAAACGCTCGTCGATACGATAACGGAGTAGAGAATTATGGATTTTACAAGTTCAGCTGACCGAGCAGAAACACGTGCTACAGTAACTGCTACAGTATCCGAACCACACCTATAAATACCCCTCTAACCTATTAATTTTCATGATATTTAACCATTTTCTCATCCTCCACTCTTCTAGTGAGCTTTTGAGAGTCCTACAACTTTCCATAATTTTCTATAATTCTCCCTAATCTTCCATAATCTTTCATAACCTTTCCAAATCATCAAGAGAGAATATTAACATCAAAACCTCAAGAAAGGTTTATGGAAAGAAATTGTTCTTGTTTCATCTTAAGGTGGTGCTAAACTTGATCTTGGAAAGGGTGAATAAAGTGAAGTCATTCTACTATAAGGTATGTTCTTGCTATTAGTTACAAGATTAAGTGTCACACCCTAACCTTACCAGGGTGCGATGGGCACCCGACCCTTAGTTAGGGCCGAGGGAACCCGCAAACTCTTATTACACACATGATCTCTTTGGACTTTTAAATCAAATACAAATGAAATTCATAGTAAATGCTTTCAGAATATTCTTTTCATCTTTCTTTAATCAAATAAAATCTGTAACCACATGGACTTTATAACACAACACAAAATGACACACCGGCTGATGGAGCCGCTTACAGACTGACTTCCAATACCCACAACTCTGTCTGCAAAGTCTCTAACATTTATCAGAAATCATAACATATATACTCTGACTCGGCAGCACTCCAGGAGCAAGTGGAGCTTTCCAACGCCGCTGGAACATCTTCTACATTGACTTCTACTCATCTAGGTGTACCTGTACGGCATGAAACGCAGCCCCCGAAGAAAGGGGGTCAGTACGGAATATGTACTGAGCATGTAAAGCATGACATACAGAAAACAGAACCATAATCGAAACGAACAGTACAAGAGGGAGTACATTATCCAGATTACCAAAGCGCTTATTTTCCAATCACAAATCGTGTATGCAGATGTCATATGTCAGAAAAAGTACAGATCCAGAATATCAGAATGATTGTTTCCCAAGCACAGATCATATATGCCGAAGTCATATGTCAGAAGAAGTACGGATCCAGAGTGTCAGAATGTTTGTTTTCCAGACACAGATTATGTATATCAGAATTTTATATCGTATGTGTGCATATAATAGATCCCGGCCCTCTCGTGAGGGACGTGGTGAACAGAATCATATAACAGATCCCGGCCCTCTGGTAAGGGACACGGTGAACAGAATCATCATATGCCAAAATCATATATCATATATGCATGTAACAGATCCCGGCCCTTTAGTGAGGGACGCGGTGAACAGAATTATCAATGCATGTCAGAATCATATACTATATGTGCAGATAATAGATCCCGGCCTTCTATTGCGGAACGCGGTGAACAGAATCATCATGTGCCATCCTGGACGCCATCCCCATATCATCATATACAGATATACATATAATAGAACCCGGCCCGCAACGGAGAGGGACGCGGTGAACAATGCAGAGGAAGGCTCACGATAACAGAACCTGGCCCGGGACGCAGTGAATAACATACTGAGACTTGCACGAACAGAGTAGTGCGAAACCATATGCACACAAATCCAGACTCGATAGATACATACACTTACCGAGGTTCGAAGGATCATAAACACGTTTCAAGTCAGTCGGAGTTAGTATATGAAAGTTACAGACATTTTTACCACAGAACTTTTACGAACATTTCAAAGCAAATCCCAGATCTTTTACGAAAGTTAGGGAAATTTTACTACAGAAACCCTTTTGAACGTTCCAGAAGCTACTTTTAGAAAATCAAAGCAACAATCATATTAGGTACCTTTTGAATATCGTTATGGATCGAATCAAATAAAGCTTTTGGAACCATATGTACATATCAAAATAAATCAAAGACTCAACGGAATAATCAAACGTGCTATCAAAATCTAAACATTAGTCATACCAATATCTCTCGAATACCATACGGAAATATATCAAACAGAACTTCGGACATTAACACCTACAAAACTCTTTTAAGAACAAAACTCTTCATGCTCATCTCGTTGTCCAATCCTATAATAAGATCGATCATATGGAATATACTCATATCAAGAAGTGAATAAGAATCGTAAACAAACTCAGAATCAAAGAATAGAGTAATCCCCAAAGTACATATCATACCTTATTTGGCTCTAGGAGATGCCAAAAGAAAGAAAGGGTAAGCCTTACATACCTGTTCGACCGCTTATAAGCTATGCTTATTCGTCCAAGCTTGTAAGTCTACATTTAAAAGGAATTTATGCTAATGTTAGCCTTTTCGTCGCACATTTGTACCATATTTCAAATCATACTATTTTATATTCTGTCGAAAATCGGGCAGCATCTCCCCTGTTTATATGCCTAGCCCGAATTCTCAATTCAACAACCAACAACAACAACAACAATACCAACATTAATCATAATATTTCCAATACCAATGTATGCCATAAAACAGCCCACACATTATTTTCTAAATTCCTCAACCAACCAAATTTGCGATATAACTATTTAATAATTTTATTTCCGTAAGGGAGTCGAAATTAATACTAACAACATCAATAACGACATCCTCCACAATCTACAATTTGAATACATTTATTTTCATTCAAAATTCTCTTCAAATGTCATTCCATAATTCACAACGCCAACAAACGAATTTATCACACTATTTTCTCCGTTCTAGTTCGGTAGAACTCTAAATAAACTTATTAGCAATGAAAAGGAACCTTAATCTTACCTCAAGTGTGCAGCCACCACGTCCACTCCCTTCTTTTTGGTTGATTTTTTGCTCAAATTGGAGGCAACGCAACATAGAACACTTTTCTCTTCACGGGCTTCGGGATTCGAGGCTCAAATTTTGGTCAAAATTGATCTTTGCTCTCTAAGCTCTCTTCTCTCTTTTTCTCCAGAATTTTCTTGGTGTTTTTTTCTGAAAAATGAGGAGAAAAGGCTGATATATCACTTAAATAAACATGGGTCATGGGCCTAACCCGGTTGGGCCCGGATTGGGCCTAGCCCACTGACCTTCCTGCCTTAAAACGTCCATATCTCCTTATCCCGAGGTCGCCTATGGACCCACGACCTATGGTTGGAAATATAATTCAATTATCTACAACCTCTATTTCTTGGTAGTTTTCCAACTTCTAAACTTATAATACCGTGTTTGCCCCTCGAAGTCAGATCACCCGAAAACGTTACTTAAAAATATTTGTTTGGAGGACTTCCACTTTGATTTGGCTCAAGGGTCCTTCTTGAGTTGTGTTTAACTTCACATATGTGATTCATATAACTTTTCACGTGTTCCAAAAAAATCTCGATGTGTGGGCCCCAGCTCCGCTTACAAATAATCCGACATAGAAAAAAATACGAAATATAATACTATCAACGTGAGTTTAAATTATGTAGTAACAACGTGATTGTCAATGTTTGAGGAAGCACGTGTCACGCTCAGGCTCTGAAAATGCGGGGTATAATATTAAGATGATATAAAGGTTTAGCAAGTCTTGGAAAGGAAAGAATCATAGGAGAAAATCATAAAGAGTTGAGTTAAAGTTGATGGCCATAAGGTGAGATTGAAAGTGAATTTTGGATTAATTTGAGACTGAATTGAATATAATTTTTTGATTATGGTATTATGGATGTTGTTATGGTTGGTTTGAATATTGGAGAAACATCGTGTGGGATGTTTTATGGTATATATTGGTATTGATATGGTTGTTGATGTTGTTAGTATTGTTTAGGAGTTGTTTTGGTATTTGGAGGAGGTAATGAATATAGGGGACATGCTGCCGAAATTTCGGCAGATTCTAGAAAGATTTATTTGAAGGACTAAGACAAGCGTATAAAGGTGAGTCTAACAATAGTATAAATTTTCTTGAATATAGATTTACAAGCCTGGGAGGACAAGCGTTGAGTAGTTAAAGTTAAGGCGACCAAGAAGGTATGTTAAGGCTCGTCCCTTTCTTTCAAAGGCATGATTCGTAAGTTATGATCCCATAAATGTATTCATAACCTCCTTGTTTTCAAAAGATAGAAGTTCATGACTCTTAAAGCTTCTTATGATGTTAAATGAAATATGTTCTATGATGATTGTGACAATGATGATGATTCTCCTCCAGTAACTCCGAAGCTATGATTTGAGAGCATTATGAGATTATTGAGTGATTCCATAAATTCCTTGATTTTACTTATTGTTGATGGTCTCACCTCATGTTACTCGTTCCTTCGAGGTGAGATGTAACGAAGATAACGATTCTATTTCCAGTGCTGTCTAAGTTCATGATTCTCGAGACTCCCGTGACATTATCGATTTCATCTTACGATGGTTGATTCTTCAAGGAATGATATAGTGACAATGGTAATGCTAATGATGATGTTGATTTCATTTATGTAGTTTTATGTGTGTGTATGTATGTATGCATTGCATCCCACTGATCAGCTGGGGATAATACCGCGCCTATATGGCCGGGCACGATAATACCTCGCCTATTTGGCCGGGCAAGATAATACCTCGCCTATATGGCCGGGCAAGATAATACCGCGCCTACATGGCCGGGCAAGATAATACCGCGCCTATATGGCCGGGCAAGATAATACCGCGCCTATATGGCCGGGCAAGAAGCTATATGCTATATATATATATTACCGTGCCTTAATGGCCGGGCAAGATTCTATATATATTACCGCACCCTAACGGCCGGACAAGATATTATATATGGATATATATGGAAAAGTCTTTTTTTTAAAAGCTAAGCATGCACACAATTCACCTTAAAAGGGCATTCAGAGGCACAAGCTGTTCTCTTTTATATTACTTTATCTTCATACGTTCATTATATTATTTTCCATATTAGGTATCTCTTACTTTGTTACTATTCATGCTTACATACTCAGTACATTGCTCGTACTGACGTACCTTCTTGTGGACGCTGCATTCATGCCCGCAGGTGTAGATAGACGAGACAAGGATCTTTCGTTGTAGGCTGCCTTCAGGTACCAGTTTTGAAGGGTGAGCTCCACTTCTTCCTGGAGCATTGCCGAGTCTAGGTCTATATATATATGAATTGTGTTAAGGGTACGTCGGGGGCCCTGTCCCGACATGTATACTTCAGTCATGCTCATAGAGGCTTTGTAGACAGTTCCTGTGCACAGCTTAGTCATAGTGTGACAATAGTAATGTCGGCATCATGGGTCTATTGTACATTTACTTATGCATGATATTATGTTCATATTTAGCCTCTTGATCTTATTGTCTCCATTTGAGACACGAAGGTTGTTAGTTATAAGTTGGTCCGCTCGGTTCCTGTAAGGTGCCGGGTGCCAATCACGCCTTACCAAGGGTGGGGTGTGACAAAGTGGTATCAGAGCAGTTCTGTCCTAGGGTTGTCTGCAAGCCGTGTCTAGTAGAGTTTTGTTTATGGTGTGCAGTGCACCACACTTATAAACAGGAGGCTGCAAGGCATTTAAGAAGGATTGACCCTTCTTTCTTATCTTAGATCGTGCGATAGAGCTAAATCATAGGATATGATGTCCCTGATTCTAACCCCAAATATTTTGATCATGGATTAGCAGTTGATTATGCCGCTACGAGATAATTGCTGAGAATTGATGTTTTTCATTCGAAAGGTATGTTTCATGTTTTATTAATATGGATAGACGTTGATATAAGAACTTGAGCAATATATTATGGGTATTTGTGATTGCTCTGTGGGCATTGGATGTGTTTTCTGGACTGTGTACAGGAATGCGGTAGTAAGAATTATACAGGAAACTCTGCCGAAGTTTTCACAAATTGAATTGTTTGCATGTTTATAAAGAAAGAGTAAAGGAAAAATATGACCATCAGTCGTTGGGTAAGTCATGATTGAAGGAACAACTATGAGACACTTTCAAGGAGAAGTTTTAGAATGATTTAAGTCTAATTTAAAGGAGGAACCCTGGAGGAAAAAATAATTAGCAGTTAAAGAAACTGGAATGAGTTGCATCCGAGATTTCGGGGGATTGAGACCTATTGGTAAGATAAGGAAAGTTAGCATTAGGAACTCAAATAAGGTATTACGATTTATAGATTGGATTGGTTAGTAAGAGGTAACAAAGAAATACTGATATGGAGCAAGAAGTTAATAAGTACAGGAAGTTTCGCCGTAGAAGTACATATACATCTATATGAGATAAAGATGGGTTTGTACTCATAATGGAATGTTTTGCAGACTTCTATGTAGATATTATTAAGTGACAGACGGGAAAGAGCACCTTAAGAGCAAAGGAAATCAAGGAGGACAGAAGCACGAGAAACTGCGGTTATGAATTGATTAAAGGAAGTTATATGACCATCGACAATAAGAGGAAGTTAATAAATTAGTAAGGTTGGCCAAAGGTAGACAGTGATGGCCTAAGATAGTGGACTTGGAATAGAGATACAATTACAACTGAAACTGGACGAAAATACGAGGAATAGACATACATACGAGTAAGCTATGATATCGTAAAGGGAAATGAGTAGTGAATAATCGGATGCACTTTATCAGTATTCCATGACGAAGACAAGGATTGACTGGATAAAGTATTAGAGGAATTATGACACCCGACAAGGGGGCAATCGAAAAGTAATAGGGAGCTATGAAGCAGGATGAGCTAAGGAAATGCAAGGAGAAGTCATGAAAGTAGACAGAGATAAGATCTCAAGAAAGGGATTCAAGGATATAAATAGAGGAGACGAGCATTTAAGGAATTAACAGATCCGCTTGACTAATAAACCTAAACAACAAATAAGTGCATTAGACTTATTAAGTGAGAGTCGGGCAAAGGTCAAAAAAATAAAGGGAGAACCCCAAAGGAAATGATCAAAGGATATTTCGTTTAGTCGAAACAAGTTGGTGACAATGAACCCTCGTGGAACAACTAAAATAATGGCTTCCCTTAAAAACAGGGAGGGAGGGGGGAGGAATGGAGGTTACAGATAAGCAAATAACGAAGCGATTTGAATTCGCTGCAGTACAAAGACCCTTAGTTGAGAGTTCACTTCTAATTTATTAGTCGAACTGTCATGACCCAGCTAGGGGCCGCGACGGGTACCCGGGGCTAACCTGTTACATCCGGCATTTTTTGCATATTCGAAAAATTTGAGATAACTTGACTTGTAATGAATAAGGCCATATTTGAACCTTACTTGGTATGAATGTGTAGGTTATGAATACGTTGGTGTGGAATTATGAAAGGAGGCCAAGGGAAAAATTTGGAATTTTGGAAACTTGTTCCATGAATTACAATATTTAGCCAACAATTTGGCTCACAAAATAATAAGAGAATGAGGCCCAATTGGAAGAGGCCCAACCGGCCAGGCACAATGGCCCAAATCCATGGAGAAAAATTATTTCCCATGTGATAATTAAGGGACCATAATATAAATAAGTTATCTTATCTTATGGAAGGTTCAAGAAAACAAAAGAAATTGAGAGAAAAATAAGAAGAGCAATTCGGGTAAGAGCGAAAGAAAGAAAAGAAAGAAAAGAAAAAAATTCTAGCCCTTCAATCTTGAACCAAAGAAATTGGAATTGTTGTGTAATACTACTAAGTGCAAGATTCTCTACAACTTGGTACAATTATTTTGGCAAGAGGACAACTCTAGTGGCAAGTGAGGAACTTGAAGGAAAGGTAAGAATTTTATGCTTTTGTTATGTTATGGGAGGTGTATGTATGATGTAGTAAGTGGAAATGAATGAAAAGCATGAAAATTTTGTGTGTTGGGATTGTATGCATGTTGGCCGTGACTATGCATGTATATTGCATGCCTATGATGACTTGAATTCATGTTGGAATCTTGTTGTAGTTATAGTAGAAAGTGTATTGGAAGTGAAAGTTGAATGAATTAGTGAAAGTTGGAAAAAATAGTATGTGGCCGTGAGATGTAAGGAGTGAAATGGAAGTGAATTAAGTTTTGTTAGTATGTTAAGTGTCTTATGGTGAAGTAAATGAAAAGATAATAGTTTTTGTTGTCATGGAAAAATGGTTGCTATGTTGTTATAAGAAATTATGCAAATTTATTGTAACTTATGTAAATATGGAAATTAAAGTAGTAAAAGGCAAATTAGGATTGTCATTGATGAAGTTGGAAGACATGAATATGTCATGAACATGTTTGCTAAAAGATTGGAATTTGTGGGTGAATTATGTCTTTGGTAGGAGACTTGTATATTGTGTATACTTTATGTATATTTGGTGAAAACGATATGACATGCCTCCGAATCATGTTGTAGTGGCCTTGATAAGTGATGAATATGAAAATGGTAAGATTGGTTTGGAAATGTAAGGTCGGAATGAAAGATGTGATGTTATGTCGGAAAGATGGCTAGTATGCCATATTATGTGTTTTGTGATACTTGTTGTTGTTATTGATGTTGTTGTTGGGTTGCTGTGTTGATATATTAAGCCGAGCTAAGTCTCGGGGATGTTATATATATAGGGGAAGTGCTGCCGAAATTTCGGTAGGCAAATATATAATAAACTTGGAGTCTTAAGGTTTGAATTTAACAATTGGTAAACTTGACCATTTGTAGATTCTGGACGAAATTGGAATCGGAGCCAAGCGAGCGTAAGACGCAATCGAGGTATGTAAAGCCTACCCCTTCATTCTTAGGCATGTTCTGAACGTAATAGGCTCGGCCGCGAGCCTTAAATACGACTCCGTTCCTCGGAATTCGAGATGGAAATCCGCTCCAATTCCTTCAGTAAGATTGAATCACTTTTCTTATAACTTGTCCCTAAAGTGAGCTTTTGCATGAAACCTTCCTAAACGGAGTCGGAATACTTCCACATGATTATGGATGACCTCATAAGGTCTATTATCAGTAATTTACGCATGTCGCCTCGATACCTATTGTATGACCTAAATTGTCTTATTTCTGTCCGTTTTTCACAAACAACATCGGAACTATTATTCTGATCACGATATGACTACTTTTTATATAAATCTTACAAAATGGTTTTGACATCTGGGAATCTGATTCTGGTAATAATTTGTCGTGCCTTTCGAAGTAGGATATAGGCGCGTATTATGGACACTATCCGAATACTCTGATTTGACTCGCCGTTTGGCATACTTCAGTTTGATTGAGTTGGTATAACGATCTGTATGTATGTGGTTTCTCATTAATCTGTTCGTGCATGTCTCAATGCTTCCTTTCACCGGATCCCGGGCCGGTTTATATCGTGCGGATGGGCCACCGAGTCCCTTGTCGGGGGCCGGGTCCCATGTATGAATTCCGAAGTATGATGTGTCCGGTTCCGGGGTACTGTGGTATATGTCCGTCCCCGGCTACCGTGTATATGTTACGAAGTATGATGTGTCCGGTTTCCCGGCGTGTGATCTGTCCCCGGGGTTACCGTGGTTATGATATGATGTGGTATGTGACGGAAATGTTCGAAGATATGAAATCTTCTGAAATATGATATGTTGTGGCGCCAAAGGCAGGAGTGGCGACCAGGTTCCTGTGCCCTATTATGATTCTGTCTGTCTGATTGGATTCCGATTTTGTCTGTCCGTATGGATTCTGATTATGTCTGTCCGTATGGATTATGATTCCGTCTGTCCGTATGGATTGTGATTCTGCCCGTCCGTCTGGACCACAATTCTGTCCGTCCATTTGATTTATGGTTCTGTCCGCTATATTTCTGTGCTTCCGATTCAGGCTATGATTATGTTTGTTATGTTTTTGCTTTACATACTCGGTACATTTTTCGTACTGACCCCCGGTTCTTCGGGTGCTGCGTTACATGCCCGCAGGTACAGACGCACCTTGATCCGGAGCGTGTACTTTTGGTATATATCTTCTGTCTTCTGTATATTCTGTATGTATGGTAACTCCGGGTACGCTGAGGCCCTGTCCCGTCATATGACTCTGTATGTCTGTTAGAGGCCTGTAGATATGTATGTGGGTTACGGGTTACATCTGTTCAGGTAGACGTGTACGATTTTGCGACTCTGTCCGTTATGTTAGCCTCATCGGCTTATGTGAAAGTTTCAGTATGCTTATGTACATATATAATTCCGAGCGCGCTGCATTTGTATTAGTTTGAATCTGAGAATGCTTATTCTGAATTTTCTGTCTGGCACGCCGATTCTGTCAGGTAGGTACGTATGGGTATCCAGTTAGGATACCAGTCGCAGCCCACAGGGTTGGGTCGTGACAGAAGTGGTATCAGAGCGGTTAGTCCTCGGTATGTCTACAGACCGTGTCTAGTAGAGTCTTGTTTATCGATGTGTTGTGCACCACATCTATAAACAGGAGGCTACAGGACATCTAGGATGTTACCCTTCTTTGGATCTTAGATCGTGCGATAGAACTGTATTAGTAGGATGATCCCTTCCTAACGATCTGTTATGTTTCAGCGATGCCTCCGAGGAAAGCAACAGTTGCCCAGAAGGGCAAAGCCGGGGTTGAGGCAGGGGAAACCAGCCGGGCCCAGAGAGTTACCAGGGCCAGTGCGCAGCTAGGGCTTGAGGATGAACCCCCGTCCGCCGGATCTGTTACACCCCCCTTACCGGAGGAGATCGGAGCAGCAGAAGCTGCTGATCAGGGGACGACTCCACCGCGAGCTCCCGGGGTTCCAGTGCCCGAGCCTCCAGCTCCACAGCCAGGGGCGGAGGACAGGGCCATGCGAGATGCGGTTCAGGTATTGGCCACACTGATGGCGGAGCAGGTTCGCAGGCAAGGATTTGGGGGTGGTCGTGCGGACAGATATGAAAGCTCCAGGGCTCGTGAGTTTTTGACGTGTAATCCTCCAGAATTCTCCGGGACAAAACCCGAAGAGGACCCCCAGGAGTTTATTAGAAAGATGGAGAGCACGATACGGTTGATTAAGGCTTCGCCGACTGAGTCCATTGAATTGGCCTCGTATCGGTTATATGAGGTAGCGGCGAACTGGTATGAGTCCTGGCAGCTATCCAGGGGTGACGAGGCTGCCCCAGCGGTATGGGCTGAGTTTACTAAGTCTTTTCTGGATCATTTTCTACCTCCAGAGCTACGGAGAACTAGGGTTGATCGATTCTTGCACCTGAGACAGAACGGTAGGAGTGTTCGAGAGTACAGCCTAGAGTTTGACTCACTGGCTAGGTATGCACCCGCTATACTAGCGGATATGGCCGATAGGGTGCACCGATATGTGATGGGGCTGGATGACTATCTGATCGATAGTTGCCTGGCGGTGGCTTCTCAGCCAGGGATGCATATTGCCCGGGTGGAGGCGCACGCCCAGGGCATGGAGGACCGACGTAGGGAACGTCGGCCTGATAGGGGCCACGATAGGGGACGGCCTAAGAGAGCCAGATCGGCCGGGTATTCAGGGGGATTTCAGAGTGAGTTTTTTCAGCGGCAGGGTAACAGGTATTCGTCCCAGCCAGCACACAGTACGCCCCCACAGTTTTCGGGACAGAACTCCATGGCTTCGAGTTCGCGAGTAAATGGGAGTTTCAGTCAGATGGGGTCATCCATACCTCGGTGTCCTTATTGCAGGAGGCGTCACCCGCGTGAGTGTTATCGCGCCACTGGTGCCTGCTTTTCTTGTGGCCGACAAGGTCATACGATGAGAGAGTGTCCGTATAGGCGTGGTCCAGGTGGTTCAGCCCAGCTTACCGGGTCAGTTGCTGGCTCACCTTCTCCTTCGGCAGCCATACACCCCACAGGGCGAGGAGCACCAGCACCAGCGCCAGCGAGTCGTGGTAGAGGTCGAGGTGCAGCTTCTGGTTACAGCGGTCCTACGAACCGCGTATTTGCTTTGACCGGCCGGCAGGACCCAGGAGCGTCTTCCAGTGCACACCCAGGTATGTTAGTGATCCTTTCGTGAGGGATATGTGTATGAATGGGTCTATACTTTATCATATTGTGTGATTTTCTTCTTCTGGGTATTAATAAGAGCAAGGTAATTGTTAACCTAATAGACATTGAGAATTCAGAAGGGCGATATGGTAATTGTATGGTTTAGCCCGGGATGGGACCCACTATGAGAATTTTCCGAAAATTTATTAAGATCCCGATCTGCCCTAAATTATGTGACAAAGGTCGTGCGGGGCTGTCGATGAAATTATACCAGCCCTAACGCGTCAAAATGCATGAAAGTTTCGAGGTTAAGCGTGCTAAGGCCAGGGCAATTCTGGGATCGGTGACCCCCTGGGAAGTAATACAAAATTTTTCACAAGTGTAAGTATGATATATGTAAATGGAAATTTGGGGTAACCTAAAAGGAAAAGAGAATGTGTGGAGTAACTAGTACCCTTACGGGAGTCGCGCAGGCCGAGACAGACTAAATGGGCGAAAAGAAAAAGTGCAATACCGCTCGGGAAATTGAGCGAATTTGAATAACGGTCGGAGACGTTCGCAAGTAAGATATTAGTAAATGTATATGTATGTGTATGATTTTCGTCTGGTGACCATATAGATCAAGAGCCGAATCCCGGCGACTAATGTTGTGATAGACGAAAGGTTTTACTAAACCGAATACATGAAACGAAGCAGAAGTGAGGATACGAATGTCGTCAGAAAATAGATAAACCCCGATTACATTATAACTTAGTCTAGTGCGACGATATCTGGAAAAGAAAATGAGCATGGATAGTAAGAAAGATGAAGGATAAAAAAAAAATTGTGAATAAGCAGAATCTTTGAAAGAGCTGACAAGCGACACGTAAAGACAATTTGTATGACAATTTGACGAACAAGTTTATGAATGAGTGAACAGGTTTCGATGAGATAATCTGTGGCACAATGGTCGGAGTGAATAACGAGATGCCGACAAAGGGAAATTTTCGTGAATCACTGGAGCCTTAATAGGAGTGGTCTGATCCTAATCAAAACTCTGTTTGTTGTACTTCTGCACCTCTAATTCTGATAAGGCTCTGTCTATTACGCCTCTATACTTCTGAATCCGATTACGTTTCTGTCTGATACACCTCTGTCCGATTGACTCTGGACATGAATCTGTCTGATATAACTGTGTATGTCTAACTCTGATTATGAATCTGTTCGATACATCTCTGTATGTCTGATTCTGATTACGAATCCTTCTGATACATCTCTGTACGTCTGACTCTGATCTCGGATCTGTCTGATACACTCCCATACATCTGATGTTGACTACGAATCTGTCCGCCATAGTTTAGTACTTTTGCCTCCGATTACGAATCTGTCCGATATGCTCCTATGCGTCTGATCCCAGTTCTGAATCTGTTTGGTATGACATGGGATTACGATAATATAGTAAGGAACCGAGGAGTGCAACAAGAAGGGATATTGATTATGATGTCTGAAAAGCTTTGAAGGAAAGGAAGAAGGGACACAATGTCTGTGAAAGAGCGAAAAACATTCATCTGTTACTAGAATATAGTTCATGGCCCCGCGGCTGTGTGGGGTATGAGAAGATATGTTATAAAAGCATATGAGTCAGTAATGTGAAGAATTACTCCATCATTTTGGTAAAGAATCCATATCGGAAAGTCAACAAAGGACGATTATAAAAAGAACCCTCCCGAAGTAGTATGACGCCCCATGAGGTCAATTTAACATTCGACGACAAATGTTTTAAAAGGGGGGAGGATGTTACATCCGGCATTTTTTTGCATATTCAAAAAATTTGAGATAACTTGACTTGTAATGAATAAGGCCATATTTGGACCTTACTTGGTATAAATGTGTCGGTTATGAATACGTTGGTGTGGAATTATGAAAGGAGGCCAAGGGCAAAATTTGGAATTTTGGAAACTTGTTCCATGAATTACAATATTTAGCCAAAATTTTGGCTCACAAAATAATAAGAGAATGAGGCCCAATTGGAAGAGGCCCAACCGGCCATGCACAATGGCCCAAATTCATGGAGAAAAATTATTTCCCATGTGATAATTAAGGGACCATAATATAAATAAGTTATCTGATCTTATGGAAGGTTCAAGAAAACAAAAGAAATTGAGAGAAAAAGAAGAAGAGCAATTCGGGTAAGAGAGAAAGAAAGAAAAGAAAGAAAAGAAAAAAATTCTAGCCCTTCAATCTTGAACCAAAGAAATTGGAATTGTTGTGTAATACTACTAAGTGCAAGATTCTCTACAACTTGGTACAATTATCTTGGCAAGAGGACAACTCTAGTGGCAAGTGAGGAACTTGAAGGAAAGGTAAGAATTTTATGCTTTTGTTATGTTATGGGAGGTGTATGTATGATGTAGTAAGTGGAAATGAATGAAAAGCATGAAAATTTTGTGTGTTGGGATTGTATGCATGTTGGCCGTGAGTATGCATATATATTGCATGCCTATGATGACTTGAATTCATGTTGGAATCTTGTTGTAGTTATAGTAGAAAGTGTATTGGAAGTGAAAGTTGAATGAATTAGTGAAAGTTGGAAAAAATAGTATGTGGCCGTGAGATGTAAGGAGTGAAATGGAAGTGAATTAAGTTTTGTTAGTATGTTAAGTGTCTTATGGTGAAGTAAATGAAAAGATAATAGTTCTTGTTGTCATGAAAAAATGGTTGCTATGTTGTTATAAGAAATTATGCAAATTTATTGTAACTTATGTAAATATGGAAATGAAAGTAGTAAGAGGCAAATTAGGATTGTCATTGATGAAGTTGGAAGACATGAATATGTCATGAACATGTTTGCTAAAAGATTGGAAGTTGTGGGTGAATTATGTCTTTGGTAGGAGACTTGTATATTGTGTATACTTTATGTATATTTGGTGAAAACGATATGACATGCCTCCGAATCATGTTGTAGTGGCCTTGATAAGTGATGAATATGAAAATGGTAAGATTGGTTTGGAAATGTAAGGTCGGAATGAAAGATGTGATGTTATGTCGGAAAGATGGCTAGTATGCCATATTATGTGTTTTGTGATACTTGTTGTTGTTATTGATGTTGTTGTTGGGTTGCTGTGTTGATATATTAAGCCGAGCTAAGTCTCGGGGATGTTATATATATAGGGGAAGTGCTGCCGAAATTTCGGTAGGCAAATATATAATAAACTTGGAGTCTTAAGGTTTGAATTTAACAATTGGTAAACTTGACCATTTGTAGATTCTGGACGAAATTGGAATCGGAGCCAAGCGAGCGTAAGACGCAATCGAGGTATGTAAAGCCTACCCCTTCATTCTTAGGCATGTTCTGAACGTAATAGGCTCGGCCGCGAGCCTTAAATACGACTCCGTTCCTCGGAATTCGAGATGGAAATCCGCTCCAATTCCTTCAGTAAGATTGAATCACTTTTCTTATAACTTGTCCCTAAAGTGAGCTTTTGCATGAAACCTTCCTAAACGGAGTCGGAATACTTCCACATGATTATGGATGACCTCATAAGGTCTATTATCAGTAATTTACGCATGTCGCCTCGAGTTGGTCCGAGGTGGGCCCACGGAGCCCCGATACCTATTGTATGACCTAAACTGTCTTATTTCTGTCCGTTTTTCACAAACAACATCGGAACTATTATTCTGATCACGATATGACTACTTTTTATATAAATCTTACAAAATGGTTTTGACATCTGGGAATCTGATTCCGGTAATAATTTGTCGTGCCTTTCGAAGTAGGATATAGGCGCGTATTATGGACACTATCCGAATACTCTGATTTGACTCGCCGTTTGGCATACTTCAGTTTGATTGAGTCGGTATAACGATCTGTATGTATGTGGTTTCTCATTAATCTGTTCGTGCATGTCTCAATGCTTCCTTTCACCGGATCCCGGGCCGGTTTATATCATGCGGATGGGCCACCGAGTCCCTTGTCGGGGGCCGGGTCCCATGTACGAATTCCGAAGTATGATGTGTCCGGTTCCGGGGTACTGTGGTATATGTCCGTCCCCGGCTACCGTGTATATGTTACGAAGTATGATGTGTCCGGTTTCCCGGCGTGTGATCTGTCCCCGGGGTTACCGTGGTTATGATATGATGTGGTATGTGACGGAAATGTTCGAAGATATGAAATCTTCTGAAATATGATATGTTGTGGCGCCAAAGGCAGGAGTGGCGACCACCTTCCTGTGCCCTATTATGATTCTGTCTGTCTGATTGGATTCCGATTTTGTCTGTCCGTATGGATTCTGATTATGTCTGTCCGTATGGATTATGATTCCGTCTGTCCGTATGGATTGTGATTCTGCCCGTCCGTCTGGACCACAATTCTGTCCGTCCATTTGATTTATGGTTCTGTCCGCTATATTTTTGTGCTTCCGATTCAGGCTATGATTATGTTTGTTATGTTTTTGCTTTACATACTCGGTACATTTTTCGTACTGACCCCCGGTTCTTCGGGTGCTGCGTTACATGCCCGCAGGTACAGACGCACCTTGATCCGGAGCGTGTACTTTTGGTATATATCTTCTGTCTTCTGTATATTCTGTATGTATGGTAACTCCGGGTACGCTGGGGCCCTATCCCGTCATATGACTCTGTATGTCTGTTAGAGGCCTGTAGATATGTATGTGGGTTACGGGTTACATCTGTTCAGGTAGACGTGTACGATTTTGCGACTCTGTCCGTTATGTTAGCCTCATCGGCTTATGTGAAAGTTTCAGTATGCTTATGTACATATATAATTCCGAGCGCGCTGCATTTGTATTAGTTTGAATCTGAGAATGCTTATTCTGAATTTTCTGTCTGGCACGCCGATTCTGTCAGGTAGGTACGTATGGGTATCCAGTTAGGATACCAGTCGCAGCCCACAGGGTTGGGTCGTGACAGAAGTGGTATCAGAGCGGTTAGTCCTCGGTATGTCTACAGGCCGTGTCTAGTAGAGTCTTGTTTATCGATGTGTTGTGCACCACATCTATAAACAGGAGGCTACAGGACATCTAGGATGTTACCCTTCTTTGGATCTTAGATCGTGCGATAGAACTGTATTTGTAGGATGATCCCTTCCTAACGATCTTTTATGTTTCAGCGATGCCTCCGAGGAAAGCAACAGTTGCCCAGAAGGGCAAAGCGGGGGTTGAGGCAGGGGAAACCAGCCGGGCCCAGAGAGTTACCAGGGCCAGTGCGCAGCTAGCGCTTGAGGATGAACCCCCGTCAGCCGGATCTGTTACACACCCCTTACCGGAGGAGATCGGAGCAGCAGAAGCTGCTGATCAGGGGACGGCTCCACCGCGAGCTCCCGGGGTTCCAGTGCCCGAGCCTCCAGCTCCACAGCCAGGGGCGGAGGACAGGGCCATGCGAGATGCGGTTCAGGTATTGGCCACACTGATGGCGGAGCAGGTTCGCAGGCAAGGATTTGGGGGTGGTCGTGCGGACAGATATGAAAGCTCCAGGGCTCGTGAGTTTTTGACGTGTAATCCTCCAGAATTCTCCGGGACAAAACCCGAAGAGGACCCCCAGGAGTTTATTAGAAAGATGGAGAGCACGATACGGTTGATTAAGGCTTCGCCGACTGAGTCCATTGAATTGGCCTCGTATCGGTTATATGAGGTAGCGACGAACTGGTATGAGTCCTGGCAGCTATCCAGGGGTGACGAGGCTGCCCCAGCGGTATGGGCTGAGTTTACTAAGTCTTTTCTGGATCATTTTCTACCTCCAGAGCTACGGAGAGCTAGGGTTGATCGATTCTTGCACCTGAGACAGAACGGTAGGAGTGTTCGAGAGTATAGCCTAGAGTTTGACTCACTGGCTAGGTATGCACCCGCTATAGTAGCGGATATGGCCGATAGGGTGCACCGATATGTGATGGGGCTGGATGACTATCTGATCGATAGCTGCCTGGCGGTGGCTTCTCAGCCAGGGATTCATATTGCCCGGGTGCAGGCGCACGCCCAGGGCATGGAGGACCGACGTAGGGAACGTCGGCCTGATAGGGGCCACGATAGTGGACGGCCTAAGAGAGCCAGATCGGCCGGGTATTCAGGGGGATTTCAGAGTGAGTTTTTTCAGCGGCAGGGTAACAGGTATTCGTCCCAGCCAGCACACAGTACGCCCCCACAGTTTTTGGGACAGAACTCCATGGCTTCGAGTTCGCGAGTAAATGGGAGTTTCAGTCAGATGGGGTCATCCATACCTCGGTGTCCTTATTGCAGGAGGCGTCACCCGCGTGAGTGTTATCGCGCCACTGGTGCCTGCTTTTCTTGTGGCCGACAAGGTCATACGATGAGAGAGTGTCCGTATAGGCGTGGTCCAGGTGGTTCAGCCCAGCTTACCGGGTCAGTTGCTGGCTCACCTTCTCCTTCGGCAGCCATACACCCCACAGGGCGAGGAGCACCAGCACCAGCGCCAGCGAGTCGTGGTAGAGGTCGAGGTGCAGCTTCTGGTTACAGCGGTCCTACGAACCGCGTATTTGCTTTGACCGGCCGGCAGGACCCAGGAGCGTCTTCAAGTGCACACCCAGGTATGTTAGTGATCCTTTCGTGAGGGATATGTGTATGAATGGGTCTATACTTTATCATATTGTGTGATTTTCTTCTTCTGGGTATTAATAAGAGCAAGGTAATTGTTAACCTAATAGACATTGAGAATTCAGAAGGGCGATATGGTAATTGTATGGTTTAGCCCGGGATGGGACCCACTATGAGAATTTTCCGAAAATTTATTAAGATCCCGATCTGCCGTAAATTATGTGACAAAGGTCGTGCGGGGCTGTCGACGAAATTATACCAGCCCTAACGCGTCAAAATGCATGAAAGTTTCGAGGTTAAGCGTGCTAAGGCCAGGGCAATTCTGGGATCGGTGACCCCCTGGGAAGTAATACAAAATTTTTCACAAGTGTAAGTATGATATATGTAAATGGAAATTTGGGGTAACCTAAAAGGAAAAGAGAATGTGTGGAGTAACTAGTACCCTTACGGGAGTCGCGCAGGTCGAGACGGACTAAATGGGCGAAAAGAAAAAGTGCAATACCGCTCGGGAAATTGAGCGAATTTGAATAACGGTCGGAGACGTTCGCAAGTAAGATATTAGTAAATGTATATGTATGTGTATGATTTTCGTCTAGTGACCATATAGATCAAGAGCCGAATCCCGGCGACTAATGTTGTGATAGACGAAAGGTTTTACTAAACCGAATAC